>NW_027116808.1:2462000-3077500 GCF_024137725.1 Prorops nasuta
ATTAAATACTGAAATAAATCCAATACAAATTTCTTCTTCTTTGATGGAAAATAATTTGAATTTAGAGTTGGAAGAAGGTATGAGTTTCAACAAATCTGATTTAAATTCAGGTATACAATAAATTGTTGTTTGCATTTTAATACAAAATTGATTGATATATGCATGCTATAATTGTTTCTGTTTTTAGAAGATAATTTTAGCCACGATCAGCTAAGCAAACAAAAGGAAGAAAAAAAACTAATAAAATCAAAAAATAAAAATACAGCTAAGAAAAGTGATGTTGAAGATGAATCTTCGGATACGAATGAGGTAAACTTGCAAATATCATATAAATCATGTGAGATTAATCATGGAAATATCTGTTTTGAAAATTGCATTTAAATGTACAGGAAAAGAAAAAAGAATCAACCTGGAGGCGTGATAAGCTACTAACAATGAAGTTCTCTGACTCTGACTCTGACTCTGAGGTAGAAAAAAGCAGGGTGAAAAAGTTCAAAGAGAAATCTGAAACAAAAAATATTACCGAAATTAGGTGTGTTCCTGTATGCTCTACTTTCATCAAATTTTTAAGTTATTATAACCTATTAATATTTCATTTGCAGCTCAGAGTCTGATGGGGGATATAAAATAAATAAATTGAGGAAAAGGTTAAAGTTAAAGGCAAAGAGAATGATTAATTCAGATTCTGATGTCTCTGACAAATTCAGCGCGGCTGATATTAGTTCTGAGACTTCAGATAATAGGGAAGAAGAATCGAGCGATTCAAAAAACAAAACGGGAAAGAAATCTAAACGCAAACGAAATAAGGAGATGTCTTCCGAGTCAGATACTTCTAGTAGTACAAAAAAGTAAATTCCACTACCACTTAATTAATTGTTTCATGACCAAACTTCAAATGTTTTTTTCTATTGATTTAGTTAAATTTAAGTCTCAGTAAATTAGTTTTAATAATTAACACTAATTAAATAAGCTAATTATCACAATTGCTTTAATTATTCAGAACTATCTTTTTTTATTTTCAAAATGCTGTAATCTATTATCCTTAAACAATGAAGCTATTATATTAATTATATTTAAAAGGTCTAAAAAAAAGCGACGACGTATTAAAAAAATGAAAACGGACAGTGACAGCGAAAGCGAAGATGAAAAGCAACCTAACTCACAAAATTCACCGGATAAATCTGGACGTAAAAATATTAGAAAATTAATAAAAGATAAACAGGTAACAAGCGATACAAAACAAGCAGCTAAAGAGGAGGAGGAAAGGTTAAAGCGTATAGCAGAACGACAAAAGCTAGTATGTATTTATAAGTTTTGATTATATTTTTAAATACCACTTTTTTGTATTACATTTAATATTTCATTACAGTACAATGAAATGTACGAATTGAGATTAGCTGGAGAAGAAAAGGTTGAAAAATTGGTATTGGATTTTGACACAGAAACAAAAGAACCATTAGTTACTGTTCATGAAAGTATCATTAAGCATTTAAAACCACATCAGGCACAAGGTATTAAGTTCATGTGGGATGCCTGTTTTGAATCTTTGGAGAGAATTAAGGTCTCAAGTGGTTCAGGATGTATTTTGGCACATTGTATGGGCTTGGGCAAATCTCTTCAGGTTGTCACCTTATCACATACTCTCTTAAGTCACGAAAACACGGGCATTCGAACTATTATGGTAGTATGCCCTTTGAGCACAGTTCTTAATTGGGTCCATGAATTTAACCATTGGTTAAAAGATGCTGATAATTTTAATGAAATTGAAATATACGAGTTAACTAAGTAAGTATCAGTTGATAATTGTGGTATATATTATTAAAGTATTAAGTAATGACATTATTAATTATTTCGTATTTCATAGAACTAAGAAACTCATTGAAAGAATGTATATCTTAAAGTCGTGGCAAAGAACCGGAGGAGTTCTTGTTATAGGATATGAGATGTTTAGAAGTTTAATAAATAGTGGGAAAAACGTAAGAAAAAAAGTGAAAGAAGCATTCCTCGAATGCTTGATAGAACCAGGAGCAGATCTTGTAGTTTGTGATGAGGGGCACTTATTAAAAAGAGATACTACTGCTCTGAGTAAATGCATGCAACGAATTAAAACTTTAAGAAGAATTGTACTTACAGGAACTCCATTACAGAATAATCTGCTTGAATGTATGTATTTTTATCAATATTAGGAATTTATATACAAAATAATTATACTTATTGAATTTTACAGATCACTGCATGGTTCAGTTTGTGAAGCCGAATTTATTAGGTACGAAAAATGAGTTTTTAAATAGGTTTGTAAATCCTATAACAAATGGACAATTTGACAATTCTACGGAGTATGATGTTAAATTAATGAAAAAAAGGGCACACGTACTTCATAAAATGTTGGAAGGTAGTGTACAAAGATTTGATTATTCAGTGCTGACACCGTTTTTACCACCGAAACAAGAATACGTCATATTTTTAAGGCTCACAGATGTACAAATCAAACTCTATCGACATTACTTGGACAATTTAGCAAGGTATAAAGCATTTGTTAATTAAAATAAAAATGAAAACGACTAATATAATGATTAAAATTAAATTTTAGGATACGTCGTGGAACTCGCTCATTATTTGTCGATTTTCAAGAGTTGCAAAGAATTTGGACGCACCCTTTCGTTTTACGTCTAAGCGCAGAAAAAAATGAGAAAGCGAATGATAAGAAAGATTTAAGTGAATCAGAAGGATCTTTAAAAGATTTTATTGATGATGGTGGTGATACAAGCAGCGATACTACCTCAACCAATAGCGATGTTCAAGCTATCGACGATGAAAATAAATCAGTTGTCAGCAAGCGATCGACACGGGGTAATCCGAATGAAGAGGAAATAGTAGAGAATGATACGGAGGGACCAAAAATAGAATGGTGGTCACAATATGTTGAGCCGGAGCACTTGGAGGATATGCATATGTCAACCAAACTTCTACTTTTGTTTGGAATAATACAAGGGTGCGAGCAACTTGGGGACAAAATTTTAGTGTTTTCACAATCTTTATATTCTTTGACATTAATCGAACATTTTCTACGCGACATATACGACGAGACACGAAAAGACAATGTCTTAGAAAGATTAGCTGGACACACCGGCAATTGGTGTTTAGGTCGAGATTACTTTAGACTAGATGGACAAACCTCTCCAGAGAACAGAAGTAATTGGTGTAAAATATTCAATAAGCCTAGTAATACACGTGCTAGGCTGTTTCTTATTTCCACTCGCGCGGGTGGTCTTGGTATCAACTTGACAGGCGCTAATCGTGCTATTATTTTTGATGCCAGTTGGAATCCTTCGCATGATGTGCAAAGCATATTTAGAATATATAGGTTTGGACAGAAGAAACCCTGTTATGTTTATCGTTTTCTCGCAGCTGGCACAATGGAGGAAAAAATTTATAATCGTCAAGTCACAAAACTTTCGCTGTCCTGCCGAGTAATAGATGAACAACAAATTGAAAGACACTATAGTGAGATCAGTTTAAATGATCTATATACTTTTGATCAATATAAAGATGAAGGAAGGCCTACATTAAATTTACCAAAAGATCGATTATTAGCGGAAATTTTTTTAAAATATAAAGATCATGTAGAAAATTACCATGAGCATGATTCTTTATTAGAGAATAAAGTTTGTATCAATGTCATTTTAATGAATATTTCATATTTTTGTCATAGCTGTTTAAAAATGTATTATATGTATTGATTAGACAGAAGAAGAACTTGACGAGGAAGAACGCAAGCAGGCTTGGTTGGAATATGAAGAAGAAAAGAAGGGAAAACCAGCAAATATGGTATTATTTAACCAACAGCAAAATATGCTTATGCAACCATACAATATGCATATGGTTCATCAGCAAAGTATTTTGGCTCAACAGAGTATACCCAATTTGGAAAATCTACTTCGAAAAGATGTAAAATATGTTCAATTGACTGTTTCTCTTAAGATTTTTATTGAAAAGATTTTTGTGTTTTTAATAAACTAATCTTAACTCTACAGTATCCTGGGTATACACCGGAGCAAATAAAATATATGATGACTGCAGCCGCATTACGAATGAATAGTTACGCAGAACAGCAAACATCGGGAATGAACTATAATCAACTTAATACAGTATTGGTAATAATAAATAAATTTTTTAACACTGTACTCTTTGTTTAGCTTAAATATAAATTTAAATATATTATTTTTAATTTTTTAGCATAACTATGCAAGAACTGGAATAGATAATCTCGCCATTAATAATCCACAAAATATACAACAAATTCATAACATACATGCCTTTAATGTGAGTCAGTTTGTACTCAATAGTCACTATTAACAATACTGTAAGTAAATTATTAATTATGTAAATTTTAATATTTTATTTATTCAGCAGAATGTACAAGTAATAAATCAACAACCAAACTCATCGTCCTTGAATCAAGGATCCCCGATGCTTTCGACTTTGCTTGCCACTAATACTACGGAAACTAATAAGAATAATGAAGTAGAAGTTATCGAATTATCAGAGGTAAAAATTTATCCATATTCCATTTAGAAATAAAGCCTATTTGAGTTAACAACAATTTAATAGTAAGAGAATTATAAAAATAGCCATACCGCTATTGTATCAGATTTATGTGAATGACGTGTCACTGTTGTATTTGGCAGTCAGGAAACATAGATTTTAAATTAACGTTTTAATATCCTTAAATGTTGAGACTCCTTATCACTAACGTTGAATATTAATTATTTTTAAACAGCATATTTATAACTTAAGTAATAACAAATTGTAGATTTCGATTATTTTAACTTATTGTTATTTTGTAGACACCTACTAATAATGTGTCAGCAACTCCGCCTCAAGGCCCGAAGCTACCGAGCAGAAACTTACAAGAAGAATGAATTTGTTAATATGTGACTTTTGAATATCATTTGATTTATTCATATAATAAGTAGTAATATGAATATGATTATATTTAATTATTTTTTGCTTTTAGCAATAATGTTATTCATACAGACATATAGCATGTACAGGCCAGAATGTCTACTTTATCAAATAGTATATTTTTATGATTTACAAAGAATGATTGAAGATATGCTTAAACGTTTTGTTCAAATTCTATTTATATTTTGTATAATATTGATTAAATAAAAATATAGAACAAATGCTTACATTTAATATGTAAATATTTGAGGATAATTTTTATTAATTAATAATAGAGGAATACTTATTGTGTCTATTATACTTTTGCATATCTACCAAAATATTGTATGTCATAGTATTTTTTACCGGTAACGATTACCATGCTAAAAAGATATCTGTCATTGTTAAGAAAAAATATTGCCTTTAGCGTATTTATTATAATTTTGATAGTCATAAAGCAGAAAATAATTATGATTCATAAATATCATTGTATTTATTTTTGTTTAAGCATTATCGATGAAATTAATGTTTAGGCAGCGCCTTTCTCCAACCTTGCTTTAATATTTTTTTAAATTTTTTCTTCAGTTTGTAATATCTAGATAGTTCTTCTATATTACTATTTTCTTCTGGATCCTGTACATGGTCATATAACTCTTCAGCTATGACGTTTCGCCAGTCGGGAATTTTAGTTACTGAATCAAAAGGAACCCATACTGTGTATCTATAAATATCAGTCTTTAATGTATATCCCATAATTTTAATTTCATGTAAACGCGGTTTGTCGCTATTGGGACACAAGCCAGGATCGATACTTGGCCTAGGATATTGACTAAACGCCGCCGATTTCCATGGAATTTCCTGCAAATTAAATGAAACCTAGATGTAATTTAAACATTGTCCTGATCAAATTCTATATAATGTAATCATTGTATCGATTAGGAGATGTTGGATTATGTCAAACCTTTCGTTTCACTATAGACATTATAAGTGGCACCAAAGATATTCCTTCACTGCAAAGTTTAGGCAACCGAACTTTTTCCTCAAAATCTATTTTTATATTATTTTTCGAAACCGGACAAACTGGAATGGGTGCTCCAGCAAGATGTGCTACTGTCGGAAATACATCAACGAGCTCAACCAGGGCATCTAAAAATACGATTTTGAAATAATGTGAATGAGTTGATATTCTTAATGAAGTTCTCGTTAACTCGTTACCAGTCTTATATCCATATTGTAAATTAAGCTTTTTCTCGGTCCAGATGTTACTCGTTTTATAAGTGAGCCCAGGTACAGAGATCATGAGAGGAACACGCACAGCAACGTCAAAGTTACTGTACTTGGCCCACTCTGCGTGTTCGCCCATCGACCATCCTGCGTTTCAATTATACTTTAGCCCATTAAAATGTAAAATTATCAACTATAGTATATATTGCATTATAATCTCTACCGTGATCAGACGTTATTACAATAATAGTGTTGTTAAGAATCCCTGATGTTTCTAACTCTTGTATTACCTTACCAATCATATCATCGATATAAGTTACAGCTGCGTAATATGATTGAATGATTTTTCTACCGAAATCATCTGCGCATATTAATCACAATTATTACACATATAACAATTGTACCACTTTAACCAAGACTCGTGCTGTACCTGGAATCTTTTGCCACGGAAATTGCAAATGAAGATCGATCACGTCTTCCCTCTTTCGGAGGTCTATCCAAGGATTATACGCGACACTGCTCACGTTATCCGGCCAATTATAGTGGCTTGGTAATTGAAACTTTTCCAAGGGATGAAATCCTGCAAAATTTGTAAAATTTTATTATGCATAAGTTAGTAATACGATATTATAAGTTATTTACAATAGATCGTATATTATATGTATACTCAAATATTCATCAGGATATTTCAAAGGTATATGCGGTTTCTGAAATCCAACGGCTAAGAAGAAGGGTCTTCTGGTTTCATTCTGCTCCTGAATAAAGTGTCTAGTGGCGTTCAGTATTTCAATGTCAGGCAACGTTTTATTTGGCATGGTGTCCACGCATACCGGGCAGATCTGGAAACGCGTTGCGAAAATTTTGTATAACGCTGGCAGATAATGTAACGAGCTAGCGATAAATTTTACAAGATTTTGTGCGAGGTGTGTACTGTTAGTCGTCGGGCAAACAGAAGCGTCTTTGTAAACATTTGTATACGGATGAAATGGCCGTTCGGTCCATGAGTAAGGACAATCGTCAGATCCATTAGAGCTCATACCTGTAATCAGTATTCACCAAATAAACGAGTGGCAAAGGTAATTTAATATCTTTTATTACCTGGATGAAACACTTTTCCTATAGATTTAGTGGTATATCCATAATCTTTTAAATGTTGTGGTAAAGTTGTAAAGTTGCCAACCGCCTCTCTCCAATAACTATAGAAGTCATAAAGCTGAAGAGTGTCAGGTCTTCTACCAGTCAATAATGAATTTCTACTTGGAGCACATAGAGCTTGCTATAAAACATCACAAATGATTTGTATACGAACAAATAAATTATTTCGTAGCTTATCCCTCTAGTACCACGTACCAAAGCAACATACAAACTTTCTGTAAATCGTGGCCAATAAATTTCATAAAAATAACTGTACTGCAGTTATAATTTCCTTTAAGATATACGTATATTATTATATTTTTTAAAATTATTTACAGTATACAGTTATTTGTCCATTCATTCTGTACGTGGCATCTTTATAATGAGTTTGAAAGAAATCTAACGTGCTACAGGACCATCTTTGAACCGATATTTGTGTCAAAATTGGATTTTTTCACTTACTTGCGCGTATGCTCTGGAAAATATGATACTTTTTTTGGACAATTCGTCTATATTTGGCGTAAAGGCCTTAGCGTCACCGTAACATCCCAAACTTGGTCTGAGGTCGTCAATGATGATGAAGAGAATATTTTTCTTTGCTACGACAACATTTAGGAGCAAATTAACGAATAATATTAAGAGTAGCATAGCTTCAAAGTCTAAATGCAGCTTCTCCGTTAATAGAGATGGTACTGCTACAACGTATTCAGCACCTCACTCATTTGTACTTGAACTCGCATAAGTATTATACTCATCGAATTAATCAGTTTTGCGATATATGACATGACGAGGGTCACCAATATAATAAGAAGGGGCAGTTATGGCACTTTAAATGTAGTGTCGTCGTAGCGTATATATTTAAAAGATTACTGATTATAAAGTCTCTTAATTGATTTAACAATTGTTCGATACTGGTCGATTTTTCAATTAAACGAAATAATGAAATTCTCATATCTTTAAAAATCTTTATTTCTTGTCAAATATTTTTGTATGGCCCTCTCAGTTACAAAATAAACGTTTTCGTACAGTGGAAACTGAGAATCTAATCGAAAAGCAATTCTTTGCGACTCTCCATGAGATTCATCAGTTTCGCGCGAGAATTAAAGTTTCATTCTGGTTTTAAATGAACATTTATGCATATCATAGTAGGATACACGTTTAGATTAGATAGATATACAGTTTCTTATATTAATAGCTATATTTCATCCGACAATATGCAGCATAGTAAAATGTATGAAAATGAATATTGTATATAGGTAAGCCAAGATACGCAGTGTCGTTTCTATTTCATATTTCTCCCTATCAAGATTGGACAATCGTTAAAAAACTGTGAAAATCTTTACGAAAATTGTCAATCTCGATGAAATATTTCTGAAATGCAATATATTATGTCACATAAATTTTTTTAAAGGATTTTTTTAACTTTCCATTTTGCGTTCATTTTTTTTTGTATTCAGAATACATATGTGTGTAAAAATTTATAGGCAAACGACACCGCAGACCTCGGGACAAAGATGCTCATCACAATTATTTTTTCACGTACATTTTTTTATTATAACGCACGTTATTATCACTACCAGCTAAACCTTACTCTTATCCTTAAAAAACTATCATACCAATTATTTATCGCATTAATCAGGGCCAATGTCGGAATTATTTCTTGCAATCACAGTATGAGAAAACATGCAGACTGGACATTATTCGTAAAAACTGTTGGTATAATATAAATTGGGCAAAAAGAATGATTGGAATAAAGAGGATTCGAAAAGTAATTTATACGATACAAAGAGACAAGTGTTTTTATACATGCGAGTGTGCAAGCTAGAAGAGAATCTATTTTTTGGCCAGTTTAAGAAATAAGTATTTCTAGGAATGTGTCCATTATTAGTATAAGATTCATAGTTTTGAACGTAGAGAAGAATCTTGCTTATAAATTACAATAAAATATTTTTTAATTCCATATAAAATTATCAATAACAATAAATTTTTAAATGAATGTTTCAACAAGTATTTTAATTAACCCTGTTCTAGTAAATAATTGAATTTTAATTAAATAATTAGAATAAATTATTTTGTAACAAAAGAGTTAATGAGATGACCAAGAGCTATAGTCATTGTTACAATAAATTTCAGTAAAATCTTACCAGCCTAGAGTTTGTGTATATAAATAACAAATTAACGGATGAAAAGTTTATCAATGGTGGAATTAAATGAACAAGATACAAAATATTCTGTTCAAATTAGAGTAAAAATGTTCAAATATTTCGTAGCAAAATGTGTAAACGTATATTTGGGATTTGTTTCAAGCAAAAATTGTTTATTCCAATCCCTTTGAACATTTTGTGCGAATATCAATCGGTACTAGCATTAATTATCAAATGCCTGCGTAAATATTCTCTATAATAAGGATAAATAATATTTACGCTACGGGTATGTTCTCGTATCAATATTATAATCATATTGATATAAAAAAGCACTCGCACAGTAATTTAATGACTTACTAACTTACAAGTTCCATTTACATTAGTTAGTAAGCTTTCAATTGCCCTCTCGGTTCTCTCCAAATTATTTTTCAGTACTCTTCATTCTTGCTCTTACTTCTAATATTTATCTTTTTCTACTCGAATTTCTAAATTTTACTCTTACAGATTAAAAAATTCATTTACACGATAAATCTCAAGTTTAATTAAATTTCGAATGCATTACTGTCATATACTATTGTGTCTATGTTCATCGTGAGTCGTCGCTGGTACGCGTTCACTTGGCCTATTATTATAGTCGGGCTATTAGTTTTTATCGATGAGTTTAGGAAAGAAGAGGTATAAAAATATACATATATGTGAACTTGATTCAACCTTTCGAAAGTTACGGCGAGACCAACATATCAAGGAAGAAGCAAACGGTTTTGCACTTTCTTATACAAATGGAATGAAATATTAGTTTTTGGCTTACGAAATACTCTATCGTCCCATGTTTTATTTCTTCATAAAAATTTCTATTCACAGCTTTATTGTTTTGTAGCGTAAACGTTTGGCTTTCTATCTCTCCATGCTCTATACTAAAGAAGTCGCACACAATATACTTGCATGAATTCTTTTCTAATTGTGTTTTAAGTATTTTTTTGTTTGCACTAGAATATACTTTTTGGTACACATTTTCGGTTTAATAGAAAAATTCATTCACAATACCCACTACATTGATCACTGGTAAAACCTCGCGAGTCCTAACAGTAGGGTCCACCAGCACGCGAGAGTACTAGACACAATATATTTATGAATATTTAATTTTGCAGGAAAAGTACTTTATTTAAGAATGCCTAAAGAACCGATCAAATCATTTTACTTGTTTCAGAAGTTGATGAAAAACTCTAAATATCACGTCTACCCTGTTATTGTATATCAAGGATTATTTGATTTACGCGAATATCCACTGATATACTTTATCGGAAATCAAAAACGAGCTAATTAATTATCGAATCAAATCTATCCTTCAATTGCTACAGCAGAATGTAATAATCACTTTTCACTTAAATATTTATCACACATTTGTCCAAGCCAGTTAAGTTAATTTGTATATAGGGCAAGGTAAACTATATTAATACTTGGTTAACGAAATAATTTTTATTTTCTCGAAAAAAAAAAAATTCAATAAATACCAATTTCGTTTAAATATCGATCTTACAAATACGTATTATCCTTCATCTTCGTTTTATCGAAAAATTTGAAGATTGAAATAGATATAAAAATGCCAAAAGATGAAATAAAAAATGTTCGTTAACCAAGTATGAGATTCTGATTGTTTTGATAGATTCACCAATTCTTTTTACTGCATACTTATAAACATGAAAATAGATATATCATTATATTTAATTAGCGTAAGAGCCAGAAACAATATAAAGAAGTCACTGGAGACATAGTTCTATCAAGAGAAATATCTCTGTAGTATGTACAGTATAACGCTTGAGTTACATAATAGTACATTGTATTGGAAAATAGTAGAAAAAAGCTAAAGCTCTTCATATCATATAATTGAAAAACAAATGCAAACCTATATATAGGCACAGAGCCACACATTACTAATTTCTTCTTAAAATAATTTAATCGATTCGCACACGCCTTAAGCCACTATACATTTAAACTTTATAAATTTAATTCTATCTCTCTTTTTTCTTCTCGTAGCCTCGAAGTCTGTTTCAAGGTTAAAAAAGAAAATATTTTGATATGACTGCTATAAAATGATTCTCTCCAATACAAATTGACGCAGTGTTTCAGTATTTTCGCGCCCTTTTAATAACAACTAAATAACCCTAATTAAAATGTTTGAAATATTTACATTCTCCAGTCAATAGTTAAATACCAGATTGTACTTCAAGAACTTTAAAGATTAGTATATAATTATAGCTTTAACTAGTTTCACGTAAACTGTGAATTACAATTATAAAGGGAACAGGACGACCGAATATAAATTAGAATCTTGCACAAAAAATGTTCATAAAAATTCAATTAAATCCATATAAAATTCTTGAGAAACTATTAACAGTACAATTTCATAGGTATACAATGATGTAGATCGGTTAATTCAATAAGGTAACTATTATCATTACAAGAATCGATATAACGCCGGACTAGAGAGAGATAAATAAATTTTTACAAAAAGCTATCGGAGTACTGGTGCAATAAAAGTGGCGATCTAGAAGATCCATGACTTTTATCGAAGATAGCCGAATGACGTAAACATAAACAAAAATGACAACAAAACAAAGAAAATAAAGAAAAGGAGAAACATCGCGATCTCTCGTCGACGAAGCAGTTGATGAGCGTCTCCCTTCTTCTCCAGGGATTTACCTGAGGCAGCGTAGCCATTTTGGTAGCAGGACGACGCACCTCATACAGTTTCAAATGGAACCACTGCTATCGCCAGGAAACACCATCATATTCTCGGCTCCATAGGATGGCGTAGGCGAGCTCCTTGCATCCAAGGATGCCCTACTAGCTGAACTGAAACTGCTGGAGCTTAAATCTTCGTAGCTCGCTATCGACTGACTTCCACCTGAAAAATAAGAATACCCATCTTATCTCCTTTCCGATTCCTCCTTCAAGTATTCTTACAATTCGGTTAATCTGCTTCTTAAATTTCAATCTGCGAGCCTCCGTACAAAAGGAAGCTGCGATTATCGTAAAGTTAATATTGCAAATTTACCAATTCCAGCAGAGATAATAATATTCAGAGTTATACTGGCCCGAGCAAGTACCGAAAGATGCAACGAATTTACTCGATTAAGCTTATAGGACAGAGTACTATTTAAAAAAAACAGCATGCATGTTGCGTGTGGCTTTGCATTTTATTTCTATTTTATCCATTTTTTTTTTCTTCAAGATTCTTCTTTTCATAGAGCATACTCTTTTACGAGCCAGCGTTTGTCGCGCCGAATACTCGTTAAACATGATTTTTGTACAGTTTTCATTACAGCTAATACTAGGGTTAATATTATTATTGTTCGTGCATTTACAATACTTTTTTTTTGCTCGGCTCGTTAATATTTTGTAGATGGGAGCAACGCGGACTTTCATTCTTCTCCTTTCTTTCTTTCACTCTTGAATATATACGTAATCATATAACAATAGTGCAGAATAGCGTTATTCGTAAAAAGGTTTCAAGGTGAAACCATTTTTTCTTAACACAGTGTTAAACTTTTACAAAACGAATGCATTAATTTTACAAACGCCTTCGCGTACAAATAATTACATTTGCGAGCGCATGCACGTAGAAGCCAAATATTTATTCTGCTCCAAATGATGATTTAACGTTGATCGAGAGTCAAACGGTTGTACGAGGTGCTTGAGAGTGTTTGGTTGAATGTGCATTTCTTATAACTGAGTACTGTAAAATAGAGATCGCAAAGGTTCACTTACGGTTCGGCAAAAGTACGATAATACTGCATGTGTGAGAAGCTTTTCCCTACCTAAAATCACCCATCCCAAAAGGTTTTCTCAGCTAATGCTTCGTTTAGCCTACAGAGCCCACATCGGTTCAACCAAACTTTGGCATTAAACGATCACAATTCTTTGACAATTTTACCAAGCACTCGCACGCTTTTTTCTAGTTTGACTGTTGGAATCAAAGACAGAAGATAAAAATATTAGCGAACGCGTTTACAAGATATATGTATATATATATATATATATATTCTACGTTAACCGTAATTGACAAGATTAAGAGAAGATTTCATTACAAACGTATCTGTGGTTGACGTAGGAAAAATAAGACACATAATTTTGGTTCGTAAGACACTTAATCTTAAGTAACTAATGTCAATTTGTTTTATAATTTCAAGCATAATTATTTTATAATTATGGCCTAGAAATTCAACTATAAAAAATAATACCTTTGCTTGTACTGGCATAAATAATTCTATATAAATAGTAATTTTTGATCAAACTCTTAGATTAATTTACTCATCAGACCTTTGGCTCAATAATACAAGATTTAACAATAATACCTTATCTTCGATTGATCACATGTAATAATTAAAATCTAATATATAACTCTGATTTCCATTCACTTTTATTTTACTCCTTTATTTCTTAAGCATACCTATAGAAAGGCCAATAAACATCTTTTCCATTTTTCAACCACAGATATTTTTTTACAATTTGCATCAATGCTAATCGATAAAAGCAAACGAGTCTAATCGAGGGATCAGCTATTGAAAAAGCAAGCAAATTAATTTATTTAAAATATCGATACACGAGTTAAAGACGCACGCGTTAAACTCGTGAAACTTTATTAATAAAATTGGAGAGCTCGACTTAATCTCCTAAAGTGTACAGTCAAGGAAAAAAGCACGAAGGTTCTTTTTCTGTTTTAATCGTTAAAGATGTAAAGCGA
The DNA here is from genome assembly GCF_024137725.1 of Prorops nasuta. Lineage (NCBI taxonomy): Eukaryota > Metazoa > Arthropoda > Insecta > Hymenoptera > Bethylidae > Prorops > Prorops nasuta. The sequence goes on from NW_027116808.1 coordinate 2,476,191, forward strand.
CTGGCAGTAACAACAAATTTCATTCGGTTTCTTTTATCCTTTCTATCGTTGAGTTAAACACAAGATTCAGAAAAGGAGAGAGATAGATAGAAATAATATTTACAAATTTTGCATCGAATAATCTACATTCTCACAATACTCTACAAAATAAGCTGATTAAATTGTTTCCCAGAGACTATACACGCACATTAATACTTTTACTGCAAATAGATGCGGTATTTATCTATCACATAAGAATCGTGACAACAATTTCAGTATACATTATAAGATACGAATCTTTGAATCGAAACATCAAAAGAACCTTTACATTTTCAAAGCACGCGTCGAACGCACTAACACATTTTTGTTCGAATCCTTCGCGAATATTACTAAACATTCAGACCGAATTTCCCCATCAGGCAGAGAAGATTTACAGTCACTAATACTTTTCCAAAGCAACCTTAGCGTTGCAACACTCTCGCTTCTACGTAAAGCTTCGCATTTTGCCTCTCTTGCTCGACGTTCCATCGAAATTAGCTAACAATTAATCTACGCCTCTGTTAAATACATAAATACGTGATCGAACAAATGAATACGTGCTTGTCCTGAAGTTACAAGGAAGATCGTATAAATTATAGAGTAAAGCTATTATACATATACGCGATCTTAAAGAATAATTCATGTAAAATTAATACGTCGAGAAAATTTAACCCTCCCACGACTCGCAATACGGTAAATCGGTTGAAGCATGTGATGGGTCAAATGGAGAACACGAAAATATTTTATAAGCTACTATCGTTCGGCAGTGTTTCGAGTACAGCTTCTACCAACACACGCACGGTTAATTTTACTTTCATTCGGCATTGCACAGCTTTATTGCTTTAAAGATTGAAATATTGCGTCTCAGCTACGGTGTATTAACTCGTGATCACAATTTCTAAGGCTTCGGAGGGTTAAATAAAAGCTCGTGATTAAGCGTCAAGTGCGAAAATAAAAATTCTGCTGCGCATCGAGTACGTTATATATATATATATATATAGTTGGGTCTTAAAAGTAGACGGTAAGATTTTGCGTAGGCAGTACTTCAGGACAGCTTGTAAAAATAATGCATGATTTTTTATAATACGCTGGTAATCACACTACGCACGCTTTCACGTTTGACATAAATAAAAAGTTTGCGGCTAATAATACATGCCAGCATGTGTAACCTCGCAGCTCCGACATCCGGACAGAGATTCGGAGACTCTATAGATTGGATCTTCGAGTCGGAAAGCTTCCAGTGTCGCGATGCTTTCGGTTGCCATGTTGAAAATGTTGCGATTAACGATCGAAATGATAATACGAAGCACGTTGCGAGTTACCTTGTTCTTATCGTTAACGTTAATTGGACTTTTAAAATTGTTAATAAATTGCTAAAATAAATTTATACGTCGTTAAAACTATTTTATTCCCTACCCGTTCTAACGCGACTCGTCGAGAATAAAGCACACAACGATAGCCGAAAAATATTAATAGCTATTGAAATAGATCAAGTTTAACCGTAACTTTTTTTTTCTTTTCTTTATTCCTCACTCGCGTCTTATTCGCGAGTCGGACCAATTTTACTAGGGCGAACGATCGGAGAAAAATATACCTCAAGCCTTCCATATGCATTCACGCTTAAATCACACGATTGTTATTCGATAAAAAAACCTGAATTTCGTCGAATTTTCCGACGCTTTTGGAAAAGCCTCTGCGAACGATATATATATATTTTTATTTCTTTCTTTCCTTCGCTAATTTTTCCTATAGGAAAAACAAGTATTATCGCTTATATCTTTCGTACTTCTAACTACATCAAGATGTAGCGTGAACACGTGTATATGTACTATCTTTACACATTTTTTCGTACCCTTTTTTATTACACGACAACATTTAAAAATGTATATACCACGATAAGCTATTGCACGCACAGTTTCCCGTGCCTTTTCCCGTGCATGGAAAATGCAAAAGATAAGAGATAGAGTGAAGTGTTGTAGGGGATTGATACGGAGAACAAGGGAGGGGGGGGGGGGGTGAAGGTAGGATGAAAAATTCAAAGAAAATGGTACGCGAGTGTAGCACGTATAATTTTTCCCCTTTAATCTCTAAACGCACGACTCGTCGTGTCGCATCCGTAAGCTAAAAGTGAGTATTTTCAATAATTTGTCGAGGCAACCGAAAATAAACACTGCAGCTTCTTATTTTTCTACGTTATTTTAAAATCGACATTTGGCCGGAAGAAAAATAGACGACCAACGATGAAAACGCTCGGTTGTCCTCGTGAAATTCGAAAGAGAGAGAGAGAGAGAGAGAGAGAGAGAGAGAGCGCATACTCCGCTCATTGCTAAATCACTATCTACGTGCACGATATACGCATCTGTCGGCTAGATCGGGACTAATGATCGCATTTTAAAAATAGATTTCTTTAGTACAGCACGCAGTGAGCTGTTATATTTGTTACGTCTATCGCACATTGTTTTTAATAAGAAAAAACGAGCCGTGCTGAGAAAATTATTCTGATGTAACAAAGAAACTCGTAACAATTAAACAATTTTGCTAAATAAAAACAGTGTTTGATGTTTTTATCAACAGAAATAAATTTATAACGTTGAAAATAATTTATAGAATTTCTAATAATCCTTTACATTTTTTTACACCTTTTACAAAAGCGTCTCCAGATATTTTTCTCAAAGGAAATATAAATTTATAACGTTGAAATTAATTTATAGAATTTCTAATAATCCTTCACATTCTTTTACAACTTTTATAAAATCATCTAGATATTTTTCTCAACACGGCGGATTTTCGTAGCTATACACCGATCGTTCGATTGGACAATAATTATTATGTGTTTACAGCACCCACGAGGACGAGATTGATGATGGGTTTGTACTCTTGTGGCGCATTGATTCTTCAACGAGAATCCATTTTATATACAAAAAAAGAGTGAAGATTGCGCTTCCCCCAGCGAGATGCGCGCAATTGATTGCTCGTCTCTTCTGGTACTAAAAGTAACGCGTGTGTATTTACGTTCTGTGCAACACGCAAATATAAGATAGTGTCTTCTCGCGTGGTGCAACAATCATCGATCATCCATCAGTCATTTTACCCGCTCTTATACGTGCACGAAATAATCCTAATTTTCCACTTTGATTAATGCCACGAAAATCATCCTAAACATCACTAAACGTTAAAAGATTATCACCTAGATTTGGTTTCACTTATGTTAAATAATTCTCTTTTTGCGCAATAAGCTATGCCATTTGATTTGCTTTGAAATTTCATTAAACAACAGACGGATATAATATATACGATAAAAATAAATAATAGTTGAGATTTTTCTAAGAGATCTAAAAACACTTCGCAACAAGTTGTAACGTTACCTACTAAAGTGTCGTTGATTACAATTTTAAGGAAGGATACAAAGCAATGATACGATCTATTGGAAGTCGGTGTGTATACGTGATTCACGGTGCGTCCATCGAAATTAATTTGTAATATTGCTTGGATAGATACGCCTGATGCAGTCGTTGATTGCACGAATCGATGAAACGTTCACGATCGCTTTTAATTAGTTTTGAAGATTCGCGTGGTTATCGAGGCTTTCAAGCATACAACTAACGAGATAATATTGCATCTTGCGAATGGGGAAATGAAATACTAAGAGAAGTAATTTTCATTTTCCAACGTACACAGTGTTCATCGATCATTGATACGAGAAAGAAATTTCTTTATAAACAGGAAATAATTTAAAACAATATTTCTAAATAAATTAATTTCCAAACTATTTTATAACAGTAACTTGAATCCACGCTTGGATGTATAGACGTTTTTGCAGTCGAGAGCTAAGGTTTCTTTTTTAATTTTAGAATAAACAAACGAAAACCTTGGTAAACCCGAAAAACGATTATAACTCGTCACACGTATATGTTATATTGCATGATAAGGCTTTCACAGAAAGCATTTGCCTAATTTCTTTGAAGAACATTTCAAGCGAACGATTCGACTTGGACACTTTTTTCATGAAAGAGTCTAGCCTATGCAACAAGGTGATGAGCTACCGCAAGCGAATGACCCTCGACCTAAATGTATCGCAGGGAGGTCCCTGTGTAAATGAACACCTAATGGTCGATAGTGATATATTTATCGCATCGCTTGATCCACATCGCTGATGAAGTTAATGATACGATAACCCTTGACAGTTTTGCGCAGACACGTCTGGGTTACGCTCCACCAATATTCCACAGATTTCTATACCACCTTTGCATCAACGAATTATGCTTCCTCTATTATGCCAGTGCGCTGAATTTGTTAGTTTTCGTGATAACTAAGAAAATTCCACTAAATCACTCCCAAAGTGTATAACCCCCCCCCCCATTCCCCTAATCCCCGTGAACTTTAAGCTCGCAAAATTTACTGTATATATATATATATACGTTACGATATATTCTAACGAATCGTTTTACTTTGGATGTTAAAATTTAGCTAATCAACTCTTATCGGCGTTTCGAACATTTTTCTCCTAAATATTATTGACAAACTCGAGCCTCGAAAGCTTCTGCGCGTGGTAACGAATAATATTTGTGTGTATTCGATTCGAATCGATGGAGAACCGATTCCGCATCATCCGCGTTTCATGCGCATACGAAACAAGAGTTTTCGAGTAACTATACATCAATTAGACGCTTTTGTGTGATGACGGAACGTCATAAAGCTTTAGAGCTAGCCTTCGCGAAGAGAGACGCAGGCGGTTGTGAGCAGGCCAGTTTTCATTGGAACAAATTTTACAGCTGATAAGAGTGAGTCTAGGGTTGCACAGATATTTCGTAATAATTTTAGCAGGATTATTAAAAAATATCTTTCGCATTAACCGTTAATCTACCCCAGCCACCTGCATCAGAAGTATGTAAAGAGCAAGGCTAGCCCTAGGCACGTCCACGCAGTCCTTTACTCATCTGCGCTTTTTCTTCTTAGAAAAAGAATGTCTGCTGCCTTTCTTGCTATTATTAGACACCGAAGGTGCGACGCTGCTGTTATTTACTACGCTCTTTTCGATAGTTTTCCGCAGGCTGCAATCCTCCTCCGTTTCGTTAACCGTTACGTTTGCGTTCAGATCATCCGAAGAGCTGGATCGTTCCGGTGCGAGTTCTTGCTCGGAGTCGCTCTTCTTCTCTGGTTCCACTTCCATTTCCGGTCCTCCTACCTCTGCTTCCGCCTCCGCCTCGGGGTTACCCTCGAAGGCCTCGACAACTTCATCCAAACTGACCGGTACTTTCCCGACAACCTTTAAAACCGCTGGCTTCTTCAAGGACTCGAGGAACGGGATTTTGCTTTTACCAGGACACGACTCGATTTCCGTCGAGTCCTTATCGACGATGCTCTTGGCATTAACCAATTCCGAAGCTGTTATCTTGGAGGGTTCTCCCGTCTTCTTGTCCTTACCGGGTACTCGGCAGTCCGAGTTCGCCACTTCTTCTTCTTCTTCTTCCTCTTCCTCTTTGTCTTCCTCGCCCTGCTTAGCTCCACTTTGCAGCGAACCATTCGACACCGCGGACTCGGCAGGATTTCTTTTTCGGTTCTTCGTGGTTCTAGGCTTTGCGGCTTTGCTCGCGAGGTCCGGTGTATAGTTGCTGTCGAGGTTCGCCAAGAAACTTCCGTCCACATCCTCGCTGGTCCCTCTGTCCGTTTCCTTCTTCTCAGTTCCGCTACTCGAACATTCCAAGGATTTTATCTTGAGGTCCATGGACTTCTCCCGAAACTTCGACGAATCAGCAGCTGTTTCTTCGTTAACGACCTCTTCGTCGTTCGCCTCCTCGTTCTCCGTCTTCTCCTCGACTTCTATCAGTGGTTCAAGGTCGAGTTCCTTTCTCAACTCCGAGTCTGGCGGGGAGGTCGATTTTTTCTTCACGATGGTGCTCCAGGAGACTTCGGCTGGTACCGGAAGCTTCGGCTCCAGCCACTTGCCATCGGTGTGCAGCTCCTCCGCAGCTTCCTGTAGTTCCGCTATCTTCATCTTCAAGGCTCTGAAGGACGGAGCCACTTCCGTACTTGCTTCCTGCGCGCTTTCATCGGCAGCAGACTTCCTGCTCTTCTTCGGCTTCTTCGCCCGCGACGCTATTTGATGTCGTGGGAAGAGTACCTTGTACTCCGACATTGGCAGTACTTCAACAACGCTCTCGGTTTCCGCGTGCTGCATCGCATCGATATCGATGATCTCGAAAGCACCCGTTTGACGCTGTTTCTGTATGTTTGCCGATATGTTTACGCCACCCTTCAGACCTCTGCTCTTCATCTTCTTCGTCGAGCTGGGACTGACCTCACGATCGACCTTTTCAACATCCGCAATCGAGTTCCTTTCGGGTTTGGTACACGCATCGATCTTGCTTCTGTCGCACAAGCTCGTTTCTGGCTGCAGTTTGATATCTTCCTGACCCGACGCGGGACAAATGTCCGGAGAACCGGAAGTCTCCTCCAATAGAGGCATCGTCTCGGAGTCTGATTTGTTGATATCCGAACATTGCACGTATTCCAAGTCATCGTCTGACGACAGACCTCCCTTGTGCTTGGTACCAAAGTTCGAACAGCTGGACGTACCTTCCTCAATGGCAGTATTTAATTTACTCGAACTTTCCAGGATCTCGGAACTGTGTATGTACTCCAGATCATCATCAGAGATGGTGCTTTTGCTGCTCTTCCTACGAGGTATCAGCATTTCGGTACTCTCCACGTTTTCCAGCACCTCGATCGAAATCAATTCTGAATCGTGAACATTCTCGACTATTTGATAGTCGTAGCAAAACTGATTATTAAAATAATCCAATCCAAGAGGCTTTAGAGGAAGTAGCTCGCATTCGGAGTTTTCAGTTGTAAGCTGATAATCCTCGACCGAGTCGGAGCGTCGTTGCTCGGTATTAGTAACCTTGGAAGAAGATTCTAGTTTCTCTAACTGAACGAAGGGTTCAATGACCCTCTTACTCTGCAATCTTTTACCGGATACATCCCTAGATTCTTCAATATCCGCTTTTGCGGAATCCGAGGATCTTGCTGCTTTAAATTTAGAATGTGTCTTAGCTTTAACAGTTTTTTCTTGCAGCGTGTCTTCCGAAGCTTTCTCTTTGCTCTCTGTTCTACCGATGACCGAGGGTTTAGCTTCTACGGGACAGGACATTTTGGCAGTGCCAATGTTCCTCAGCTGCCTGGATTGATTCGCGTCTTCGACGAAGACACTGTCCTCCGGTTCCTTCCCAGTAAAATCATCAAACCGCGTTTTGGGTTCTGCTGGTGCACGCTTGGACTCGCTGGGAGAGGCAGTGGGTGTAGGATCAGCGATGGACCTCGACGCAGTCTTCTCAAATCCACAAAACTTCTTGGCGATGGGCTTCGGATCCGCGAGTTCGGTGGTCTGCTTCTTGCCAGGAAGTCGCGACGACGGTGACGCCTGTGCGTGCTTGGACTTGGTTCGCTTGGCCCACGCGGTGTTGTTCTCCATGAGGACGACGCTGTCCTCGTCGTAGCTGACGACGTATTTAGCCTTGGCCAAGTTCCTCTCGTGCAACTGGGCTTCCTCGTTGGTCGCGATGCTTCCGGACCAAGCGGATTCTTTGGCCTGGGTCATAGGACTGCTCGGTATCTCACCTTGTTCCGCACAGAGGCTCAGGCTGGTCGGTACGTCCTGGAAGGCGCCCTCCCTCTCGAAGTCAATGGGACAAGTGGATGGCTTGGCGGTGGTTCCCACCGACGCCATTTCAACGCAAAGCGCCTTCCGCTCCTTGATATCGCAAATATTCTCGTCTGGAACGCTGTCGATGGCCGGTTCGCTCGCGGAGCGCATCTCCGCGCAAATCTCGGTAAGATCGCGCAGGGTTTGGCTCTCCGGCTCAAGGTCACCGAGAGAGGCGGGGCCTTCCTCGGCGCACACACTTCTTGGGGGCTCCGGAACGAGGCCCTCCTCCGCGGAGTCGAACTCCTGACTGGAGCTGACATCTTCCTCGTCGGCCGAGACGGTAATTACGGTGCCCAGAGGGTTGACGACTTTAGCTACCGGCTGACCCACCCTCTCAAATACCGATCGCCTCCCTGGTAACAGAAAAAGCCGTTGGCAGGTATCAATATCGAGTTACGAGGGTTCTTCCTACTTAATGATTCTCATTAAGACTTTGGAACGTTCTTGTAATGAAAAGCAGCTCGCACACACGTTTGTCGATTTTTCTTTGCTTTACTTGTATATAATGCAGTGTTTTTTCTTCTTTACTCTTTCTTAGCAAGAGGATGAGACCCGGAGAACATGAAGAGAGCGATAGGAAATGATACAAAGAAAAAGTAGCCAGCATTCATGAAACGAGTAAGCATTGTCGCTAATAAGGTCGAGAAGGCACACTTGTACAATATACAGTGTTGAAAGTATTTAAGAAAAAACACAAAAGGAGCTGTGCGAATTTGGTTGTCCATGTTTAAATTGTAAAAGAGATGTTACTTAGCACACCGAACACCACAAGGTCATTGATTTGAGTCGAAGCCAGTGGTACATCGAGAGAAAGCGAAATAATTAAAGGAGCAAGAGGGCACGAAGGACCTTCTTTTGAATTAAATGTTCTTATCGACTTTCTGTTCGATGTACCATGGATTGTGGGAACTATTTACACGATTAGTGGACAGAACGTGCATAGCCCTTTGGCCACTCTCTTTCTTGTTTATTGATTTACTTTTTTCAGAAAAAAAAAAAAAAAAACCTCATTACCATCGCTGCTGAGATTGGTCATTTACAATAAAATTACGGAATGATATACGGAGATACCTGCCTCTGGCCAGTTCTGTATCCACGCAAACTTACAATTCTAGTGACCATCCTTCGCCACGTGCAGGAAGCAAAAGTGTAATGCATTCGTAACACACACAAAAACAATTGGCGAATTTTTCAATAAAAATTTTCGCATAAATGCACTGTACTTTTACAAATAATGTAGTTTATAAGGATTTATTTAAGTATAACGTTATGCTTGCATCCATACTGGTAACTTTCACATCTGATTGGATAAAATATTACAATATCATTTTGTTATGAAAAAACAGATTTGGGCAGCATTAATTTCATTGACTCCTATGTAATTATCAGTGTTATGCCGATCCATTTAATCTTTTTATATGTATAGTAATTAGATTTTTATTAGAAACTTTCATTTGAACAGTTGTAATGTGTATTGGGTGTAAAATGTGATTAATTTTAGCTACATGAAGGCATTCATCTACGCAATTATAAATATTAATAAAATGTGGCCATAGTAATACACCAAGAATGAGATTAAATCAGTTAAAAATGGATGAAGCTCTAGAAAAGGGCTAAACTAGTATTTAGGCTTTTATATTCTTAAGCAAAGCATTTTATGGTAAATTTTAAGTAAATCCAAAAAGTTTTACCTGGAGCTCGATGAGGGGCTACAACTGTTTCAAGCATTGCTTCTGCAAGGTCTTCCCTCAATTGGTTTTCGCCACTGCCCACTCTAAGATGTTCGCTGTCTAATGGGTCTCCATAAGCTTCCATGAATCTCGGAGACTGCTCGTAACTACCTAATTCGGTGAGTAAAATTTCTAAGTACATGATGTAACTCATAACGAGTAGTCCTACAAGTTTTTGTTCACATATGCAAGTTTATAACTTACTTCCTGAACCATCAATGACAACAGGTACCAATGGTCTTGATGCAGCATGTGGCATATTCACCGGATTTGATCTAGCAGGTCGAGATCCTCCTGTAATACCAATTTCAACCGCTTCTGCTTCTACCAAATTAACAGCAACTCTGAAATAATAAAATTTGAAATATGCGTTTCTTAGACAAGAATTATCAGAGAAGCAATTTAGAATGGTATAAACCAACCCGCTGGGCGCATTGTAAGTTTTGAAAACAAATTGAGGTCCCATCCAAAGTCTCCTGTGGGGTCCGGCATGCGTTACAATTTCAACTTGGCTTAACCAACGATCTTCAATGGAGTCAAAGGGCTGAACGTTTTTCGGTACCGAGATGGCATTTAACAGTGGATTGGATGTTTGTAAAGGTGGAGCTATTTCCGAAGCATTAGGAGATCTTAAGAGAGGCCACTGGCCCTTTACTTCTACTTCCAAATCTATATTAGTATCATCGCAAACTTTTTCTTTTGGCACACCTATTCAAAGTCAAACGAGAATTAATCGTCATATAGAACAATTAAGAATTAGTTTTTAAATCGACAGTAATATAAAATTAAGAAGTAATTTACCTGCGGCGGGCTTAGGCTCCAAATCATATTGTATCATATTTCCATGGCACGCCATAATAAACAAAGAGTCGACTGCCCGTTTGGCTGCTTTACTACCTGATTCCCTTTGCGAATATATCCAGGCCCTTGGTGGAGCGAAACAAGCACATATTTTTAAAGGTAGAGATCCGTTATCATCAGAATGCAATCTTTGCCTCGGCTGTTGTCTACTGCAAAGTTAAATTTCAAAATAGGATTGTTGAAGTTTTAAGTAAAAAATGGAAGATTGCCTCGAAAATTACCTCGCTTGAGTTTGATTATACGAGTGATTCAATAAGGTTGGCTGTCGAATTTGAGCTAAAGGATGTAGTATTGTAGGATGTGGATACGGCGGAAGCCTGGGATTAGAATATGGATATACGGACAGAGGTAATTCTGCATGAGAGACCGGGGAATGGGATCTAGTTCCATCGTCAGTTAAACCAGCGCTTCTGTGAAAACGCGAAAGACGATTTACCACGTGAGGCGTTGAATGCGTTCTAACACCTACAGGACCACCATATGGAGCGACAGGGAATACGTGTGTAGTACCCCGTATTGTAGATACCGCAGCCCAACGAGTATCGCTTGAGAACGTCATATCCTATGGAAAAATATAAAGAGTCGAAATTACTTATTGCTTGCCGATGAAAATATGGATGGACGTAAGTAGTATAACTACCTGCACCCTCGCAGTAGTATCTCCTCGATGTAAGATGTATAAATGATGTACAGCTGCAAGTGTTGGACCTCCTGGATGAGGCTGTATTCTGAAGACATGAAAATCATGTCCTCTTTTGTCAGCGGTCATTAATAATGCACCTGTTAAATCAAAAGTCATGGCAACAATGGCGTCACTGTGGGCAGTAAAATGAGCAATTACTGTTTCTATGTTTCCATCATCTAATTCTTTCTCCTCTTTTGCCGCTTGAAGATCTAAAATGGTCACTACCCCTGGCTGTATTACATCGCCGCCTACATTATTAATGGTCAACGGGGATACTGTATTTCCTGTTAGGCTTGAAGCAACTGTTTCTCCTAAACCTCGCAATCCCTTCCCTAAAGATTTGGCTGCATACAAAACAGTTGCTGTATAACTTTGAACTCCATCACTCTCACACCCACCACTACTTCTTCTTGTAGGCAATAGCTTCTTCTCACTGTATAAACATTATTCTTATTTAGTAAATCTTAAAACACGATTGTGTGTATAAAAAGACTTTGATCTTTTAATATACCTGTAGGCTAGCCATCTCATGCCTAAAGCAACAGGATTAGGATTGGGTCCAGGACAGGGATAACATGTTGTGACTGTCAAAACATCTTCTAATGTTCTAGCATCGAATACTGCTATTTTTTCTGAGAAAGTGACAATTATCGATCTTCTATTAGCCAATACATCGAGAACCGGATTTTTGAATTTTATATTTTTGGTTTGATCGCCGGTCTTTAATGAAACAAAACTTATGTTGCAGAATTGTGGTCCCGGACCTGCCGAGTCGCATATGGCTACCATTGGCCGTTTCTGTTCATATAAATCAACATGATCATCATCAGTCTTCGGATTTGGTAAGATTCTCAATGTACGGACAATGCCTTGACGCCATGATAGAACCTCTGTTGCTTCGCCTGTTGCAGATATCAGCCATACCTGTATTTAACAAAATTTAGAAGTGTTTAATTTTAATGTTAATGAACTTTAAAATTAAAAATTTTTTAACTATTTACTTGTACGCCTGTTGTATAACCAAGAATTAAGATTAAAGGAGGAGTACTTGATCCCTCATTGTAATCAGGATATAAAGCTGGATCATTTACATCACTATACTCGAATCTTGCCCAAGATATTGTTTCCTTGTTATCAGAATTAGGTGCACCAGTGTACGCCTTAAACATTTAAAAGAATATTATACATGTTATATAAATTTTAATAAAAATAAGATATAGTCTTTAAACCTGTGGAACTATATCATTGATGATTCCTGCAACACTGTCAATAATGGAGCGATCCACTATTGGCTGGGGTGAAACTACTTGAGCACCTTTATGCAAGCCTCTGCGCGGAGATTCAGCCGACATTTTTCTTTTCTCTTCTGAATTTTTTCACCTATAAAAAAGAAATGCCTGTTTTATAAGTATGTTAAGAACAGTATACTTTTTCATATTTTAAAAAATATACTGGTCTAAAGATTACAATTTTTAAAATGAGCATATCGAATGCTGTCAGCCAGTGGCAAATGGAATTATGTTAGATACTCCTTTCATAAATGAGCTTGATATTTTAGAGCTAAGCATTTATACGGGGACATTTACATTGTAAATCATATTAGCAAATCAAAAATAGCCGATATTTCGATTAAATAACGCATTATGTCTCATTGGTCAAAGGTATAAATTACATCTTAACTGAGAAAATGCATTAGCAAACGTTTAGTGGTGGGGAGGTCTATTTTCCCCTGTCAAACGGCGTTGCACAATCTAACACAGCTGTTCAGAGAATGTATTCAGGGACAAGGAAGGAAAAAGACAAAACACAAGACAGAGACAACGAGAAAGAGATGGATCGTGGGAGGGGGAACGGGGGGTGGGAGGAGAGAGAGATAGAGGAAGAGTGAGAAAATTAAACAAGTAAATATTAATAAAGCATTTCTAAATAGACTGTTCCACGATGAAACTATGAAAAATGTATCACAAAGGGTCATAATTGGCATTATCGCTGTGAAAGAGACGAATGAAAACTATAGCTATCAAAACAAAGACATCATTCGTTAACAATTATTTTTCTCTACTTTTAAATGGAGAAGGAAATTTTTCCATTGTTCAAATGAGGATCGATTAAGGTTTTGGAAAAGCGTTATGACTTACTTCGTTAAAAAATCGTATTTTCATTGTGCGAGGCTGACCACCTCGCACACAACCGTCTACTGCGTCATTCTGCGAGCGACTGACAACGGACTCTACCAACACACCAGCAACGGGGCAGCAGCAGCAACTACTACTTACTAGCTCCCTTCCTATCTACAGAACGAGCAAGCGAACGATAGTGATGTCACCCCGCCCGCCAAACGTCAAGTTTTACGCTACTAACATCACTCATCCAAAATTCTGCACAAAACCAACCAATTTTAGGTCCGAAAATACGCCCAGCACACACTTAACATTGATCCGAATTATCGTGTTAACTTAATACGCCCATGAGTCGATTCCCGTAGCAAACATTGCGTCCATGGGCTATTTCTTATAAGAACGAAAACAATAATCAGCTGATTCAGATGGGGCGATAGAGGGATGTGCTATTATGCTGGCCAGAGAAGCAGAGAGGGGGAAACACCAACAACCAGAGCACAGCACCGTCAGCACCTGCCGACCAACACTCTGTAACTGTTTCACATTTCTACAGTTACGAAACAATGACTTTTAGACTATCATTCAATATCTTTGCCGAGTTGGCAGAAAAATAAATTTCTCACTGTTACTCTAAATTATTTAAATGCAACTGCGCCTGCAGGAGCGCATTTAGTACATATACATATGTATTATAGTTAGCACAGCCAAAAGATAAGCTGGAGACGAACCAATCACAGATAGTCATGCAGGTGGATCTTCAATTTTTGGTCATTTTTAAAAATAGGCTATACAATCTGGGATTTTTATTATGTCGCATTTTTTTATCTAATTGATGTGGCTGCTTGTGTAACATACATACTGTGGGCAACTGAACAACCGCCAGATTCGGCATTCGAATATTTCTTGATGTATTTAGGAACGGTAACTCTACCATGCTCTTTTTCGCCTCTCTCACTCCTGAAGCTCGAGAATCTTTTTTCCTCGTTTTTGCGACACCTACGCTAACCTACACCATTGTTTGATACTTTTTCTTGCCTTTGCCTCTTGTCAATCTTGCTTGCCTCGTTCTCTTTCTCTCTCTCTTTCTCTTTCTGTCTTGTATTTTCACACTTATCACATACCACTACACACACTTTACAGCTTTAATTATTGTTGGCTTCATTGGATTGGTACCGTTCGATAATTAAAGCAGTAGGCGGGCTAGGCAACAACCAGTAATAGACTATAAACTTGACTAAAGGTTGATCTAGCCATATGCAATTGGTAGTCCGATATCAATTTAATTATAAATATTAATATTTATTGTAACAAGAAATACGGATAATCCGTGGCTCTTTTAACTGGTTTTTAAGTCAAATGTTTTAAAACTAATATTTTTAATTTTCACACCTGTAACTTGCAAGTACTTGAGTCAATGAGAAGGTTAGGTTTAGAAAAAATCGTAACAAAACAAATTTTTATGAGAACTAATTAGTGACGAATTGTCTCATATTGAAACTATTAGCAAGGTAAATTTACATAGGTTTTAAATATAATTTTCTTAAGCAAAAAAAAATTGGTCTTTTATTAAAAGTAACAAATTGCTTTAGGTAAAATGTTATGCTTTATTTTCAAGCTTTAGGGAACTAATATAGTGTAGTATCATAATACACACATGTTAGTATAATTTAATATACCCTTACCTAATATCGATATTCTTTCGATAGATGGATGATAATCCTACTGGTGTGATCAAGTTAATAAAAGATCTAAGATCTGGGGCAGATGCATATAACAGAAGTAGTGCACTTCCATTACGCCTGTCAGGAATGGGATACACACCATCAGTTCTTAATGACAGTTCAGATGTGACACATGCATGCAAAAGACAGAGAGTTGACGAATCAAATAACTCTTTAAATACAAGTGATAATGAAACTTCTGCTACACCATGGGAATGGAAACGATTGAAAGCAGAGGTATTAAGTTAAATATATTGATATTTATGAGTAATCATACTAATTGTTTATTGAATTAGGTGGTATCACTAAAAACAAGATTATCAGCTCAAGAAGCAACAGTACAGCAATTACATACAATACGTAGACAAATGGAGGAAGTGTTTCAAAAAGAAAAGAGTTTTTTAGAAATGCAAGTGCAGCAAGAGAAGCAAATGATCAAGCAATTAGAGGTGAGACTTGATCATGCTAGGCAGAATGTTCAGGAAGCTCAGAAAGCTCAAGCTCTAGCTGAACGACAACTGATGACTTCTCAACAGGTAATCAACAGTAATATTATGATATTTCTTATTTCTGATAAACTTCTGTACTCTTTGCTTTTAGACGAAAGGTAATTGGGATCAGAAAACAGTATTGCTTTTAAATGAGAATGCAAAATTATTAGAAGATCTCAAACACACATCTATGCAAGAAAGTATACATCGGCCAAAGGAATCATCAGAGGCATCTGAAAATAACCATGCCCAGTTAAAACTAGAAGCTGCTGAAAAAAGAATTCTTCAGTTAGAGGAAACACTGAAAGAAAGCAGGATATCACAGAAAGACTTTGAGCTGCAGAATGTTGAGTTACAAAATATGAAATTAACGATAGAAAGGCTGGAGTCGGAACGTGCTCTATGGCAAGAAAGTAAGCAAGTTGTAGCAAGAGCAGCGAAAGCTATTGAGTTGGAGAAGGAGCTGATTGTTGCAAAAGAAACAATTGCAGCACTGAGAGAATCTGTGAGGGGAAAGCTACTGCTGGAAGAGCAAATGGCTAATGTATCCAAAAGGTACGTTTCTAGTTGATTCTTAAATTTTTGGTAAAAATTTGTATGCGTTGGACTTTCATTTTTTTATCGTGTTATAGACTTGAACATACAGAAAAGCTGGAGCAACAAGTTGCCACTCTAGAAGCTAAACAAAGCGAGCTTGTTCATTGTATAAAAGAGTACGAATCAATTGGTATTTCTGGGGGACCAATGGCTTTGAGACGCGAGTTAAATCGTTTGCAACAAGCCGAGATTGTCCTAACTGCTGAAGAAGGACAATTGAAGTCAAAACTTAATGCTGTACAAAGAGAAAATCAAAGTTTATCGAAAAATTTAGAAGAAATTAGAATAGTAGCAGCTGATACAGCATCCACAAAGGAAAAACTGAACAAGTTGATTGGAAGACTGCAAAAAAAAATGATTCTTGTTACAAGAGAACGTGATAGCTACCGTCAACAATTAGACTTGTATGAAAAAGAAATGACCGTTGACACTAACAATGCATTAACGGAAAGAATTCCAGCTTTAGAAAGGGTTATAGATGGATACAGGTATATTTTCAAAATGATTCTAATCATTGTGATCAAGAAAAGTCATTAGAGCAATTTTTTCAGGGAGCTGGTCACTAAATTGGAGGGAGACCTTCAGATTGCCGAAGGTGGTTATGATAGAGATGAGTATAATAAGTTGAAGGCTGAAATTGAGAGGTTAAAGGGGGAATTGGAGCACCGTGCGTTGAAAGGTGATTTCAATTGTAATTCGAAAGTTGTTCATTTTACCATGAACCCCGCAGCCATCGCGGAACAGCAAGCTGAAGAGAGGCAGAAAGCTCTTTTACGTGAATTAGAAGAGCTTAGAGTCAAAGTAATGGCTGGTGCAGGTAACGCTTCTGCTTCCTCACTTCAGATGCAAGGTAATAAACATGAGTTCTAGCGTTGTTAATAGTTTTGAAGAATATTTATCTAACATTAATCTGAACAAACTCCAATGTTTTAGAGATAAATGAGCTTAAACAAACTCATGAAATAAAAATAGCCCGATTGAAAGAGGCTTTCAAGGCATCGTCGCAGGAGTATCGTCAAGCTTGTTATCAATTGTTCGGATGGAGAGTGGATAGGGTAAAAGAAGGTCGCTATAAATTATCAAGTCAATATGCAGATTCGCCGGACGATTATCTTTTCTTTCACGTCACCGACGAAAGCGTGGAATTACTAGAAACTACCTTCTCCGCTACACTTGGCGAGTTGATGGAACAGTATTTACAAAGGCAACATAGCGTTCCAATGTTCCTCAACGCAGTACAGTCTGATCTTTTCGCTCAGCAGACTGTGACGAACGTCTTAAGTTGATAATCTCGACGTTAATGTTAAGAACAGCGAAGAATTTTTTAAATATAACATCAAATATTGTACGTAGTACGTAGAATGTCGCATCAGTGCACAAATCAAGTCTCATGTTGAACTCTACGTGTAAGCTCTTTCTCCGTATTTTTATTTTTATCATTTAAGTCACTCGCTTAGTCGTATGTATCATGAATAAATTCTAATGAATCTTGTAAAAAAAAATAGGAGATGGAGATAGAAAAACCTTTCTCTCGCGTTTCATTCAACAATTTTTCAAATGTAAATTAAATCTATAGTTTGAATGAGAAAAGAAGGGGAAGAAGCGATTAAAGTTTTTGCGAAAAGTCTTCGAGGATTGGAGTGAAGGATGTAAAGAAGGGTTGGAGGGGGCGGAGGAGAGTAAGGAAAGTCGCGTCTCGAGGCAGAGGTCCCATGGGATCCGTTACGTCCCGTTCCATGAATGTACGTGCCTTGGAAAAGACTGTACGGTCCCCAAAGGGCAATTGCCATGCTTTGTCCGGGGCGAAAATGTCGAAACGGCAGTCTTCATTAGTGAATAAGCCAATGTGTAAGCTTGCAGGAGCGTAGTGCGTCTGCGTGTCTGATGGGTACGCTAACGTTGAGGCGTTGTAGGTGTGGGGCTGCGTTGATCAGTGTTGGTGCTGCTGGGGTGACCAGAAACACTAACAGGGGCGTTCGTGTGCGCTATACGCTGTCTGACTAGGACGTGAACTCGATGGAACGCAGCAGCAGCGGTGCGATGGTGCCAGCTGCGGAGGGACCCGATGCGACGGGCGCTCCCGTGCCGAAACTCCATTATCCTTAATTATAATCACGTTTAATCGCAAACTCATCCAACTCTCTCTATCCCTCTCTTTATCTACCCCTCCCACCCTCTGCTTCTCCCCCTTTACGAACCACCGTATGCGCCATCGACCCTGTCATCAAGGACCACGGTCTTGGATATATGTCAATCTTAAATCACTGTCCATACCATTATCCTTCTATCCCTCCGCCATGCTTTCTCATTTGATAGAGAAACATTGCCATAAGCATCTTATCTTTAGCAGCCTACACACTTTTCCCATTCGAATAATAGAGACATACAATACTCGTCTTTGTATATCAAACGTGCCTCCTAAGATTGGATGATGCGAAAACTATAACGATGAATCAGTACTGCTAGATAACCTACCCTTCCTTATCAGGATAAACCGAACCTTCGAGTACGACAATAAGCTTTACGAGACTAATAAGAGCAATTTATGGAAGCATCTTCCTTCCACCGAGGATTGCTGTAATTACAATGATTTTTTATTGTGACATAAGCTTTATGAAAGAAAAGGGTACAAGAGAAAACTCTCACCAAAGGGCAGAAAATAAGGCACTTCTCGAGGCATCTTTTAGAATGTGGATCGTTGAATATAAGTATACTATCCTTAGATTCCCAGGGGATACCTTTATTTCGGAGCTATGGCTCCCGTTGACACTTCCCGAGAAAGGTTACCCATTTTTCGTTTCAGTGATACTTACTAATAATAAATTTAAATCAATGTCTACTTTACTCGACAGTCGGAGGAAAATTCATACGCCTCCTCGCGCGATACGTCCCTCCCCCCTCCTCGTTCGCCAACGTTCGCCATGAAAATCCCTAAAAACTTGACGGAGGAGAAAAAGAGTTCGCAATTAACGCGCAGCTTCCAGACATCAGTTAACTATGAAAACAAGAGTCGCATCGAAATTCGATGAGATGATAATCAAGTGTACACGGGAAGCAGCGTGTGCTATATATCACCGGTAGGATCGCAAGATACCTCGAAGAAAGATAATCAATCGAGACGTTGGGTAAACCTGTGTATCTTATCAAACTTGGTCCATCCACGAGAAACTTACGTTGGCTGTGTTGGTAGAAACCTACGTATCGGAATAGCAGGAGAGCTTGCAGTGTGAGAAAGTGGGGAAACTGAAGACGAGAACAAAGAGGAAGAAAAATATTATATACATACATGCGTAGCATAACCTCAAAAACCAATGGAAAAAAGTGTGTTCGGGCATAAACAGATTTATTCGTGAAATAAGGAAGGTGTCATAAGTGGTTAGAGTAGTTTAGGGGGGAGGGGGAGAAGGAGTGTGGAAAATGGTCGCTATGGATAAACTGGGATTCGAGTGGGTTAGCAAGGGGTTGTTGGGGACTGTAGTGCTAACTTTGCGTCCGTGTGCTAGCGGCAATGCCGGAAGGAACTTTGTCGATCAGAGTTGGGAAGGTAGAGCCTCGGTTATGTCGGAGGTACCTCACTGCTGTGTAGATATCTCAGGAGAAACGGTCCGGACCTGCGGGCCCGTCCCACTTTGTCAGACGCTCCGAAGACGGGATGAAAAGGGGGTGCTATAAGAGGTTAGGAGCCCCAAGCTGAGGCTCTCGAAATGTTCGGAAGGTTACGCCGCGGGTTATATAGCTCGCTTCTTGCCCTTTTCTCTACGTAACTATGATTTTATGAGCTTCGTTATATCCCTTGCAAACATATTCCCACTGCATTCTTCCGTCTCTACGTTAAATTGAAACAATTACGGTTACGTGTAAACCTTGTTCTTCCACGTAGCACAGTATCAGAGTTGCAGGACTTGTACACGTATACACGGTTTACGAGGAAATTGAACCGGTGCTGTAGAACGAGAAAAGGCAGAGTCTTTAAACACACGGCTCCTTCCATTTATCATTGCGCCCGTGTGCGTGAAATTTAATTAAAACTTCGATTCTCCGGTAATTCCGTAGTTCGATACGGGCGATTGGGAAGCTCGAGAAAGATGGAGAGGATTCGGCGGATTTATCAGCAGCGTTGCTGAAGACTTTTCGAGAGGAGCCGAAGAGGGGTAATGGCGTTTATCGGAGTTGAGTCGAAAGGATGTGTAGTTGAGGATTAATAATTCATAGAGAGGGTGGAATGTGCGTGTTAAGAAAGGGAGAGGCGTAAGTATGAATAAGGATTCCGGGTGAGTATTAAAGGTATGACGTACAGTCTGGTTAATAACTGGTCGACCTTTTTAGGTCGGAAGAGTCCTTCCAGAATGTTGGAGTGTCGTCGACGAAGAACTTGAAGTACACGGTTATAAACGTGTATATACAGGGTGTACCACTGAAAACGTATCTCAACTCGAGTATAAAGCACAGTTATCTAAGAGACTGTAACATATGCGTTAATTTTTTATTAAAACTTTTTAGAGTATAAATAAGAAAGAGTTCCAAAAAAAGGTCCCACGAAGAAAAGTAAAAATCTTCATTCTTGCCAAGCAGTTACATGTGTTCTACATCCGAAGTTCTGGTGCGCCTTCGACAACACACCCTATACATATACTGTACAGACATATATATCCAAAGTCTGGGAAGACGGCGAGTTGTTACCGAGCTGCTGGAGCAAGCCTCGAGTGTAGTCTTGCACCAAAAGGGACTCGAAGACCGGGGAGGAGCTGGATAGTGTGTAATTATCTGTTTCTCGGCTCCATTACACCTGGAGGACGTGGAAGAGCCAACGGGGGACGCAGGGTGTGGGGGGCGAGGGTTGGTGTGGGTCGCAGGACTGCAACGAACGTGACGGGAAATAAGAACAGGCCCGAGTGGCAGCCGGAAATTGCACAGTCTACAAGTAACGGCTACTCATGATAAAACTCCCAATGTGTGTACACAGAAACCCTGCAATGAAACAGTTTTTCAACGACGTGTGTCTGCTAATCATCCCTCTTCGCAGTGTACACAGCGTCTTCCCCCGAATATCCCTAAACTCACACGACGAAACTATTATACGAACTGTCATTAATCCGCGACAAGAAAGGGGAGGGGGGGGGGGGGGGGGAGGCAGAAAAGTTCCGAAGAAAACGAGTGTCCTTTGTCTAATAAGAGTTTGCGCAAGAATTAAGTGAAATTGCTACGAAAAAAGTTGGACCGAACCGGCGGCCAAACTGCTCGTTACGGCGTCGTGAAAAAAGCACGTGGAAAGTTTGTCGTAGAGTAGAGAGAGAAGGAGGAGGAGGAGGAGGAGGAGGAGGAGGGGGGGGGAGACCTGTTGATGGCGCTGCGATTCCGAAACAATGCGAAACACTCTCGATCGAATGTATAAACGGAATAACGAAGTGGCGGAACAACTGGCACTAGACCGTGACAAATTTCCATTGTGGGACGAGATATACAATAAAGAATCTGATAATGGCCGCAGCAGGAAAGCTGTGAAAGGGATTACCGGTGCATCCGCGTTCTCCGGACCACGAATTATCGTCCATGTGGAACACCTTGGGATCCGGCACTGTACCGATTGTTCCTTTCTCGATATATCTCGTGTCTTACTCCCGCTTCGATTCTCACCCCTTCCGGTGTGTTCTTTCCACTCGCGAATATATAACGATTGGACGACGTATCGAAGTTACGGACGGTACGTATATACGTCCTTCGAGATTTTCTTATAGGATCGCGTGTCTCGGGGCTTTAAAGACAACTTTGCCGGAGAATTTAGAGGGAAATAATCGCGTGCCTTGCTATCCTTATTTGGCCAGGGAATTATATATACGTTCGTATTTGGGACTTCCGGTTCGGGTACTCGTATCACCCTCGGCTCCTCCCAGAGAGATTGGACTGACGGACCACGCGAGTACCATCGATGATACGCCAAATGAACGGTACAAATATCGGTTAAGGTTTTTTCCCCAAGCACGAAAGAAGCGGACGCAGTTTGAGCCGGGATCAAGAAAATTAGAGGGTGAAGCAACGATTCTACGAAATTAGATGGGGGTGTCCGTTCGATCTATTAAATTAATGGACTGCCGGATCGATATGGTTTCCTTCTCGTCCCACTCTAACTCACGCTCTATTTCGTTCATTAGTATAGGGGGGTCCGAGAAATCGGGAAGGTTCAACACATTTCGTGCATAGTGGCTGCGCCCATCAAATATCGTTTCAATTTCCACTGCGTTGTTTTCTGCTCCGACCCTCGCCACATTGTTCTAATTTTAAATAACGGCTTCTGGTAGATTTGCAGACACCTAAAATTGCAAATCTAACGAGGAACGCTTAGTCGGAGTGGAAGCCACTCTCTTCTGAGAATCGTTAAGTTTTTATTTGCGACGTAACGTCGATCGAGCGAATTTATTAGCTGGTTAAATGTAATAAGTAGTGGAAACTTGTTTGGAGAGGGTGGGAATGTTTTTGACGTCGATGGGGCACTGATCGGTGTAAAGATAAATTTGGGCAATACCTTTATTTAACTGATATTTGAATTTATAGCAGCGTGACACTGGCGCAATGATTTTTTTCAGCCCCGTCATTGAACCGTATTCGCAGTTTTCCCAGTATGAAAATCTATGGCGTGACGTGAAGTATCTATATTGCTGAAATTTGAAAAGTTTAGAGTTTTTTATATCTCTCTGTCAGAGGAAATACTAGAGAGAAATGGTGTAAGGGAAGCTATATATATATATATATATATATATATATACTATAAATATGTGTATATATAAAACATAGGAGTGGCTTTAAAGATAATATTCGTAAAGCAGGCACGAGAGGATTACAAAGTCCGGAAAATAATGGTTATAAACGTTTGGCGTGTAAAACACTTATAACGATATGGAGAAGTTACGAGAAATATGAATATGAAAATGCAGCTCTTCGCGAAAAGTGAAATTTTCTTCTTTTTTTAAGCGCTCGCAAAATGTAAGGAAACTGTTATTATCATGTTCCCTATTTACGGAGTGCCAGTAATATTCGGTTTTTATGTAACGCGCGTACAGATATAGCGAGCAAAGGTTTAAAAACTATAAGGACGACGATGCTTGGCTGTATTTTCTTATTCCTCCTTAACCCCTGCGCTACTAAACTCGAATCTCGATGTATCTGCAACGATATGGAACGGACGCGAAAATTCCATAATTATCAGGATAACGATACAAACAAAATAGAGATTTTTTTCCAGGAAAAAAAGTTCAGCATTCGATTAAAATGAGAAAAGCTGGTAACGGATATTACGCGTGACCTTTCGTTGACCCAGAAGAGAAGAGAAGCGACGGGTGACGAACATAATTTTTGGCGCATGTGCTTTAAGGATTTTAAGGTGTCCTTGGCTACATTTTTTTATTCTTTTTTAACACTGAAGCTACCATATAACTTTCAAATGACCTTTTTCAAATGTAAATATATAAAGAAATCCTTGCTACGTTTAATGTTAATTCCTACCCTACACAAAACTCCCAATACATCTTCAGCAATACAACAAACGCAAATTCCACAATCAACAAGAAAATAAAAAAAAAAAAACCCCAGATTTTGTTCCAGAAAAACAGTGGAGTAGCTGATAAAAATGAGAAAAGCTGGTAACAGCCATTGCTCGTGACCTTTCGGTGACCCAGAAGAGAAGAGAAGCGACGGGTGATGAACATAATTTTTGGCGCATGTGCTTTCAGGATTTTAAGGTGTCCCAGGCGCACAGTATATAGGGTATGTGCTGTGTGGGCAAGAGGATAAGAGGTTGCTTTTAAGGGCATAAAATACGCAGACGTTACGTACAGACTGACACACATATGTGCCTACGAATGACCCGCATGTTTACGTACAGTCGTTATTTCCTCCCTGGGACCTCGTATACGAGGTCCGTAAAGGAAGCTGAGCGATCTATCGAAGAATCGATATATCCCCGGCAGTTCACCGAGATATTCTCCTTCGCTTTAACTTCGTATTAAGCTCGCGTGCTTATGCCAGCTAGCGCAGCTCGCAGAGCCCCTATACGAGACCATAAATATGTATATAGCAAAGGAGCACTTAGGCTTCCAGCATCAGTCGCAAACTCGAAGAAAAAAACTTTCCCGAGAAACCGAAGACTGCCGGAAGCTTTGCGAATTAAGCTTCGGGCATTAAGCTCGATCGCTGGTACTCCACCCACACACGCTCGCACACAACAATCACTTCCAACCTTTGTCCAATTACTCACTGGTAACCTTCCTTTCATCCCTCCACCTTAACCAAATAACATTCCATTCGACGTAGTACCCTTCGACCCCCCCCCCCCCCCCCCAACAATTTTCACACCACGTAGCTC
The DNA here is from genome assembly GCF_024137725.1 of Prorops nasuta. NCBI lineage: Eukaryota > Metazoa > Arthropoda > Insecta > Hymenoptera > Bethylidae > Prorops > Prorops nasuta. The sequence continues at coordinate 2,500,475 of NW_027116808.1, forward strand.
CGTCGTCCCAGAAGTATCTCATTTTTTGGAGGATGGATTCCACGAGTTTGATCAGAATCAATTATTCACAGTTCTCGAGGAGCCTTCTTCCCCACTGCATCCTCGTTACAACGATAATTCCAATTAAAGCTGTTATCGAAAACCTCGCAAGTTGCCGATTTTACGTTTCGGATTATGCGAAATTACCGAACGATCCTCGCACTCCCCTAACACGTACGCGTTACGCTTTATAGCGCCAGTGGAACGACCCATGGTATGCAATTAACTGTGTATATATAATCATAAGCTTAGAGTCTCGGGGATGAGAAAAAATGTGGGAAATTTTAATTCGAGGGACGAAACGTCTTGTTAAAGGAAGCTCCAATTAGAATAATAGATTGCCGCTGAGTTGGAGACGTAGAGAGAGAGAGAGAGAGAGAGAGAGAGAGGATGAAGGAGGGGGTGGAATGGTAAGAAAAATTATGTGGAGGATGGGGGTAGGAAGATGAAGCGGAGCGATATGGTTTTTCACGGGTCACGCTAGTGCAGAAATGGTGACGAAGAGATGGGATGGAGAGAGAATAGGGAGCGTGCTTGGGTAGGGCACATCCGGATCCTGGATGAGCCGCATTAAATATTGACGGGGTTGGGGATGAGGCTACCCCCACCCCTTCTTATCCAGTCAACCGGTACCAGGCGCGTTTGCGGAATTCCCTATCTGGGAAACTTGTTCGCTCACGCACTCGACTGGAACGCTTCGTCGATGTATGTATACGCTATATATATAATGTTTTTGTCGCGTTCAGTCGCTAAAATTCCAAGAAGCTTCCTCGTGCTTACCTCGTCGCAATGCTATATCTATATATACATCAGTTTTGCATTCGTTATACCCAGAAGCAGCTGTTTTTCTGATCCTCGCGACTCGAGCGTCCCTGATGTTTATTTACAATCGCGCGCTATGCAGAAATTCCACGTATTCAGCGGGGACAATGGGTGCGCGGACGAAACTCGATACGCGTCGAGAGAGAGAGAGAGAGAGAGACGTTGGAATATGAAAATTTATCGAGGAAGGTTATCGAGGGGCCTCGCGTTAATTAAGCTCGCGAGAGGCCGAGCCTTTCGGCTATTATTTACCGAAGACGCGTTAATTATTTACCGAGGGAAGGAGCGATGAATTTCTCCGGGTATAAAGCGGTGAAACTGGGTGAAAAGGGCATTGAATGAAAATTACCCCCATAAGGTGTTCCGACTCACTGGCACCTTTGTAAAATTCCTTAGCAGGCAAGTTTTCTAGCGAGTTGACGGAAAAATTTTTACCTTTAGCCAACCCTTTGCAAGTCTCTCGCTACTTCTTCAGCCGGCAAGTTTTCTGGATTAAAATCACTTCCCCTTTAAGCGCCTTTGGCGTTGGAGCAAAGCAACCTTACGAACTCGCAAACTTTCCTATTTTTCGCTACCTGCACCTGATCTTTATCTTCAATCTAATCACCGTTCATCCATGCTGTTCATTGTTGTAGAGCAAATTTTACCCCAGAGGCCGTCTAAGATGTTGACAATGAACCAACAATTTTTCTTAAGTATATATATATATATATGTGCTCTACCACCATTCTAAAATTATATATATATAAAGCCGCCACTCGAGAAATAATTCAATTTTCAAAGAAAGCTATTTGGATAGTTTTCTCGTTTCGGATATAAAAGCGCGTTATTCGATGTTTACGGATAAATATTCGAGGATTCTCTCGAAATTTCGCAATCTGCCATAGCTGCAAATTTGTGTTTTTCAATATCGCCGGAAAATCGAGCAATATTGTTGTTCGACACTTTGGCTTTGCAAATCGCGCAAGCACGTTTCGCGACGCAACTAATAAACACCTCGGTTACGCGTTTGATTATATTCGCGCCCTCCACACCGCTGTTACGCTCGTTGCAACAGCCCAGTTATTTTTATCTCTATTTTCGCGTACTCGAGTAAATTACTCCAACCCTTCTTGTATTTTCGCGTGACATTTCACTTTGAGCTTGTATAATCTGCGATGGAAGGTTACATGGACTACTATATGAAGACATCTCTTTGAAGCTCTAATTTTACGCAGCTTAACGTTCCGCTGAGTGAGTGCGTGTGCACCGCACACTCGCTTACCCTCCCACACACACACACACACGCGAGGCATTGTAAAGCGCCATTCGATGTTCGAAAGGTTGCAAAGAGCGGAGCTGTATAGCCGTTCCGCAGTCATTAGTAAACTTTCAAAGCAAAACATGCAAATCAATAATAAAGCTCTGCGATGCTCGAGCTTTTTAAAGGGATGCTTTTTCTTCGTCGTGGCCATTGATGGATACGTTCCGTAAGACACTCGTGTACATACGATTCTTTATTACATTTCTTTAACACAAACTCCAGCGATATAATTGAAATTCTCCATCCGTGTAACGAGTGCCATAAATAAATTTCAGGGGAATTGATTAATTTGAGATTGATAAATATGTGCTATATATATATAGTAGTGTAGTAATAACACTGGAAAGGGGTTAATTGTGGGAAGCGAGCTTTGCAGGTGAAGAGTGATAAGTGTTTGGTGGAGCTGCTGGCAAATGATAGGTGGAGGTTAAGGAACCTTTGTGAGAGGGAAGCATCGGATCTTGGTGGCATCGAAGTGGTGAAACTGGGGTGTTAAGGGGGGGGGGGGGGCTGGGGGTAGCAAGGTAAAAGCGAGGTTGATAGCGCGAGAGCGATTGAACCGTGGAACGAGAGGTAAGGATATTTGGAGAGAGAGAGAGAGAGAGAGAGAGAGAGAGAGAGAGAGAGAGAGAGAGAGAGAGACGTAGTCGAGGGTCTAAGAGGGACAGGCAGTGTTGAATATTTAAAACGGGAAGAAAGATCCCTCTAAAACGCGCATTTTATGAATGATTGAACGAGTCTCCGTGGGCTCCCTCGCAGTTGCGCAAGAAAGCATGGTTTTCATACTTGGGAAAGATTGAAAAAAAAAAGTACAAAAGGCAAAGATCTATATATATATATATATATACCTGAGATTCAACCCTTGCCATCATTTTTGCAGACAACTCGAATCTTTTCTTTAATTTAAATATCATCTCACCTTCCAAACGTTTTTTTCCACAGATTTTAATGTATGATAAAAAGAAAATGAAAATTAATTATTTTCCCATCCTTTGCAATAATTAGCATCATCGAGGTATGCACCATAGCGTTAAGCGATTATGGATTTCGATGGAGATGAGAAATAAGTGAAAAATGCGAGCGCGAGAAGCTTTTACGATCGGAGGAAGGCCGAGAGGTAGTTGGTTTTTATGATTCCTTGGAACAAGCATCGTCCTTGGGAGTGTCCAGGGGAGAAAGAAAACATTGGAGAATATTTCGCGCAGTTGCTGCAAAGCGAATCAGCCAAGGTAGTTCGAGCAATATTGCCACGTGAGCTGCTGCAGGTCAGCAGCAATTTTTCTGTCGAAGCACTGAACTTTTTTTTATAGAATCCTGGGCAAAAATCGAAATTCCAACGATGCTTATCACCGTCCAAGCAAGATATATCATCGATGTATATAGCCAAACTTATTCGGCTCCACTGTTGAGCAGTCGATATAGGAGTTTCTTTTATTGCCATTATTATGGTTTTGGAATGTCGAAGGAACGTTCTGCTTCAGCATCGTTGGACGATTCCTCGATATAGATGCGGGGTTTCCCGTAGGAGAAGCTGGCTGCATATACATAAACAACAGGAATTAGCCATATATCTCGATCTTGGATTTTCCATAGAACGCACGTCGAGCTTATATTTTCCTAGATAAATCTGATGGGAGAAAACTTGTTTGGAACGTGATAAATCTTGGAGGGTGTGGTTTTATTCGTAAGTGGACGGTGCTTGGTTCGGGGGTGGGAATTATTAGGCGTCTATGTGGAGGATTAATGAAGTGCGTGCATGGAGAAAATTGGGATTCGAATTGTGGAGGTTGCACGGGACGAGGCGCGTGTGCACGTAATCAGCCAACTGGATTCTTAGTAGTTTCCCGTATAGGATCGCAGAGTCTGCAAGGGTAACGATGGAACGAGATGTTTGGAGAGGCAAGCTTTATTATCGAGAAAGTACAAGGTAATCGAAGGAGGTTGTTTTGGGGAGATTTAATAAAGTGTACGAAGAAAATTGGCATTCGGATTGTGGTGGCTGCATGGGACGAGGTGCGTGTGTGCATGAACGAGGGGTAATAATTGGTCAATTAGGTTCCCAGTAGTTTTCCATAGAATCGCAGACTCTTCAAGAATAACAGGAAACGAGATGTCTGGAGAGGCAAGGTTGATTATCGAGAAAATACAAGGTGACCAAAAGATACTACTTCGAAGTAAGAATTATTGATCATTTACGTGGAGGATTAATAAAGTGCAGGAAGAAAATTAGAATTCGAATCGTGCAAGTTGCACGGGACGAGACGCGTGTGCACATAATTAGTCAACTAGATTACCAGTAGTTTCCCGTAGGATCGTAGAGTCTGCAAGGGTCACAATGGAACGAGACGTCTGGAGAGGCAAGGTTGATTATCGAGGAAGTGTGAGGTGACCGAAGGATATACTTCGGGGTTGGGGGTAGGGTCCTGGAGGACCCGCAGGAAATTGCTATGCGGGTGCTGGCTTCCGGGTGATTGGCAGAGGCTACCATGGCATTCCTAATCGCTATTCGCGTGATTCCATTCGCGATTCGCTACTCTCTGCTCATCGTCCCCTTCTTCCCGACACCCTTTCGCTTCATCATCGCTCCTCCGAATTTCATCCCGAAGTCCCTCCATAAAACGCTAAAACGGCACACGAGCTTTTTTCCTTATCAAACGTCCATTCCCGATCTGCAACTCCTCTTAATTCCCCCCCACAAAACACCCCGTTCACGCAGGAGCATCCATCCCCGCGCAGTATCGAATCTTCTTCATCAATCCGATTGCACAGACTCGTATAATTGCAATGTGTGCGCGAATAATTGAAAAGCAGTGATTACGGTAGATGTACCGGATTACGTATTCCACAATTTACTCTTTTATCCCAACATCCTAACAATTCCATTATTGAATCGAATATTTTCATTTCGGAGCCCTGAATATCCATTTGAATACATTGACATTAAAACTCAGGCTTTTGACGTAATTTTTTGTTTGGCAAAAAGCTGCTCGACTCTTTCTGCAGAGGGATGATTAAATGCAGCATATATACGAGGAATATTAATTAAACGAAAGTTATAAGTTACGAAAGCACGTTGTTATCGATTAAAGCGTCAACTCGATGATACGCGGTGCGTGTATAATCGCAGCCACGACGGACGCGAGCGAACATCCCCATCGCGATGAAATTTCCAGCAATTAACGAAACGTTTCTTTAAACTCGTAATCACACCTGTAATTCCACGGACATTTATCTGTTGCTGACAGTTCGATCCAACGTCAATCACCCTCTGTCCTGCCATAAAATATTTTTCACGCATATTACGTGGCGCGAATCACTCGAACCGTAACGCTTTCACTCCCCCCCCCCCAAGTCCACAAATCACCCGAGCCAAGCTTCGATACTGGTGCGAGTGCACGTTACGGAATTGGGATATCCACTAGTGGGTCTGCTTGGAAATTCCGCCAAGTACGTTTTTCCAGCATCGAAAGCTCGGGAAAAAGTTTGGAAGGAGCAACTTTTATCCTCCACGCGAAGACTGCGTCATTTATATTTAACGAAAGGAATTTTTTCACTTGCTGACGTAGGAGGGGGCGAGGGGGGAGATAAAGGAACAAAGGGAAAGAATTAGGGCTGGAGTTTTAGAGCGGACCGACCGTCCTGAGAGAAGCGTTGGAAAGAAATTGACCAGAGCCAAGGGGCCCCGGAGTTTTCAAGTGGAGTTTGGAGGGACGTTCGCGACAGTTATGCGTATGATCGACGTACGCTTTTTGGGAGGTTAACGAGATAAGGGAGCGAAAGAATCGGCCCACGGATCTTCGTCCATATATATATATATATATAAACTGTTTGCATGGCAGCCACACGGTCCCGTGGACGAGGAACCAGAATTCGTACGCCCCTGGTCACGCCCTTCTCATTAATTTTCATGCTAGCCAACCGATGCTCTCCGCGTTTGTTACAATTTACGAGATAACTCGTCCGCCAGGACACGCCAACCCTCGCGCACACGTCTCTCGAGGGAAACTTGGGTCGATTAATTTTTTAAAACAACGCGTGGCGAAATATTCTTATGACAACAGACTTTTTGCACTCACCTCTTTTTCTCCCCTCCCCCTTTTTACGCTCAATCTCGTTCCATTCCACCCTGCGCAGACTTTTGCCTATCAGCCCTTAATTTTTTCACCCTCGAGAGAAGGTCGATTTTTGTTCCTCGAATTAATCGAGCGATCTTTGGTTCTGGTGGAGATTTGGTGAACGTTTTTTCAAGGTCGCAGAGTTCTCCGTCGTTTCGTCCCTGAAACTGTCGTTGGTTTTGGGAAAATTCGGCAGGCGGCGTTATCAACGACTCTCAGAGTTGGCTGGACTGATCAGTATGCGGAGGGTGGTAGCGAAGATGTTTCCCCACTGTCCCATGGGCGCAACAGCGGGGTGAGTTTAAAATTTCCCGTGGGAGAAGCGTGGATGTAGATGGACCGATGATGGGGAGAACTCGGAGCGAAACTCGTAGGACGAAAAGGAAAGCGGAAAATCGACTAGAGTCGCGTCACGTTTCTTCGATTTTCCAGTGGAGGAAAAAAGATTCTGAAATTTCCTCGTCGGAGCTTATATATATATATATATATTCATAGAGCCAAAAATAATGACTCCTTGGTCGTATCGATCCACGCGAAAATCAGCGGTCCCTCTCTCTCTCTCTCTCTCTCTCTCTCTCTCAGTTTTCATGAAATTCCAATTGGAGCGAGAGGCGAATTACTGTCGCTCAACTTTATTAAATAATCCAGATGGGTGAGGAGGGGGAGGGGGGGGGGGGGGAGGAGTCGGTGAAAGCCGCCCTCTAGAATATTTAATTTTCAGCGCCGTGCCACTCTGATATTGGCATTAATTTGGCGTTTTAGGAGTGGGTGCTTGATATCGAAGAAAGTTTGTCAAGCCCGCACTTATTACGTGCGCGTAAATTTCAAGTTGGCCCATTGGAGTAAACAAGATTTCCGAGGGAAGAAATGGAAAAATTCGTTGAATGGCGCACGGGGAAAAGAGAGTTTGGAAAGTGGAGGTAGCAGACTCGATAACGCTTTTTATACGAGTGCAGTGTCCTCTTCAGGGTCGCCTGGTGCACCGTCGCGAGCGAATCTCGTCTGGTCCCCTGCGTATCGGCTGGAAATAATAAACGAGCATGTGGAGGTTTTATTGAAAAGTATTAATTACCACTGCTAAATAGCGTGTGTCATTTATCTGGTCGGTGTATAATGGTCCACGATAATAACCAGGCTGTGTTATAACGAAGCAGCGAATAATGAAAGTCGATAAAAGGATCGCTAATGTTTCACGAACTGACGTTGAAATAACATTCCGTCGAGGCATAGAGCATAATGGAGAGAAGAGTTTGGTTGGGGAAGATTATATACGTATAGAAAAAGAAAGAATTGAATCAGAGTGAGAAAGGTCGAGTTGGATGAGAAAGGAGAGGAAGAGTTATAACGATAAGAAAAATTAGAGGCTATACAGGAGTAAAAAATAAATAGAAGGGAGGAAAATAATTTGCTGAAATATTTTCTAATGGCGTAGAGAGAGAGAGAGAGAGAGAGAGAGAGAGAGAGAGCTGGAGGAATGGATAGCGTCTGGCAGGTATGTTAATGGGAGAAAGGAGGGAAAAAAGAGATTCACTGCTGTAGATACGAGTATTCCTCTATTTATTTTACGGTCCATATCGTGTAATTCGATTCTCCCGGTCCCTCTGGCGTAAGCTTCTGCGTTCTCCACCTCCCCCCTCCCCTCCACCCCGAAGCTTCCCGCTTTCATCCCTTTCGTTCGGCCGTGCGTACTGCGAGGAAAATTGTCCATACTTTTCTTTACATTGCGGAATGCCGTGGCGCGTGGACAGTTTTTTCTCATCACCATCCACCACCCTGCTATCACTCCCTCCCCCCTCTCTAGGTACATTTCTCTTTTCACCTCTTCCCCCCCTCCTTTCCATCCACTCGCCTCACTCTCGCCTCTTCCTTTTATCTCTCGTGTTTTCGGCAAGCCATTCCGAGGAATAATACGCGCGTCTACGCTGACCAGGGAGGGAAAAAAACGACCCTCCCCCCCTTCACCCCCTGTCGTGCAAGCAAATGGAGACTTTGGCGCGCGGAACGTTCATGAAAGAGATAGCGAAACGCGCCGATGCACCTGCCGAGCTGCTGCTTCCACCTATATCAAACTTTTCATGCTCCATCTCGACCACCCTCGTGTGATTAAAACCTTTATAACCCCCCCCCCCCCACCCTCCACAAACTTGACACTGACTACTAAAATTTACGACCCCTGAGTATATATGTATATACCAGCAGCGAGCATCTCGAATCTTATAATTCATATTTTAGCAAGCCAGATTGGATAATTTCTAAAATTATTATCTCGTAATTAATATAGGGGGGGGGGGGGGGGGACGGTGATTTTGAAACTTGCTTCGTTTGTAAAGTCGTCGAAAGACTGTTTCCTCATAAAATTTGATTTTTTCCTTTTACTTTCGTTTTTTTAGTGGGATGTGGAAAAAAATTTATTCGCCCGCTCGATTAACGAGGAGGGAAAGTTATTTGAGCAGGTATGACGTGGGTAAATTATCGGGTCTGTGTTTTTAACGTACATGATAAGGGTCGAAGCGAAAGTGTCATTGTGGTTGCGAGGGTTCGTTGCACGGCTGGCGTTAGCACTGGTGAAAACTGGTTGTGGGAGGGGTGGGGGAGTCGCAGCACTGTGGCTGGCCGGCTCTCAGTACCGTGGCCTATCGTTTATTAATTAACCGACTTAATTAATAATTCAATAACCCTGCCTCCCCCCCCCCCCCTCTCCCACTCTTCTCCCACCGCCCCAACACTATTTACCTCACATGCTCTGGTATACGTATATATACGAAAACAGAAAGCTAACCGAAAATCCAACAGTTGAACAACCCTTAACAACAGGACGATATTGTTTACCATTACCTAATATTTAACCATAATCCGTTTATGCTATGCTAAATTATGCACCTTGCTAAATATATGTAAATCACAGATTGTTGGCTTTCTTCGATATCGCTATTGGTTGATCTAACGATTTTAGAATCGTTTCTTACCGAGAGTAACTTAACGTTCGTCATTATTTAATATATTTAATTATAATTTATTTACCAAATGAAAGATTGTTGGATTTTTTGAGTGTTAATTTTTCGAATCATTTTAGAATCAACCCTTAATATTAATACCTTATTGTTTACCATTTTACTCGATATGTGATTATAATTCATTTACTAAATACACAAAACTGTAGATCGCCAGATTTATCCAGTATTTTTTCTTTTATTTAACGGTTTTAAAACCAATCCTTGATAACGGTACGCTATTGTTTACCATTACTCAATATTTGATTATAATTCATTTACCAAATTAATAAACAAAAATCCCAGATCGTTGGATTTATATTCAATATACAGCATCTCCATACAAAACGCTTTTAAAATCCTCCATTAACAACAATCAAATATTCTCCTCGATCGCCAAACAATCGACCAAAATTTATATTTACTCAAAACTAAATTAAACATTTCTCCAAAAAAAACCCTAAAAATAACAAAAAATTAATCCTCGACACCTCTCTCTCTCTCTTTATCTCAAAGCTTCGAAAACGATATTCCAACCCAGTCCCAGAATTGTCTTAAAAAAACCCTGCATTCAGGGTGGTCGGCCTTGAGTTAATTGAAAAACAGATCGCGCGAAACGTTAGTGGTTAATTAAAGGTAAAGTCGCAACGAAGCCGAGGGAGAAAACGGGCAATAACGGAGCAACGGAACAGCCGATAAACACGCTGTACACGCCTGGGCATCGAAACACGAATAAACCCACACACACACACACACACACACATTTAAACTCGGATAAACACGTAGCACGTTAAGAGTGAGAGGACAGCCGTAAGTATGTCGTAGGATATCGTTGTTACACACATAATAAAATAAATTCACGCGCGCGCAAACGTGAGTCGAAAGGGAGTCATTACACGTGACCGCTGTAAACCCCCCGGCGCAGATATATAGATATAGCTCCACGTGTAAACGTGTAAATACGTGCGTTACGATACCCAGCAGGCCGCGTTACGCCGGACCTGCGCCATATATCGTTCGAGTAACGTTTTAACGAAAGCCATCAGCCTGCCGCGAGTCCCGCGCTTCTCACCACCACTGCATCCTGCAAATTTTCACGCTTCGATTTCCTCGTGTTTTTAAACGAACACAATCCGGCTCGTTTTCATATTTTCCTAACTTGGAATATCGTCGCTGATCGACCAAGTTTCCACGAGGAAAATACGTGTCTTTATTTCGAGGGACCGTGGCTCGATATTTCGTGCGATTGAATGGATTTTTACTTACACTATATATATATATATATATAATATTGTTGAGTGTTGCGCAAAAGTGTTCCAATACAGCTACAAAATGTGGCACGGATATTATTGCGGAAAGAGAAAGATATTTCATTTGGAAAAGTGTAGTTTGGAAGTTATCACAAACGTCCATGTCGAGTTAGCGTGGGTCACGATCGGATATGTGCACTTTGGTGATAACGGTTGGACGAGATGAACTGTTGGATCTACCATATATATATATATATATATATATTGTACGAGCGACGCGCGCCATATACGGGATTCATTGGCGGGCCAAAATGGGATCGCGCGTATAAAAGCGGATCGTCCAATGGTAATCTAAGAATTAAGGGTTTTCCTCGCGGAATGCTGGTGCACGTGGCGGAAGAATTAATTTCGAGTGAAAACGCATGGGTCAACAGTGTACACAGCGGCGAAAATTTCTCCATGCAAATGAATTTCGACTCGCGCACGTGCTATCGCCAGCTGCTCGCGATCTCAACCACCACCCCCCCCCCCCCTCCCTCGTCCTCCTCCTCCTCCTCACCCTCTTCTACTCCAACCTGCTCCAAACGGTCTGATAGCGATCCAAAGTGGAAATTCCCCGTCGGTGAATTTATAAATCGGATTTTAATCGGACGATCAAATTGATATTCGAAAGAAAATTTCATTGGGAGGCTAATGAAAAGAATCGTAATGCAAACAAAGAGCTCTTTCATCGTTCGAGTGGTAGAATTGATGGTTCTATACCGTTACAAATGAATTATGAGCCAGTGAGATTGCGGTGTTATTGATACTTTGCGTCGCCAACCGGCGTTGCGTGCGTTTGGGTGTTCGTTATAAATGGTTCATTGCTGCATCCACTGATTTGTGTTTGTGTGTGTGTGTGTGATAAACCGGAAGGAAATTTTCGCACAGGTGCAAAGTTAAGATTTTTGGCAATTTTTTGTCGAGGGGAGGGGTAAAAGTATTGACTGTACGAAAGAGCGAGTGGATTTTTGGAGTGGGTTGTACAGGCTCGTGTGCATCGCGTAGATTACTATTCGTGTTGTGGTGTGTATCTATAGCACACCTAAATAGTATATATATATATATATATAGAGTGTGCGGGGGAGTATCGTTGCGAAAGGGATTGGATGCAATCAATTTGGGCGTTGCGATGATTCAGCCACAGCTCTTGTTTCCTTTCGAGCAATTATCGTAGGAGGTACAGCTGGTTCCTGGTGAACCATGGCAATTTTCACACCGGTTACTTTTTTCCCCTCCCAGTTTGCTCCTTTTTTTCCGGAGGACCGCCACTTTTTGCGGCTGTCAAGTTCGATGAAGGCACACACACACACACACACACACACACAGGGAATAGACGGTTGTCGTGGAAAAATAATCCTTGCGAAGGTAACGCAGATTGATCTCTCCCGCGTGGTCCATTAGCCGGAGTTACAGGGCTTTTCAGATTAAGCGAGGAGCGTCGAAGGGAAAACACAACGAATTGCCGAGCGAGCGCGGGATGCGCGATCGTTCCGGTGGTGGGAAATAACTAGGGGGTGGGGGGATGACGAGGGGAATCGAAAGACGAAGGGAGAGAATCGCAGGGGTCGGAGGTCGAATTTCGAGATGTTCGCAATTTTGGTAAAAATTAGTTTTTGGATGCTGGAAGGAACGTGTGAAATTTGGTCGAGAGGCGAGGGTTTCTTTTTTAGGACTTTGTAACGTTATTCGTATATATATATATATATGTTACTTTGTTGAGATAACGAGGCAGTGACAGTGTTTTGGAAATCATTGGTTTTCGACCGAATTCGTTTTGTACGAAACAACACACACCCCTCACCCTTGTATATTTATATTGAGAGAAACATTAAAAACTACGACAATGATAAAATGATTAATAAACTGAACGAAATCGTTTATTCGCAATTTGTCTCACTGTGTTCATCCTGCACAAGTGACTCTTGCTTTGTAATTATTGCCGAATATCAGATTTTGTTGCGTTCACGTGTTTACGATTGTTGCAAAAGGTCAAAGTTCAAATTTGGGGAGATGGGTTATCGAAGACATTTGGAATTTTGGTGAAAATAAGTTTTTGAGACGCGAGGAGGAACGCGTAAAGTTCGCAAGACTCGAGTGAAAAAGGAAAAGGAGCTTCTTTTTTAGGACTTTGCAATGTTGCTCGTATATATATTACTGTGTAAAGATAACGACGCAGTGACACTGTTTCGAAAAATGTCGTTTTACGACTGAATTCTTCTCCCCATAAAAAATCACCCCCTTCCCCTCATAAATCTCTCGACAGAAATATTAAAAACTGCAGCAATGATAAAACGACTAATAAACTGTATGAAATCGTTTGCTCGCAGTTTGTCTGGCTGGCCATCGTGCGTGCGATGTTTGCCTCGTAATCATTGCTGAATTGCAGATTTTGTGGCATTAGCCTCTCCAATTTTGCTGCCATATTAAACAGCGGTGCAAATTGACGTTGAATTTCGGGCCGGTGAAAAAACTGGATGAAAATTATCATTGAAATTAATCGAGTGACGTATTTTTACATCCAGTTATTTTATTCGTGAAACAATGTAGCTATTTGGCTTCTGACGTCATGTGACCTGCTCTAAAATTCACGTGTCGTATTTTAGTCGAGTCAGTTTTCAACACTGATTTATGGGGTTTTGAGTAGTATTATTTATGAGTTGTTCGCGAATGGTTGTACGGATAAATTTGGTTTGAGATAGTCTAGCTCCTGCGACGAAGCTTCCAATTAAAAATGTTCTTTGAAATTATTAAATAGGCAACGCTGGTTAAATTGGCCCTGTGTCGTTGGTCCATGCGTTTAATTAAATCTGACGTATCGTAGCTTTACAGCTCCTTCGATCAGTCCACTAAATAAATTCGTTTCTTACCAGATGTTACTCAATTTCAAACGACAGAATTATGCACTGTTCCATATTGTACGCTCCTCGAAATGTCAACTAAATGGTAAAAAAATAATGCAATTTCATTTTATCTCAATATTAATTACCAATACTCTCTAAATCTGTATAACAGTTAAATCCAGATATTAACGTATTTATTATGGCAAGTGTGTAATTATCCACGAAACATTGTAATGACTTTTGCACGATAATTATTACAAAGCTATATCGATATATATATATCTTTATTGAAATATTAATTAGAACACAGTAATAGCGAAAGATTTTTCTGTACCGAATTTAGCACAGAAATGGATCATTCGGACAGAGAACGATGCATTTTTACGAAATTGGAGCGAATGTAAATTATCGTTCGAAATGTAGCAACTTTGTGCTAGCAACAAAGTTATCGCTAAGATGTTTTCGTTGAGCGATGATGAAACGAGAGTTTAGCCGATGGCATGCAGCATGATCACGCAGCGAATCATTTTGCGTCCATCTATTATATAGCCTTCAAGCGGTGCATGTTACTATAGTGACATAATAATGCAGCTTTATAATCAACATAGTGCTCGATACGCTTAACATTGTATGATAATTAAAACGCTATCGGCTGCTTGCAATATCCTTAATATACAGAAAATTTCCAGCACGTTGAGTCGAGGCTTGCACCGTTTTGGCAGAGCATTAAACATACGAATTGCAACAAAGTTAATTTTATTACACGTACGTTGATATAATGTTGCGCGAAATGACAAAACGGAGAGCAGTTAGTTAAATCTCTCTCGTACGAATAACCTTTTCCTGTTTTAATCAGAATTGACTGCAGTGCAAAATGAATATATTATTAGAATTGATAAGAGAATTTACCCTAGGATGCACGTAGAATGATTAACCATGATTGGGGCTCCGAGCCATATTTCATGGAACGCCAGGCTGTTCCTCCTCCAGCCAGCCACCCTTATTTAAATTAATTGATTTATAGATCGATCTAACAATAGTACCTTTCCTTAATAACCCTTTATCGAGTTACGCTTTGTTTGTGCACTTGGTGAGCGGTAGAACGTTCCTCCTGCCAGACCTAACGACTATGCTAACCTTATTAATCGCTATTTCGTTTTAAACAACAGCCACTTTGTGTTTTATTTTGTGGCTTCGATATTATTTGACACACGCGTGCATATATATATATATATATATATATTTTTTTTTTTTAACGAGTGGAGAAAATATAAGAGTCGAATAAAACGAGAGAGGGAATATATACGAAAGGACGTATGGAGAGAAGATGGCGAGATTCGAGTCAAACGGAATTTGGCATGGTTGGTAGGCATTGAGTACAGTTCAGTTTATTGGTCCTATTAATTGGTTTATGGACGTCCCCCACCAGAAACAGGCCAGACGCGGCTTGTATCAGCGTGGTCCCGCGCGGTGCACGTGCGGTTCCCCGCTATTCGGGCACCCACAGAATCCAATTGGTGGGAGAGGGAGGGACGGGTGAGTTCAACAGTGGAGATGAATAACTGTGAGTAGGGGAGGGGGGGGGGGAGGGAGAAAGAAATACTTGGAAGAGAATAAAATGGAATACGACGGTTATTGGCGGAGAGGGGTGAAAATTAGTGGGAGGAAGAGGAGGGGGGGGGGGATGTGTAGGAGAAGGAAAGAGAGAGATAGAAGGGGGAGAGGGGGGAGCGAGCGTGCGAAGGGGGAGCATGCGCGGGTGGGAGTGGCAGCTTATTCGTCGTGCAGCTCCCGCCAAGGCTTTCTGTCAACTACGAACTGCCGATGGAACAGGTCTCTCTGCCACTTATCGGACCAAACACGATTACTTCCCTTCGACCACTCAAACTACTCCCCTGCAATACCCACCCTTCGACCTTTGCTCCAATTTTATCCAATTCCACACTCTTTTTCTACAATTTTCATATATTTTTCTAATTTCGACTCCGTCGTGCGAAAATTTTGCATGATTCTTTTTTTATCAAACCTCCGGTTCTTCCCTCATGTTCAAAGTGCATTTTGCAGTTTCGACTGGGTCGAGCGGTAAAAGCACAGACGGTGCTGGATATCGTGGCTCGTGGGATTTCAGTGGTGCTTCATTTTTAAGGATGCCAAGTTTTCAATGTGCGTGAAAGGAGAGTGAGGAGTGTGTGCTGCTGGATATACTGTGACTCGGTTGGAATAATAAAACGGAGCTCTGTGGTGGGAATTGTAACGAGGGTTGTTGCGATACAGCGGAGAACACGTGGGAAAAGACCACGTGGAGAAATGCGTGTGAATTCGTCGTTTCCAAGCAATTTGCCAATTCGTGTACATAGACGGAGGACGCAACGATTTTTATTCTTGTAATACGAGGGGTGTGACCGAGGATCGAGAAGAAGATAATTGTAAGGAATCGAGATAAGGGGATGAGATCTCGTTGATCGAGGACAATCAACTATATATATATATATATATACAAAAAAATAATAGTACAATTTTCAAAAATCAAACCAGTCTTCAACGTTCCCTTCCATGCAAATACCCCCCACCAAGCTTCCCCAAGAACAAACCTCCAACAAAACAAATTCACATCGAATCGAATAATTAACCCCTCGACCAACACCCAACCAGAATACGAAAACAACCCACGAATCTCAAAACTCGCATCCCGATCGCTCCAAACGAGAAAAGCGTCTCCGTCTCATCTGAAAATTCCCCGAAAGAAAACTCCATTTCAACGGCACAAGACCGCGCGGACTGGAAGAAATACTCGGAGAATTCCGAAGAAGCAGTCAAAGCGAATTTAATTAAGGTCCGGCAAGAATATTACAAGCTCCTTAACACGGTAAAAGCTTTGGGCTTGGTAAGAAATTACCAGTGCTGCTTGGTGGGACATTAAAAAAGGAGCGAGGCGAGTTAATTAACGAGCGCGGAAAATTTGCACCGGTTCCGCTTTGCGGACGATCGTTTCGCACCGGCGAGTGGTCCCCGAGTATCGAGGAGAGGAGAACCGTGGTGGTTGAACTTTGGTCGAGTGGAAATGTCGAGCGAACGATGAATCTCGGGGGGATGGAGGTGGAGAAGAAGGAGCGGATCACCGGCGGTGCGGCAGGAGGCAGTGCATCGTGCGGCTGCAGGAGGAGCGCCAAGTGTCTGACTAAAATGCACTTTCTACTACTGTCAGCGTTGCTGTCTTCCTCCTCCTTCACGACAGGTACAACAAGAACGCTCTTCGCGATACTTTAATCCACTTTCCGCGAGGCTCTTGCGCTCTTTCTCGCCCGAGTGGTCCTAACACTACATATATATATAGAGGGCCAACTTTGCCCACTCTTCCGACTCATTAAAGCCGCTCTCGCACAGTTCTCGCCGTTCCACCCCTTTGTGCGTTTACGATGCTGCCTGGTGCAGACGAGAGTCGCCAACTTCCTCGTGTAATCCTTTATTCTCGCCGGCGAGGATCACGCAACTTTTATATATATATATATATATATATATATATATCTTTTGTGTTGCCCCCACCTTCGAAACCGAGCTTCATCCTCGCGGATGGTGGATGAAACTTCACCGCGGGGCTATGAAGCGTGTTATCGAGGAATTTTTGTTTTTTCATAAAGGAGGGGGGGGGATGTTTAATTTTTTGCGGGGAACTAAGCGAAGTGTTTTGGCGGAGCGCGTGGAAATTGTGGAGAAATGTTTGTTTCGGATGAATTGAAGAATAGGGAGGGGGGGGGGGGGTGGTTACGAAGCTTAGTTTGCGTGTATAGTAATTATTTTTGTGTATTCGTTTGATCGAATCGCACCTGCGAGCTTCGAGAGCTATATATATATGTGACTGCGCGTGAAATTTGAATATACAGGGCGTTTGCTTTATTAATTTGCTGCGGAGCTTGGACATAAAAGTGCACTTATCTCTGTAACCACGAGAGATATTACACTTTCGCCACGAGACTTTGTTGAAACTCCTTTTCATTTGGGATTATAATATTGTTACGTGAAAAATTTATATCTTCTATATATAGTTGTGTGTACAGTCGGATGAATGAATTTTTACGTCGCAACTTGGCTCCGAATTGAGATAAACATCCTGTACACAGCGTGCATTTTCCACGCTCGCTAATTTGCACCGATTAATAAATGGACGGATAATAATAATATCGCTACGTAAAAACATAAAAGTAATCTGTACAAGTTTCGTACTTATAAATGAAGTCCAAAGAAGCGTAGGAAAAGTTGGAAGAAAAATAGAAAAGAGGGGAGAAAGCCATTCTAGTCTTGTTAGAAAGAGCTTGCGAAGACACATAAAGAGGAGAACTTTGGTTCCATTAGATGCCCGGCGGAAACAACAAAAAGACTATAGGAAAATTCTGGCGAGTGAGGGGGGAATCATGGTGATGTTGGGGAGTGAATGGAGGGGGGGGGGGGGGTGAGTCGGTGAAAGTGAAAGAGAGAGAGAGAGAGAGAGAGAGAGGAAGAGGAGCAAAGGGGTGTTTCCATCTCATTGGCCGGACTGCGTGAGTGGGAGGGGGGGGGGGGGGGAGATTAGGATGTGAAAAGTAGAAGATAATCTACCTTTTCGATCATCGCTGGAAGAGTTGGAGGTCGACGAGAAGATAAGCGCGATGAGAGGGAGTTGCTGAGAGATGAGAGCGAAGCGAAGGTAGAAAAATTTGATGCTGGTGATGGTGCGATGGTTCGAGGCAAGGGGCGTAGAAAAGAGTGGGGGGGGGGGGGGTAAAAGGATGACGCGACTGTTGGGGGGGGGGAAGGATAAGTGGGAGGGGGGAGGAACGAAAGAAAGCGAAGAAACGCGGACGAGTGTGAGCGTGTGTGTGTGTGCGGTGTGTACGTAGGTGTGGCGGTCGGACGAAGATTATGCAAACGGCAGCCAATTCGATTGAAGTGCACCGCAAATAACCGCAGTTTTACCCCATTGGACTAAATGCGAAAGGCGAGAGAGGCCCGCTGCGCGGTGGCACTGCTGACTGCTGGCCATTAGAATATCGCGAAGCCGCACTCTGTCACACAGCCAAGCAGCGGCGTAAGCACACAGACGCGCCCACCCGACTCGTACCACGCTCTGGAATCCACTCTCGAATGTGACGCATTAATTTCGAATCACTGCTCCAAAAAGCATTCGTGAAATCTTCTTCGTAATTTGTCATTTGTCTTTTGTGTAGGATTTTACCGGGTGGATCGGGTTTAAGATGGGTTTCTCGAGGTTGGGATAACTCGGTGTTTGCGTGGGAATGAGTTAAAAATTGTTTGGCAATTTTGTGGAGTTTTGTATGATTTGTTTAATTTCGTATCACTGATAATTATTCGTGAAATTTTCTTTGCAATTTGTCACTTATTTTTTACGTAGGATTCTACCGTGTGAATGAGGTTAAAGCAGATTTTCTTAAGATTGTATGTTTTTGCATGGGAAATGAGCGAGAAGAATAATTTCATAATTTCTCACTCGAGTTTTCTAATAATTTTGTTGCATTTTTAAAAAGACCGACAGCTCGGGGACCAATCTGGATTCTAATATTAATGACAAAATTGGTTGGGTAGAAAATTACAACGGAGCGTCAGTTCTGAATGAATCTTTAGTTTTAACGAGCCGTCGAGGATTAACTTATATCTTCTCCCTGCTCTGGCATATTAATGAGCGAAACTGAAGCTCGTCCCAGCCGGTTTTGAAGCTCGAATAACTATGTAGATCGGTATATGCAATCGTTATAATTTGATAGCGATAAATTAGTGTCTAATAATAATAATAAATAGTAAGCCAGAGAGATTGGACGATGTAAAATGATCCACGTAAAATCCTCGTTAAAAAGAAAGAAACTCAATTAAGCGAGTCAAATGTCGTGGACGAATTACGAGATAATAATAACGTACAATAACTCGCCTGTCATCGAGACTTTTCAATTTATCTTGAAAAAAGTTTGGAATAGCAAAGTTTAGCAGTTCTTACAGTTTTCGTCTGCCAACTATAATTGGATGAAATTTTTCTCCAAACAGTAAATAACTCATCATCGGAGAGAGTATAGCCAAGTTTTTAATTCCTTCCTGACACTGATTGAAAAATACTACGTGGCCAGTTATCGCGTTCTTATGGAATCAGGTTGGTTCATCGACGAATGGCCAAAGAATAAAATCGAATGTACCAAGTATCGAACGACCAATTAACACCAAACTTAATTACGTAAAATATAAACAAAGCAACATGGGTCACCAGAGAGTGCCAAGAGAGAGAGAGAGAGAGTACATTGCTCGTAGACGAGCAGATGATGAGCCGAAACATCAGGAGGAGAGAGGAGATATTTTGCTGCTCGCACAATGCGAAATTACACAAAGTTTCAGCGTTAATGTGCGTGGGGGCTGCTGGGTGTAATTGCGAGGGTCTCGGGGAGTGCAAGGTATTTGAGGTTGGAGGATCGCAATACTGGTATAACGGAAATACAGTGGTGTCGTGGATAGTCTAGGGTAATCCTTGGAAGCTCCTACTCGGCACTCTCCGTTCGTCTGAGCGCTTATGTTTGGGTGAGAAGGCAGGGCGCCTCTATTTCCCAGAGTGCATCATTTTCATACGTAAATACGTGTAGGAATAAACGTACAGCAGCTCTTGCTGGCACATGGCAATAAGACGGATGGATATTTGCTATACTCGTCTCAGCCTGTGCTCTCCTTCCTGGCCTCTCGAAGACGCCTCGAAAATCCTGAAGGACTCGCCCCCTAGCCGCAAGGATGTTTTGCCTCAGCCTGCGAGATAATCCTTCCGAGTCTATGGCAGATCCAATTACAGCGAGAACTTATCTCGCGAAAGTCTCGGAATATCGTGCAAACTTTGAAACTGCCTGATTTACGCGATTTCAGCCAGCTACAATAACAGACGTTATATATAGTATATATAGAGCTCATTAATACCGTTGGGAGGGGGGGGGGGGCTATCTCGCGAGTCGAGTCGTTCCATCCAACCAGCTTTGGCGTAATATTAGCTTGTCTTCGGATCTGGAACCGAGTGGAATTGAAACTCGCGTACGACGATGCTGCGTATAATCGCTCCTTCAATGAAATTGCTATTTTACTTTGGAGGAAAAGAATGATAGACATATATATATATATATATGCAATAATTCCACCTATGCGGTGTTCTCGTCTCGAGGACGCAGGAATATCGTGGAGGGAAATCGATGTACCTTTGGAAACTCGTATTTCCTGACTGGAGTTTTCGAGAATCGAGACAAACGAGTTTTTAAAATTGAGAGTGAAACGTTTTAATATCGTTGGAGTGGCGCAGAGTTTGGGATAAAAATGGATATTCGAACGCGACGTGTTGAAAGGTTGCGTGGTTGATAAATTCTGCTTGTTCCATTGCGATAGTTTGGTTCTGTGTGTGTGTGTGTGTGTGTACAGCTAGATTTTTAACTAGACCCCCCCCCCCCCCCTTTTATTGTGCGGTGGACCTCGAACGTGGAGTATTAACTGCTTCACTGACAGGGCACTTGACTTGGACAATAACTACAATTAACAATGACCACACAGTCCCCTGGCAAACCGATACAGAGAAACCATGTTTGAGCATTGCACCAATACACACGCACAACACTCGCCACTCGACGAATTACCGATTGCGTGTGTCCAATAGACTTAAGTAGATTACTTCGCTTGACAGCTGAAGTAGTAATAGTTCAATATTTGCCTCTCGACCATAATTACCACGGTAGGCCAATACGAAACTGGTCCCCGCTGCGTTAGCATTTTCATAATGCGTTTCACCACGACGAAAGGATTTACGATTCAAGGAGCGTTGCTACCGATTTCGCACGAGCACGGCGAGAGGCTCGAAGATCGATAATCAAGAGGAACATTCAGCATATCTTGTTTAAATCTTGTATTTCGATGCTGATCTTCGACACGTTTCTTGGTTCACCCAAAAAGAAAAATTCTAGGAAAATCTAAGCGTTCTCCAGTTCCAAAAAAACCTAGTTTATCACTCAACTGGAATCGCTGGTTAATAGAGGAGAGGAGAATGGGAATAACGAGAGGGAAATTTGCTTATTGGGGAAGAGGGAGGATAACAATGCGAGTGGAGATAATCGACAATGGAAAGTTAATCGAGGCATTCTGCACTCGCATTTCTGACAGATTCGTGTTTCCCTTCCTTTTTTCTACACACACACACATATATATATATATATATATACTATCTTCGCACGGTTCTCACC
Organism: Prorops nasuta; assembly: GCF_024137725.1. NCBI lineage: Eukaryota > Metazoa > Arthropoda > Insecta > Hymenoptera > Bethylidae > Prorops > Prorops nasuta. The sequence goes on from NW_027116808.1 coordinate 2,522,113, forward strand.
GTCCAACGTTCCTATTCCTCCCTTACCCAACGCTCCCCCCCCCCCCCCCCTTTTCATTGTCCAGGTCGACTCGAATTTATTATTCGGCGCGTGCTCGACGTCGCTCGCAGAAACAATGGGGAAAACGCAGCGGCGTCGAGGACCACTTTCGCCTGTCGATCTCGCGTTCCGATGCGGGCTTTAAAGGCCCTCCGGTTCGCGAGGCTGCCGCGAGCACCCATATCGCGCATGCCACGCGAACCTCGAGCACTCGCCCCTTTTATCCCATCCTCATCCTCTTTCCACCCCCCCCCCCCCCTCTCTTACGCTTATGGCGCCTCCATTCTATACCCATATCACCGCCACTGACTACTGGAGAACATCTCGTTATTGGCCACCCGTGCAAATTCCATCCAAAGCCTCCACGATCCAACACTCGCTGTAGATGTGTGTGCACGTGTATGGATAGACCCATTATACATCGCCACTGCAGCCTTTGTTTCATTCTTCCTCCTCGCTTTTCGATTCTCATATCGATTTCCAATCGACCATATTAATTTGCAACGCGATGCGTGCATTGATATTTGAGGAAACGTGCAGTCTTTGAGTCATCAAGCCACTGATGCAGCTGGGAAGAGTTGGAGGAGTATGAGAGTGGGCTATTGATTTTGTTTCATTTTTTATTTTTTTGGTATTAGTGGAAGAACGGTAAATGTGGAATTTTGTGGATTTTCGAGACTTTTGTTTATGGAATTATGCATCTGGGAAGGAGTCGAGGGATACAAACATGTATTGCTTATTTTGTTTTACTCTACTTTTTTATCACGAAATTCCACAATGTTGCAGATTTGTATATTGAAACATAGAAATTCTTTCAGAGTCATCGAGAAGTGACGAGGCTCGAGTGTGGTTAGAAAATATGAGCAAACATGTTCGGTAACCGATGTAGTATCGACTGATACTTTGATGTAGTCTTTTAGCAATATGGCGGGCCAATAAGCCAAGAGATATTACAGGAGGCAGTGGTTGTATTGACTTACTCTTCGTGTACGAAGCGTGTGCAGCATAGGACACGCGTTTGCAATTCCAATACGAACGAGATGTACTCGTACATAGAGGCTAATAGATAGCATATCCATGTCGCTTTTGACCTGGAATCGGAGAGGTAACGATCCTTTCTGAAAGCGCGTCTCGAATATGTGGGTCTTCATTTCCAATGTCAAATAAGAGCATTTGTTGCAGAACTATCTCTGTTCAAATGACACGAGACATTGGTGTAGAAATGTGTGTGTGTGTGTGTGTGTGTGTGACAACTCATTTTTCATTATAAATAATTCATTTTGAGTCAATGAAAAATTTGCACAACGAGACTGAAATATTCGGTTCTCTGATTAAAATATTTCAAATAACGGTATTTATCGAGGATAAAGGTTGATCGCGATCAAATCGAAATAAAATATAAATAAAAGCAAAATAAAGTTTATTCAAAAATTCTATGAAATACCATCCGAATTTAATTGGTCGGACGTGCTCCAATGGTGCCGTGAAATCTGTGGCTAATCATATTAAATTCGATGCCTTTCGACAATCAGCCACGATAAACGCAGAGCGATCGCTGAAATCTCAAACCAAATGGATAATTAAGAATCGAGCGATAAATCGCTATTGGAACACACCCGTATTACCGTCGCGTGTGGGATCGTTTATCTAACGAATCTGACTAAAAGATTAAACTGTATAATTGAGGAAAAAAAGTGTAAAATTATTTGCTGCGTAATTAATAAATTTTAATAAACAAAAGATGATTTCCTAAAGATTTAAAAAATTAGGAAATTAATTTGTTATATTTTTATACTTTCTTGACTTGAAATGCATTAATTGGGTAACTTTTTTAGGTTTCGATCAAGATCAGTCAAACTTGTGTTCGAGAGTCCTTGACACTTTTGACTTTGACCTTTGCGAGCATAGAAACAACGAAAACACAACAAACGCACTGCGCATTCTATACTGCGCATCTAGCACTCACGATATTTACAAGTTTTTCACTTATTGCAATGTTTTATAAAAGATTATTCGATTGTTAATGAATGTTTTATAAAAAAGTGTAATAAATGAAATTTAAGATCGAGTAACACAGATTTGTGCTTTAATACAAAATAATTTCCACGATTTTACTCGTGGGACTCACTCGTTCGATGAATTTACAGCTATGATCCAAGTGTACAATGCTTTTATGTGATGGTGATGGTGATGATGACACTGACCACATTATTCACTCGCGAAATATTAATTTTTCAACATTAATAAACCACGTAGATTTTTTAAATGTCTCTACGCGACGCGCAGTTCTCAAACTGCATTACGCGACTCGAATATTTTAAACGCGACCTTTCACCTTAGCGTAAGGTCGCGCACTACACTAAAACAAAACAAACACTATTATTCACTGAAATTCTATTGAATTCATTCAATATTTTATTCAGCTTTCAAGTAAAATCAGAATGAAATATACGGTACACGCACTCCACTGACGGGTTTTACGAATTTTTCACCGATCACACTGTTTTATGGAAGGTTATTTAATTATTTTTGAGAAAATGGGAAACTCGGTGAAATTGCGGAAAATTGCGAAGGTGCACCAGCGTGCGGCGTGGGCGGAAGATCGGGCCGCTCTTTACTTGCGGCTAGAAAAATTCGAGAGGACGTCAGTCGCACGATGGCCGTTTCGAAAATTTAAAAAAGAGAAAAAACAATATGGCGGAGTAGTCGGAGAAAGAGGTGGGGGAAGCTGCACAGTCAAATCAGAAAACTGAACTGTTGTTGTTTATATTGTGTTCCTATGCTTGCAGCGGTTAAAGATTCTTAAGGATTTCAAAAAATCCTGTAACTTTGATTTATTTAGTCCTAAGCCTGAAAAAATGATCAAATTAACTCGTTTTGGTCCAAAACTTGTTAATTACATTACTACACGAATACTTTCAAAGAACCTTAACACACAAACATTTTTCTTCTCACTGTACAACTACAAACTGATTCTCCAATTTACAATATCAAAAAATCCCAATTAAATCAAATTAACCCCAATCAAACAAATCACTTAAAGAAACCAATTGATCGCTTTCTAAACTACGCAAAAAAAAAAAATCGAAAAGTGTTGAAAAATTGAAAATCCATTTGGAAAAACCTATATAGCTATAGTCCATTGGATGGAGCGATAGAAAGTGCAGCCTAATCGTGTTATATCGTAATAAAATCGCATAAAGTTTGTCAAGCGCGATGAGGGAAAAGTAGGAGGGTTGTCGAATCTCTGCTGGGCCGCTCGATCAGGCGGAACACCGTTTGTTCATTCATCGGCTCATCCTATTGGGACGATCAATTCGCTGGGCCGTCACGGTTCTCGCGTCTCTTAACTTCCTCTTTCCTCCTCTTCCTTCCCAGGACAAAAATAGAGCTTGTAAGATTTCTCGCATCGACAGACTCCAACGTTTCAGGAACGTGCACGGCTCTCGTTAATGTCCCCCAGTCCCATAACGATCCTGGTCGATCCGGGACGCCCCTCCCCCTTTGCCTCGTTATATTTTTCTGTCGAACCGATTCATTGCTATGCTAATTAATCCCAGGAACGAGTCTGGGACGTAGATCGAATTCGTACGCCGAGCGTTATGCACTGCAGGAAGCAAAGACCACAAAAAACCTCCAAGTGTGTTCTCCACTCGATTTAAAGAATGAAAGGATGGCGAAGAACGATTCGAGGATCGGCCAGTGCCTCGTAAACCGGTTTTAATTGTGTTCGATACAGGTCGAAGGTTTTGCGTGGCACAATTGATCATTGGGAATTAAATGGACTCTTCAGGGTTGAATGGGGCGAACCTTGAACATACTTTGGCGATACTTCGCGGTTGCGTTATTGCTCTTTGTGCTCGCCTTGTGGTTCGGAGTCTCCTCGATAGACCAAACAGCAGAACGAGCCCTCGTTTGATTATCTTGAATTCAATATTTATGTACCATGAGCCGGAGGGTATGGTATTCGAGGAAAGTTAAGGTGCTCCTTGGATAATTAATGACGATGAAAACCACCAGCCACTTGCATAAGTGTGTGCATGTACATATATTTCTTTGGCAAGTCCCCTCTCCGCAAAACTAATAATTAACCTGGAAGGGTGAAAAGCTCGATGTTCTATATTAAAACGAGAAAACTCTTTGTTGTAGTTGTGGATGTACTTTGTTCTCTTCGTTTGTTATATGCTCCGAGAATTTTGATTTGGTTTCAAAGTTTAATGAAATGATCCAAAGCACTGGGTGTTAATTATTGGACGGAAGGCAAGATAGGCTTTTGGATTTCTGCTGGTAAATTGTATCCCTTCCCCCCCCCCCCCTCCCTCCCTCCCTCCTCTCACACAAAATATCTTTCCACTCCAACACTGGCTGCTCTCGCTTTTGGGTCCTCGTCGCATTGTTAGTCTCGACTCGTACCATCGCTTTCGTACTATATATACGCATTGGTGCAAAGCTAATTGTGCATCATCCTCGTTTCAATGAGAGCTCGTTGTTGTACATTCGATAGGCTAATTTGCGGACAAAAGATCCCGAAAGAAAACATCGTGAAAGATTTAATAAGCGGAGGAAACGATCGTTGTGGTAGTGCGTAATGAATTGGTACGAGCAATGCTGAAGAGAAACAATTGAAGAATATTCGTGGTGTAATTTTGCAAGAAAAATTTGGGAAATTATTTAAAAACTAACCTGACCTGTCATTGGCCAGCGAACCATCGAAATCCCAGTCGCTTACTTATACACGTACACTCTTTCCTCGTTCATCCAAATGATAAATAGTGTATGATTATAGGTATACATTAACGAATTTCTACCAAAGTTTATTCCCCGTGAAATTATCTCTAATTTAATCCTTGATTGTTTATTTAAACTGCAACTGCTGTTCTTCCATTATTCTCGAGTCCATTAACTTGATTGTGTATAGTATATAGTCATGGACAAAAGCTCAGCATTTATAATTATATTTGGTCGGTTTTCGAGTTAATGTAACTCTCTGCAAATTGAAATAATTCTCATTGGTTCGTGGAAAAGCTCGTATGTTTCTTATGGCAGGTTCGAGAGGCAACCATGGCAGTGATAAGAGATCGGACGAAGCGACACATCCCTGCGCCGTTAATTAGTGCATTCTCACGCATTGACGAGCAATCTCCATCACCGTCCATCGACTGTTCAGTCTACCTTCAACGGCTTCAACCGCGCCAGCTATCATCGGCAAGCGGGTTATTGGAACGAGCGCTCGGTGGACATAGTTATTTCTCTATTGTCGTGATTATACCATCATCGTCCTTTCACATTGTTCACCCACAGTGCGCAATGGCGAGACCGATTCAGCGATAAACCGGAAGTCGAAGACTCGACAATCAGAGAATTCGGTTTCGGCTTTGATCCTCATTATATCGGAAAGCCCGTTCATTTCGCGTCATCATATTTTATCGACGCCAGTCTGCGGAAAGATTAGATAACCGTCATAAAAAGCTGCGATAGCAACAATTCGATATATCGAGCGGATAACATTTACCGCTACCGATTTTTATTGTTCCAAACGACACGTTCGCCGAATGTGGGTGGACTGTTCCTTTCACGGTCCAATCGCTCTTGGCTTATTGGCATTCGTTGCTGGAATTATTTCGGAATGACGAGATTTCTCCTTGCTTCCCATTCGATGCTGAAGAATTTGGGTTATTAATCTCTCCCATGAAGACAATGGGAGTGGCTCCTTCCAAGTATAAAATATACCGAGAGACGGCATTCCAAGCCCTTTCTATTTGACTGCATCCTGGCAATTGTCATTATCTCTAGTATTGCAGGGACGTAGTTACCTATTTACCAAGACCTCTCGCACTAATTAATTCGAGCGGCAGCCAACAATGGAAAACTTTGCCGAACTGAAATTAGAGAACTTGGACGAGAAACAAATATTTCAGCCAGCGTTGTGGTACCGTAATTGGTGCACGATGAATTCTCATGTAAGGATGGTCAAAGACGTTTTTCGATAGATCGGTATATTTTCGGGGTGAGATTTCGTAGATGGTCGATGATGGAGTAGAAAATGTAACAATGACAAACTTTGTTGGATTGTAATTTTAGATGGAGAAAATTATATGAGAATCGAATATTTTAATCTGTATTGTGGTACCGTAATTAGTGCACGATGAATTCTCATGTAAGGATGCATGGTCAAAGACGGTTTTCGATAGATCGGTATATTTTCTGGGTGAGATTTCGTAGATGTTGAACGGTGGGATAGAAAATACAATGACAAACTTTGTTGGATTATAATTCTAGATAGAAAATTTAGACGAGAATGAAATATTTCGATCAGTGTTGTGGTATATCGTAATTAGTGCGGATGAACTCTGATACGCAGCTGATCAAAGACATTTCTGTCTAGATTGACCTATTTGGAGGATGAAATTCCATAGGTGCAGGTCGATGGTGGGCCGAAAAATTCAAGCGGCAACAATGGAAAACTCGATTGATATTAAAGGACTTTGATGAGAAGCAAATATGTCACTCGGCATTGTGGTATTGTATAATTAGTACACGATGAATTCTGATACGTGCAGTCGATGAAAAACATTTTTGGCAATTTTACTACATTTCGAGTTTGAAATTCTGCAGATGGCTCAACAACTTCATCTCTATAATAACGAAGAAAACGAATAAAATTGGAAAACTTAAAGAAGAAACAAACATCTCAACCACTCTATTCTTCGTATTATCCAAATCGACACAAAATGACTTTTCATTCACAGGGACCAAAATAAATGTCTCCATCCCAAATATCTTTAATTCCAATCAAAAATTCCATCGCAAGAAGCCAATTGGTGGGAGTAAAATTTGAAGGATGTAGGAAGCGTGCCGCGTGTCTCGATAGCGGCAGTTGTCTGATTGGTTTCGGGGTAGCTGCAGCTGCACTTGCATTTGCAAGAAACTCGGGCCCGGAGTTTCCCAGGTACCACGTGCTGTCTGGATAAACTAAACTCGTAAGCAATTATTCGTGGTCAGGGCTGCATAGTTACAGCGTCCATCGGGCTGTGCTCGGAGCGACCATCCTCGTTCCTCTCGCGGCCTCCCGAATTAATGTATTGCCCGTGGCTGGAATGGTGTCAGAGTTTCTGGATTCGGAGAAAGAGAGAAAGTGAGGAGAGAGAGAGAGAGAGAGAGAGAGCAAGAGCGAGGGAGAGACAGAAGTTGGCTGGGGGTGACTTTGAGAACCAATTATCGAAGAACCACCCCCTCCCCCCTCTCCACGAGATCCAACTTCCATTTTACAACGCACACACGTAGACGTCGTTGGTTCAGTCTACTTATCGCCCTCTTTCATTAAATTTGAATTAGGTGCCTCATCGCCATTGCCAACTTTATCCTTCCTCCCCTCGACGTACCACGATCGCGGTGTATTTTGTTCCAGCGCAAGAGACACTTTTTTCAGAGAGGAAGATGGATGAGAAAATCGATATGCATGCGAGATGGAGCTTCCCGTGAAAAATCGAGCGACCGTGCTATCGCGAAAATATTTTTTTCTTAACCGTTTATCGACTTATTATTTAGATTTCGCGATATTATTATCGAGGAATTATCCACTGCGAATTCCCCTGGTTCATAATTCATGAACCGAACTTATTTACGAGCTGTTCGAACGAAAGATGTTCGAACGATCGGTCCAGAAATTCTTTCTCAAAGAGAGCAAAGCTCCTTTCGAATTGTTCCACGATTTTTACTATATATATATATATATAGTGATTCGCGTTGAAACGATTCTTCGCATTTATTTTTTCGCCAGTTTTTCCAACCAGGATTATCCATAAGCGAGTACCTATATTTTATGAATGGGATTGGAAGAATCCTCCGGATAGTTTGACAAATGTTCGAACAGTCGAATTCGAAGCGTAACGGTGGAAAACTGATTTCCTGGCTGGTATCTATATACAGGAAGGAGACGATTATCTAATCCGTGCAGCGTAGCTTACCAGCAGGCGAATCTAATTCCGTAAGCGCTCTATAACCTCGAGCGAGCTTCAGGCATCCCAATAAGATCGAAAATCGATTTGTAAACGCGTTTCCTGGGAGATTCGTCCCTGCAACGACGCATCGCACGCTCCTGACAGCTGATGGAAAGCGATATGGACTTACGGAGGAAGGTACAAGTTTTTGATAAAAATGCAAAAATATTTTCGAGCCACCCCACGAAATATCCCTGATCGATCCTGGCGAGATTCGACGGGACGTCTGTGGGACTTGGATTTTATTTCGCTCGAATATAAATTATGATTAGATTTTTTACAATATGCACCTTGGTACCTCGCTTAAGCTATATATATACAAACGACAAAAATCATGAGTTCCTCAGCGTTGAAACAACGTTCGATCGCGAGAGGTTTTATCGTTTCGTTGGACCGTTTAATCAAATATAAAACGAAATAGCTGATGCTCGGAGTCGAACACCGATAAAACAGTGTTTTCTCTGTGGAATAATGAAGCGTTTCCGAGGAGAATTCTTGCGAGGGATCAAACGGGGAATGTTTGACGGAGAAGTAGGTGTATAAGGAACTGGATCATTAATCTTTATCGCGGGAGAGCGAAGAGGGTCGTTGGAACGTGGAAAGAAATGTTTCGAATATTGTCGTGAATTCTTCGGTCCGGTTATAAGAAGAAGGCAATTTGGCTGATGAGGAGTGGTGTATATTTTGAGATGAGGGGGGGGGGGGGAGGTGCAACTGACTCGTAAAGACACGCTTCTTAGCAATAAGGTTTCGCCATTAACGCAGCAATTGCAGACTGCAGAGTGAACCGTAGTGTCTGCACTAATTTCGGGCAATTGCGAGGGCACGTGTGCCTCCTAACATGTCCAGCTGCATACTACCTGATTAACTTTGCTCTTCGTGCATAAATTGAGTGATAAGAGAATTTGGCAAGTTTTAGGTTGCAACTTGAAGAACGAGATCGATGGAAATTGAAAAATTGTGTATTTAGGATTTTGTAGTTAATTTTGTGGAAAGTGCATTTTGCAGGTTTTTATTTCACCCGAATGTTTAAAAGTTTGTTTATACCTACGATGATGATTGATAAATAAATGTTGGATTCGATTCGATCACAGTTGGCGAATTTCGCTACTATAAGAGTTCCGACCGAGAGAATAATTTGCCCACACACCCTCTCCTTTATCAAGAATTCGCCTTAAACCTTAATTTTTGACCCCGCTTCATTACCGAACTTTGCCCTTTCACCTTTTAAAGTAGCCACGCTTTCAGCCCTTAAATTAATTCAGCTGGCTAATTGCGAATAATTTTTAGCTCGATTATAGCCAGGCTGCTTGAAAATTGGAAGAATTAAACGTAATCGCGTATGACTGTTCTTTCGAGGCATCGATAAACTCGACTCGCCCGGAATTCCAGCCCGATTATGCGAACGACGTTTCTATACTCTCGATCCACTGCAAACGAGCACCGGGATGAACGAAATTCACCTGGGAATATATCGCGTTCTCGATTTAACAAAATGCTCGCGAGAGTTTCAATTACTCGTCTTTTTGCAAGATTGTTTACATAGACTAATTTGAACTACGCCACACAGTGTTACGTAACGCAGAATATATATTGTCCCTGCCATAATTACAATGACACTAATTAAGCTGAAATTGTTGAAACAGCCCCGCGAGTAATTTGCTAAAATGATGCTTTTTATATAAACGAGATATATTCGAAATAGCGCAGTGGTGGTGGAAGTTGGAAAGTGGGATGGTGTAATTAAAAGTTGCTTTAATTCATGGAGCAACACAGGGGTGGGTGCGTTGTAGGAATTATATAAGGAAGCTCGAGGGTGAAAAGGTTTCGTGGGCGTAGGTATTTTTTTCTTGTTTATTGAAAGGCCAGTTTGAAAAGGTCGAGTCGCTGGCGAATGAAAAGATCAAGGATGAGGTTGGCGTTTATCCGCGGATCCGTGAGAGTCCAGGGTTCGCGTGGGAGGTTCAGGGGACAATTTTCATGGGTGCACTCGGTTCCATTCGACTGGCGAGGCGTGTGTGCCTTGTTTAAACTCCGCTTGATGAAACGTCGTCTCGAGCTGGCGAGAAGAAGTCGTGGCGACTGTCCACTTGACTTCCTGACCCGCCCACATCTCTCCTCGCCAACATCAGCTTCTATCCGCTTCCCACTGTGCGATCATCATCATCATCAACGCCACTACCGAATTTTAACCAATTCTCTTAATCTTTCCCTTTATTTTACTGACGAGACACTTGTCTCTCTTGTTCTTTACATTATTCTTATTTACACGAGCGAAATATTCAAGTTGGTTGATGTATTAAATTGTTGGACGGTTGGAGAATGATATAGAAAGTTTTAAATTTGTGGATTTTTTTATTGTGAAGTATGGAGATAATAGTGATTGGGTTGGAAAGATTTTTGTTTATTTCTGGAATGCACTGGGAATTAACGTTTCGAGCAATGAACAATTTTTCTTAGTGTGGATATATGGAATAATTAAGGAGATTAAACACTAATTCTGCCAATCATCCCCTATATGTTCCACAGACCAGACGTTCCATCTCTCATTCTTATTTGTACTAGTGAAAAATTCCACTACATTGATATAAATTAAATTGTCAAACGGTTGGATAATGATATTGAAAATTTTAAAATTATCGAATATTTATCATCATAAAATATGGAAAATAGCGATCGAATTAAAAAGTTATTTATATTTATCACGGAAATGCACTGGGAATAAATGTTTCAACCAACATATAATTTTTTTTAAACAGATGTAGAATAATGAACGAGGTTAAACGAGTATAACACGTATGTTCAAATATTCGATCGAAACAGACCTCCTAAAACACCATCTACATAATTATACAGAGGTTTAGGAGTATTTTTAACATGCAAGAAATTCGTAGGATTCGTTATGAACGATTACAATTATATAATTCAAGCCGCTAGCTTTAACGCCAAAGGCCAAAAGCATTTAATTAATTTATCCTGGTTCGATTGAGAGTAATATTACCGATAAATGAAATCGCATATTAATCATTATGATTAGCGATGGGAAAACGGATCAGGTTTACGTTAATTAATTTACATCCATTTAAAGAAGCAATAATAACAATTTAGAGAAATGCGAAAATCAATTTATACATTCAAACATACAATATATATATATATATATATATATATATAACGATCGAACAAGCATCGAGTGGGAAATTCGAGTATTCGATCATTCGCAGATTTGCAGCGTCGGATTTCCTTTGGAAGAGAGAAAGAAGCGTCGGAGCGATAAATTTCGCTGGGCCTCCGCAGCGCGATAGACGTGACATTTTAAGGCAGATGTTTCTCGGGCAAGAATAAATCGACGAGTTGTTTGGGCCGTAAACGAGCAAATAAATGGTCAACCCCTCCCATCCATACTCTCCCCGAATCCGCATCCCATTCCTCCCAGTGTGCGGCCGCTCTGCTGCTACTACAGCCAAATTTATCGCACGCTTAATTAGTGGACAAATAACACGATTAATTGTGAACGTTCAGCGGCGATAGTTTGTTGCATTTACAGCGTAAATCCAAAAAGCTGCAATCGGCGCTCGAACGAAACTGTTGCACGTGGCTGGAAGAAAAATTGTTACTGCCACTCGTTAAAAAACCCTGAAAAACCTAAACGAGCAACGTTCTCCATTTTAATTCCTATCCTGATATTTCTTCTTTAATTTCTCTCTCCTTTTGGGAATATAATTTTTTCTGCATAATCATAGACTCGTTGGATCAATGAATTCAATCGTCTTTGTACGGTGCGCGCGAAGATAATCTCGAATGGAGATTTTTCATGGATTATATCGATCTCTTGTATGTGTGTGTTGTGTTTGTGTGGTTTGTGGAGGATATCGGGGGTTCCGTGATTAACGAGGGAAAATAATATTCTACTCGTTTATATAAGCCTTTCTTTCGTTAAAGCCAAGTGTCTTAAGCTTTAACGAGGAGGTAAATAAAAATTAGCATTTTTTATCGATCGGGAATTCGATAAGGTGCTTCACGTCCGTTTCTGCGGGATTTCCTGGTATTGGCGGAAGCCAGTCTTTAATCAAGGACCGCATCGACGACTCTCCACGAAACGTTGACCCGAAAACGTTGGCAACTGCGGTTCTGGTCGGACCGTCATTGTTCGTTTCCACGGTCTCCGCGTGGCATATTAATTAATCCGGTAATTATTAAACTAATTGCCGGCTTAATTGGCTCGCGAGGATCTCGTTCCTTTCGTCTTAATCCTCACCACTGAAGCAGACTCGGGGAGAGTGGGGGGAGGGAACGAGGCAATCGAGGAGCATCGACGAAACGTGAAAAGCGAGTAACGATAATTTTTCTAATATATATATAGTAAGTATTCGTGGAAAATTTTGTGTAAATATCTTTCAAAAGAGTCGCGAATTTCGTAGTTTTGCAAATATTCGTCCGTGAATGGTATAATTATTTGAAATGGATTCGCGTTGAAGGTGAAAATTCAAGGCGGTCGCGCGTTTTCGACAGAAATATCTCGACCCTTGCGACAGGGCCAAAACTACAATGTACGCTCCTGTGCACGGTCAATGTATTATTGCGTGATAGAAGAGGCTGGTGGGAGCCTATTGTATCGCAGTTAACTACTGCTTGGCCCAACACAAAGGTCTCGAAAGCTGGCGAATTATTTAAAACGTCTTGTTATTGTCCACGACGTCTCCGTCTGTCGAACCACCAGCTAACCGCTCGGGAACTGCTTCCTAATTGTCACGGAAGAGTAGTTCCGGTCCTCCACGTCCCCAATTATGCCCCTAAAACTCCTCCAACGCTTTCAGACTTCTTCATCCACGTCTTTCCGAATTTTCCTACAACCTTCGCGAAAATGTTATATATAGCGACGTTTCGTTTCCGGGGAAACGCCATTTTTTCAACATTTTTACCAACTTTAAACTACCTTCATTTTTATGACCTTCGGAGTAGCGTAATCCGTCTTTGGATGGTTCGATACTGTTCAAATAATCATTTGATTCTTCATCTTCCTTTTTTCCTAGACCCACTTGCTTAAATATTGAAGGTTTTACCGGCTACGTCAATTAGGTTTAGCCTTTCAGCTCTTAAGGTACACTCTTCATTAATACAACGAATTAAATAAATATTTAGGTAGCAGGATAATGATACGTCTATTTTTCATGGATACAATTCTCCAGGGTTTTTTCCTTGTTTCATTCTATTTCCCAAATGCAATCCCTTTCGGTTTAAAACTGCAAGGAGATGGTTGAAATTTTTACTACTTTAACACGAGGTTGAATAAAATAAGTAAAGTCTGTATTTATTGTTAAGCTTTTATTTTTACTCGTCTAATTATTTAAGGGAAAATTCCAAAGTATATACATATATCCAGCGAGTACACTTGTTAAATATAATGCCAATAAATGATATTTCACGATAGGACCTCTGTAATGTTTCTTGCTACTGCGACGATCAGTTTATCGATCCACGATATAGCACTTCGAAAGAAGTTTTCACGAAGAATTATAAAAGCATTTCCCTTTCTTCTAGCTTGCATAAATTTAGCATAATATTTAACAGACACAAGAAGTTTCTCTTTTAAGAAATATGCAATGTATATATCAATACTGCACCGAGCGAATAAGAGCCTTTGTAGCCTTTAACCATTCGTAATTCACAGCAAACTGTTATTTCCTTTCCTCGAATGGAAAATTGTTATGTTTTTGCTCTCTCGATAAACACTCGACTATATTTACAGTTTCGAAGTGGACGTATACTTTCTGGAAGAGTGGTTGCTCGTGTTCCTCAACTTCATAAAAAAATTCATACTTACACATATATGGTTATTACTAAAAATTTATGAGTCTCGAAATTAAATTTTAATCTCTTTTCCATTTACATGTACCACATTTCGCAATGTACTTTAGTTAATTCGTCTTTTAGCGCAGAGAGGAGAATGAATGCTCGATTTAATTCGGTTAAGGTGATATATATATATATTGATGAATGAAATTTTGGTTGCAGCTTTGCAGTTGACGAGGCTGGATGTACCGAGCATAGCTGATCCTAGGTGGGAGAAAATCACATTGCGATGCGAGTACGACTTGGAAGATCTCGATCTTTACTCCGTAAAGTGGTACAAGGACGGAGCCGAGTTCTTCAGGTATATGCCTGGCTCGAGCCCGAAAGGTCGCGATTTCACCGTAAAGGGAGTCCTAGTCGACGTGTCACGTAGCGACAGCAAGCAAGTCACTCTTCTGGGCCAATCGAATTCTCGCAAGAGTAAGTCCAATTCCGACTAAATTCATTATGATTCGCTGGTTGTTTAATAATTATTCCCGGTGATTTATCACGGCTTACCCTTTGCTGGAAATTCCCCATTAGCCTCGTTGTTAACTAATGGATTGTAATGATTCAATTATGCTCGAAACCTTTGCTTTGCTCAATTGTTTATTATTTCATCCTCCCAAACAGAGTGAAAATCAATTAATCGAGGGAGGCACGCGTTTAAATTTTTAGCAGGAACAATTAGACGAGAGTGAATGCTTGGGAAAACTCAAATTGTGAATAAGTAGAAAAAGAACTTTGCCTTCAGCCATCGGCATTTACAAACGTAGTACTTTCCTAACGAAATTTACCTTCATAAAATTTTATCCGGAGTATCTTGAGTTCTCTCAGTCATTTATAATATTTCAACCTTTTAATATATCTTTCCATATTAGAACGTTAAAATAACAGAGAGGAAGAGAGTAGGACAAGGGGAGGGGGGGGGGGGGGTAGAGAGGTAGAGAAGTTACACGAGCCGCACGAGCGAGATTAATCTTTTAATGAAATGTCATACTTTTTAATCAAAATAGCTAAAGCTTTTACGAGTAGGCGTTTTAGTGACAGATTGCAAGATAAGAGTTCCGCGGTAAGCCAAAATATTTTGCAGCCATTGTACGTCTGCAAATTGGTTATTAAATTACTATTTTAGAGTGATTATCGAGGCTTAATAGAGTTTGTCGGATAATCGAGACACGTGTAACGGCATAAGTAGTTCTGCAATGTCCCATTTGCTGTATAACGAAGTAACGCGATATTGATGACGATAGATAGAGTGAATTTGGCCGGGGCGTATGGCTGCGAAGTATCCACGGAGGGTCCAAGTTTCCTCACTACGTACAGCGAGGCAAATATGAGTGTTGCTGTACCACCAAAGAGACCACCGGTTCTCGAGGGTCTCAGGCATTATTACGAGGTCGGTGAAGTCCTTACAGCGGAGTGTACGTCAGCACCGAGCTATCCACCAGCGATACTCACCTTCATCCTCAACGGTAAAGAGGTAAGCACACACGAGTAAACAATAAAATTACCAGAAACTCTGTCCTCGTCACTGATTTCTTATTCCAAGTGGAAGAAGAACGAATTAAGACTCGAGTAAAGACAGTATCGCTTTTTCTATCATTATATGTACTTGCCCCGTCCAGACACACTACACCGTGTCTCTTGATCCGTAATGACACAAGACTACATAATTTTCACAGATGACCAAGCATGTGAAAAACCTGAATCAGGATAGCTACATGGAAGGCAACGTAGTATCAACAACGAGGTTAGGTCTGGAGTTGCGCTTGGAACGACAGCATTTTCCCGGAGGAAGCCTCAGTCTGGTCTGCCAATCAAATTTGCCAGGGATCCCCAGCGTGAGGCCTCTAAAGAGCGAAAAAAACGGTGACTCTGGCAGCGAGTAATCAAAGACTAGCCCAGGAGCCACCGAGGCCAAGCGTTTCCAGCGCCACAAAGACCCTAGCGTTCATCTCCCTAATCTCGTGTCTCGTCGTCCTCGTCTAGTCGCGCTGTGATCAGACTCGGTCTAATTATCGCTGAAACATTTACGATCCGAAGTTGCTGCGCAGGGGGGCCTCCAGGCGTCCCATATAATACAATTGACTAAAAGACGTCTAAAAGATGTCTTTAAGTTTCTTGGTGCTCTACGCGAATAGCACGTGAATTTCCGCGCGCGGCGTGGAATATTTTGCGCGACGTTTGCAGCGGACGCCGTGCGTGTCAGACCAACGCGCGTATTTTCCACTCGAAAATTCCATACACCGCGCGGTGTGGACTTTTTTTGCGTTGCTTTTCGAGCCAACGCGCTGGGCGGAAGTGCTGCGTTGCGCGTGGAGCGGTCACCTCGATGAAAAACTCGTCTCTCTCTCTCTCTCTCCGATCGATCTTTCTATAATTTACGAATATCATACAGGGTGGTAAGATTGCATTTGTGTAACTATATGTACAGACGAATCAAAAACACTCGTCTCACGGTGTACGTGCGAGTTTTACGATACAATACGAAACGTGCCCAGGAACATGTCGAAATCATCGCGAGGAAATAGTTACGATTCAGCGTGTTTCATCGCAACACAGTGCTCTCCCGTATTTTCATCGAGAGGCGCGCAGCGTTATTAACGTAATTTTTCTCGAGTTTGGCCGCGGCTCGAATCCATCGAACAGCTCGCTCGCGAACGATTCTCGGATCTTCCATCAATTTTATTAGTGGACCTCGGACCCATGTGTGTATCATAATTGAATGTCGATAGAGTGGGATGTTTTCGGTCTTTGTTATAATAAAGAATAAATTGTAATTATCATGGATCTGATATATATATACGAAAGCACGATTGAGCGTGCTTGCACGGTTATCTGATATGGTGAGAGTGTGTTTATATAGAGGAGCACAAACATAAGCAAAGCGCCGCGCCGTGTTTACACCCTATTTGTCGTAGCATGAAAGACAACAAGGCTCACGATAGCAATAGCGAATACCTAATTAATTGGAGCAGCGGATATACAACGTTGTATATAGTGTATAATTGTCGGCTAGACTAATAACGTTCTTACGTAATAAAAACAACATGAAGAACAAGATGAAAGTAAAACCTGTAACTTGTTGCGCGTTTTAAACTAGCGTATATATATATATATATATATACACCCCTTCTTGTCGCAGGGCTCGAGATTCGATTTTCTTCGAACTCACGGTTCTTATCATATTATTTTTTATTGCAAAATACTTTCTTTCGAGGAATTTTATTTCTCCGATAAGGATACAAGCATGCGTATTATATCTTGCTTTTATATTATTACCTTCCCATTTATTTTACTATTTCTTTAGTGGTATAAGGAAGAATTTTCTTTTTCTGTAAATACAGCATATTGAGTAATAAACGTGTCATGATGAAAGCCTTTCGTTCCCTCGATGGAAGATGTTGCTAAAAGGAAGCAGAAAAGTTTAGGGATTTTCGATCTCGATGTAATTTAAAGATTAATCAAGGACTTTGGTAAAAGGGAGCTTCTCACGGCTTTTTCAAAGAGCGAGAGTTCGAGCTCTTGTTGGAGAACGTCGAGTAACGAGGACCTAGAAAAATCGATTTCACGACGCAACGGTTTCGATAATGACAAACTTCAGGGTGCAGGTAAGTCTCTTAACATAATATCGCGCGCGGTCCACTTTGCACGTGCGAGAGTACCAGAAATTAATAAGAGAAGGACGAGCATACGAATGTACCAATAATTACAAAAATTTTGGCAATATCCCAACTCGTTGGAAAATACCCAACGATAAAAGTGCACGTATAAAAAATGATCTTTATTGTTTTCTGAAACTTTTAACCGTCCCCGCGAGATTCAGTCTGTTAATAATATTAATATCTCATTCGCTTATCCTCTCTCACTCGTTATCAATAAATTATCTCGGAATTTGTTTAAGATTGTTTTTACGGCGGATAAAGTCTTTTCCTACAGGGTATTAAGGGATAAACGATTTAAGCTCGTGGAGGTAATACAGGAGGATAATAACTGGTGCATAAAAACGGTCGCGATATAATGAGATCATTTCTGGATTTTTCTTCCTACCGTAACTTACGCTTGGAACAAAATTATATCAGACCGAAACTTCTCTATATTCCACGTCGTGCAAAAGCTCGGAGATGATCGGATGAAAATATAACGCATATATATATATATATATATAGGCTGCGTTACCACGAGACTCTCGCGCACAGTTGGACAAAGGCTGCGGAGCAATCAATTCGTGGAAAATACGCAACGTTAAAAAGTCTGCAAGAGAAGGAGGAGGGGGGGGGGGGGTAGTGCGCTCGCGCGCGCACTTAAACAGATTTCTCATTGGAAAAAACGATTGGAATACACGATTCATTTTCCTGTCCCATTGAGACATGGATGGGCTCGCTCATTCGACGTGGAATGACCTATATACCAACTGATATTATGGCTGATGCACCGAACAAGTTTTGAATGAGTAGGTGTGCGTCGAATCAGCTATACATATATAACCTATATCAGCTATACTTGCATGGAATAGGAGGATACATCCCACGCTCTGATAATGTTTATAGGGGAGATGTTCTATTACTTTTAGGTTATTTTATCATCACATTCCATCAACTTTCATCCTGATAATGCGAAAATCGATAATACAAATGGTATTCTCGCTTCCTACGGCTAAACAAAGTAACTTCTCTTCGTTTTACGTTCCTGGCCTGACAGGTGACTGTGAGAAATTTTTGGCAAGATATTTACATTGTAATAACAACTCTTACGACTTATTTTCAACGTCCCCGTGTGAGATATCAGTAGCGACTGCCTGACACGTCGCGTACCGAGTCATGGGACGTTTTGCATTACCACACAGTTGAGGTTCTAACGAATCTAGGAAAATTGCGTTTGTTATTTTATATACTGCAATAATTTTCAATTGCTAGATTAAATTTGTTTTATTTCCCACTCTACTGTGTTTTATCAAATGTATGGAAGATTGTGGGATTAGTCTCTGTGTCACGTGGCTGAAAATTGAACAAATTTAGAAAAATTGCATCGATTCTAATAACGAGAGTAAACTAATTTTTCTTACCACTGCAGTTGCGGGAGATAACGAAAGATAAAAGAGTGATCTCTCTCACACACATACGCAGGGGAGAATTTCAAATGGTCAAAGTTTAAATTCTTTAAATAAGCAAAAAATACTGACGATGACAAAGACGAGCATCAGAGTGGACAGAGCACAAAAGAGTTGCTTCTTTTACCATCGTGGCCGAAACCGAGCTGGCTGAACCTGTAAAAAGAGGTCGAAAAATATCGCTAAAACACTTTGACAATAGCGCCGAAATAGAACGACTCGCCAATCAAGCGTATCGAAACATATTGAAAGGGAATGAAAATCAACAAATAAACTTCATACCTTTGCGCGATGAAAAAATATTTTAAAAAAAAAGTGAGCTCGGAATATTTAAATATTCTAATCCAGTTGGGTTTTTCGTATTTTACAGATACCACAGATTTTTTTACTTTTGTAAACCCTGCAAAAAATGCAGCTTTTTCGCGAGCTTTATGAAAAAGATTGATAAATAGGAATAGGTTTAATAAAATATTTGCTCAGCGGTATTGCAATTACAGAGCGTTTTAACACTGATATAAGTGCGTTTGTAGGTTTCCAACGGGAGGGTTTGCTGGAAAACACAGAGGGAACTGATATGAAATCGATAGAATTCTAGTTCGACGTTGGGCTTTGTGCAGTGGCAGCATGGTGGGCGTGCTCGAAGAACGATTCGGATACCTTTCTCCTGCAACCCCCCTCCCCCTCTATGACTTAAGAATCTCCGGTAACCACCTGGTGCCCTGCTAACTGTTACTCGTTACCATCCAAGAAAACACGTCACTTACAAATGATCCCTTTCGCTTATGTAAAATAAAACCTCAACTGTGTGGAAACCATTATATCACTTATTCGATTCGAGCACACTCTGTCTCTTCAAGTGATAATCCTATTAAACGTTCGAAAGATTTCTATTTCTTCGCAATAATACACCCTTGTAATCGTTGCAAAAATATTGCAGTAAACACTTGAATTGAAATAACGAAGAAACGAAGCACGAATCATTCCCTCGCAAAAATTGGTTATTTATTGCTCGAATAAAATTATTCACTGTAGCAACAAAGAAATATAGTTGTAGTAGTTAAAAAAGGTTTTTCTATCGAACGATATTTTATTTTTGCAGCGAAACTTAAATTATAGAAGCTCTTGTGCGAAATTATTGAATTTAAAAACTGATAGTTTCGATGATCCTATATATATCCAACTTAAAAGAATTCAATTTATCTATTAATCATCAGGCTAATGTGTAACAATTTACGTTGTACTTTCTTATTTATTCGACGGTATTATACTAAACTTTGTGCAGAGCATCATAATGGTTCTTAATAAAGATGAAAAGTCTTTTGGGAAGTGAAAAAGGATGGGCACTCGTGCAAGGTAATGCGCGCAGCACCTTCTTGGGAGTCAGTCTAGCGAATCTTAGCTAAAGGTTTACGCTGGACACGAAGAACGAAGAGCGATCGTTTGGAATTAACCACGCGCATCGTATCTCTTCCTCACCCTTATTACTCTTCCCCGAGGGAGATCCAGTCTGCTATCCGACAGGAGAAATATAAAAATGAACATCGAGCGTGAAATACATTCTGGCGCAGGTCTGCTTCGAATACCAAACTGAGAATCACAACAGGTTGTTATTAAAGTAAGATGAATGCTGTGACAAAACGAGTAAATATAACTGGAAAATACTCTTAAATGCTAAGCTGGATATATATCCTGATGAAATATATCTCGCGAAAGCCTATATGCCAAGAGCAAATTAATTGTAATTCGTTAATTAATTAATTATATTATGCAAAATTTTATTTGTAACAACAAACTTTAACCGAGTTATTTGCGAGAGCACGACACATTTTTAAGATAACTTCTGGTTGCAAATTTGTGAAAATATGAAATGCAAGATTCTCATTAAAGGAATCTCGTGAAAATTCTATACAATTGCAATTTATTCGTCGTTTATTTAGGAGAATAAAGTTTGCTCGGTTTTTCACAGGAGAATAGCGTATTTCGAAGACGTTTTTGGTTGGAAATTTTGTGAAATATTGTACCATAGTGCAGGAAGGAGTATAGTATAGAGAAGAGTGTGGTGCGAGTATGAAGCTGTTTGTGCGGAATGTCACTTGAGGCGTGACGTAGGACCTGCACAAAAGAATAGCGACGTCACGTATGTTGGAGATAACACGCTGCCACAAAGGACTATAATGCTTCTTTCAAAGTGTAATTGGAAAAAAAGTTTTGTAAATAAAATTAACGATACTCGTCGATAATACTGTATTTCCCCCCCTCCCCCCCCCCCCTCTGCAAGAACATTACCATTATCATTATGAACGTATAGGTAAAGCAGGAAACTATTAAATATTAAATGGCATTTGGTGAAGAAAGCGTGTAGCGGTCGATACACGTTCGATCGAAAATTGAAAAGGATTTTGCTTTAACAGGCAGCCATCCGTGTGTGGCGGGTAGTTGTTATCCTGCACCGTATACGGCACAAGCATGTACTTTTAAATCCGTTCTTTTTACGGGCACTGAATTCAAATTGCAGATTTCCATTGTTCACCAAGATCACGGATGGATTGTTGCATACCAAAGTTGCAATAAATTGCCGCTTTCGCACACGCTCTCCCTCGCAATCTTATTAAATAATACTAAAACTCGCTACTCCACAACTCGAACGATAAATTATTTTATCAACTCCGCCAGTGCCTCGTGGATAACGAAGAAGTTCGTGAAAATACTACTCTGTGTGTATCGGTAACTTTTGTATATATATATATATATATATATATATGTCTCTCTGCGGTTCGATTCGATTAATCAAAGAGCCTAAATTTTTAATCACCCTACTGACGTGCAAAAATTAATGAAATACTTAAAGGACAAAAAGTAACGGAGCCAATCAATCATGTGTGACGAAATAAGAGCAAAATTTCATTGATATTCCTATAGCAGTGCGAGTGACAGAGATAAATGGCTTTGTCCTCGTCGATTCAGAAAATTAATTAAGATTTCACGAGATTGTCTTCTCCGCGTTGATTGGAAAAATCTGATATTACTTGCTTCGTTTGTCAAAGTACAATATTTATACGGCAGAAACTCTCCTCTTTTTATCGCCGATGCAAAGTTATATGGGATTGCAAATATTTAGTTGTTCAATGGTCGATAGTCAGCGAGGAGTTTCCATTTAATTAATCTCATCATCTTTCTTCGTGAAATAATTCTCGAGGCGCGAGCTAATCGTTAACGGCGAATCCCCTTGATTTAGGGAGAGTCGGAAAATTTAATTTCACTGTCGAAATTGGCGATACGAAACTGCTGTTACGCTGTGTGCAACCCTTCCCCCCCCCCCCACTTACAGTCGCCCATTTCCCTTACACAGACCCTGCACGCACACATACATTACATTTACGATCCTGTGCATATTGCGAATCGTCCTGCGCTACATTCCATGGCCATGTCTCCGGTGGCAGAGAACAACGGACGGTATATGATTCGCCAGACCAGAAACGAGCGAGCGACAGCTATACAATTAAGTGTACTGCGGAAAATTCGCAAGATACCGACGTCTATTTGTAAATGAGATTGAATTATGCCGAGCCAAGTGGTTTAAAGTTTCCACTTATACTCCGGAGACAGGTGTTTACCTTTAACAAATAGAGAATCCTCGACTCTTTGCCAATAACCCTTCTCCTTTTTCTTCCCTCTCGAACGATACGTTCGCCGAGCGCATTTCCCTGCGTTACCTCCCTACAATCGAATTAACGGTAATGAACTATGCTGAATTCTCTCGATCAAATTATTGGCCGTTTCGATCAGGTGGGAATTGGTCAACGTGGGATGTTCGTTGATTCGATGATCGAAAGCAAATATTTTATATTGCTTTATTTGCAATTGTGTTTTTGGTGGCTGGGGTGATAAGATTTGTGGCGAGTATTGGACAAAGACTCGAAATTGTGAAATAGAGGCATTGCATTGTTGCAGGGAGGATGATAATGTTATCTAGTTGCGTATCGACAGTGATGTAGCACTATGGTTGAGTCAGACTGCCTCTCGGATAGTTTACCGCAATTATTGCTGAAACTTTCGAGTGATTCCGATAGCATCTTTTTGCGAAAGACTATATTTTGATAAGGTATAATTCATTGGTAATAATTTTATCGAAAGCAATTATTTCGTTAATTGTATTTACGATTGTCTCCATGGGAATAATTCAACGAACTTTGCGGATAAAGACCTAAAATTAGTCAATGTAGATTTTGCACTATCACATCGAGGATGATAATGCTATCGGGTTGCATATCGACAGTGATGTAGCACTACGGTTAAGTCAGACTGCCTCTTCGACAGTTTACCACAATTTTTGCAGCAACTTTCGAATGATCCTGATAGGATCCTTTTACCAAGGACTACATAGTGATGTATTATACCACTACACACGCGATAGAATAAAATATCGATACTCTGCTGAAATTGGCTATTTCTCTGTGAAAAGCCTTACAAGGTATTTTTGATTCTTCATTATTATTATTATTTATCGCAGTAGGTATATACTCTACATTCTGAAAGCACCAAACGGGGTGTGCTTCTCGGTCCAAATCTATCGTATAATGCTGATAAGGGCTGATGGGAAAGTCAACTTATATGACTCGTAATAATAGCTTTTCCGATATCTGCCATCTCTTATATAGAAACCAAGCTGCAGTGATAAGTTCTGGGAGCTAATAGACGAATAAATCCTATTAGAACTTTCTCGTAATTAATAATGCGAGCTCATTAATCGGTCGAAATTTCTCAACTTCGATTGCATCAATACCATTCAATATTCAAATACTGTGATATGCGCAGCTCGCAGCCTAACAAGCATTAATTCTAGAATCTTACTCTGGCCAGCTTCCTCGTGTGATCAAAGTCCAAACTTCGTTTAATTGAGTTTATTTGCCGTAGTAAATCCTAAAGTGGTAGCTTCATGTAATGTTGGCTCATTGCAATCTCTATGGTAGTTTACACTTGGCATTAATATCCTATGGTAATCCGAAACTCCTGACTATTTCGGACCCCAACTGTCCCTTACCACTGTTCTACTTACTGTTGCAGTATTTTGTTGCTGCCATCGTCAACGCAGTCTTTGCATCGAATCGCAACTTGTACACATATTTTGCATACCAGACTGTACCTCGTGCTGCGATAAATTGCAGGCATGCTTCTCCAAATGCGAGTAACGTTAAAGGACGTTGATTCGAAAAACTTTGTGCCTTTTGCAATGTTATTTCGAATTATTCGGGATCGAGTTTATTCGATGAAACGAAAGTGCAAATATTGAAATTGGAGAACTCGTCATGTTCAAATTTAACGTGTATTGTATAGGAAAATATATATATATGTATATGATTGTATACAAGTGTCCACTAAAACTGGCTGCAGCATTAATTAAAGAAAAGGAGGAAAATCCGCGATAAACAATGGATTTAATTGCAAGAAAATTCTTAACCACTGTACAATGAAATGCTAATTTCTTACTTTACTACTTGTTTCTCGCAACAATCGGTAAAATCATAAAAATCTCGTTGAACCTTTAGGAATTCCAGTTTTATTTTCAAGTATCTCGCGTGTTACTCGTACAACGGTATACGAGAGTATGGAATTTAAGGTAAAACGAGGGAAACGGGGTTCTCTTTGGTCTTTTATCGCGAGATATATACGAATCATCAGGACAGAAGTAATTTTTACCTAAAAAAAAAAAAGTTTATCCTGCAGGAAAGATCTAGCCGAATGGTAATTTTGCTGAAAGGCAGTTAACCTTCGCCACTATCTGTTCGTCTTACGGCACTATGAGCAAGTCACGAGTTAATTAGTACCTAGCACACGCCTGCAGCATTCTGACAGTCCCTTCGTCGGCATTTTTACGAGCATCGCTCGTTCTTACGAGACGCCCTGAAAAAGATCGTAAATTTCTTATGTACATGGGATTTTCGGCAAATGAACTTTTTCATCGCTTCTATATATATATATATAGTTTCCCCAGGAAATTCCAATATCCGCAGTTCGCGAGCCGCAGCCTCAAACGGGCCAAATAGGAATTACAAGATTGTCGGAAAATTCGCCACGCGAATAAATTGCGCAATAGGATCATGGGTGTTGACGCAAGGTGGAACGAGGGAGTGTAAAAAGACAAAAACAAAATTAAGCGAATCTCGTGGAATAATATTTCTTAAGAGGTAGAAGCGAGGGGGATAGACCGATCTAGACGTAACTACCCCCCGAGGGAAGCGCGAAATGAAATTCTAGCTATCTCGGTACGTGGTCAAAAATAAAGCGAGCCTCTTTACCTGGCTGGCCACGTGTAATAGGTTGGAAGGGCTTGGTGAACTTGCATGGAATACCGAGCGAAAAACTCTCCTTGGAATCTCCACGTGTGCACATATTCCAGCGATGTATTTGATTCATGATTTTGCAAGGGGGGGGGGGGTGGGAGGGAGTGATGTTTTTAATATATTCGAAAAATGTTTGAGCAACTCCCTTTTTCTCGTGACGAGAGAGAGAGAGAGAGAGAGAGAGAATGTAGCGGAAAGAAAAACTAGCAAATGCCACACGCGATAATTTTTCTTCCCTCAACTTTGTAATTATTAACAGCCCAATATCCGGCGCTTCGTAACGACACTTTAAAATAATATGCCAGAGTTTTTAATACTATAAAAAAGGGTTACTCGAGTCCCAACATGCAGCGTGGCTTTTTTAATTAGAGATGCCAGTACACTTTAAACAAACTTTGCGTATAGTGGCTCGCAGATTTGCTATGAAAAAAGTTTGAAACTTCTGGCACGAAGTATGCATCATGCGGGAAATATTATTTGCACCAATTCTGGTCCCAAGTTAATTTTTGAAAGCTTGTAAAAAATATGCTTTCGAGATTGGAAATCTAATTATTCGAACGCGCGTGTGCGTGGTCAGGGTGGAATAATAATAAGAGTTTTAGCAAGGTTATAATTGGCCAGGAGGGTCGTTGGCCATCGCTGGACATTGGACGATTACCAGAATGGCCGATTATCGACGCGAATAATAAGAGTGCGCTGCTCACGCACACATGCAAAATATAACGAAACTCTCCAAAAGGTTTTTAAAGTCTCGACCAACGTTCGAACGTATCGAAGCGAAGTGTGATGGGAAACGTAATGGGATACGCGGGGCTCGGACTTGAATAGTGCCAGCAAGGGAATCCTCTTTCTCCGAAAGACAATCTAGAATGCAAAAAATTCGGAATTTTACTATATGGTAAAGGTGTGTGGTATATATATGTACCTGTGTGCGTTGCTGCAGTGGGAAGCGTCGCCACGTGCGTGATCTTGTCCAACCTCCAGCAGGATAATTCCCCATCGACGAGCCATTATCGCGAAAGATCTTCAAAAGGACGTTGACTCTATCCATCCTGAATTTTCGTCCCTGCAAAACCCCAATAAACGAACTTTGCTGCAAACTCCCTATCGAAACAAACGACGCTACAGGCGAGCGTTGAAAAGTGAAAAACTTGCGTGGAACTCGCGTAAAATTCACGATGCGATGGTGGAGTTTGCTGGAACCGTGCAACGGTGACGTATATATAGCGAAGACTCGGAACCGGAAGTGGAAGTCAGCGTAGCAGAGCGTTATGGAGTCGAAGGAACCAGGCTTGGTCGCGTCGCGCTTCTACCTCGAAAAATAAGCCGGAGCGTTCGGGGAACGTTGGTACCAGGGACAAGCTGAAGAAGAAGGGGGGGGGGGGGGGGGGAGGGATGAAAGAATAAAAGTGCGAGAGGAGAGAGAGAGAAAGAGAAAGAGGAATGGTTAGGTGCAAAATAGATGGAAGTTTCCTGCCACGGCATTAATGTCGGGATTAAATTCGAGGCCCGGTGCCTCTTGGCTGTCTAGTCTAGCTATATATATATATATATATATATATATAAGAGCCGGGGATTCCCCGGCAGCTCGGAAGAGTCAGGAGGACACGGTTGCTCGCTCGCGGAGCGCCGGAACTTCCCGAACCTTCCTCATCGCGCAACCTGGACGCTCGGCAAGCATCAGCCAGGCCGAATCTCAAGCTCGGTTTGTCATTCCCTCCATCACCCCCCCCCCCCTCCTCCTCCTTAAAATTTCTAGCTTCTCCACTCCAGCGCCTTCGAACGCGCCCGTCCCTCGCGTCAGGAGGGGGGGGGGAGGGGGAGATGGAGTGAAACAGAAGCGAGTGTACACTGCGGAGAGCGAGGACCTCGCAGCATTGGCTTTCAGCCACTTTTTAAAGAGTCTAGTAGGAGCCGATGGAGCAAACCCTCTAATGGGATATCGATATATTCATGGAAGCTGATCTCCTGCCACTCCCCCCCCCCACTCTTTCTGCTCCTCTTCTTCTACCAGCACCACCTCGACGCTCCTGCGGAACCTCGCCGCATGCCAACCGAAGATAGCACGTCGGCTTAATTGTTTTCAACCTCCTTTTATTCTTTGGCTCGATATCAATCGAGACCGAACCTCTTCACTATTATTATTCTATTATTTTTTTGTAACTCTGTTGAACTTAATTTTTGTATTAATTAGTTTTATTTTTGTTTCTGTTATTTCGTCAATGACTGAAATGTATAGTTTTATGAGTAAATATATTGTTTGTTTATTTGTGGAATAAAATAACGTTTTCTCGAAACTATCGTCCTTTGTCCCATTTAACGGTGGCTAGCCTGATAAATTGGTGGTGTCCTTCTTTCATCTCCGTGACCAAAAGCAGAGAGAGAGAGAGAGAGAGAGAGAGAGACACACACACACAGGCTGAATCGCGTTTTATTGCTCACGAGCACACTGCTCAATCTCATATACCCTAACTCCTGCTTCTCAAGAGTTTCAATCCTGCCGAGTGGTCTCTGTTTATCTCCTGAAAAAATCCTTCGCTATTCCCGAGGGTTCAGCGGTTCAGCGCGGTTGGGTGATCCGCGCTCTTTTAATTTGCAATGCAGCAGATGCGACGACCACGGCTGCTGCGGTTGGTTACGTTAGATCGACTGGAATTTATATTGGGATATCGACTCTAACCAACCCCCAACGTATCCAAAGACGTCCCTGATTGAAAGTGCAGCCGGGAAGCAGGGTGAAACTCGCGAATCTCTCATTTCATATTTCAAACACTCAAACAATTCTCTCGAATCGCCACATTGCGCGATCGTCGCAACATAATTTTCGCGTAGCAACAAAGTTGCAAAATCTCGTTCCACGAATTAATGACCGAATTGGGACAATTTTGCAATGATTCCTTGAAAAATAAAAATTCAAAAATCCTAAAAACCTCAGGTTTATTTCTATATATATATATATATTAGCAGAGAAAATAAGAGTGGGGCAATGTAAATAAACGAGCGGAGGTTTTTGATTTTACAGGGCAGAATTTATCGCGGCTCGATCCAATCTCCGGATACCTCAGGGATGTCGGAGGTATTCTGGCGCGATGATTGAATTTTCCAAGCCATGATGCGTTCTGACATTCTGCTCCGATTGACAGTAAAGCACTCTTATCACGCGATCGCGTTTGAGCTTCGCACTTGATCGGGCTGCCGTCGCGTCGTGCCTTCTCCCCGATGATGCTCCGCCGTTCGCAACGTAAATTACCGAGGAGCGTTTGCCCGCCACACAAGCGCGCGGCTTAAAAACTGAATTTCCTCCTCGCGCGCAGCGTGGCGCTATTCTTTCTTCCCGCGGCCTCTCCATCGCACAGCCCGCTCTTTTTTCTCCGCCACAAAGGGATTGTTTGCACAGTGAAAATAGCGCGCAACCCCGATCACCCACACACACACAAAGACAAAGCTCATCGATTTTATTGATTAGCAGCCATACATAGGTTTAAATTGCTCTGCCAAAGAAAGATCCGAATCTCTTCCTGGCCAATTATTCACCGTTCGGCCCTTTTTGTCCAAACGCAACGCGATAAAAAGGTGATTCAACCATGTCAAGCTTTCAATTGCCTTGCTCCATGCGATCACCGGCACGTGAAAAACCTTTTTTTCGCAAAATCCAACTCGGATTCCCGCTTTTTCCCCAAGAATTATTCGTGTTCCTGTTTTGCGCGCAAAGCGCGGTTCGGGGTCAAAGGTCGACGATCGATCAACGCGCCTAACAAACACACGCTACAAAAATCAACAAGGCCCCGCGTCTTCGAGACCAACCTTCGATCATCCCAGTGCTCACTTTGGGACCAATTGGCGCGCAAGCGATCATCAGAGTGCCCGCGAGTTCTCCCTCGCACCAACACGTATATACACGCTAACACCGAGTGCACGACGTAGAACGCGCGCCTTTCGACTCGCACTCTCGCGTACAGCAGGCACGCTTGCGAGGAGGGCCGGAAAATATGTACACGCGCACACATGGAAGCATCGCGTTTAAATGTGGGACCAAAAAGAGCCCGGCTGGCTGGCTGCAGGTTGAAGGCAGTTAGCAGCCAGGGAATTGGTGGCCTCCGGCTGTTTAACTCACTCGCTTACTATAGAATTCCGTGAGTACGACTACCATTACTAACGCCACTACCACACTCACGGTCATCAACGAGGGAAAACAGCCTCTGTTCACCGGCCCGATAGAATTCCATGGATATACAGCCACCATTACCATAGGCACTGCTATTACAACCACTACTACTGCTACATTCACCCCATCACCCCCCCCCCCCCCCCACCCCCCTTAACCTCGTTCACCACTCGCGCGTCCACGAACCATCCACCCCCATATATATATATATGAGGCAGACCATCCTCCAATCCTACCTAGCCGCTCTATTCGGGACTCTCCGGTACGTTTCGCGAATTTATGGCACTTTTCAACGGGTCCACTCCATTATTTTCCGAGAATTATTCCCGAGATACGACCAGCTCCCCCAGGAGCACCGAGAATCCCCCACCCTCTCTCTCTCTCTCTCCAGTCTTTAGCTATATATATATATATATATATACTCTTTCTCTTTTCTGTCTATTTTCTGAAAATTTTTTCCGTGAATGGCGCGTCGAGATTTTTTATCGCTAATTAGGACGAATCCACTGGTAACCCGCGGCACTATCAAATTTGAAACAAGCGACTGGTTATTCTTTCATACAGTTAAGCTCCGTTGCGGTGTTAATGCTGAAAGGTCTTCCCGATGGTTCAACGTTTGGTGATTGCTGATGGCGTTTTTGTTTTTATAGTGTTTATAATTGGCATGGATTTTGGATCGTTATTTTTGCTGGGCGATTTTGAGTTTTAGCAGGTTTTATTCATTGCAAAGTTCGATTATCTGTTTTTAATAATGGAGCGTTTTTCTGATGGTCCCATGGCGAGTGTTCGCTTCTTACAGATTTTGATCTACTCGCGAGAGATTTTTGTGGCTTTTTAATGGCGTTTTTAATGTTTCAGCATTGCTAAAGGTTTATCGTTCCTAACGGCTGAATAAATGTTTCATCTTCGGGATGCAAATGGGATTCCAAGTACAGAGGGATGCACGGTTTATTCCATACAGAGTCAATATGCTGATTCGAAAAAGGTATAAAAAAGAGATATTTACTTTTTAAATAAAGCCAAGCGCCATTGTGCCTACCTCGTATGACATTCGAGAAAAGAGTCGTCGGCGAGGATGCGTTCTCCAGACATGTACGGGGTAAGACGTTTCTTCGAGTACCCTTTTTTCCTCTTTTGCGACCTTTCAGCCTGTCGGATGTTTAGTAGACCCTGCGAAACAAGGAGGAACGACGCGATAAAGACAAAAAGTCGACGTGGAAGAAAGGAGAGAGAGAGAGAGAGAGAGGCGGAATGTTCCGAGCTGAAAAAAAGCAACGACCTTGCACCGCTTTTTGCGTTCCGGATCCAACAATTTCTCATCGACCTCTTTCGAGGCCCCGCGTTATTGGAACAAGTTGGACGGGCAGCAATTAGAAATTCTTTGTCGCGCACGGACGAGTCAGTTAGGGAAAAGAGGGGCTTGTGAAACTCGTCCACGCGAAGCAAAGGAAAAAGAAGAGTCGTTGAAGAAGTTGAGCAAACAAAGAGGCCAAGTACAAAGTACTAAACGCAAAGATTGAGAAGGTTGGCTGAGGATTTTCAGCCAATAAGGCAGCACCGTAAAATGAAATTTATAGTTGTTTTATCATTGTCTTCGTTTCTCCCCCTTGTATGATACCTCCTCGACTATGCGTAAGGCCGACCGTTTCCAGCGAGAGGGTCGTCGTGTAGAATTTTTAAGGAGTATTCGAGCGCTCGTAAAGATCCGCCGGGGAAGAAAGGAACTCGAATAGAAATGGAATAAAAGAAAGGTGAGCTGTGATTTGAATCCACCGACGCTCCACTTGGCGCAAGAATTTAACGACTTATTCGATGAACGCCGTTAAACGCAGCCTGAGTGAACATAATCTCCAGTTTAAGTCCCTCGTACCTGGATAAAACGCCGCGTTACTTCCATGACGAACGACCGAATAAACAATATTAACCCAAGCTAATACCACTCGATTTACTCGCACCGTACTCGTCCCTCTCCACTCGTTGACCTGACCTTTCGTTGCTGCATCCTGCACCAAAAATCGATTCAATTATTTATTAACAATGTTCTATATTATTTATATATATATATTTGCTCTTTTCCTCATGATCGCTGCAGAGATGCCTGGAATTTATTAGAATTACTTAGCACTTTCATCGAGGTTTGACGAGGTTCCTGATTAAGCGAGCTGTGCTGAAGACTTTCAGCTAATTTTTGAAATATTGCTTATATTCTTACGAGTCCTGAAATCCGACAGTGTTTCTCAGAGTCTGGATAATGGACGAAGCGATCTCGTGGACGCGATAAGCTCTTATTATTACTGCTGTGGCTCGATGGATCGGGGAGGGGTCGAAGGTCAAAGGTCGTTATAAGGGCAAAACGGACATTATTGCTCCGAACGAGCCTCGCTCTAAAAAATGTGAGATGGCTCCGAATCACGCGACTCTAGGATGGTCCCTAATAACAGAATTAGTTTTACCTATATATGTACACATATTCATGATCTTGAAGGGCCGAATGGTTGATCAGCCTAAAAAAATCTACATTTTGAAACTGCGAACGAAGCACCGGCAGTGATCTAAGAGTTTGATAAAATAAGAAATATAATATGAAACTTTTAGACCGTTTTAAGACGACTTTTAGCTGCGACGCTCTTTAGACTATCCTCAGCCAGAACGACCCTGACCCAAGCGAGCTCTTCAGCTACTATCCCTCTTCTTCTCTGATTGTAGTAGCTGGAATGAAAATCTCTCAGGAAAATCAAGAGAATTCATGAAAGTTTGAGCTCCCAAAAATTTCGCAGCTACTCGTCCCCACTCTTCAGCATCCTCCACCACGATAATTCTCATCTCGGTCACATATAGTCACGGTGCAACTTTCTCAACCTCGCTTTTGGCGTCTGAAACATGCCACGATCGCTCTATATGGTCAAACTCGGTGTATCTTTCGCACAAAGAAAAAATTAGTGTCTCGAACGTGATTGGATGAAAGTGGGAGGGGGGGGGGGGGGATGGATTGAAGCGATTGTGGAAAAAACGACACGAAAAACGTTCGGTACGCAGTGAGTTTCTGTCGCGGTCGCGACTGTTACTGCTGGATGCTTTTCCACGCTACGAGCTACTCGCCTCCAATTTCCGGCTGAGTGTCGTAACAGCCGGTGATATATTGGATCCACATCACCCTCGACTCGAAACAGTCTTTCCGCCGCTATCGGCTTTTGAAAAAGTGCGAGCTTCATGAGTGCACGAGCGTCCTCGTTGTATTTTTCGACCGGAGCAATAAACAAAATGAACTGCGAAACGTTCTCCAAATATATATATATATATATATGATACACAAAGCAAAAATTATTTTGGAGAACATTCGCAGTATTCCAGCCACACATATATATATATATATATATATATATATATATATACCTATTAAATATATATGACAATATTAAAAGCAATTATGCTCCGCATATATAGCTAAAGGCATAAGCGGAATTTATCCAGGGACGTTATTATAAGTTCGCACATCGTATGCATATACTCGGGAGAGTGTGAGCGAACGTGCGTGGGTGTACAGCTATACGTGCACGTGTGGTGAGATCTTAATCGCTGGCGGGTGATAGTCGCACGAGGGAATTTCAGGGATGAAGCGATCGGGAGACTGGCCCATTGGTGTATCGACCCCTCGGGTGCTGCATGCTACAGCCCCCCCCCCCTCCTCTACACTATCCAACTCCCAGATCGCGCAGAAATTGGCCTTTAACCCCAATCGAGATGGGGTAAACCGCGAAAAGGGCAAAATCGAGGGGTGCGAGCACTCAGCCAGGAAAATCCTTCTCGGAAAATCGTCGATCCAGCACGCGAGTGCATCGAAGCGTGCAAAATACAGACGGAAGAGGGAAGGCGCGTGTTTGTGTGCGGCAGTGTCGAGCGATCCGTGTGATCGAATCTCATTGTTAGAGTGGAGGGGGTGGGAGGTGGTTGGAGCAGATTCGATGGAAAATCTTGGTTAAACGGTGGTGGGATTTAGTCGGTCGATGTAAATAAATAAGTGTGGAGAGCGTGGTTCGATGTATTGGAGACGTTCGAAACTCCCCCCCCCCCCCCTCTGCCTCTTTTCTTGCGAAGCTTCAACCGATCTTCCGGTCCCCGACAGCCTCGGGAGGCCAACTACCCGATCCCGCAGCCTCCGGCGAAAGGATACCACGAATCGAATTTTCGGAGTGCGAGGGGTTGCTGAATTTAGTTTTTATCACTTGTACCGATTGGAACACCCCCACCCTTTGACCCACCCCCCCCCCCCCCTCTCTCTCTCCATCCAACAACCTCGATCCGTGAGAACTCCCTCGAAAGGGACTTCTCCACGGAGAATTCGCAGGCCACAATGGGCCACTTGCAAAGCTCTTTAAAAGCAGCAAAAAAAGGAAATACGAAAAAAACAAAACGATTTTTTCTTTGCCCTTTCGTCGTGCTCTGCTCTCGCCAACCGCTCGCTCGCCTTTCAAATCGAAAAGGAGTGGTGTTGGAAATTGTTCGGAGAGACCAATTAACGTTTCAGGGAGGACCGCCTTTTGTTTGTTTTTTTTTTCGATCTCACGAATTAAAGGGATTTATATAAACGATTGTTTCGTCATTGCTCGTGTTTGATTTTCGACGTTTCTTGCAGTCGTATTTTTTTTATATTATTTAGTTTATTGGGTTTTGACGCGAGATATTCTGGATTGTTGGAAATTATTCGTCGTTTTGGTGCAGGTTTGAAATATTTTTTGTAGTGATTAAAGTGTACAAGTTTTTTTTTTGCAAAAATTTCAGTAATTATTTGCAAATGTTTCGAGGTAAGGGTGGAGGTTCGCGTTTGAGGCGAAATGTTTGCGTCACCGGTGAAAAGCTGGGGGAGAGGTCGTTAAACGCTTCAGGTAAATTTATACGAGATGAGACGCGCGTGTGGTTAAAGGGCATACATATATATATATATATATATAAACGTGTACGTATAGGTTGGAGTTAAACCAAGATTAATCGATCGGTAGGATTTTTGGCTTACTGCGAAAACGCATCGGAACAATTCAACCCCCTCCCACTCCTCGATCTAAGATTCACGATTCGCTTCAGCTTTTCACCGATTCAACAAAGTTTCACGCCGAGATAGAGGAGGCCACTCAAAGATTTCATTCAGTCAGCCCGAGCCGAGCAGCGAATCTCAGCTCTTCGACCGAAAATTGATTAGAGCCGCGTCATATTCAAGCCTCGCATTATTAATACCCTTTTGCCACTCATCCTTGTCAATCATTCACTCCGCTCCAATAGAAACAATTTGAAAAGTATTAATGGATTATACGTTGGCTCGAATTTTAAAAAAATATCCAAAGCTCCATTGGCACGAAACTTCATTTTTATTCTCTTTTATCTCATCAACGATTTTTGAAGGACGCCCTGGAAATGTGCACACACTTGATTAGGAAAAGTAACGTCGATAATTGGAAAGAAAATTATACACCAGTGTCGAGATAAAAAGTTATCAATGGCCATACCGTTCCAAGTAAGCACAACTATGTTGCATCGTAGTCTCACTTTGTTGCTTCATCGCAACATTGTTCAAGAGTGCACTCTACGAATTTTTAACGAGTATATATTTGGAAAAAACGGTTTCCATAATCACAAGAAAATTGCAGCATCGACAAAAGATGAAAAACAGTGAATAGCAGTGTTGGTGGTGGATGAAGTATAAACGTTGGGATTTTAATGGCGTGTAACGACAGTTGTGGCAATGCTGCGATAGTTATGGGCACCGAGGGAGCATAGCAGTGATGGCGAGAGAGCGAAGCCGCAGTAATAAACGCCAGGCCTGATGACAGAGGCGCTCTCGACCAAAGTGAATTTCAAACTCTGGCGCTTCGTCGATCGAGGGGTGGCGGCGGAGGATGCCGAAGAAGCCAGCCCTTCGCGTCCTCCGCGTCCCTCGGCCTCCGGGAAAGGTCGAGGCGGCGGATTCGACGAGGCTACAGAGGGGCGCGGGCCTTAAATTTCTTCAGGTCGCGCGGAAGCTGCGCGGATATCCGCGAGGACCTTGAAAGCTGACTCCGTTTAATGGAGAATTTTCCGGTTAGAATTCCTCCGGAGAAAAGAATTAAAAGGAGCTTACGCTCGAATGCGCTTTCCAATTTTCTTTTAAACATTTACGGACGGATGGAAAATCGAAACTCTTCATTTATATATATATATATATATAATGCAATAATAAACTGTAGAAAAGAAACGGGAGGAAAGGAACGGTGGCTTAAAAGAATTAGAAAGTTGACTTGTCGCAATTGGATTTATTGGATATGATTGGATACAGGATTGGGAGGAGCAAAGCAGGAAGGAAGGAAGGAAGGAAGGAAGGAAAGACATAATTCCTAGCCTGCAGAGAGATATACTATATATATACTATATCAGAAATTGCTTCTGTCTCTTCGGTGATCTGATAATTGCTCGCTGAAACTCAACCGTCGTCCCCTCCGAGGTCGAGCACACTTTGCAACGTCTCCGGAGGAATTTTCCAAGAGCGCGGAACAAGTTTTCCCCGCAACTTCCCGCCACCTTTCTCCACGCATATAAAGACTTCCGGCTGAAAGGAACAATAATTCCACAGCTACGAAAGTTAACGACGAGATATCCTATATAGAGTGGCGCGAAGCAAAACTTTTTTACGAAATAATCCAGTCATGGAAAAACGTATAGTATATATATATATATATATAGTTTTGGTGGAAAATGCTGGTTGCGAGTGCACAGCAACATAGTCGCGGCGATGGAATAAAATATCGTTCGGAGCTTTCGAGTGTTGAAAGCTGCTTAAAGTCGCCTCGTGAGCAAAGTCCACCATAAATAGGGCTGATAATAATAATAATGCTGTGGATAGACACTGCACCGTGCTACATATATATATATATATATATATAGATTCGCCCCTTTTCCGTTTAATTTGCCAATCGCTTTTAAGAATAATCCTAGCGAAAACAGGGAAAGAGTGGAAAAGGGTGGCCTCTCCTATAAATTTGAATCACAAAGCGAGGTCCACTATGTGTCTTCCGCACTTCTTCGACACGATCACGGAAACCTATTTCCCGTGAATGAATCGAGAGGAGCAGCGAGCGATTTTCAAACGAATTCCACCGGTGCCTGACGCCTCCAAAGGAATTTGCCGCCTCCGAAAACAGAAGGCTGGCAACGTTGAAAGTTAAATCCCCGATTACCATAATATGCGATAATTTTCAACTACTCGAAAATAAATCATCGTGGATCGGCACGAAAGCTTTTCGTCGGAGAATCATCCTGAGGAAACCTTGAGGAAGGAACATATATATGGAAGAAAAGTGCTAATCGTTGGTCTTTCGAGCGACACGAGTTTTCCAAACGATGCTTTTTGCCAGTTTGATCGACTCGTGGGGAGGAACGGTATAAACGGCTCGTTTAAAATCCGGTAGGGTGAGAGGGGGGTGGGGGTGGGAAAGGGGTGGAAGACCCGACGGGTGCAGAGGGCTAATTCTCCGGGTTCGCTCTAAATATCGGAATAAATTGCCGGAGTCTCCTCGCTGGCGGACCTGGCATCCTTAGGCGCGCAGACACCGGCTCTTCAGGATCGCTGAGGGTGTACGTGTGTGTGTGTAGGTGTACCCTTCGGAGTCGCGCGCGCGACTCGGGGGAGCGTGAAGGGGATGCACCGGGGGTGGCCCTTATCGCGTGTCCGCTCCACTGCGCTTCTTCGTGGTTGAAGGCACCACCTTATACCTCACCCCCCACCCCTATATGCACACCCCCAAACCTCTTCGACTATTCGGAGCCAACGGATGCAATCCCTAACGGGTGATTCCGCACTTTTTTCCACCCAACCCTCAAACTCCCACACTACACGCGCTATATCACTTTTCCGGATCGACGCTACTCAATATTTAAATCCTCCATTATTTTCCTACCGGATTTGCTCCATGTATTTCATCCAGCCAATGCTTATCCCGATTGCGAGCGGAAACAAAACCGTCGAGTCTGAGGAAAATTGAGGGAAAGGCGAAGTTTTATTGGTAGGATGCACCGGGGAAAATTCTCAACAACATTTTTATGGACGATATCGTGCTGAGAGAGAGAGAGAGAGAGAGAGAGAGAGAGGAGAGAGGAGAGAGGTAGTGGATATAGAACGTCGAATCGAACGATTTACATTTGGCAAATGATCCATCCACTATTTAATCTTGTAGAAAATCTCCTATCCATTTTCGAGTTTGTACCAAAATCTCTTTCCAACTGCCTATATTCGTGTTATATATATATATACGAGTGTATAACGGGTGACTGAAAAATTCTTGCAGATTTTTTGCTACATTCTGAAACTCTTGACTCGTCAATGGTGCAACGATTCGAACGCTGTTTTCACGGTAATGTTATTGTTGTTATTATTACACTGCACGACTGGAAAGCTCGTTAAAAGGTTAAGGAAGATTTATGCAGGAAAAGTAACGCAGGAATTCTTGTGATTCATTCGCTGGAAGTTTGGATATATTATTCTTCGAAGGCGTCACAATTGCGAGACGAGTGAACATGAGGAAAGCACCCCTTGGAGGGGCAGGACGAACGCGAGAAATGCTGGCTTTGGCTAGATGAGAGAAGTTGCGTGAGATGCTAGGCAGTCAAAGTCTTAATTACGTAGTGTAACGTAGAATTGCGTAAATTACTTTCGCGATTATATTAAGCTGTATAATTTATTGGTTCAAAGTTCAACCGAGAAATAGCTGTTGAAACGTTTTAGCCTCGAATTCCATAAAATCAAGTCGAATTACGTAAATAATTGATACAGTCTATTAAAAAAAATATATATATACAATAAAATTCATATATATCTCGATAATTAATTAAACAGACCTGAATTATATTTCCCACTTTTAATTACCTCTACACAATTTACCACGTTATTTCTCGTTCGTGCGTCAAAGACGAGAGAAGTCCATTCTTTGTATGAAAATTAGGGGAGGGGGGGGGGGGGGGTTGTTGAGTGGAATCACGAAAAAATCGAGCAAGAGCATTAAGAGAGAGAGAGAGAGAGAGAGAGAGAGAGAGAGTTATAAGGCTGCTCGCAGTGCAGCAGTGGGGTACCTCCTCGCACCGTGCTGGAAATTATTCAGAATTTCATTGAAATTCGAAGACCCCCTACTTTATCTAACGGGTGCCGATAAATAATCGCGTCGGCCTCCCCAGCCCTGCGGGTGTAATAATTTTCGTAGCCATTCAGAGCGAGGCTTCCGCGAGACAGAGGAATATCGGAAGAAATCGAGCTGAAAGATACGAGCGGCTACGTAATATCCTCCTCGGGTCTCTTCTTTTCTCCGCGCTGCCTTTTGCTGTTCTCTATATCCTCTTATCCCCCCCCCCTCCCTCCCACCCCCTTAACCTCTTTTCCACCCCCACCCCCAGTCCACCGACTACCTTCACGCTCCTCTGCCTACGACACGTTCTCCTCCGACTCATCCTACTCCACTTTTCTTTTTTTTTATTCGTCCAGACATCCACCAGACGACCACGCAAGAATGGAGCCGACCGGTTGGAAATAACAGTTTTCCCATATTTCCCACAATCGTTCCACCTTGGCTGTAATTAAATTTCAAAAATCTCCCATTGACTCGCTTCGGTTGTTTCCTCTTGAATAAATGTTAATTTTAAATCTGTGTTGGTCTTTTATATTTTTTTTTCGATCATTTTTGCTCGCTTGGAGATCGGAGAATGTAAATAGTGTGGGGGGGGGGGGGGGGAGGAAAAAGCGGGTTATGCTGATTGGGCGAAATGACGTTGGCAAAGGTTTGATATTAAAATATGTTTGTAGTATTTTTGCATATTTTGCAAGGGGGTAGTCTCTTATCCACAGGCGAATCATCGGCTTTTTATAGGCGGAAACGCTCCGTGGAAGATGGTCCCGCAAAAAAGGGACAAGGGTGGGGGTAAAAAGCTCCCGGCAGAGGCGTCTGAAAAAGCTAACTTATTTCCACCGTTGGCTGGCTCGTCATCTTCCTCGCGATCAGCCTAAATCGAAGTTGTTTGGTCAATATCCACCGTAATCACTGCAATCTCCTCGATATCCCTTCGAATCACACTCGTTTGTCTCCCCCCCCCCCCCCCCTCCCAAATTCACTTTGTCATTCTCACCCCGCTTTATCCTCGACCTTTAACCTCATCACCCAATTTTCCCCAAATCCAAAAACGAACAAAAAACAAAACATAATTTTCAAAAATTCAATCTCCCACCCCCATTAAAACCAAAAACAACTCTTCGCAAGAAAACTAAACCTGCCAAAATAAATTCCACGCAAAATTCATTTCAAGGCCACTCGTCACAATCCACCCTGCACGAATCTCGGAATTTGAAATATGATAAAAAGTGCAAGGTGAAACGAGAAAT
This sequence comes from Prorops nasuta, assembly GCF_024137725.1. Classification (NCBI taxonomy): domain Eukaryota; kingdom Metazoa; phylum Arthropoda; class Insecta; order Hymenoptera; family Bethylidae; genus Prorops; species Prorops nasuta. Next base: position 2,561,990 of record NW_027116808.1, read on the forward strand.
ATTTCCTATAGGAGCAACGCGTATGAGAAGTTGAACGGGTCGAGGTATACACCATTGGCGTTAAGGTGCTCGAAATCGATCTATACAGGTATATATATATATATATATATAGTATCCCCGATGCGAAGATTCCATTGGATTCCACGGTACTGGAGCTTTGCAGAGCTTTCATCCTCCGTGAAGCAAACTCGGAAGTGCAGTACACACACACACACACACACACACACACACATACATAGAACGTTGCACGAAAGATTATGAAATTTCCCTGCAACGAATCCATCGAACACCACTGTTCTCCAAGTCCCCCCCACCACCATCATTACATCCACTCTCCCACACACAAACGTTACACTCCTCGATTGATTTCTTTCCCGGTAATTCTAAAGATCGTCCTTATCCCCTCCACGTTGCGACGCTTCGGTCTCTGTTCCTGGCAGGTTTTGGTCCCGGGACTTACGGGGGATCCGGCGTGCTGGCCGTGAATAGGCGAAACCGTGAATCACTTTCCAAGAAAGGGGGCCGGGCGCTCGGCGGCACGTGGAAGGAGCGTTGAATGAAAGAGGGGGGGGGGGGGTGAGGGTGGTTGAGAAAGGGGCGAGATCCGTGGAGGAAAATATTAGCGATAAATTATTGCGCTACATCGAGCTGCAGTAAGTTATTGCTAGTCCAGCACCGGCAATAACCGTGCTGTACCGGTGATATAGACGTAATATTCCCGGCACGACGGCAATACGCTGCCCGTGCTATATATATACGCCCATCGAATGGATTTTTCTAATTAAATTTCTTGCCGGCTCGCGATGCAACCAATACTTCTCCGCTTGTTTCAACACGACACCCACCGACCGACGCTCCACGGTACCCTCTCTGATTTTCCAGAGCAAACCGAACTGTATATATATGTATGTGTAGATATATATATACACAGGCCCCGACTATTTCCGCGGAAACTATAATTTTGTCCATCCCACCCCCCCCCCCCTCACTTCCTTCTCGCTCTTTAATCTACATAACTACCGAGTTCGCAAACTCGCTTTACCGCGCTCAGCCTTTAGCGAAACTTTGAGCGACGGTTGATCGCTCCATTTTTCGAATATCGAAGTAAAAACGTTCATTGGTTGCGTCGTCGTTTAATTGAGTCGCCGCTGAGTATCGTTCGCCGATTCCTCAGGATCGCCCATTGTACTCGCGTCATAAGGAACGACGAATCAGCGAGGCCTCGAGATCTCGCTGAGAAATAGTTCGGAAAAAACGTCATTTGCAAAGTGAAATGAATAAATGAATTCCTAATTAGAATTGCGAGTTTCTGTTTTTACACGTGTGTGTGTGACGTATAAACTAATACATTCATTACGACTGGCATGTAATTTGCTCGGAGTAATTTATTTTGCCATCTGCAGGCCGAGGGAGAGGCTTATATGAACGTTGACGGAAGATCGACGTATGGCACCCCCCCCCCCCCTTAACACAGTTCAAATTGAATGAACGAGTTCAGGATTTTACGATCGCACAGTGAGAATCGTCATCGACGCCACATGCCAATGTCGAAAACGCGCCACCGTCGAGCGTTCGCAGCTCGAGAACCAAAATTCGAGTCGCGGAACTTGATTATCCAGGTTCGTCGCTCTATTAAACAACGCCAACATCCATATTAAACGCGCGTACAAACGAATAAAAAATAACTCGACGCGGTGCTCTGGCGAAAATTTCCATAAACCCGCCGTTCGCCACATGCGATATCGCAATTGGCCCGCTGTAAATATATATATATATGTACACTCGTTGCGATTAAGCGTAATTAGGTTTTTGTCGAGGCCGGCTCAACCGTGTTGCACGAACGATGATTTGTATATGATAATCTATCGGCCGGAATACGACCGAAACATTGTTGCGTAATGTCCCACATTAAGAGCGAATAACACGTGGTGTTGCCATATATATATATATATACTTCATCGATTAGTCAATTAATAACAATTATCTTTGTCCCGTGCAATTTTTGGCAAGTTTGCCACCATCGTCCCGCGCCATTAATCACTGACCGTAATTTCGGGAAAGCTACGCTGCAGTGTTTTCTCACAATTACCACCACGTGTATATATATATATAGGGTAAGCCTACGAAAATCCCACGTATTTTCCTCGCACGTGCGTAAAAATTGAAAGTAGCTTCTACCTTGGCGATATTACCTACACGTTATCGTTGCTCCTATCGCGGTGATCGATGGGACTGAATTTTCAACAGCACACTGGTACCAGCCTCTTCTTCTTCTTCTTCTTCTTCTTCTTCTTCTTCTTCTTCAGGTTTTCCTATAGCTCTGTTTCAAAATTTCTACGGGAGAAAAATTTCACTGTGAATAATATTGTAACGCTCGACTCATCGCTCTCTCTCGCTCTCTCTCTCATAAATGACTATTACTGGATTAAGTGCTTTAACGGAAGCTATAATTCCTGGGAGTCTCCGCAGTGTTCTCCAGGCTGAAGAAACGTCTCTATAAAATGTACATTCTTGAGCAAAGAGCATTTATGTTAAAAATATTCATGCTCTCCTGACTGTACGTGTAATAAGCGAGCTACTGCTGCATTTGGAAAAGCTACGTTTCTCTGGAAAGCAAAGAGGGAAAAGGGAATTAAAAAGAAAAGTCGCGAGGAACAAAGGGACAAAATTAACGGCAGTGAAAAAGGTCAATAGTGCACACTAGGGAATTCTAATATGAAATTATTCCAAGGCGTTAATGACGTTACTGCGACCCGGAAGAAGCATTCCGCCACTCGGAAGACTCAAAATTGCTTTTCGATTCGGTCATACATACGACAACCTTTGGTATCGACGATTACCTTCTTCAAGATGTGTCATCTTCGTGTTTTGTCTTTCCAGAATCAATCCTTCGTCGTTGTTTCGGTGCAAGTTTTGGTTCTGCCGAGTTATAGATTTGTATTATCAAATGTGACATATATATATATATATATATATATATATATAGAAGGTATATAGTGTAGAATGTAGGAAATTTGATCACAAAGTTGGTCCACAACGAATATTTCGACCGCTGCAAAAGTACCAAATTTAAACATGGCGCATGACTTTCCAGCGCGAAGAAACGTGACGTTGATTCCGATAAATCATCGTTGCACACAACGCACCGATTTGAAGAAAAGTATTTTCCCCCGGTGGAAAGGAGGAAAATGAAATTGGAGAAAAACCAAGGGAGGAATTATCCACATCTCGAAGGATCAATCCCCTGCTCCCGCAAGTATTTGCAAAAAGAGCGTAAAAATTTGCGGTTAAGATCACTGGGGAGTTTGCGGAAGAACGGTGCATAAAATCGGCATTATATACGGGCCACCGCTATGTCGTTATGATAATGTCGGTGAAAAAATCTCGAGCGAGGTTCGGATGGAGATTAGGGCGGAGGAGGTGCGAGGATGGAGCGACGCGCAGCTTGGGGCGTTTAACGTAATATTTCGTGGTTGGTGCACCCCCGCGGAGCGCGGTGTGGCAGCAGTCGGAGAGCAGAGCGCAGGGGATGCTCCTGCCTGGCCAGGAAAAAATCGATCCCGCCAGAAGCAGCACCCCTACTCGGCCCTGCAGGCTCAGCTTCGATGGCCGCCGATGTTCCCCTGGGACGCCCTCTCCGACCTCCGGATGGTCGCTTCGCTCCAGATATGTGGCGAGCCTGGCGGGAAATGCGAGTCGCAGGAAAATGAAAAGATCACCCAGGGACGCGTTTCCTCGCGTGCCATCCCGAGACTCGTCCGAAGAAAATTACAAGCAATCGACTCCCCCCTCCCCCCCCCCCCCACTCCTGATCCAGAAACGCTGGACGATGAAGAGCGCGTGAAAATTTAACTAGAAACATCCACCGGGAGACTTCGCTCGAGTTCATATATATACGTAAACAAAAAAAGGGAAAAATTCTGGAGAATGGAAATTCCAAAGTGATTCGGGTTTTTCCCGATGCGTCCCGCAGGATGCGAGCTTTCGTTGGCAGAATCTGTCACGGGATATCCGGATGAAATGGATATCGTGCACCTTTTACAGAATAACCAGATAGAGAGAACGTCGAGGGGTAAATTCTGAAGCGGGTTTACGTAAAAGCTGGAACAAATTGTCTCTCCTCGCCGGGCTCCGTTACCCTACGGAATTATATGGTGCGCGCGAAAGAAATGGCAAAGTATTTTACCTCTCTCTCTCTCTCTCTCTTTATATACTTTCAGTCAGTTTCGCTGTAAAGAGGCGCGAGGACGCGGCAGAGGTCACCGGGAGGACAATGACGGAGACTCGGAGGTCGGGCCCGCGCGACGCAACAGGATGCCAGGGTTGAAGGATCTCGCGACCGCGAAACAGTGGAATGGAAAAGAGTCCGAGGAAAAGAGGCGAATGGCAGGCAAGAAAACTGTCCGCTCGGAGAAACTGGAGAACGTTGAACATTGGGTCGCATCGCGTGCTCCGGGATTAAAGTGGAGGAGTCGAGAGAGGCAGCGCACATCCATTACTCCAAGCCACTGCCGCTAGTTGGTTACGAGCGGAGCCGGCGGCTTTAATATTTTAGGGAGAAGCGACTACGGTGTGCGCGCCTCTGAAACTCCTGCCGGCCGGAACCGAGCGAACGGAAGTGGCTGGAATACGAGCGCCAACGAGAAACGCGAGCATCGGACTCGCACAGTCTTATCCGCGCTTCGAATAAATATTATTTCTCGGCGAACAAACACCGACCCCCCCCCCCCCCTGTCCACGCGATTCCCCCACGAAAATCGAGAGACGAAGGATTCCTCACGGCGAATCCATCGAGATTCAGCCAGGCTGGAAGTCTCGGGAGCCTCGCGATTTTCTCGCCTTTGGCTCTTTTCGTCCCCCCTCGCTTTATTCGTTTCTCGTGTTTCATCGCACGGGAGAGAGTGGAAAGCTTCGTCGAATATCCTGGCGTGTATCAAACGAGCGGCGTGTCTTTCGTGCCTCTCTTACGGGGTGCGTCTATACAGTGCTTTTGGAGAGTTCCATCGAGACGGCCTGTCAAAGGAGTCCACGGAGAGAAAACGTAAATATCGTAACGCTGGTGCGTGTCTTGTTGTGGTATCGGACCAAATGGAGCTGTCCCGCTCGCTCGCCTATTGTGCCTCGGCCCCCCCCCCCCCCCCTCTTTATACACACAGCGAAGGCACTCCGCTGAGAATGCCACGCGAGATCAACTCAACTCGGGCACAACAACGACCCCGTTTCCCAGTATCCCTCGAGCAGAAACGATTACGACCGAAGGAAGCTTCGTGTCGCTGAATTATTTCATACGGACACGCGTGGCAATAAACGATGACTCACTCGCACGACTCGATCGACGCGCACAAATTTCACGTCCAATTACTACTCTCCAGAAAAACACGTGAAATCGTTTCCTTTTCTCTTCCCCTATATATATACACACATCTATATATATATATATATATATACCATGTATAAAGTACGAGCGTCAAACGATAAATTTCATCGAACAATCGACACCAGTTTTCCTTTCGCATCGATTCGCGTTAAACAATTAGACCGATCTCGGTGCTGTGGAATCGTAAATTGTAGCTTAATTGTTTTCGCGATAGATACAACGCGAGCATCGAGTATGTTTGAAAACAACGTTGTGCCGGCTCAAAGAATAGCGACGATGATTTGATTGGAAACGTATTAAAATATCTATGGCGGCTTTGTGGTGGCGCGTTGCACAATGAATTCTCCTCGATAATAACCGTTGTTCGGAATAACGCTGAGGAATGAAGGAGTCGCGCCTGCGTGGGGTCAGCCATTTTAATAACGCATTATTAAATATATATATATATACTTATAAACGGAGTTTGGTTCGCATAATCGCAGAAAATAATTTTCCGTGCAATTTAGCACAAACACAGCCACGAAATAAAGGTATTTAGCTCGGTGTAGTCGAGGTATAATGCTGGGGTTCTCGTATGTGACGCAAGATAAACCGTGCAGGTCTGTGCTCGAGGAAAGGTGCCGAATAAAGAAACACTCGACTCGTGTATATAAACGGGCATACACGTGGTACATGTGTACAGGATTACAGTCGATATCAGAGTCACCGAATGGGAGGAAAAGCAACGCGACGATGTTGCTGCCGAGTCGTGGAAGCAAACAATTTTCGGGCACCCCCTCGAAAAGCCACCCCTAAATCCCTTTTGTCGCGTTACGGCTCGAGGAAGAATATGCGTGCGGCAAATAAGCCCAAATACGACCGGGCCAAATTGACTGAAAGGGCTTTCGGAGCGGGTGTTCGCCGGGAGAAATAGCAAATAATAATAAAACATCCCGAAGGATATTACGGGAGGGCGAATATACGGTGTGTCTCGATGACTATCGTCCGAACGATAAGCATCGCGACACGTTTCGTGTCTTTGCTCCTAACGTTGAATAGCTCTAATCGATATAAGTCAGTGTTATATATATATATATATATATATATAGCTTGTATATTTATTTCTCCCCCCTATTCTTGATACCAACGCGTTTAATATCACCAACGGATTTCGATAATTGGCAATTTTAGCCTTTCCCAGTCAGACTGGAAAATTGGATGCAGCCCATTTCAGATTATACTCTATATACGTCACGACGTTCGCGTTTCCTACATTGGCGGAAGGAAACTGCGAGAAATCTGGGAGTCGAATTAACGAAAGAACCTGATGAAGGGGTGGGGGAGAGAGTTTTGGCACGTTTAGGTCCTGTTATTTGATATTAAGTATATATATATATAAGGTAAGCAGGAACGTAGCAATTTTGCATTCACTTTGGGGCAGAACCGGGAGCTTTTGATTAATTTCGTCCTTGGAATATTCAAGGCTGCCCTCTTTCGCCTCGTCCTCGAGGAAAAACGCGTATGCACAATATGGAATGAAAAATTCGTCGTGAAAGAGCAGTAGGAAGGGGGGGGGGAATAAAAAGAGAACGTGGGAAGAGAGAGAGAGAGAGAGAGAGAGAGAGAGAGAGAGAAATGCAAGAGTCGCGAGAGCTGTGGAAAAAGGCTGCTGGGGAAGCTTTTGAAAAATTGAGAGAAAGCAAATATCCTGTGACGTAGCGTCACCTTTCCTATGCACAGAATAAAGGACAAAAAAGAAGTGACTGGGGTCACTGGATGGTCCGACAGATCCGTCTTGCGAGTTTATATATTCATTCGTATCGACGCGTGGATAGCACACACACACACACATATACAAATCCAAACACATAAGTGAACCAACACGTTAAAGCTGCAGCTCGCAATGTGGCTATAACCTGTCGCGCAATATTTCACGTCAGATTGTGTAGCTCTTTCGAAACCTCCAAGGTACGTATCGATATCTGGATACTCGAGTCCAGCTATCGATCCTCTCTCTCTCACACACACACACGCAACACGAGGCAAATAAGAACTGCAGCTGAGCGGACACTTCTTTATAAGCCCTGCTCCTTTGTCCTTTGGTCGAGACTCCAAATTTTATACACGCTTCTCTCCTCTCGCCATTTTCAATATTTACTCCTAAAGAGAGAGAGAGAGAGGAATAATCTGGCCAATAAAAATATTCAAGTTACAATTTCATGCCGAGTCGTATATCCGATCAAGAGTTTCAACGAGTTGTCCTCGATCGAGTCTTTCTCGATTATGGAAAGGGAAAGAAAGCAAGTGTTTGAAGGTGCGAGTGGAGAAAGAGGAAAATGGGAGGACGGGAAAGTTTCTTCCCGCAGGAAGCAGGCCCGTGCAGCGTGAGGGAATATCATTGCCAGCTGTTTCCTTATCGAGCACTCTTCGAAAGAAGAACATTTTGCACTTAAGCCGATTGATCTGTACAGGAACCACGAGCTTCTTTATAATTTAAGACCCCCCCACGTGCTCCCGCCAGGTCCCATTTGCTTCAACGTGCCGGAATTATTGGCCCGCGTCTCGCCAAACTCTGCCTGTACTACTTTTTCTCCGAAATTGTCTGAGAAAATATCGATTAAATCCCTGGCTCGATGCAGGGGGGATTCGCGAGAGTCGCGAAAACGCGAATAAAATTTGTCACTCGATATTGCGAATTTTCCCGGCGCGCCGCTGGAAAATTCGAACGATAAAAATATACCGATGGCGAATAACGAATAGAGTGAAAAGCGTTGTAAACGTAACGCGCTACTCATTTGGCTATATAGATGTGAGGAATGGAAAGCGTTTTGAGCGGAGGTAAATTGAAAATAAAATATGATAATGGAGACTATTATCCGTAGTTTAGTGTCTTGAAACTGAGTTTTCCGGATCTCCCGAAACTTCATTTTCTCTCTCTCTCTCTCTATCTTGTCGAGCCACGTAATACTCTAATCATTCATCCGAGACATTTTGCCAAATTTCATAAGGCCAAAGAAACTTCTCTTGCTTTTTTCTTACTCCACACTGCATTATCGTTGAAATGTAAATTGCTCGAATAACAAATTTATTCTCGCATCAAGTGGCTATTCCGTAAAAAGCATCGAGCTTCGTAAGTTTATTCCATATTCGCAGCTGGCATTTCTATGATGAATCGTCTCTTTAGTGGTTGCATTACCCAGGCTAGTCGTACATGCACACAACATATATATATATATATATACACGTTATACCTTAAAAGCATAGATTTTGCTTGGCAAATATTGCTATACATATATATACACAGTCGAATCAGTGTGAGAAATGTAAATTTTGGAGAACGATTAACGCGTTGTAATATACATATATATGTTACGCTGTATCTAGATTGGATAAAAGTGGGGGGAGGGGTGGGCGCAAAAGAGCAAGAAACAGCTTCTGCTTCGCTCGTTTGAAACAGTTGGAGGAGTTTCTCGCTCGAAGCAGATACCGAAGGAAATCGGAGCAAGGGGGTCGTTGATTCGATTAGAAGTTAGTTCCTCCGGCACACGAGGGACCCTGCAACAGAACCGAGGGCTCCTGCTTCCGATCTTCCTTATACCGAAAAAACCTCTTCGTATATCGAAAAGCCTTGGATGAACACGAGGGAACCAACCTCGATTAAAACTCTATCAGAACTGTACACACCTCTGAAGATTTCTCCCAAAGAAAATCAGCCAAAATTCATGTGGCTTCTCTCGAACCATTCGACCAATCAAATTGCGTAATTTTTTAAGGACTATAACGATCCTGTTGCAGGAACCACGTAATGACGAGGAGCAAGGATTTATAAGTGTGCTATATATATATATAGTGTGGAGGGTGCAGGCGCAGAAAAGTGTTTTGGTAAGCATCCTCCTCGTGGAAGGGATGATCCTCCTCAGGTACTGCGGGACATGGCTTATTCCAGGTCACATTTCCCATTTGCATACGGGATGTATCCTTGCTTAAGCTGTTTGAGTGCCATCTGACGGAATCACAACGGCCGTTGAGTATCCTGGATGTCGATGGAGAACACCCTCGCGGGTCAACAGGAGGATTCTCTATTTAGTCACTGCGTGCTATATCGAGCAACATTGTAACCATGCAATTATGCAAATTTCGCGGGGTTCTTCAGGAATAGATTTCGTTAATGGAGAATAAACTGTGCTTGTCATTTTGGTATATATATATATATAGATGGAGTATTTTTTTTGCTGTGTGTGTATATATATGCTGGTTTACCAGGACGAAATCTAGTCCCAGCCGAGGTCCTTGTCTTTTCCTCATCTTCGCGGAACTCGATGACTCTTGGCCCCGCAAATAGATAATGGCGAGAAGGAAGTTTTATGAGTTGAGGGATCGCGGCAGAAACTGGTTTCTAAATTTTCGTCCTTTATCACTGCTACCGGGCACACTCGCGTTAACATTCTTCTTTGCTTAAAATCGTGCTCGAGTTTTCTTTAATAGAAATCGGTAACAAGATTGTTACGAGGCAGCGAAAGTTTCGGAGATTTTTTTTGCTGCCAAAGAAATGAGGGAAAAAATGGAGTTGGAAAATTGCAAAGTTCAAAGAGCTTTTCGCTTCCGTTGGTTTGCCAAAGCACTGTTAATCTCCTCCTTTTAATTTTGGTCTTATTAAAACGTGACGGAGTTATCGGTGTATAGCGGCCGTTTTTTTAATCGTAAAATTCTGTGCCATGCAACTGCGCGTCTTTTTATACGTGAGAATTCAAATGGAGTTATCTGGTGCTTTGAAAAAAAAGGTTAAACGTGCGGTGGTTCGCCAATGGAACAGACAACCGCGATTGGAACGTCAAATAAGCCTGTTTCGGGATTAAAGGTAACTGACACATCGGAGTAACGAGTTTTGCCAGTCAACTGCACGGCTTTTAATTGACTCGGCTTTCACCTATTATCGATGGATAACAGCTTAATTCACCGAGTTACTTTACCATGCCACTATTTTCCTTCCTATTCGATCCCCCCCCCCCCCCCCCCCCCCTCCTATACAACTACAATTTCGTTGATACTCCATTTTTAAGCACGGTGCTTGGAGTAGAAGAAATTAAAAATTCGAGAGGATAGGGAGAATCGTGACGAGGAGTGGGGGGAAGAAATTTAATTGGATTTCGATAAATTAGGAAAATTAATAAAGGAGAGTCGTTCTTGTGCTGGAGTTTATTTTTGACACCGTAGATGTTTGAGGAAAATTTTTGCGGGATCCTAGCAGTGGCATATTGCGATAGGAGGGAACAGAAAGGATATGAAATGGAAGGACATCGGGGGGAGGGGGTAGTGGTGTGTCGGGGAAGTAGAAATCGAGCCAAGAGCTTTGGCAAGCCGAAGAGCAAAGGTTCGGTAGAATACGATTCCCCAGGGTGCTGTTCACTAGGACTTCCCATCATCGTTCTCCACGTACCACTATTTCAGAGCACCACTGCCACGCCATCCTTTCTACCCCCCCCCCCATCCTCCTCTCCCTCCCTCATCTCTTTCTCAACCCACCCTCGACATTCATTTTCTATTTCACAATCCTCCACTCGTTTACGAAACTCCCTTCTTACTTTGCCTACGATCCTGCAGGATTCTCCAACTCTCGGACGAATATACTGTTATTATTATATACAGGGTGTCCCACCAGCGATGGCCATGCCAATAATACCATCGGATAGAGAACAAAAATCTAAGAAAAAAAGTTGTAACAACTTTTTTGCTAGCACTCTTGGTTAAAAAGTTATTTGCAATTAAAGATTATCGATTAAAGTAGCCTTCTTAAAGAGGAAGAGATTGTTTTGGTCGCATTATTAGGCCAGAGAGATTCCGTGAATTAAGAATACTAAGAAAAACACAAAGCCAAACCTACTTGAGACTATTCAAGTGGTTCAAGGCAGATCGGCATCGTCGAGTGCGAGCGCCATAAAAACAATCAAAACATAAACACACCACTTCACAATAGGCTCGAGTGGATGTTTGGCTTTGTATTTTTCTTAGTATTCTAATTCACAGAATCTTAGCATTTTTGGTCTTATATAAAGCGACCACAAAACAATCTTCCTCTTTAAGAAAGGCTACTTTAATCGATAATCTTTAATTGCAAATAACTTTTTAACCAAGAGTGCTGGTAAAAAAGTTGTTACAACTTTTTTACTTAGATTTTTATCCTCTATCCGATGGTATTATTGGAATGGCCATCGTTCGTAGGACACCTTGTATATACATTTTCAACAGGACACTCCGCCTAATTAAACTGAAAATTAAATCGTGGTTCAATGTGCCATAAATAATCCATACAGTTCTAAGCATTTCTATCATCATGCTCGATATTTTTCATCGCTCCACAAATTTCTTTGAAATCCTAACTTCGACCTCGACAAACCACGCAAAGTTTGTACACATATACGTACACATGCTCACAATATCTTCCATCGCTGTAATTCTCTCTTAATCTTCCAAATTATTTACGATGCATCCATTAAACTTTTACCAATAATTTCAAAATGCTTCCATCGATCAATCCAATAGCAATTTTATTTTCATTCTCTAAGTAAGCTCGTACGGGAGCTTCCACTCGATACTGCGACCACCCACGCGCGAAAAAGCCCGTATTCGCGAATAATGACAGAGCACAGGTAGCAATAAAACACTGATAAATCCCCCATCTTGAAAAAACACAGTATCGCATTCTCGAAACACTCTCTCATCCAGCAAAATAATTTGCCAAAGACACAAAATTAAGAAATTAAACAAAAAATATGAAAAAAAAAAACACGGAGAGACTCTTAAAGAAGCCAAAGACAAAAAACTACCTCTCCACCAGACAATTTCCACGAATGACTCGTGGAACGAAAGAGACGCGAAATTAATTAATTAACGCGATCCAAAACACAGAAGACACACAAACGAGGCAGGTTTTTATTCGCGAGGATCCCCCCTATAGATTTGCAGGATGGTTAAACAAAAGAGTAATTGTATTCGAAGGGAGACCGTACAAAAGAATAATTATTTCCATTATGGAGGGGAAAAAGGGAGAAAGCAAAGTGCAACAGTGTCATTAATACTTTGCACACGGTTCCGCGTGGCATAGGAAACGCGCCGGAGTGCACGTGCACTCACTGCGCACCAGTGCACGTACTACGCGCGTCCAAAACTAATCGGAGCGCGTCGAGAGGCTTTGCCTTTAGGTTATAGGTAATAACAATGCACCAGGTAGCGGCTAACAATACCTGGACAATTGTGACTATGTATGGAGGGGGGGGGGGGGGGGGGGGTGCGTGACTCCACAACTCGGTACACACACACGCACTCGCGCGACAAATATCAGAACGCCCCCGCTCCTCCCTTCGTCCATTGTTCGCGCTTCTCCTAATCCATAAACGTAAAATCGCTCGTTAAAACTTGGATAAGAAAAAAAGAAAAAGAAAAATTCTCCTTTTCCCCCTCTCCTCTCACTCCACGCACCAGAGTCCTGAATAATATACAATTCGATTTTCACTCCGTAAATCAAAGTGCGCGCGCTTTTTGCAAACGCGGGCGAAGGAAATCGACGAACGATAAACACAACCGTTAATGATCAAAGTTTTGATCACGTGCGTGCTTCTATATACATGTGTACGTGCGTACGTCGAGTTTCCATCGTTGCGATTTTTCGCCGACAAAAATCAATCGGCGAAGTTGCGAAAAAAGTTTTCGGCAGATAGCGCGTTCGTTCGAGATTAGAATTGTTTTCGTATTTGCAGTAACCGAGCGATAATGGAAGGGTCATCCCGGCAATAATAATAATCGTAAATAACCGCAATAAAGGATCGACCGGGATAATGGAGGACCGTGTCCCGGTGGAAAGTATACGTGTGACGGGATGGGACAGGAAACGGTGCATGGCTCCTGGAAATGCGAAAGGACTCAAGGACGAGGCTCGATCGATAATTAACGGTGCTGATTATAAATCACCGGCGTCCCTTCCAAATTAACTGCACCGTAAATTTTCGATTATTTTACGTCATTCTCCGTATATGATTTCCCTTCTCAGGAGTAACGTCGTTGTGTGTATATATATATATATATATATAGCGTACCGTAATAATTCGTTACAGCCCCACAAACTTTAAGCTGTGCCACGATAAACTCGATCGTTCGATATCGCTCGAATTTGCCAATATTATCTCTAAATTCTGATTAAAGTGCTCAGCGTTTGGTTAAAAATTTCACGTTACGAGCTCCGTGCATAAACTCGACGCTTTTTCACTCGCGTGCAAACTAATAGACCCTGCAGAGTTTTACGATTTTTGTTGATTATACTTTTCACGAATTTCCTATTTTAATGGCTCCACAGAATTTTTTTGTATTTTTATATATTATAGAATATAGAGCAGACCGTGATTTTTATTCAGATTTAGCAACGATTTTTCGAGGATTTTGATAATCGATGACGTTTATGTCGCTAATTGTACACTATTTTTTTTAGTTTTTCTTATATTGCTGGAAGAATATTTTATTCGGCTTGATTGAAATTAACCTTTCATGGGGCCATTGAGAAAACGCTGGCTAATTTATGACTCGGCATGGGAAGTATCGGATGGGAAAGGATAACGTTTGGAGAAATTGGAATACGGGCAATAACACTAATGTCCGTTAGCCGTAATGGCCAACGCATGGAAGTATGCATAATGTGTTTCCAGCGACCTCTCCGTGTTACGCGTTGGTTAGCCCTACTTTCCTGATGGTTTCCTAGTCGCGAGAATACCTGCGAACCAATCAGAGTTCCACTTTGTACACGCATTTTATCAGCGGATCATCCTTGCCTCCGCTCTCCCGTTTGATTTTCTGGTGTGTTGCTGGAAAAGGTGCGGAAAAATCCATTGGTTTATGGAAGCACAGGAATAACGTTCATATTTTTAATTATAATTTATAACATTTTTTTAGATATATGCTGAATAATTTTAATAATTTAAAAAGGATTTAATTGTTCGTTCGTGAAGTTAATTGTATATATATATACATATATATATCAATTCAGGTTTCTTTTACCAGTGTTTAATAATTCGTGGAAATTATAACACTTTGTATATAGTGTTTCTGTATTATTTGTCGTACTAAATTTCAGCAGATTCAACTATTTATCAGTGGATCGTTCTTTTCTTCACTTTCCCATTGATAAATGTAGGAATACGTATGCTGTTGGTGTTTGAAATTATTTTACAGTATTTTTTTTAAGCAACATAGTTTGCAACTATGTATATATACATGCACAGCATTTTTATAATTGAATTAAAGTTTAGCTATGCAGTGGAGAAGTTACCTATTTCTGCATACAATAAATGCACGTTGATGCAGGTTGCTTTTTACGAACAATCAGCCATTTTTAAATACACTCGTTGTGTTTTTGTATATAGTTTTTGCACAAAATTTCATTATACCCAGCTTTTGTATTTTACACAGAGTTTTCCAGTATTAAGTATCCATTTACAATTTTCTCCATATACCACGTAGCACGATAGGACTATTGAAAATGCTTGAATCAAACAAAGCGTAACCGATGCGTTCATGTCAATTACAAAATCGATTTCAGCTACCATCCGGCAAATCGTAGTACACTGCCTCTCGTAATATTCGCTGCCGGAAGCTATAATAGCTCTGAAACTAATATGCACCACAATCCAGGGGGAATTTTAATATATTCCAAAATGTATAATAGAAATTCTTACTACTTTCAGCATTTACGCACGATTACACAAGGCTACTCTGTATAGAAGAACAGCAATACTACTTACACATGTATATTCCTATATAATTATAAAAAATTACAAATTAATCAAACCATTCTCACTGCAATATTTTTCACCTGCAAATATTTCACTAATTAGCATAAATTGGAGTGAAATCTTGAAAAGTCTTAGGATTAAGGGGGGGGGGGGGGTTAAGAAAAAATAGGAGGGAGAAAAAAGGGTGTTGTGTGGATGAAAGTTTTGCCTGAACGGCTAATAATTTCAGTTTATTTATAGCCAAGTTACCCCGCTCGAATTACAGGTGTGCATCGCGCCATTTTCTAAGAAGGCCGTGACAGCCCCAGTAAAGAATGGAGCTTGTTACGCCTCTTTGAGGAGTTTCGCTCCGAGTTTCATCCCTTTTGTAATAACCACGAGATGAGTTTCCGACGATGAAGTACTCGCGAGAAATAAGAAAGGCCACTGGAACAGAGACGTTAGGATCAATGCACCGAATTGATACAGAATAATCATCGACATTACCCTTCTGTGTTTTCCACAACTTTTCCTCTATTTTCCAAGAAACGATTGCCCACAGACCTTCCATGCACTCTCCAAGAAAATTTCCTAATGAAAATCAAGTAATTATCATCTTTCATAATTCACAACTCTTTAAAAATATTACCAAGGATATATTTACGTTTTCCTTTTTTTTAATGAGAAAAAAGGAATATAGTGCACCACTCGATAACCACGTTGTAATCAAGATCGACTTTCTTTTGAGACGTTAGGATCAACGCACCGAATTGATACAGAATAATCATCGACATTACCCTTCTGTGTTTTCCACAACTTTTCCTCTATTTTCCAAGAAACGATTTCCCAGAGACCTTTCATGCACTCTCCAAGAAATATTGAGTAATTATCATCTTTCATAATTCGCAGCTCTTTAAAAATATTACCAAGGATATATTTACGTTTTCTTTTTTTTTAACGAGAAAAAAAGGAATACAACACACAACTCGATAACCACGTTGTAATTAAGATCGAGTTTCTTTTGCCAACTTTTAATGGTTCCTTAGGTTAAAGTCAGGTGCCAAGTGAAATTCCAAGTTCGTTAACTGTACACTACAGTTACTTCGGAAAGCTATTAATATGCGTGTACTTGAAACAATTACCGACTCGTTTTAGCGTTAATACAACGTTGCTACTATTAATGATAAGCAAGTATACTTGTAAATTACGGTAATAGATAACAATTTCACCTTTACGAGCATCCATTAAAGAAAATTGATCTTTCCGTAACTACTGCATGCTGCGAGTCCCTGGATAATCAATGAGTACACGTATATGCAGCACACACACACATATATATATATTTATATATAATTTGATTACAAAATTGAAAGAGACAAAAAGGGTACGTGATTAAGCAAGTTGGTTACACGAGTCAAGCATAATCGTAGTTTTGATTAAAAGTAGTTGTTTCAATATGGTGAATTCGGTTAAATAAGCCGGGTTGGGAAGTTGCGTAAGTAGTTTTGGAGGCGCCGTGGGTGGACTCCTGGAAACGTATTCGAGTGTTTAACGAGGTCAAAATTTCGTTAATTGAGAGGGTCGCGCGATATTTAAACAGGTCAGCGGTTCGGCCTTAACCGATAACACACGAGTCGCTCCGTGTGCATCGGATGGAGGGAAAAATGATTATATCGTCGAGAGTTTGCATCGAGCAGAGCTAATCATAATCAGTCTGAGGGCTTTGATTAGAGAGACTCAGCCTCTGGCAAGGCTTGTGTGACCTGCATGCGCATACAACAGGACTATTGGCCCAGTGGGTACGTGGATTACGTCTGCTAAAATAATCAACTCGGTTTCTAACGGGTGATAAAAATAAACCACGATTATATTATACTCGTGTATATATATATAGTTTTAATCCTGTGTACTCTCATTCGGTGCAAATTTATCGATAAACACAGAGAGGAATTAATTGAGTATGAATCGAAAGACTTTATTAGTGGCTTATATATATTCGATCCGTTTTGAATCAATCGAAGCTTTGTGATTTGCTGCAGAGTCTCATGTATGCTATATATATGCACATGGAAGGTTTGATAAAATTTTCAGTGTGTTGGGAATGGAAAAATTGCGGAGTTAAGTAGTATAAACCAATGAAATATCGGGCAAAGTGATAATATAACGGGTGAAGGGGAGAGGGGGGGGGGGTTGATAGGATAGGAGAGTCGAAATGGGAGGATCGGGGTAATCCCGAGCCTTGGGTACTATCGCTTTTAGGCATAGCCCTGCCAGTGACGAATGCAAGGCAAATAGGTAATGCGACAGAGAATGGTGGAAGCTTAGAGCTTGAATCCTTGACAGGCGAAATAAATTAAACACGGTCTTACACATACCCTCACCCACCCCCCCCCCCCCTCCCCTCCTTTTCCCCATCTGCTAATTTCCCTTCTGTCTTTCCTCTTCCTCCTCTAATTCGCCTTGTTCCTCTCCACCTCTGGATACTATATATCCCATTCTCCTTCGAGCTCATTAATACCAACACATACACACAGCTCCCCCCCCCCCCTCCTACACTCTGAACTTTGACGTCCCATGGATATTTATTCAACAACCTTCTTACTCGAATCCTCTCCTCGCTTGACTTCCCCCTCATTCGAGCTTGAACCGAACCACCATGGAAACTAATAAGATGGAAAAAGCAAATAAAGGGACCACCAGGTTCTGCTCCGGGGATCAACCCAAACGGAGCCTTATGAGCTGACATCGTTTATCCATCGGTAATCTTGCTGACGCTCCAATTATCGCTTTTATATGACGCAATTATTGCGTTGTGTATAGATTTGTATTAAAAAATATAAATTTGTCGAATATCACCATTTTCCAGTTGACATTCGATATATTCACCTGATGCTAATATATATATATATATATATATATATATAGAAGGCGTGGAATGTGGAAGAATTCGAGAAGTGGGTAATAGGGAAGCCCGGTTACTGGATCCGGATGATCAAATTGCCAAAAGCAGTGAGCGTAGGTAAGGTTCATCGTCTTGTAGGATCATCCGGGTTACGCGCACACAGACTCCCAAGTTTCGTGCTATATATATATATAGCGTAGGTGCAAAAGCCTCGAGAATTCAGCCTAACGTAGCAAACCTAATTCTGGCCAAGTCGATGCATCGGGACTAACGAACTACGAAGCACCACGTGTATACCGGGTGTCCCGATAATTTCCTCATTCTGGAACCACGCGGAGACGATTAAACGATGAATTTTCCTGGAACGAGAAAATAAGTCGTTTATTTAAAAAAAAATCAAAGTGCTATTTCCAAATAATCTACGAAAATAAATACACAAAGGAAAACCACTGTTCATGCATTTTCCACGAAAGGAAAATCGCCGGTCTATCGGAAACGATTTAGCCGCTGTTTCTTCGCTTCAATTTCGAAATTCCTGGGGTAAACGCTCGGATCGGCTGAGCATTTATCGTCTTTTGTCGCGGTTCCTCCAATGGCGTTTGGCGAAGTTTGTTTATCCGCCGTGAAATCGGTCGTTAATGAAAATTTTCGTGGGATGTTCCATCGAGTCCAGCCGGCGATCCGACGATACACTACATATATATATATATATAATAGACGAACGTACCGCGCGAGTTCCGGCCCGAGGCGTGCCCCCCTCCAGTAACCGGATTATCGCGGAGCTCGGCTCGTTTTCCGCCGTTCCTCGCGGGATGCGTTTTGTCAAGCTCAAATGCCTCGTTTGAGACGGCACTGCCTGGCCGGATACATAAAAGAGAGTGCATCGGACAATAATGCCAAGGCTACGTGGAACGCAAACGTGACAGCTAAGAGCTGCACAGGCGCATTTCGAACAAAAGCTTTCTCCAGGCTCCTCGCAAATATATGCTGACGAACGAGCGGCTACGACCCGCTAGACTCCCGAGGAACTGCGCGAAAACCACCTTTTCCCTCCAACAACTTTCGGTGCACGTGTACTTTGTGTGTATTGTATAATATTGTCAAAGGTCAATGCACTCGCGTCGGAGGCCCTGTTTTGCACAAATATGTATATCGAGATTAATTGTAGGGTTCTAAAAGGTATTTTTGGTAGACAATTTTGAGAAATTGCTGAGATTGGGAAAACGCGATTTTTTTCATGATTTTACCCGTTCGTTGATTGGTTTGGTGCAACGAGCGGTATTATTGTATAATTTCTGACCATTTTTTTAGAAATCGACAGGAAATGGACAATTTTGCGTATTTGAGAAATCGCGAGGGAGGGGGTTTGGTAGAATTTGAGAGTTAAATGAACCAAGGATAGAACAAGTACGAGAAACGCAAAGTTTTTCGTTCTCCTGGCTCGACTGGGGCATCCAAACTTACCTGGAGGAAGGAAACAGGAAGAGAGAGAGAGAGAGAGAGAGAGAATCCGACCAATAGTTTTTAACCGAACCTATATCCCGTCAAACCTTTTTCACTTATTTCTGTTTCGGGAAAGAAGAGAAATCCTCGAATACGATAAAAGTTTGCGAGTGAAATTCGCACGAGGCTCGCTGGAAAATCAAAGAAAATTTTGTTGCTCGCAATTTCTGATGCAGTTTCGCTCTGGTGACTCGAATGGTCGGTGGTAATTGCAGGATTATTTTTCCTTTCTTTATTTGAGAGGGCTGCTTCTAATTCTCGAGTGACTCGCTTTTTTATGCATGCAGGTGTATACATATATATATATATATATATATAGTGCATGTGTGAAAGCTCGGGAGAGAAAGAGAGAGAGACGGAGGAGAAAGTGGTTGAAGTGCGCGTTTCGTATGGGAACAGCTTTTTTGTGTAAGACGTTCCTTAAATGGCTCGAGCGGACTATGTTAGCCGAAGATAGCAGGTAGCTGAGCCGCTGGTGAAAAAAGAAAAGCGTCGCCCCTGTGTTTGCCAGACGCCAACTCCAAAGACGCTGTATATGCTGCTTCTGTATATATATATATATCTCTCTAATACCCCCCCCCCCCCACGGTCCAAGCCAGCCGACCCAGCCCAGTCACCCGTTTCAACGTCCCTGTCGCAAGCTGCCCTTTGCTTAAACGAGCTTCCACCTCCGAGCTTCCACCTCCGAGCTTCCCATTCTGCGGGTAATTTCCCATTTTTCCAGGGATTTACCCCGAGCTCGAAAAAAATTTACATTCCTCTTCCAAAACTTTCTTTGCTTACTCCACTCCTTCTTGCGACTCTTGAAAAAATGTTTAATAATTGGATCGCTACACCAAAAGATTTCCCTTCGAGCTTCGAAAATTCGTCTCGGCTTACGGAGTAATGTAATTCTTGCTTCTCTAATTTATTTAATGAAAAGAGTTTTCCACTCTTTTCTTTTTTTCTTCAACAATTAACGAGGGTCAAGTTGCCAGCTTTTCTGTTTGTTCCAAAGTATTCGCAAATGCGCACCTTCATAAATATGTGTTGTATTAACCCAATTTGAGTTGGCGCCATTGTTGTTACGCCTCCTCTAGCACAAGTATATACCGTTACTAATTTATGACGAGTTCCAGGGTAGACGCTTCACTGTGTAGTCTGTTATACAAATATCTTGAAACCACTTTACCAGCGAAAATATACGCAGCGCTTCGTCAGTTTTGTAGTTCAAGTTTTTCTTTGATTTTTTTTTCCACCCGTGAAATCCTATCAATTATTCAAAACCTCTGTTATTGAAAATTTAAAGAGGGATGTATCGTCGACATGGCGATTTTTAAAAAGACGGATGATCCGAGGTATAAAATCGGTATGTATTTTAAATACGTCGCCAAATATAAAGATTTTTACTCGTATAATCGTTATCTGTATAAATAAGACATTATATAGAATAATAACATCGTTACCGATCGTTTACAATATTGGAGAAATATTGGACAGCATCTTCTTTGTAGCTCGATAACGTTCTAGTCAAAGTATAAAACTCTAGTAAGAGAAGTTACTAGCTAAACGCACCTATACGCGCGAGGAGAAAGTAGAAGCGAATCACATTACGATTTACAATTACGGATGGTGATGTCCATTAAACTTAAGATATCTTTTTGGAAAAAGTAATACTTCGCAGTACATAAATATACAATTTGTGCGTACATAAATATAGCATGTTTTTATATTTTCACTCTTTGCGCTCTTATAATTATCATTATTATATCGGCTGGTACTTTGCTCGATGCAACGTAAGACGAAAATTTCACCAAACTTGGTTCAGTGACTATACGCGCATCTAACTTTAAGTAATAAAAAAGTAGTCTTTGGTAAGCGATTAGGCAGTGATGCATACATCTACTAATGCGGTGATGCCGATGAATTGGTTTGTTGATTAGACAAAGGCGGAGGACTGTCGAAGGAATACATCGTTAAAGACAATCGCTTTTGCAGCTGACACACGTGACGTAAATTTTCACTCCCTCGCACAGGAATATTTATCTCCAAGCAATAAGAGGCGCGAGTCGCTCCGTTAATCTTTGGTAATTCCTTTCTAGTTCTCGCTGATAATCACGCTGATCCGGCCCAATGAGATTCTTATTTCTACGCAAGGCATCGAGACACTTTTTCGAAAAATCCTTAAAGCACAAACGCAATTTGTGCTGCAGCCTGGAAGGCTGAGCGTTCTGCTCTCGCAGCCCAGAAAGAAATACAACGGCGACTTCGGCGGGTCCTTGATTAACGGTGGTACCGATGCAACCCTGAAGAACCATTTGAAGCATCTTTGCGTCCGGCGGTTCTTGCGCGGTGGCTGCAGCAACCTGATTCAAAGGAACGATATATCCATCGTTATCAAATATTTGCAATACACTCATCATCCAACTCACCTCTGCAGTCTTTTTTTGTATATCTTCTATCGCAACCTCTATAGGACTAAGTACTATCTGCTTCCTCGCAACAACCCTAATTCGCGTTTTTAAGTACGGAAAATGCGTGGCGACTGTAAGTATCGTTTTGCGTTTGCACTGTTCCCTCAATTCTCCATGAGCCTTGCCTCCCGGTGTGAATGGCGTCGCGTACACAAATCGCTCTGGAAATCAGTAACACATTCGTTAGGAAGGTACCAGCATCACCAAAACGAAGCTCTTGGCAGGGACGAAGCAGTGAGACTCACTTATATTAAAATTCCTATGAAAAACTGTGGGCCTGTGCCTCGACTCGTGCGGTTCGAAGTAAGGCTCGACGTAGGTAATTTGTACATATGCTTTATCAGGCTCTAATTTCGTAGGATCGACAGGATTGGAGTCCTTGATTATAACTATGTTATCGGTGCCGAATCTTTCGGCATAAAAGTTCTCCAAACGAGAAAATATCTCTGGTAACTTGGTTAACGTTGGCTCCTTATAAACAAACTCTTCGCCAGCGAGGTCACCAAATCTAGCACCATAAAATCCAACTCGAAAATAAGTACCAAATACCCGTTTTCCAGACAACTGCTCGACGCGTGTATAAGCTTCGTGAAGCTTTCTGAAAAGAATACAAAACATTTATATACTTATAAAAATGAATGGTAAACCATATTTTGAATTTTGACAAAGAAGTCAATTCTCACCCATGAATATTCGCTAATTTTTTATAATCGTGAGCAGCTTCAGCAATCGGTAACAATACTCGATAGACATCGGGAATAGCTTCGTACATGCCAGCGGCATGAAAGGAGCTGGCAGCGTGTTCCAATAAGCCAGCTAAGCCACTTTCGGAAAAGTCTGGACCCAAGCAAAGACCCTCCTCCCTCCTAGCCAATACATCATCGCCAACAGCACTTTCTTCCAGAGAGTTTGGAGTAACTGGGCTAAGAGCGACTGCTCCTACAGGCCTGCCACCCCCACCAGGCTCCAATAAATGAAGATACTCGGCAACCAACGCTGCACTGTGCACCAAGCACATGGCTGCTTCCGTATGGTTTTTCCGCTCCATGTGCTGCTGCGCCATATTCGCCAACCAAGTGAGCCTCAGATCCGGGGAACCTTGATATCCCTTTGCGATCCTTCAAAAAATATCCACGAGTTAATTCTCCATCAACAAACTTATTGCACAGGAAATTGGACAATAGACTTTGGTATACCTGTACATCAGATCCAACAGCATCTCCGGATCCTCCTGAAACTCCTTCATCTTAACGGTATCAGAGAGTATCATGTGCAAGTTGAAGAGCAAATCTTTCACCTGTTCCGGGAAGCTCGTATCGACCAATTCCGTGTCTCTCTCTGCATAAACCAAGACGGTTTTTAGAGCCCTTCGCAGAGCCCCTTCGCTGGGAGCCCTTCCTCTACCCACTAATGCTGATAACGAAGTAGTAACTTGCATTTTAACGCGAGCAAAGTTATTGCCTATCTCGAAATTTTGCCGCATTAATAAATAAAGACTAGCAGCTGCATGACTTCTTATGGCACTTAACGGTGAACTACATCTCGTGAGTAAAGTAAGGCATAAATCGCCGCATCTCTCGCTCTCTTCATCGAATAATGCGCTGTGGTATTTAAAGACCAATGCCCGCTGAGTATTAAACATATGCTGAAGTACCGACGTGCTTTGGTTTCTTGCTAAAGCTCTTAGTAAGACTTTCAATACACCGTTCACCACCGCACCGCCACCTCCGTCAGCTTGCACCACAGACTCCAAAGTGTCTAAAACTACGAGAGAAGCCTCAGCCGCTAAAGCACCTTCGATATGAGCATCCTGTTCAACAGCCTTTCCCTCGGACTGTTCGTTCGACCTGTAAGCCATCTGATCCTTGCGCCACCGCAACTTATCACCGCTGACTCTCTCTTTCCTCCGGAGCATCATCTCGCTCCTGGCGCTACCCTGGCCAAGGATCACGTCTTCCAGCCTCGACCGGATATCACTGGTAGCCGAGGCCTGCTGCGGAAGTCGTTTCAAGGCCTTCTTACCCTTATACTCGAAGGCCGCAGTGGCTATGTTCAAGACCTGCAACAGACTAAGGACGCGCCTGGCGCTTAACTCGGAGCACCACTGCGCCAGTGCCGATCTCTCCAATCCCTTCAGCACCCACAAAGCACACATCAGCAAGTGTCTGGTAGCCTCCGAACTCAAAGACACCCGACACTGCGTCCTTGCTGCGTCAGCCGACACTCCTCCGGCTATAGCCAGTGCTACCGACTGCGTGATGGATCCTGACTCATCCGTGTACACGCTCTTGTCCTTCGAGTCCCAATGATACAACTGTGGCAAAGCGTCCATTAATATACTCAAGAGCGGAAGGTACAGCGCGGCCACTCGAGCTTTCGCAGCTGGATCGGAATACCTGGGATCCACGTCGTGGCATCCCATGAGGTACCGGATGGTACCAATGGCTTTATTCTGAAGGCTAGGATTTGGTATTTCTAAAGTATTCGCCAAGTCAGACAACACGATACCGACTAGGAAATGCTGCTGACGATACTCTTGACTGAGCTCGGCAAAGCGAGCGCGATCACCAGGAACTAACGTGGAGATTAGACTTCCGGAACTGCCAGTGGACGGACTAGGAGACGCCGGTGCAGAGCCCGACGTGTATCCAGTTCCGAAAGGTAGATTGATCGGTACGTAATGCTCGTGGGAGCATACCGTTCTTACGAGATCAAGCTTCAGGGAGTAGAGCGCCGCTGAGTCTGGTACGTGCATGGATGCATCCGTTAGGGAGCAGCATGCGGCCCGTAGCAAGGACAGTACGAATCCACGGTCCATTATGGACAAAAGGTCTGACAAGAAGTTGCCCAGACTCGATATCAAATTGGACGCAACCCTGCCGTCCTTGCTGCATCTGGAGACCACCTCCGACGTTAGGACTGCGGTCAACGTAGCTACGTCATCGGAGAACTGCGGGGAGAACCTTGATTTCCTAGGCGCTTCCAGGGAATTCACCTCCGACAGCGTCACGACCATCGAACGCACTATGAGTTCCAGGAAGAACCAGGAGTACGTGATCGCCAGCTCCCTCGCTTGTCCAGTGGAAACCACCCAGTGGAGCGCCAGCTCCTCGTGCAAAAGTCTGCGAGACGCTTGACTGTTTATCAACGGGGACTCTTGGCGCATCGAGGCGGTTCTGTCCAAACCGCGCGAGTGGATCTCCATTTCAAGGTCCTCGATCGGTAAATCAGGGTTGCTCTGCGCTCTTGGGATACCGGGACCATTGCACATGGACGGCAAAGAGCACTGGTAAGCGATGTAA
Organism: Prorops nasuta; assembly: GCF_024137725.1. Classification (NCBI taxonomy): domain Eukaryota; kingdom Metazoa; phylum Arthropoda; class Insecta; order Hymenoptera; family Bethylidae; genus Prorops; species Prorops nasuta. The sequence goes on from NW_027116808.1 coordinate 2,587,261, forward strand.
GTTGCCAATAGAGCGTGTCTGCCATGAGCGTCCAACTGTCCATCCGGCAAATTGGTTACATTGCGGACCAGAAGGCCCAAGGCTTCGAATATCGTTGCAGCAACGTTGAGTGGTTGCGATGGTAGCGTCGGTGGCCGTACCAGCAGTGTGACCAACTGGTCCAAGAGCTGTGGCAGCGAGCGGACCAAAGCCGAATGCGAGGCACGTGCCAGTTCCAAAAGTGCTGACTTCAGCTCTGATTCCATTCCTGCCTCTCCGATTCGCGGTGGTACCTGTCCTGTTTCCAAGAAGCCGATTAACGACAAGAATTTATCGATGTACTTGTCCTGTGGATGTACGCTGGACACAGGTTCTAGTATCACAGTAAACACTCCTCTGTGAGCATCGACCCATCTGGTCCCGGGTAAAAGAACGTCCGGAGCGATGTAAGAGTAATTGGATGGCGGAGGATCCAGCATGGCTGGCAGACTGAATTCTCCAGATTGCAAATGATCGTTCCTCAAGAGTGGTAGCCAGGTGTACGCTACTGGTGTTTCTACGTTTGGCTGCTCCGTCTTCTTCTGACAGCTTATGTGGTAGAAGGTAAACAGCAAGTGATGTCTCTCGCTTAAATCTGCGGGGAGCCTGATCTTAACTTCATCGTAGAAGCTTGGGTTCTTGTTGTGATACGAGACAGTGGTGAAGTACTCGTGGGTCATTTCCGGACAGGAGGACCGTCCGAAGATCGCGGTCTGTGCATCGGCTTCTTGCTCTCCGCCCATTAATTGAATACGCACAGCGATATTGCGAGCGGAACCTGTTCTAGAACTGAAATTAGCTTCTTTTGGAAAAACGTAGAGCAAATTGCGGTAAGTTAAGTCGGGCGATATTACGTCACTAGGAAATTCGAGTATCTCCTTGACAGGACGGCTCTTTTCATCGGGATATGGATTTAACCTTCTGAGATCTGGATCCAAGCAACGTGGTAACTCTTCGGGTTTCGGACTTAAGTCTAATTTAAGTATACCTGGCAAACATTTTAAGCGCTTCAGGTTCGAGCCTGGCCTTCGTAACTCCACCAAGAGCTTATACAGGTCTTCGTCCCTGAGTCTTTCGCTCTCTTGCTTGAAGAAGCTCGAGACTGTTAAAGTTATCGGCCTAAAGCTGTCCAGACAATTAGCAAAATCATCCGGGGACCAGCTGCGCCTCTTATCGGAACTTCGTCGCTCCAACGATCCACGTCTTACAGGGGGCTCGATCTTCTTTCGCCACTGTTCCAAGCCCCCTGATTTTCTGTCCAATGAACCAGCGCTGCCTGTGCTGTCCGTATCGCTCCCACCTCCGATTACACCGGACAGATGAACAGCCGTCCATGCAAAAGGCATTCTATAGCGACCTAAACGCTCGCAGGCTGCTGCAGCTGCTGCTCGTACTTTGTCCTTGTTCTTATCATCGCGCAAATATGGCTCTGCGCACTCGGATATATCACCTTGCAACACCTTTTCCAGCCTTATAACTAAAAATAAATCAGGACTTGGTTTAGTGATACTCATAACGCAGTGTCTAGCTAAAGTACTTGCATCGCTGTAAGCTATATGACCACTGAGCATTCTTTTCAATCCTTCTGAATTCATATCTACGTAAAAATTTTCTGAAATCTTTTTCTTTTCCTTAGCGTCGTACAATGCCAGGATTGCAAATATTGGCTCAACTTCTAGCTCCAATTTTAGTTGAAGACACTTTATTAGAATCTTGTGGGAGAATGGCTCGGAAGGCTCTGGTGGTGGACTTATTTCTTGCCATTCGTCATCCGAAGAGGTAGGAGGTGAGTAAAGAGGAAACAGCGCTTCTTGACGATCTTCGGATCTTTTCTGTTCGTTCATTTGGTCAATTGTTTCAGGACAAACACGGTCTAGCAATGATGGTAGTAAGGGATCGTGCTGAGAATGTCGTAAGTCTAAACTAGCCCACGAACCCCTGGGAGTGTCCCCGCAATTTGACAGATCGTCTTCTTCGTTTGGAGATCCAGAACCATTTACATCTTGATCAACCTCAAAATCTTGTTTCGGCGTATCCTGTAAGAGCCTTTCTCTAGCAATAGGAGATGCTCTACATCTATACTTTCTATGTACAACTATCCAGTCTGATGTAAAAGTTTCTATACATCTTTTAACGTAAGGTGAAACAGTATCCAATGGTTCGTAAGGTACAACAGGTTCTTCGGTCCGAATTTTTCTCTTTAGCACCTTGAGTTCTACATCCCCAAGAGGGAAGTCTAGAATTGGTCTTAACGGATCACGATCAATTACAGTCTGATGTTGAGCTAAAAATTCTTCGTAATCCAAAGGCTCCAATACTTCGCACAAAGACATCATTGAAGAAAATCCAGACATGTTGCTACCACTTTTTGACAAATCTCTGGAGTATGATGTGGAGGTAGCAATTTGTCTTCTGACATCTGCTGCATGTTGTTTACTCAATTTATGAGCAAATGCTCGCTGCACCGAAGACATTTTAAATGCTTCAGTTGATAAATGTAATGGTCAATAAACCTAGAAGAAAAAATGTGTCAATTTATTTATGAGCAGAGGTAATTCTCAGATGAATAATACACAATTAGTTATAAGTTAGGAAAAAATAGAAGAGTACATCAGAGTATTAACCTCTTCGTTGCCGCAACAAATATTAATAAATTAGTCATTACTTTGAAGGCAAGTACTAAAAGGTAATTAATTTACAAATTCTAAATTTCTAATTGAATGAAAAGTTTTACAGCGAACCAATATTTAGAAAATTAGAATTTGACAGCTAAAGCCGATTAAGTGACGAGCATGAGAATCCTTGAATGAGTAAACGTGATAGAAAACATTTTACGGTATATTACTTACTGTATTTAAGCGTCATGAATCATAAAATATATAATGAATTAAATACTGTTGAAAAATTAAAATAATAATACGGAAAGATACTTAAAAATAACTATGTAAAAAAGATATATCACGAACAAATGTCATGGCCTATGCCCTAACATGCCCCAACCCAAGCACCCACAACCACAAGCCACAACACAACACAAGCAGAAGTCTGGCAGAAACATATACTATAGTTCAATTCCAAGTTCCTTATTTTTCTTTTCGATATCCTTTTTATACGAGAGGAGAGTTTTTTTATTCTTGCAAGAAATAGAATAAGGAGAGGAAAATCAGATATAATAAAGTTACTTAACATTTTTCAATACTTTATTCCATAACAATTTTCAAAAAATATAAAATTTATTATAGACAACGTTATCACACTGAGGTAGATTATAAAATTTTCTGGCTCTTAGATTTACCTTCCAATTGTACATTTTCCTTAACTTCTGTCAAATTTATTTCCTTCTTATTATCAGTTAAATAAATATAATAATAAATTATCCAACAATATGTTACACCTATCGCGCAATAAATAGAAGTTAAGGCGAGAGGAAGAAACGGAAGTTTCTTTCCAAAAAGACATTTATGTATTAGTGTCTCATAAATAGTAAACATTGGAAGACTGCTGACATATAACCATTCGTGTGTACAAAGTAGTTTATCTTTAAAATGCCTGCATAACAGGAGAGCACTCATGATCATATAAATTACAGATAGCAATAGCTTTAACAGACTCAGATTCTCTGGGTATAACAGTGGTAAAAGAGCTGTTTGCCCTGTACTACTTAATATTATAAATATTCTAGAATCATTTGCATCAATCACAGCAAGGATACTGCAACAATAAGAAGATATAATATATAAGTATATCATTTAACAAGAACTTAATTTTTATACCAACCCTAGTGGAATAATAACTGTTAAAATAGCTTTCTCATGTACATGCCAGCCAAACGTGAAAGAGCTCAAGCCACAAAGAATTATGCATCTAATTAATTTCTTTGGCCTTATGTGGAAATCAGTTTGAAACATTAGAAACCATAAAGCTGGCTAGAATGAAAAGTATCAAGGTCAGAAAAGTATTGTATGGTAAATCTTAAAACTATTTCCATGGAGAAGCTTACAATCATTGTAGCAAAACTTATGATAAATGTTATTAAAGGAGTTGGAGTTGGTAAAACGCTGAAAGATTGTTCTTGAACTAAGCCTCCTGTCATAACTGCAGTTTTAGTTGCTCCTGTCCAGCCTAAATATTTTAAAAATAATGATAACACTTTATCTAAGCCAATGTAAATAGCCCATCCATTCGCCGCCCAATATGCATGAACCAAGCCTCTTTTAAAAGGGAATAATCTGGCTAATACCTTTCGTACAAAAAATAAAATGTATAATTTAATGTCAAGAAGAATTTTTTACTTAACGTACTTACACGAGGCATTTGAGATACAAATGGTCCAAAAGATAACGCAAAAACAGTTAAAACTATAAAAGCAAGTGAAGAAATGCGATGGAAGAATTGACTATCCTTCATAGACCATCTTAGCAACCAGATAACGTATGCTGGTGCAATATATAAATAAACATGTTTGAAATTTAATAATATTGCAAACCACATAGCTCCTTGCAATACTTGGGTCTGAAAGAAACTTGGATATATTGTATATTTTATAAAATTTCAAATATTTACATACCGTTTTACATACAGATGATACTTTTGCAATTGAAAGTAGCAAGATGCCTATTAAAAATCCATTGTATTGAAAATGTATGTGATCAATGACTAGCAGTCCCATATTACATAGTGATAGAACTGTAAATATTGTGGAACAGTTCTGAGATTTATGAAATTGTTTACATATTCTGAAAGTATAGTAATTTAATGAGAAATACTGTAAAGTAATTTAATCTTATTTAGTACGAAACATTGTTTCCTAAACTTACTCTCTTACTCCAAGTGCAAGTACCAAATCAGCAAACATTACTGTACTTCTTTGAAACAAAATAGTTGCAGGAGATGCATAATTTAGATTATCCACTTTAAGCATCTCAATATCAATAAAATATGCTATTTGACTAAGCAGGTATTCGAACCACGCGAAAAAAGGGGGATAATCAAGAGTCCATTCAGATTTATCATTTATATACCATTCTTCGAGAGGCAAGCTGTGCGTGATCGCAAGCCAATTACGGTGCACTTCAAAATCAGTTGAATGACTGAAAAAGTAATTGTATTTATGAAAAACTTAAAATATAATTCATAATCTTTGCTAGCTTTATTCCTTACTAAGTCGGGAAAAGAAGTACTTTAATGCAGCTTATAAGAATAAATGTTTTAACGATCATTTTATCCATTGTCCTCTGTAAAAACTCATTTTTCTGCTCTGATTTCAAGATCATTTTTGCAACCTTCTCATTTCCAATATAATCCATTTAAAGCACGTGTTTCTGACATCTGTAATTGTTGACATTGACGTTGCTCATGAATTTAGGTTATAAACCGGCTAGATCCATCTTCACGCTAGTTGAATTCGGAAGTGACGTCAAAACTCTATACTTTCACACTGATCAGTCTAAAAGCGGTAAAATTCAAATCTACGATCTCCACCTTTTTGTACAGGAACACAAAACCAGAATAATTACTCAATCACCCAATGCAAATATGAAAAAACCACTAATCCAAATACCTAAGCCCAGTACCCAATAAAACCAAAATTAACATTACCAAAACACAATAAATTTCCCCCCCCCCCCAAAAAAAACTACATTTCCCAACCACGAAGACCCCAAAGCTTAAACCAAAAGAATAAAACTCGATAGAATGCTTTTATCCAAAACCCCGGAGCAAAAGCAAATAAAATCGTGTAAGAGAGACGCGTGGTGACGGTGCTGTTGGAAGTGGAAATCTCGGCGCATGCGTTAGCAGAGCCGGTGGTAGGAAAGGAACTAAAGGAAGCACGCTAGAAGCTGGTAAAATGAGCGATGCCGAAGAGCAGCAGCGGAGGGCGTTGAGCGTGTGCAGGGCAGGCAGGGGCCAGGTAGTGGAGCGATTGACGGGGGTGGTGGTGGTGGGGAAGGTACATACACACCGTAGACGGTGTGTACGGTGGTATTGGTGGTAGCGTAGAGCGCTGCGGCTGCGAGAAGATCGCTGTCCGCGCGGCCGATACGGATGATCCGCGCTTCGGTCTTCGGTCTCGCCGTCTCGGTTCGGGCTGGGAGTCGTTCACAGTCAGTCGGCAGTCCAGTTGGTGCGTGCGAGCGGGTTAGGTCGGACTTGCTCAGGCGTCAACGCACTCTCTTAATTTCTATTCGCGCGTATCAGATATCGCGCTGGAGGCGGTTGGCCGTCGCAAAAATTAGCTCGAGTCCCGAGTCCAGCACCAGGTCGAGAAACCCGATCACCGGTCCATCCCCTCGTTTTGTCTGGATTTCCCCCCGCGAAAATTCACGCGATCTTCCCGACCTTCCGCGGCGCCGGTGCGAGATCCCTCAGGACTAACTCTTCTCGTCAGGATCTCGACGGGGTCTTCGACGCGACGACGATGCCAACGACTTGAGAGTTTGTCCACGTGACGCATCGCGGAGGTGAGATCCTTTTCCTGCGAAGGTATTCGTCCTCCCCCGCTGTTCGCGCCGATCCACCAATCGCAGGCCCGGAAACCGCGATCGCCAGAGCGTTCTCCAATTTCACCCGAGCTGCGTTTTCTCGTATCGGGCCGAACGTGCGCGGATCAACGAGATTTCAGGTTAGAGCGTCGCGAGTCTTTATAAATACATGTGTGTGTGTGTGTGTGTGGTTGACGCGAATTTCCGGCTTCGCTAAATGTCACGCTATTATTGGTCGAGGTGTGCAGCCCAATTACACGGTCGAAAACTGGAGGATTCCTCTGGAGAACGCGCGGATAAAAATAAGCAACGTTCTGCACACGTGGCAATTATCTCGTACCTTTACGACGCGCTCGAGGAAGGAAGAGTGGCGGAGATTGGTCGGTGCTGCACACTCGAGTTTTGCGCTAAATTCTGCCGGGCGGCGCTTGTTACGTTTGACCCAAGGCCTTGCGCAAAGTGATACCACGCGACCTTGATTATCGCAGATACGCCGCGTACGCGCCTATCGTATTTACATTTTCTCTATTTTTAGGTGCTTCCGATGATTTGCGTAAACTCGCGATTCCTACGTCGCGCTGCGTACTCGCCACGATTGTCTCGCTGCGAATTTCTGCCATTGTAACACACACACACACACACACACACACACACATATATTTATTAAAAGGGTGCGGCTGGGATCGAACGGTGCGTAGCGAGAAGAAGCGAGGCAAAAAATGGACGCGCGCGTTTTGTATGCACAAGATTAGCGTAGGAAGTGTAAATTATGTGGCTAATGTATAATTAATTGGATATTACTGCATGGATAATTTATCGCCGGTTAAAATGTTAAAGGAGATTCGCCTTGCGCAAACTTATCGCTCTCGCTTTTGCTAAAAGATCCTAGAAACCGAGTTTTCAGCCGGAGCGGAGAAAGTCGAGTCGCGCGTGGTGCGCCGAGTTCTTCCGAGTGGTCCCAGCTGCCACTCGAGTGCTTCGAGTTCCAGTGTGGCCCCGGCGCGCGCCTTATCTTCGCGCTTTATTATGACGTTTCGTTAAATGGATGAGTTCGCGTCTCTCCCGTGACCTCGACCTCATCTTTAATTCATATCAGGTTTTTTCGCCCGACCATTTTTGCCTGTGAACGAGGAAAGAGAAAAGAGCTGTGCGGTGCTCATATATATATATATATATATATGGATTTTTGTTGGATCTCGAATGGGATAAGATCCATTGATCGATCGATGCATCCAAATGGACGATGTACGTGACGGAAATAGTTTGACCCAGACCTCGAGTGACTCCGCCGGGGTCGGTAGCCGTGCGCCCAAGGGACCTTTTATATTTCACTCGGACAAACTTTCATCGTGTTACACGCCACGTTATTACGTATACTAGCCACCGGGCACGTTTACTTGGAAGATCTGTAGAGTAATATATTCGATGAACGAATCATTGCTTATATATATGTATATATATATATATATATGTTTGTTAATTGAACATTCTTCGCTCCACCACCAGCTCTGCACTCGATTTTACACGTTTTTATCCCACCATCCTCGGTGTCTCGTGTGCAGCCCACTACTGGAATATTGAGTGCTCTAATTTATAAATATCCACGAGTCATTCGCGATCACTGCAGGGGAGGATAGAAACTTTGGTATGCGAAACGTTTGATTGGATATCGACGAATCGCTGTATAGGTGTGTGTGTGTGTGTGTGACAATACAGGGGCGATGAAACAACGCTCGTGATCCTTTCGCAGGGCCAACGGAACTTTCATTAAAAATCGATAGATCTCACTTGGTCCCTGATAAACTTTTATTAATGCAGAAAGTTTCCTTTGATGAATCAATCACGCGGTTCATTCATTTTCATTTTCTATTTTTTGGTTTTATTTTTATCTGGGTGGTAGAGGGGACATTTAAATTGCTGGTTTATCTAAAAGTTTTTGAAAAATTAATATCTTTGATGGAATTTGATTAAGAAAGAAAGGATTTAAGAACGAATCGCGTCTTTGATTATTTTCAATTTTACACGGTCTCCTTCTTTACCCTTGAACCACAAAAAAAAAATCTGCATTTAACAAAGTAGAAAAATTATAATAAAAATTAAAAATTCCATTAAAAAAAATCCTTGAAACACGAAGGAGCTACGCCTCCGATTAATTCCGAACTCCACGCAGCAGCCTTTCTTCCTTCGATCCACGTACAAAAAATGCCCCCAAGATAAAGTAAATATAGGTAAACTAGAAAAAACGTCTAGTTAATTCCGAGCGTGGTTTGGAGGCTTGTACCGATTAACGAAGCCGGCTCGTTTCGATTCCCGAGCTCTCTCCGGGGCCCGTCGAGGCGGAGATAGGATCAAAAATCTATTTACGCGCGCGCGGAGGTAGTTCAGCCGGCAGGAAGAATGCAACGCACTCTCATCGTAAACGTTTAACGCGGCACGAATCGCTTTCACGGCTATTCGCACGCTCAACCGTTTGAGTATATATATACCAACGGGCGTCGGGATCCTCCGCGTTGCAAGATCCTCGATTTTCCCGAATCTCCGGAAGAACCAACGAAGAAAAGAGCCGGAACCGTGGCGGCCATTTTGGTGAACGGAAAATTGTTACCAAAAATTCTGCAAATTCTGTTTCAGGTGCTTTGAGGGAAAGCTCGAGGAGGAAATCTGCGAGGATTATCGCGAGCTTGAAGAGGAGTGGTACCAGTGAGGAGAAAGAAAAAGAATTGACCGTTTCCATCGAGTGGTTCTCCGGAGAACTCTAAAGCCGAGAGAGCGTTCGTGCAGTGTCGTTGGTATCGGCTCAAAGTTTTCTCGAGGATGAATGTGCAGCGGGTGTCAGTGGAGAAACGTGCGAGGAGCGATACACTCGAGCGGTTTTACTCGAGAGTAATAGCGACGAAGTAAATAATAAGCCCTCGGAGTCGAGGTCGTCCGAGTGCTGGACGAGCGGGTTTAGCTTGCTTCCGAGGAAAAGGACTCTCATCCGCGGCGCAGCGAGGATCGAGATAGGATCGAGAGAGGGACAAGGAAGATCCTCGGAGAGCCTTCTGGATGGAACGCCGTTCGACGCCTCTTCTCCTGATGGAACTCTTGTGACCTTGAAAACTTGTCGATACATCAGGATAAACGTTCTGCTGGATACGTGCGATCTTTGATGCTGCGACTTGTGGACCAGGCGTCTTCTTCTTGTAGACGATACTCGAGTGACCTTGAAGAGTCGTCCTCAGGAGGATCCAAGAAGAAGCCTGCTAGATAATTTTGAGCACCTTGGTTCTTGGACCAGCGTCTTTTCGTGGATGGAACTCGAGTGACCTTGAAGAGTGATCGGTACCAGAGAACCGGATGAAAATTCTCGAGTACCCGAAGCATTCCTTTGTACAGCCTCTGATGGTGTGATCTTCGAGCTGGCTGCGACCTTGACGCGAGCTGACATGTCGCGGATCTCCAGCCGAGTTAGCATAATCGCAGCGGTAGTGGCCATCGTGCTGCTGGTGGTTCTCGTCGCGGTCCTCTGGACGGGAGTGCGATCGAACGCTGCTCGAATTACACTCGACAAGGTCGAGTACAACGCCAACACTGCGAACCCAGGACGTTTGGTGGATAAAGGACTCCTGCGGGGTGTTTCAAGTGCTCTGGATAAAGTTGAATTTGTGACGAGCGATCCTAAGGATAATCTCACTAACGAAGGTAAGTTTTCCTCAAGTTTAACATCCTCCTAAATTTTATTAACGCGCATTTGCAAATAAATCCTACAATTTCCTACAGTTGATATATATATATATATATATATATATATACATATACACCCTGAAGAACCCATACGTACGAAATTTATACGATGAAGAAGCATTTGCAAATATATCCCAATCTTGCACAGTTAATACACATACATATATACACCCTGAAGAACTCGGGTACCAAATTTATGCGACGAAGAAAATTCTGGCGTTTCTCGGCAAGCAACGTCTAGACAGTGTCTGAAGGGAGAACGGAGCAAATAGACGTTTGGTTTTTACGAGTGGAACTCCCTCAGTCCTGTGTATAAGATAAAGCGAACGGAGAGCAGGAGCGAAACGATCGGCTTGATTGTACGACGAGACTTTGGGGCGATAAAATTCGATAACTGGCCAGATACGTCAGTTCCTGTTAGCAGGACCAGCGATGGATGCTGTGGGTATTCGTTTATTTCCGCCCGAATTCCCGAAAGGCTCGTTTGGTCTTTGTTCGCTCGGGCGGACGAGACAGGGAATAGAGCGAAATGTACGAAATTTTGTGAGAATTTCCTCGAAGCTTCGAGAGAGGTTCGTTAACGCATGGTGGATCGACCCGAGGATACAACGCGATTGCCAGGGAAAGCTAGAACGTCCAGACGTCCTTGTAAGGCCGCTGCTCCAAACCTACACCAACTCCTACATCCATTTATACATTCGTACACCTTCGTTCCCGCTAACAAGCTCGCATTTCTATTTGCATTAGCATTTAGCTTCTCGTGTAAAACCTCGTAACCACCTGAATCCGCTTTGCAATTGATTAAGAATGTCATAAGAGTAAAAATTGCATGGCTAATTATAGGCTTGCTCGTTTTGCATTATTGTCCATTGCACTCTTCCCTATTTCATCTTCTATTTTCGTAACTATCACGACTCTTCTCTATATATACATACACACTATATAAAATTCAAAAGAAAAATGTTAGGTTCGATGAAATTCTCTCGCAGCATCGACCAATAATTTCCTATGGCTTCCCGTTGGGATGATATATTATTTATAGTTAGTCGAGTGAGACTGCGCAGGTAGTTGAATTATAATAATGGAGGATAATGCTTATACGTTGAATTAGTTTCTCTCGATAAGATCGCATCGTCCGTTTAACGTATGAATAGATTGCCAGCCATCAATGGGGCATACCGTATTGCGGATTATCATAGTAGTCTATATGTGTATATATACAAGGCTAAGGCAACAGCTGTGCAATAAACGTGTAGAGGCTAGAAATGTGCAGAGTGTAGCCTTCTGGGTCGGTCAGTTTGCAGACAGGGACATTTTATGCTTTATACAATCGTTCGCTCATTTATTCATACTTATATATTTTATATCTGCCTGTAAACCTTGCGAAGCACAGCCTTTAACTCCCATAACCTCGTTTGTCTCCCAATGGACGCTCGCAGATTTTATTCGAGCGAACTTCGTCGCGTTAATTTCCACGTCTTCGTTCTCCAAACCTCTGCAATATCGCACTTCCCAGCTCTGATAATTATCATGCTGATTCAGCCAAATGATAATGCTTTGCTGTAAGAGCTCTAGGAGCATCAACCTTGCCATACGACGCGAGTGTCTTGACCGTGACGTCACTGATCGACATAGATAAGAACAGGGAGAATCGATAAGAAATCTATTTTTTCCATGTGCGTGGATTTTGGTGGATTTTATTCTGTTTTCTCGAAAGCTTTACGATTGTCGATCCTTCGAACGTTGTCCGGGAGAAAAGAGACTTCTCCCACACGCATAACAATCGAGTAAAAATCCTCGGCAATTTCGCAATACGTGTGCGAATGTTGGGACTCTGCTCGTTCGAGAGATAAGCATCCTTATTCCCGAGCGTTCTTAATAATAATAATAAGCATAATCGAGTGGAGATAAAATCTAGTTGCTCGAGTATTACGACATTATCGTAATTAGCATGGAGGTAGGATTAGATTCAGTAAAGAGTGGTATCTCGAGCAAAGAGAAGATGGACCGACGAAGAAAGTTTTTAAGAGTAGAGGGGGAGAGGGGGGGGGGGGGTAGCACTAGTATCTCAAGCGAAGAGAAGATGGACCAACGCAGAAAGTTTTACGAATAAACCACCATTCGTTCCCATCTCCTTAAAGTTGACACTGCAGTCAAGCGTGCGTTTGTAGCACCGAATATTTGGGTCAGTTTTTATTCGCTCGTGTGCGTATAGAAAATGCAGCGCTTGTGCGCGGAGTCTGGGAGCTTTTTTGCCGGATCTCCACGGGAACGGTCGACGCGACGTCCTCTCGCCACGTGTAGAAGAGCGTTGAAAACGCGAGGACTGGCACCGGTTGGAGTTTTACGTTTTAACGTCAACACAAGCGCATCGTCCGACGCTGCGACACACACGCACGTACAAAGGCGTTGATCGTGTGTGCGACGCGTGCTTAGCGGGTAAATTTGGACGTAACCGAGTCGTCCCGTTGACGACTTGCGCGAAAAGTGCGTGCGTCGCGCGAGCTCGTATTTCCGGCTGGCTAAGCAGATGCGCGGTTTCTGTCGTTCTTCTTCCTCTTTCTACTTACGCTTATTTCGAACTTCTTCCTCTTTGCTCTCTTTTCTTCCACCCCCCCCCCCCCCAACCCCCTTTAATTATTTCCCGACATAAATCTCGTCGTTCTTGTTTTTTTCATTATTCGAGATCGAGACCACGACTGTATATATATATATATATATATATAGAGTCGCGTGATTGGTAATTGGAGAACGAAAAGCTGGCAATTTTTCGAGAGGTTTTCGCGGGCAGACAGCACGGCGACGACCTCCGAGGAAACCGGCCATTCCACCTGAAATCCGTTGCAGTATGTACAAGCATATATATATATATATATATATACACAGACGCAGGTCGACACATTCGAACGCACCACTCAAGTAGGTGTAATACTGGCTGGTACGTACAAGCCCGACCCGTGTCTCTAACCTTCGCGCGAAAGACCATCTTCTTGCGCGTACTCGTGGAGCGCTCGACCGAACTATTGGATCACGCGGCGAACACCAATTATCCACTCTTGCAGGTGGTCCATCTGTTTTTTTTATACAAATATAGCATGAAAAAACAGATGACTCTTACGCGTGTGCACGTGTATATGTGTATTATCTCTCTAAAAGATTACGTTGTAAAATTCAACGACCACCGTCTCTCTCTCTTATCGCTGATTATTCGCTTCGTCGTTAGGAAATAAAAAGCTGGGAAATAAAACGAATTTATTGGCCTCTCACGCCAAAGTTTTATGGAAAGTCTGAAAATTCTTTGGATAGGAATTTTTAGGGTACTTTTTACACGGGAATAAATATAGTATATCCTCGTGGGGCCCTTGGACGAGGAGACGTAAACTTTCCAAACAGGTGTATTTCCTGTTGACGCTTCGTCACCGGTTTCTACCGTGTACATACGCGCCATGTTTAATGGCGTCTTTGCAGTTAGGAGCTCGTGACGTCACTGGTACCACGGTGGTTTGCGATGAGCAGTGGCGGGGACCAAGCGTTTCCTCGACGTTTGCGAATTTTCGCAAGCGATTTCCAACTGTGAAATTGGATCGACGAGGACTCGATTTTGCGTTAGGTAACGACAACGAAAGGATTGATAATAAAGTAGCGCGTTTGGGCGATCCACGCTCGACGTTGTTGGGTCGAGGCTCGTCGATCGTATCGCCGATCGCTTCAAACGGTTTTCGCAATTTCGCGTGCGAGTTTTTAATATCGCAATGGCAGGTTAATTATGATTTGTTTTCGGATCGAGTCGATTTAAGTTATATATATATATGTACCAATAGAGTGCTCGTCTATGCTGATTACAGTGATAAGACGCCATGTTAATTTTCTACATAGTCGCGCCTCTCCGAGATACCGCGAGACACATTCGCACACACACACACACATACTCAGTAATTTGTAACGGCTTGGTTAATCGCTTCATTAGACTCCATTCTTCGGTGACTGTTGCAAAATAAACCTCGTGTAAATTACTAAATCGACTAGCTGTGATTTCAAGAGTATCTAACTGGACGATTATGAAGTAAAGGGGGGGGGGGTGTTACAAGCAAACGTAATTAAGTACTCGCGTATTATGCACTGAACTATAAATCTCTGCCTCGTCTCTATCACGTCTCGTCTCGTTCGACTCTCCTCGGAATCATGCTGTAATAATTTGATTAGACGCGCAAGTACGCGTAATAAACGATCTCGCGCTTTAATGTATATTTCTGGTATTCCTTAAATGTTGCTGTTAATTCGTCGATGAATTTTTCAAAGTTTTTGCAAGTAGAGAGATTTTAGAGCGATGATTAATAGAGAAAAGTTAATTTAAAGATTTTCCTTATATGTTTCTGTTAATTCGTCGCTCGATTTTTCAATGTTTTTGCGAATGGAGGGATTTTAGAGTGATAATTAATAAAGAAAAGTTAGTTTAAAAGTTTTTGATTGTTCTCATTTTTTTTTGTTTTTAAGGGGAGGGGGTAGATCACTGCAAAAACAAGGTTTAATCACAAAGTGGTAGCTGAAAGGATTTAAATATTACTCGGTGATGTTATCGCCTCGAGGATCCCGATCGGTCTCGAGACATGGCGGAACGTTTCACGTCATCCTGCAGGTGGAACTTTGATTATATTGACTCTCTCAATTAGCTGTAGACTGTGACGCGCAGTCTCGCTCGATTTCTTCCAAGCAGCATTGAAAATTCCCTTCAGAGAAACTCGCTAAATCATCCGGCGCGTCATCGAAGAAAATACAGAAACTCGCGTGGCTCGATCATCATTTTTATCAGAGCGTAATCAACTTTTGATAAAAATCGCTAATAAAGGGAAACTTTTTTCTCGCGTTATATTTCGCGAGAGAGATCCTGAAGAGAAGGGGGTATTTTCTTCGAGCAAAGCTTTGCACGCAATTTTACCAGACAAGCGCAAGGAAATATTGTTTGGAAATGTTAATTTCAAGCGCGAAACGTCAACGGACGAGTGGAGTGTCGCTGCTCGTGGTTCGCACCTGCACGAGCAATTTACGAGAGATTTTCGTATTTTTCCGGCAATAAACGACCAATGAGTAAGAGAGTGTCAGCGTGATTGCAATTTCTCGCTTCGGCGAAATGCTATAATATGCTAATTGTTAACAAAAGCTGCGAGTGAGGACAGCGGTTCTTCCGAGGCACGCGTGCTGTTCATCGAAACGAGCGACCGAATGATTTACGCGATTAGAAACCTCAACGTTTACGGAAAATTCAATTTGTTAATTGCGAAATTTCGTCGGGTTTCGCAACTTTCTTGCGAAATTTGTAATTTGGCAATAATTATTTTTTTGACGATCGGTGAGATAAAATAATTAAAAATGGAGTTTTTTTGCGAAAAAGGATTAAACGATAGAAATTTCACGACTCTGAGATATAAAAGAGGGCTGTTAATGTTTTAAGATAGCGATTCGAGTGTTGCGATAGAGAAAAGGGAATGAAAAGAAAACAATGAGAAAGGAAATGGGTTGCGAGAGGTCAAGTATGAGTGGTGCACGAGTGACACACACGCGGACCTTATATTGCGGTATCCGTGCAACTAACGCACTTCTCATTACAAAACATATATACATATAAACTGCAGCAAAGCGTTAATTTTTTCAATCGAGCATAACGCAAGCGTTCGGGAAATAAAGAAACGTGAAAGGTCATCAGCGATAGAAACGGTAGCCTTAATACATCTGCAACTTCCCACGCGAGTCTCGCGATTATAATTAATTTGGATTTTCTGCTTCTTTAACTATATATATATATATATATATAGATAACCACAAAGAAACGATAAAAATCGGCAGAATTTTATTCCTTGCAAAGTCGAAGAAGATAAAATTTGATACAATTTATGCAAGTGTCAATAGTTGGGTGGTAAATTAATAAATTTCTCCAATGTAAAATTAACAAAGCTAATTAATACTCGTACATGTTATACGATGATAAGAGTCGGATACTGACGGTTCGGATTAACCATTGGTTCGTTTGTGCAGGTTCTATCGGTTCTCTAATGATTTAACTATATATACAGGATGTAACAGCAATGATGTTTTTAATATTCATAGATAACCACAAAGAAACGATAAAAATCGACAGAATTTTATTCCTTGCAAAGTCGAAGAAGATAAAATTTGATACAATTTATGCAAGTGTCAATAGTTGGGTGGTAATTTAATAAATTTCTCCAATGTAAAATTAACAAAGCTAATTAATACTCGTACATGTTATACGACGATACGAGTCGGATACTGACGGTTGGGATCGACCGTTGGTTCGTTTGCGCAGGTTCTATCGGTTCTCTAATGACTTTCCAATGCTTCTCACCTGATAATTAATCCCGCCAGTGCTTTCCGCTTTCTACGAGCTAGTGCAGCGTATCGAATTAACAATGATAATTATTACTATATATATATACATATAGATATATAGATGAAAGAAAAGTGGGAAAGGTCGAGAGTGGCGTTGCTCGGTATTCTCTTCAGCTTCCCACACGCGCTTGCCAAACGCGTTTCTCCTTCCAACTCGCATATCGCGTGCACTTGCGCCGGCAGGGTGGACGCACGCGTATATCGGTGCATCGTGCACTGTTCTCGCAATAATTACATCCACCACGACCCAACTTTCCTGTCCTCCTACGTGCAACCTCGCGATTTTCGCCATACGCTCGAAATAGACGGACCAATCCGACGCTCCTCTCCTGGAACTCCTTAAATAACACGCTTCCGTATTGTCCACCCCCCCCCCCCCCCACCCCCCACTCACCCACTTTATTCTTAATGGAGAAACAAGTGTACGGAAACGTATTTTGATTATTCCTAAAACTCCAGTCAGATGTACCGCTGTACGAAAGATTGGATGTTCGTTTTTATTTATTTCCCCTGGAGAAAATCTAGGGAAAAATGCATTGTTATTTGCGAACGTTGTACAGTTACGCAACTTTTAATAAGGTAAGGTTCATTTTATTACCGCGAGTGAGATTTTACCGCGTTACGTGCTGAATGTGATTTTCAACTTCTTAGCCCGGAGTCATTAAATTGGTAATTTTCGTATTTACGATCGTATTGCAATAGTTCAGGGGTTAAGATAAAAAATTGATAGCGACCCCTTTGAAATAATAGCAGCTTTGACGTATGAGAAAGTAACGGAAAGGTATATATAATGCAGACAAAAAGTTTATTGCGTTATTATGATTTGATTAAACCGTAAAGAATTTTTCGAGAAAATGTGATGCAGTGTCACAGGAAATTTCCATATTAGATCGATCACCTTGTGCTAATTATCATTCTTCGCTAAATAATTTCTCGATTTATTCCTTCGTGTATTAATTACAGAAAATATATAAAACAATTTTCCAGAAAAAGTAATTTAGTTTCACAGAAAATTTTCAAATTGTATCAATCACCTTTTACCAATTATCATTCTTTACCAAACAATTTACCAATTTATTCCTTCGTGTATTGGTTACAAAAAATATATAAAAAGTTTTTCAACAAAAAGTGATTTAGTGTCACAGAAAATTTCCAAATTAAATCAATCACCTTTTACCAATTATCATTCTTTATTAAGCGATTCACCAATTTATTCCTTCGTGTATTATTACAGAAATTGGCACACACACTGATTTCATATATTTCCCTTTATTACAGAGAGGTAAAGAGGCTATTTTACATTTGTATCGAGTGCAGCTGCAAGTTCGTACAAGCAAACACCCTTGGGGAGTAACGTTTACTTCCATTCAGCTATACAGCGACTCGTCGAGTGAATGATACGAAGAAGAAAACGATCCTTTGACGTTTGGCTGCCTATATATACATATACACACATTTACCCATATAATTTACACGTTGCCAGTGGAGTGTGGCTGTCGTTAATCCAGCCAAGAAAAGTCCAGAGTACGAAAATGATCGCAAGATCACCTTCCTTATTGCATCTGGCTTCTCAATAACTGCCACAGAACGAATCGTAAATTACGACGGCATCGGCCTCATGGACTATTAATAAGCTACTTGCTACCACCTAAGGATCGTTCTATATCCGCACACCATTGTCACAGACTCTTATACGGTGCACACCAAACCACGAATCTTCCCCCCATGACTCTGCGCTGGGAAACTGCTTTAGGAAACGAGTCTGATTAAAACGTGTCTTTTAACACACACACACTTTTGCAAATAAGGACTTGGACAATAACTGTCGCGAGTGTTTGCACATAAATTATACCGAATTCAATTGGGAATGCTTGTACTAATAATATATATATATATATATATATATATATGCAAAGAGAGAGAGGATATTCTTAGCCAAGGAACTCGGAACACGTGCTTCCCATTGCAAAACGAAAAATCACGAGTTTGACTCGATCCACAACGATTCTCGATTTTCTACACGAAAAACGCACTACTACAGTGGCGTAAAACAGCGGAATTTTGAATTTAATATGATCGACTCTGTAACGCAGATCCTGTTACGTTATCAAATTCTTCGAGACGAGGGTTGGCTGATGGAACTTTGCTGCTGAAGGAGAATGGTGTATATAAATTATTTTGTCAACACTGACAAACTTTTATATCGGCTCGACGAAACTATAGAAATTAGCCATTGACAGGGAACATAAATCAACGTCATTAATTTCGTTTAAACGCTCGTCGACTATTCTCGAGCCAATAAAGTCTCCAAAATTTATTTAGCCTACATTTCCATCCCACTGTGCGGTGGTTAGTCTCTCGGAGTGACAATACGAGGCTCTGGAGAATAAACAGCTGATGCGAGAGCAACATAAATTAATTCAGTTGATTCCAGTTTAGACTTTTGTGGCGTTCTTGTCTTCTCATCAGGGTCGCTCCGTGCCTCGACTAGATTAAAATCGAACACGAAGAAGCTCGCTCGAAAAATACTATAGACGAGTTAATAAGCTTCTCGTGCTGTAACGAATAATTTTGTTAGAACCCAACGTAGCTTCGAATTCTGACTGGAAACCCGGAAATGGGTTGGTGAATGCGCCTGCGACAAATACGGGACAATCACGCCAACGCGCTCTTTGTCAGCTCCTGGCCGAAACTTTTCTGCCTAACATTCCTAGTAGGTCAATCGCGTGACTCATGTGGCATTGTCCTCTACACCAAAGTTCATTCTTCCCTTTATTTTATCATTTTCCCACGATACAATTTCCCATTTGTTAATCAAATCCATCAATTTCCCTCGACAGCTTTTCATGGAATATTTTTTTCCCATTTTTATTGGTTTTCAAAGTTTGCACTTTACGCGTGTATCGTTTGATTGGAGTTTTGTAATTAAAGCTGTACGAGAGACTAGCTTGTTTCTACGATTATTCAGTGGCTCGTTGCACGAGCAATATTCCTGATGGATTATCCAGTTTCTCGAAGGAACCTTTGAAAATCCGCGGGACGGATGAACGCTCGAACGAGGTAACCGGTGGCTTTTACGACGACAGAAACTTTCAACAACGGAGAACTCGAGATTCTCGAGGAGTATCGAGGGAGCCGCGATTAAGATTTATCGTCCGGTTCCTCCCGCGTTATAACGATATCTCACCTGACAATAATCCTCTGTATTACGAACCGCTTTTGTCCCAGACCTTCGCTTCGATGCAAACTCTTGCAAAATTCCTCGGAAACTTCCATTCTCGAACTAGAACCCTGAAGAAAAACGTTAAAACACAAAAACTATCGCTGTCTCTGACCAAATCTCAAAACTCGATACTTTGCACTAAATAATCCACAAATCCTTGAGCAAACTCCAATCAACGTTCATCCTCGTGATGCAATTGCCTCACGAAAATAACTGGCCCGTTTAGTCACTCTTTATTGACCCAGAAATTACACTCGCTTCCAACTCCTATATATATATATATAAATATTCTCATTGTAAAGAATGCGGTAGTCGAAAGAGTCATTTCTCCGTAATTAAGAAAAGTCGGAGAGAAAGGTTGGCTCGAAAAATGCGAATTTTCCATCGGAAGAGGGGTCAACGACCTTTCGTACGCTTTG
The DNA here is from genome assembly GCF_024137725.1 of Prorops nasuta. Classification (NCBI taxonomy): domain Eukaryota; kingdom Metazoa; phylum Arthropoda; class Insecta; order Hymenoptera; family Bethylidae; genus Prorops; species Prorops nasuta. The sequence goes on from NW_027116808.1 coordinate 2,607,534, forward strand.
GAATGTCGAGGATCGAGAGAGAGAGAGAGAGAGAGAGAGAGAGAGAGGATAAGAATTAATAACATTAGGAATATAAATTGAAGCGAAATGAAGGCAGCGAGTGGAGAAGGAGGGGATGAGCGTTAATCGTGAGTTTGGTTCATAAGCTATCTGTATATACGTAACCTTTGTTCAACGTTGTTGTTAAAAAGAGGAGTTGATAAATCTCGACGGTTGCTGGGAGAGACGAATGTCTTCTCTGTTTACACGCAGCCCGGAGGAGAGCGTTGGACAGATACGTCCCGCAATAAACGTCGGGCTTAAAGCGTAGTCAGTGACAGTTGACAATAGCCGTCCCTTTCCGAAGACGTTCGTTTTCACTGACTGCCAGCCTTTTACGCCGTAATTATTTCTCATTCTATTTGCAATTGTGAGAAACTTTGCGGTTATCGCTATATATAAAGCAATATGTAAATAGAGTGACTCATTCTACGCACCTTTTCTTCGAACCTCGTTCCTCGCGCGTCGCGTAATCCCAGCGGATTAATTCCTTTGTTACGAGAGCTATCCATGACAACAATAACATTTCCCGCAACCGTTCGACCTCTGACGGAACAACAACAGCGTTCTTCGCCTCCGAGACATCTGTTAGAAGTCTTTTAGACATCTTTTCGATGCTCGCTGGGGAATCTTGTTACGATTAATGAACGAGATGTATAACCGGGTACATTGGCCCAGTCGGTTAGTCCCATCTGTCAATTCCCGCCGAGATAACCACGTCAAAACAATTGCTCGGAGATTTATGACGAGGAGTCGATGTTGCTTTATCGTATGTATAACACCGGGAAGTCCGTATACCGATAGCTCTTGGACGACACCTTGACGAAATATAGTCATTCATCACTGTGCACGATGCCACTGAAAATGTTGCTTCTTTTTTTTTTATTAATTTCTTACGTATTCCGTACACTGATTTACACTCGTTTTTAATCATCAGTTATCTAACAACACCAAAGACTTTACCGTCATTGAAATTTATTTCTGCAGCTGCCAAGAGATTGGTGAATTTTTCGCGAGGACCCTATTAGCATAATGATATTCATACATTGTTCCTCGACGTCGAGTTAGAGAGGTGGATTGTGGTTATTGGTACAAACATAGAGGATGGCGGGCTCTCGGAGAAAATTGATTAACGGTATTAAATCGGAACACGCGCTCGGTGCATCTGCTCTCTCGCTTGGGAATTGAGCGGGTGGAATGGAAGGTTAGGTTAGGTGGGTCTACCGGGAACAGAGAAGCGGGGGGAGGGGGGGGGGGGACCAATATCGAAGCTGTCCGGGAAGAACGGAGATCAGATTCATGAATATCGTTAGCGTGGACCACCTTCGTGAGTATCGTGATAAGTCAAGGTCCGTGTAGCCTTGTAAATTACAAAGATTCTGTAACGACGATCGATCGCGTGGCGAGATCCAGGGATCGATTTGTACAACTCGAAGTGTAACACTCGACTGCTTCGATATCTGATTCGATTCGTCCAAATGACAGGTGTATATATATATATAATTAATAACGATTATTTAACGCAAAAACCGAGATATTACAAAAACTGTTTGTCATAGGAGAAACTATCCTCGAGCTGCGAAAAACTGACGTGCGATTGATATATCGTTGCGAGAAACTCCGAGAGCTTTTGTTCATAAACATTGGAGGCAGATCTCCGAGGGACGAAATCGCCACCGGGCAGGAAGATATATTCGTCGCTCGGTCGTAATTTATTTTTAAGACAGTTTGGTTTAAAATAGTCAAACACACGACCAGCTGGCTATCTCAATGATACGATAACACCGGGTGTTCTTGAACTTGATGGGATCGAGCTCGATCTCGCACGAATTTTCGGTTCCCATTATTATTATTATTTTTATTACATATACAGTTTAGGGTGGAATTATTTCACGAAGGAAATAACTCGATTGATATATATATATATATATATATATATATATATATGTTTGTACTTGAGAAATCACAGTGTTGTGCACTTTTGACGGATTCGATAAATTTATCGAAAGAAATATTTCGTCGAATTAACGAGCCGCGCATGACATTTGCCTCACCGAAGAATTCCGAGTATTTCCAGTGCAGCGCGCGATATCTCTATAAATAACGGGATTAATGGGCTTTTTGCGTCAACGATCGACCGTACGAAGATCGAAGATCCATAAGCAGCTCGTAATTTCTTTTAGCATACCTAACAGCGCTTAGTTTACTTTCTTAGTAAATCACGTTATCGCGAGGAGATTTATCGTACAGAAATGCACTTTCCTTATCTCGCGCTGCGTTACATAATGCATAATTCAGCACGCATTTCCTGCGGGAATAAATTATTGCGCATTGTAGTATTTAACCTATTTAAAGCTTCCGCACTCTCGTAAATAATTGTGTCAGGGTGGAAAGAGGGTGGATGGGAAAAGGGTGCAGAATTTTCCAATTTCCACCATTCTTCGTTTCTGCATTTTGTATTTCGTAGAAAATTCGAGTTCCTCATCGAAGCTTCCGGAGACGTTTCCAATTTGCTCGGAGTGCGAAGCGTCGAGTTTTGTTTTGGGAAGTCATTCACGGTCTTGCGTGGTGTACGCGTGTTCCCCCGTGGGTAATGAGAGGCGTCGAAAGAGTCCCGCAAATATCTTTTGCCGATGCATAAATGTTTATGCAAGAGAAGAGCGCAGTGCCGGTGAGACACATCACTCTTATGCGCCAGACAAAGTCGTCTACCGTCGGTGCAGTTCAATGACACTTGTAGCTCGTCTCTTCGCGAATCGCAGGGAAGAAGACCAATAACGAGCTACCACACGTTTTTTCAATCCTGTGGAGATTTTTCTATCTCCTTCAATTTTAATTCTTCCAAAACCAAAAATCTCCTCTTACAAATCGATATTCACTGCGAATCCTCTTAACAAAACACAAAAACATAAATTTTCCCAGAAAAAATACTTGTTTGTATAAATTATACTGCGATAATTAATAGCTTTGATTAAAATATATATATATATATATATATACAGTAATAAATTCCCACAAACACAAAGATTCGAAAACGAACGCATCATCTCCAAAGCTGCAAAATATTCAAGATTTCCTCTTCTTCAAACCAGTGACAATGGAATTGGTAGCTCTCATCAGCATACGCACAGAGGGCGGTTATTGTAAGTAGTGGAGAAACACGATTTGCAGATAATCATAATCGACTTAGGTTTCTCGACGTGTACGCAATTTCTCAGTTTTTTTCTTCGGATCGTAGCTTTCGCGTGGGTAGAGCAGTGGCATTATAACCGAGCAAGATTGGAAGAAAGGGAAGGAAGAGAGGGGGGGGGGGAGGGGGGTATGGAGACAAAGCTCGGGGGATCAGCAGCGCGGCGAGCAGAGAGTCAGAGGTGAGATGGCAAGTATGAGCACCTTGAAGAGTAAGAGGGGGGGGGGGGGGGCAGAGGATAATAGGCAAACGTTGAACCGGATGCTTCGTGTACATAATTATAAGTGGTCTAGTGGAATAACCGGCAGAGTTTTGTAATCGGCTTACGATGTTCCGGGAAGCTGACGGATGTCTGTGGTGCGGGTTGCAGGACGGAAGAAAAGGAGGGTGAAAGGCAATAAGGCAGACAGCGAATACAGCGATGCGCGGTGAGAAAACGATTCCCCGGGAGGTGAGGTCGAGTCGAGGAGGTAACCTGGCCGCAGAAAAATGCTTACCGACTGTTAATCCGATATCCAGACACAGGATACCCTCCGTAGGGACGTGGCCTGATAGGCGGTACACGCTTTATTGGGCGTGCCACACACGGACGCGCGTATTTTGCCAGCGCGTTATTCTATATATGCGATATGTGCCGTAAGATCGGCAAGAAATCGTCCTGGGACGCGTCGGCGGTCAACGACGGAATTTTGTCGGAACGACCCGATCGGCGTTACCGATTTTATCGTCCTCGCGGAGAGACGAATATCAATCTTCGTATTATCGTCCGGACGTTGTCGTTGTTATCGTCCTGTGGTCCTTGACCTTGAAAATTAGGGGTTTTAAATTTCAAGGTTTCTTGTGTTACAATTGTTTATATATATATGTATATATGTAGTTTGTAGGAATCGATCGGGTTTTCCCGAAGAAAGTTTAAAGATGGAGGAGTCGAGGATCGGAATATTCGCAGCGTGTGGATTTAACGATCGGGAAGATCGATAAGAATCGGTGGTTCGCGCAAGGGGCAAGGGCGTGCATTAATCAAAGTTTGCTCGCGCGAGTCTTTCGAGATCGCATCGGATTACCCGATGACGCAAGGAACGACAATAGCGCCGTGTACGACCATCGGGATATATATGCATATATATATATATATATATATGTAATGTTGTTGCAAACGTGCGAGGAAACGCAACATGATTTTCTGAGTAGATCGTAGATCCGGCGAAAAGGGAAGGTCGAGTTGCGTCGCGAGGCATATTTAATTTCTTCGTCGCCGCATATTTTTCGCACTCGTTAGGCGTCCTGCCGTCCTTAAACTTGCACGATTCCTCGAAAGAAGCGCGATTTCGGGAAATGCTTACCACGCGTAGCTGACTACACGGTTATCAGTTGCGAGAAGGTGCAATCGCCCGACACGCATCGAGACCCGATTTAATTCCGCTGTTACGAGTGACCGAGTCATCTATTATTTATGTAAAATTTTATTTTCTTTTTTTTTACCGAAAAAAGCGCGATTTTGGAACATTCTCAATTGTTGTTTGTTGCTGAAAGGTGCAATTTGTATGACACGCATCGAGACCCGATTTAATTCCATCGTTACGAGTGACCGAGTCATCTATTATTTATGTAAAATTTTATTTTCCTTATCGAAAAAAATGTGATTTTGGAAAATTCTTACTTTGCTCAGCTGATGATATCGTTATCAGTTGGTAAAAGGTGCAATTTTATGACACGCATCGAGACCCGATTTAATTCCACCGTTACGAGTGACCGAGTCGTCCGTTATTAATATAAAATTTTATTTTCTTTACCGAAAAAAGTGCGATTTTGAAACATTCTTACTTAGCGTAGCTGATTACATTGTTATCAGTCGCTAAAAGGTGCAATCTACGACACGCACCAAGACCCAAGTTCCGCGTGGAGTAACCGACTCATCTATTATTTATGCAAAACTTAATTTTCCTTGCCGAAAGATTGCACATAATACCGGTTGTATATCGGTGCTTTGGACAAATGGATAATTTAACTATATATACGAGATATTAACGAAATAGCGGTGTCCCGTTAGAAAGCGATGTCTCCAGGGGACTCTTAAGCGGGGAACGCAAGGAATAACGGGAAACGCGATGTCCCCGACTATAAAATCATTTTTCTATCGAAAGCACGCCGTTCGTACGCGTCGTGTTTGATTTTTTCCGAGGAGTATCAATTTCGGTTGCGACTCGTGCGTCGAGGAACGCGTGGAGAACGCGTGGAGAACGGAGATGCGATATCGTGTGGCGTTGACGAAGGTGCGCTTGAAAGGCTATCTCGGTGCTTCGACTAATTATTCATATGCGTGCGCGCTTACGTGTCGGTGAGTCGAGCGATGCGACAAAAACAAGGCTGGCACAGAGCCAGGGGACGTTGAAGATTCGCGTAGACCAGCTTCTTCGGCTTCAGGATTTGCACCATGCTCCATTAAATTCATCGGTGTAAATGGCTTTGCTCAAATTGAATTATCAATCGCGTTGATCGGCAATGTTCTGAAGAACTTGAAGAGTGAAAAATGAGTTTAACGCTTTGGATAAATGACACAAGTACGTGAAAAGATTCGATGCACTCGAATATCGCATAATACAGAAAGAAGAAACATGGAGGAATTTCCTAAATCGAACTCGAAGAGTTACAAACTCTTCAGAAAGATAATTAAGACAGCCAAATAAATCATGAAGAACGCGAAGAGTTTTCTTCTAGTTTTAGAATCTTCCGTGACAGAATTTATCGATTTTTGTCCACATCCATACTCACGTGCGATTTTCAGGTCCCACGGATCGAGTATCGTTTACACCGAACGAAGAAGTTTCTCACCAATATAAAAATTTCTCTCTGTGTGTGTGGTCCTAGACACTAAGTGGTTTTTCTTGTATTATTCCGGTAATTGGGCGTTTCATTAAGTGTGATAAACGCGAGGAGCGAGAGAACGAGAGTTTAATGCAAGGAATGGATAAAGGGGGCAGGTAGCCACCAGGCAGGATCTAACACACTCGAAGGATATTGGATAAAGGACGCGCACACCTTGATCGCGCACGAGAGAGAGAGAGAGAGAGAGAGAGAGAGAGAGTCGTTTAGTCTCGAGGGATTTTCCAAACTGGACAAGGGGGATTCTCGGAGACTTTTCACGGACAATGACGCCTACGGGTCTCCTATATCCTCTTACGAATCGCTCGCTCGCGTCTTACCTGGTTCCCCCCGGCCAAATGCATATGCAATGCATGTGCGGACGCGTAGGTACGGAGATTTAAGGCGTCTGCACGAGCACGCTGCTTGGATACAGAGCCTCGAGCAAAACCCTTTCTCGGAAACCCCCCTCCCACTCCCTCCACAGAAACGTCCACAAATTATACCACCTGGACCCTTGATAACGGACAGGCTTGTTCCTCATTATCACCTCTGATAGAACACCTAATTGCCTTGCTGAGGAACCAACTCCTCTTATCTTCGAATATCCGCTTCGTTGCATTGTCAGGAACGTCTTAATTCGAACGAATCAAAATTTTAATCGTTGAGCATGGAATTCTTTTGTTTATCAGTATACATGTATATAACAATGAATATTTAGGTTGCAAAGTAGTTTCGTTCAGAGTGCTGCAGTTTTTCCTCAACGATAAACAATGGCTGCGAAGAAATCAGGATAGAACAATAGGGAAACTAATATTCCATCTGCTACCGTTCAGATTATCCGAGCGAGATTATCGCGAATCGAGAGATCCCGAGAGAAAAGTGTCCAGTTGCAGGATCGAGAATGGTCCAACGCAAAAGTCTAATAAATAATGCATCTATTGGAGCGAAATCGTGTAAACAGGGCTTTTATGGGACCATTTATCTCGCCCAGTACAAATTTGGAGAGATCGAATCAGAGTTCCAATAGTCTGCTGGAAACACACCCGTACAGCTGGAGAACGTGCCATTGGGAATATTCGGTCGACGAAGTTTTTGTCTAAAATTGCACGAGCAGTCTCAGCTTGGAATTCATGAATTGCAAATTGTATATGAGAGAAACGAGTGTCTCTCGTCGTGAGATTCTTTATTCCCGAGGCTCGGATTTCATCGTAGGTTTTATTGGACGATTTATCGACAATTTTCTCCATGTCCCCGTGCCGAGACGCGGATTGGAAATAATGGAAAATTAAGGAGGCTTGTTCTCTCGTTGCACTCGTTGAAATTGCAAGATTTTCCACTATTCAGAGTGGCTTGTAATCTCTCTTTAGCGATTCGATTGTATTTTAGATTTCGACGTGGGGCAAGGCTCCATTGTCCAGTTAACTAAGCGACGTATCAAGGGGGCGAGGGGGGGGGGGGGGGAGGGGTGGAGATTTAGTTCTTTCGAATCTCGAAGTTATAAAGTTTACTCGGTATTTATGGTCCTCGGAGATATTATATCGGCCTTCTTCCTGTCTTCTCTTATATTCGCGTCGTTATATCGCCGTAAATATATAACACGACAGCCTTCAACAGCTATCGACTATTCGGATTGGACCTGGCGACCATTGTCAGTTGAAACGCGATTGCCCGCTCGAGCTCTCTCGTAGAAATAGAAAACCGAAACCGGATTTCTCACCGATCACGTTAGGAGGAAAGTAGCTCGTTCCTTTCCAGCTGACCTTACATTACCTAACACAACAATTTTCGCTCCTTATATATGCATTTTTATCCAATAGGAAAATTCTTCGAGTTGCAGAGAGCACTATTTGTATATATGATTCCTTGTAAAATAATAAATTTATAGAACGAATTATTCTATACGAAAATCCTTCGGATCCAGTAGAGCACTACTTGTATACACTATTCGTTATTATACAATAAAAAATAATTTTGTAACATTAAATGGAAAAAAGTCTTTGAACAACGTTTTCACAAAAAATCATTGAATCCCAATGGGAGAAAGGCCGCGGTCCCTGCTCGTTTCCAGCGTCGGCTCGAATTACTTAATTGCACAAGCTGTTTTTTCGCGTCAAGTCGAATCACCGATTCGCAGAGATCGGATCTTTTCGAGGAGAAGCCGATTTATCTCGCACGATCCGTTATTCAGGACTCGTTAAACGGGCTCGCTCGCTCGGGTAACGCTGCAACGCTGAAAGTAGAAACCGATCGATCGATCGATCGATCGTTATAAGCTCGTACCGATTTTTCGTGGTGGAGCAGCAACGAGCTACCGAAATTCGAAACCAACGCTCGCGTTGCTGCAGTGGCCACGCTGCAATTATTTCGAGCTTGCTTCCCCGTCACGGTCACTACCGATTCTCGGACAAAACATTGCCGAGAGGCGAGCGACAAATTCAGCCACGGCGCGTGCTGAAAGCATAAACTTCTTCGGCTCCAAATTACGCAACCACTTGGCACTCTGGATGTCGCGTGAGCGGCCCTCGCCTTTACCACACGCACACGAGTCGAGTTGATTCTCGTTGACAACACTGCACCCATAACCGAATACCACCGATCCTCTCGTAACTCTCTTACCGATTTTTCATCATCGACGATATATTTTTGCGAATAAGCGTTATAATTTGGATGGAATTTTTGTTGGAAATTTTTTTATTCTAGAACAGGAATATTGTTTATTTTTTTTAACGATTTGTACTCGAGGATATTGAAGTGAGAACGATGAGGATGTAGAGATGGGATGAAGAAGACGTTAAGAACGCGAGGTCCTTTTATCGGTAAATTGGAGGATTTTAAGCTACCTTCGCACGGTTGCAATTAACGACGATCTGTTTCTTATCTTTCGAGGGGAATTTTTTCAAGTTCTACTGGAGAAATATATATATATATATATACATATATAGTTTCCTGTGGCTTTTAAGGCGCACTCACCCTTATCCCACTCGGCTCTTCCGGATCCGAGTTATCCAGAAGAGATGAGGAAACGTTCGATTCGAATGGAACTTCTCTCACCCAGACCAATATATAGAATGATAATTTCCTGTGTATAAACCAAGTTGTTTCAGAGGCTCTTGTATATACATGTATACTTTGCACCTTATCAGTTCCCACGCACGCTGTTCCATTAGCTTATAACACCTACTTTTATCATTCAAGGAAATTTCTCGCCCAACGTTCATTCCCAATAAAGTTATCCCATTCCTCTATCTGTATGTGTGTGTGTGTGTGTGTGTCATCGTTTCGCAAAGATTTCCATTCCTGTCCCGAAATTAAGTGTCCTGTCCGGGAGATTTATCAGCGAACAGTAAAAGTGTCGATGATAATATAAATTCAGTAAATTATCTTATCGACTGCCACTTTTCATCGTCGACTCTGCATTTTCTTCAGTTTCGTCACAATGAGGGCTTTGTGAACAGCTGTGATTTTTCGAACGATCGTTTATCGATGCATTTCGGTAACGGAGCTTCCACAACCGAACGATAAAAGTGGTCGACAATGCGTCGTCTCATCGGGCTTCGAGTGTTTCTCACTGATGACGATGACGATGACGATGATGGCCATGCACGAGGCTGATCGCAGAGGCGAAAAGAATGTCAGACGGAGCACTCGTGCAACTAATTCAGGGCCACGATATCCGACGTTCGTATCAAGCGTTTAACGTTTCAGCAAGATATATGGACAGAGGATTTTCTTCGCGTGAAATTCCATCTTGGATGAGACTCTGATTCGATCGATCGCCCCACGGGTTCCGTGTGTGCAGTGCGTGGGGGAAAACTGTAACGAGAATTCTTGGAAATGTGCAGCTGGAGGAATAACGGAGAGGACAGGCAGAAGAAAGAGATGGTAATGCATGCAAATGAGCGAATTGAGAATATAGGAAGGATCGAGAAAGATAACTATAGAATAATTCGGTAACTGTGCGAGAGTGCGATGGTGTGGAGGATAAAGGTTTGATAAATCGATAGATTTCACGTATCACGCGAGGGAAATAGTTTAGAATTTGCAAGTTGGAAAATGAGAGAGGACGAGCAGAATAAAGAAGGAACGGACACAAGTGCATGTAAATATTAAATTGGAAGGAAAAGCGAGGAAAGGATGGAAATTGGTAACTATGCAAAAATACACTAGTGCGAAGGATACATTTCTCACTCTGAATAAACCTTTGATCCATAAATCGATAGATCTCACATGCCACACGACAGAAAATAGTATAGCAATAACATTAAGAATTTGCAAGTAGAGAAATAAGGAATGGTACAAGCAGAATGAAGAAGGAGCAGACACAAGTGTATGTAAATATTAAACTGTAATAGAGGTGAAAATACAGGAAGGATAGAAATGACGAGTGGTCGTGCGAGTGTGTGCAAGAGTGCATTTGCTCGTCCGTGTGGATGAAAGAAGCTCGACAAGGCGCATCGGCTTCTAATATATCCAGCTTTATAAGGTCGAATGAGACGGCTGAATGAATAATGTACGCTACGAGCCGCACTATCATCTAGCAATTCTCACTGCCAGATAAGGCGTCCAGTTGAAAATCTACGTAACGCCTGCTCGCTCCTTTCTTCCGCTTCCAACTCGACGGCATTGATACCTTAATAAGAGAATCGTCCAATTCCCCTCTCGATAAGGCAATAAACGCGTCGTTACCATGTCGAGACAGCCATAAAATTAATTTTAATAAATCGACAAAGAGTTTCGTTGCGATAGAAAATTAGTGCTTTTGTTTTGGAGGAAGCTTTGTGCGAAGCTTATGTGTCACAGCCAATGACGCATACGTCGGTGCGACACAAAGCCTCCCTGTGTCGTAACGAACAGCTTACTACCCCACGATCGCTCTCTCTCTCTCTCTCTCTCTCTCTCATTTCTTTCTCAACTCGTCTTTATACGTACACAATTAAAATATCTCAGATTTTCCACTGCCACGATAACGTCTTTTCCGAGGCTCGTCATTTTTTCTTCCAAACTCGACTACCTTGCCAATGCCATTTATCTTGAATTTTATTCCACTCGAGTGGAAAATTTCTGTCCATTAAAATGATTCACACTGGTCTGTCCAACGATACTCTCGAAATCTAAGAATTCTTCATTGATATCCCATAAATTTATCAAACTCTGCTTCCTCATCGACGAGCAGTGGAGAAACCTGATAAATTCAAAGATTTAAAATTAAAGTCGCAAACTATCAAACCGCTATTGGTTTATCTCGTTGAATTTGCATGCATCTTCGCGATAACTTATTAATAGAAACTCTGCATCGAAACTCGTCCTTGGTCAGCCTTGCGAGAATTTTCAGTTTGAAGGAAAATATAAAATTGAGGAAAAGGTGCCATTGTGGCGAGGAACGAAAGCGAAGAGCATCGTGACTTTTCCTCGCCAGCCTCGTGTCTCACCTGCTCGATTCACGAATGCGAACGTGGCATTGAGATAAGTTCGCGCTTCGTGATATTTTTCAGGAATCGAGAAAACACAAAAGAATCATAAAATTTATTTGTTTAGCATGACACGCGCGCTCGAAATGGATTTAGCCTCGAATTGATTAAGAGCAAACAGGTGAGAGGGTATTGGTGGTGGATGGACGGTGGTTTAACGATGTTTTCAATGCAGTTTCAATGCTGAACTTCTCTCCAATGCACTTGGAATAGCGATATTTTCAAGTCTGCTTCTTGGAAGCGAGTAGTACTTGCTGAAAAGTGCTGGCTTCTTAACACTCGGCTGTAACTCGCAAATATGCACATGCATTATTCTGGCGTGCTTCGTTTGTTATTTTGCAACTGGGTCAGGCAGTTTGTCAGTGAAAAAGTCAGTACGCTCGTTGCTGGTTGAGCCGATCGGCTGTATCGCTCTTCTCTTATTTTTCTTCCTTATACAGTTATTTAATTATAGCCACAGAAGATGAAGAAGAAGAAGAAGAAGAAGAGAATCCTCGTTATCGAAACATCGGGCTGCTTAATGCATCAGCATGGAGTCAGCATCATTGTGAGGGAGCACAGGACAGTAGTAAAAGTCGACTGTGTCCAGCCGGTGTCCCGTAGAATAAAAAGTAGCATGGAGCACACACACACACACACACACACACACACCTTGGGGGAATTCAGTGGAGATTTTTGTCGCGTACTCGATTTATGCCGCATTGTTCCCGCCGCTGAGGCACCCAACACTTTGCTTTCCGTCTCCTTTATGCAACCACTTGGCGATTTCGCAACCACTCGCGGATCGTATTTCAGATCAAATATGCATAAAACCGTTCGTAACGCAACGCGACGTGTTCGAAGAATGTCAGGAAATCGATTCACCAATTTCCCTCGTCGAAATCTCCATTTTCCTTTCCTCCCTGGACACACTGACTATATTACATGTGTATACGAAATTTGTTTGTTTAGCGAATTACAACGTTTTTTCCAATGATACAGTTTTAAGCCGGAAAAAAAGATGAGGAAACACTTTGGGAATTTAGCGCAAGGGACCACCCTGAAGAGAACTGACTGGAGTTTAATAATCATCGTCGGAGCGTTCCCTGCCTAATATCGTCTCTCCCACGATCTTTTAATTAGCATCGAAACGTTTTAAAACCGGTAACACGACGCCGCATCACTGCGAGCATCGAGGCTGCATCCGTTTCGTCGAAACTGCAGCGATAATAACGCTCCCGTGAATCCGTAAATCGTTTCCCCTCGTTCGTAATCGCTTGACTCGAACGAGTCCCGCGCAATGTCAAACGTCAAACTTTCCACCGACGATTCCTCCGCTCGATTAAAATATCTCGCTAATTATTGTTCGCTCGAGAAGAAAATTGTTAAGGCGCGTTTCAATCGTAAGAACGCGTCGATCACCTCGAAGAGCGATAAAAACGGGATGTGCGAAGGATCTGGCAGGGATCTGCGGGGAATGTTGCAATTATTCGCGAATCTTTCGCAACAGAAGCCGAGTTACTCTCGCGTTAACGACGGAATATCCGGTCGAGTCGACGCCTCGAAGCCTCGAATGATCGATTTTACGCTGATTGGTGCAGGAATTCGAATTGGGTGGACGGAGAACGCTAAATATTCTTCCCCGCGCCTTTCTCGCTGCTGGACGTTGAGCTCGGTGTTTTACTGCTCCGAGTAGCGAGTCGGAGGACTCGATTCCTGTGTCGGCGAGATAAGTGCACCGTGCTAAAAGAGGGCCTCGCCTCTGTACTCGTTAACGAAACGAGTCATCCGTTAATAAATCCTGTCCTCGTGATGACCCAGGCGCGGACGATTATGGCCCGCGCATCCCGTACCATCCGTCTTCTTCCTGTCGTCTCCCCCTCCCTATACTTACTATTTACAGCCACGCAAGTAATACGATTAACAAACGCCAACCACTTTCACTCATTAGCATTCTCACCTTTGCGATAATTTTATTTCTATTCGACTATCTTGAATGTGTGTGTGTGTGTGTGTGTAAAGGAAAGATATATATTTAACGTTTCCCACCCCCTCCACACCCACTCCTCTCACCATGTTTACACCTGGTAAACGAGCCGTGTATTAATAAATCCACTCGATTCCACACTCGACCTCCTCGATCAGCTTATTACCCCCCCCCCCCCTCCCTCCCTCCCTCAAAGTCTCGAATTTCACGGTACAAAGTTTCGATAATTTCCACCTGATTTGCATCTCCGGGTGTGTCCTAAACCACATATATATAAGTTGTACACAATGAAGAGCGCTCTGGACGAAAATCCAGGAACGACCGGAAGTTGAGGCTCCGCTGATCAGAGACAATCGAGGGTCTTCGAGGTACTCGGAATCGATCAACGCGAGTAGAACGCTCGCTTCCGGTAGGAAGCGATTTGGGAGATTCCGTCGGGAACCGCGAGAAAAATTCCTGCTCTTCCAAATTCACCAAAAAAAACTTTCTCAATCGACCATAAATAAATTTCACTCGACGAGCCGAACGTTAAGTTCGCTTCCTGCAGGAAGCGATTTGGGAGATTCCATCGGGAACCGCGAGAAAAATCCCTCCACTTCCAAATCCACGAAAAAACTTTCTCAAAATCTCGCGTTCCCTTTGTCGTTCGACTCGATCTCTCGGTGCATCGGCTATAAATAAATTTCACTCGACGAGACTCGAGCCCAGCATTAAAGCTGCGTTTTGTTGCTGAGGAAACTCGACGAGACTCGGCGCGTATATTATGCAGGGACACTGTATAACGTGTGGGATGAGAAATCGTAGCGGGGAAAAAGATAAAGGATTGCGCGAAGAGGCAAGATCGAGCGAGGGACGTTAATCTAAATTTGTGATCGGCTTTTGGTTCGAATGCTGCTGTGGCGCAGTTCGCTCGGCGCAACTAAAAAGCCGCGGCCGTTGTCTTGGCTTACAAAGAGAATGAGGAGTGCATCGTACGAATTGGCCAGTCGACCGCCGTGCTTTATTTATAGTATCGGATGTGCGTGGAGAGTCGTTCGCTCCTTCGGACCGGCCAACTCGAGCTTATCCCGAGTCTTGGCTAAATTAAACCGATGGAATTGCGCTAGAAACCACCTTGATCCACGCTAAACTCCTTTGTAATCCAATTCGGATGGCAAAATTCTCTCTGTAATTCAGTTTTTGATTTGGAACAATTTTTTACGTAGAATACTCGACGTTTTAAACTCGTTTATTTCTATAAATATATATATATATATATATATATATAGATCATTACAAATTATCTTTACTATTTTCCACAAAGTGAAAGTGTCTCGAGTTAATTTGAAAATTCGTATATAGCAAACTTATTTTATCCACGTGTTTAACTGTTATATTTCTGTACAAATATTATGATTTTTTAGTTTAGAAAGGAATTAAGATTGAGCTGGTGATGGGTTTTTGTTTATTTCATATAAGTAAGCTTTGCATATAGTATAAAATAGCATGCTGTATATGTCGTATATGAAAGTCTCGTTTCTCGCGCGTTCGAGAGATTAGCTCCTCTACTCTGACCGAACGTACAACGAGAGTAGGTCGATTGCGAAAATTTTCCTCTTTCTTCCTGATCGGGGCGCGAATGAGAAAAAGTGTCGCATTTGACGTAACGACCTTGCTCAATTCCAGTGAGCCAATTAGCATCGTGCATGGCGATGTGCACCGAGGTTATCGCTTACAGACCTCTCGTATCTTCTCGAGAGTCTCCATCACAAACCATATATATATATATATATATCTCATCCACTCTTCTACCCTGCTTCGTGCAAAAACCTGGCGAAAAAAGTGCAACCTTCGACTTCCGCGTGGAAAAAAGTCTCTCGCAATCGGCCTGTCCATTCTTAATATCGTCGCTTAATCAGGATTAATGGCTCGACGGGGATCTCTGACTGCGAGTGTGAGCGAGGAGGGGGGAGGATCCACGCTTGAAAATCGACCTCGCTCGTCAGCTTCGACCACGTATAAGGACGTGGTTAATGAAATTTTTATACGATGCGAATCTCTCACTCGGAGATCCCATACGTCATCTTCATCAATTATCACTTTGGTTTTTGGCCAGCAGTTTTCAGGCCTTTATATTCGGAGCTAGAAATTCCGAACGCGACCATGAGTAAAGAGAATAGTTTCTGTCATTTTTTCATGCTCGAATTCGTGAGATAAATCCTTCGATTTTTTTATTTAACGATAAAAACGCAACTACTTCCTTCTTTTCTATATTTTCAAATTTTAAACATTTTTCAGAGATGATTAAAATGCTTCATGTTTGTCAATGAAATTTTTATAAGAATTTAGAGATTCTATACTTCATCCTGATCAATTATAACTCGATTCTCAACCAAGAAATTTCATCGATTTAACGACTCGAAGCTAAAAATTCCGGACGTGCCGATGAGTCAAGAGAAACGTTCCTCCGATTAATTATCCACGTCACAGAATTCACTACTGAAATCCTCTGATCAGCCCCATAAGGACGTGGTCGATAAAACTTGTATACAATCGACGACTCTCCGAAGGATCCACGTGACACTCCACTCGATTATAAATCTTGATTACTTTTCAACCAAACGATCGCATCGACAGCTTGAAAACCAAAAATTCAAAGACCCTTTAAATCTCAACGCGTCGCAAACAAACGTTCCACCAATCAGCGAATGACTTTGGAAGCTCCAAAATAAAATGCTCTCTCGTTCACCGTTCTCCACACGAAAACGACTCTTTATTTTGATCCAGCAACGACCGAGTGGCTCCCAAGTCCACTTTTCTCCACCGCTCGTCCCTTCGCAAACATTTTCAGCGTTTGATCCTCCTCCGTTCGCTCGTGCACTTTTTCCAACGCTTTCTCACGCTCCGTTAGTATTCCCCCTTGTGCCCGTCAATGAACGGCGAACGTTCGAGATAAGAATTGAAAGAATCTTCCGATATGCTGCCAACTCAGCCAGCTCTCTACTCGTCTGTGACGTAATCCTATATATATAATACCACTACAGCGAAGGATATCGCTCGACCGTTACTCCACACACTCGTGTGCGATCAATTTTTCATATTCATATAAACGCTCGCATAATTTTTCACTCGAGACGACGACCAATTTTTTCCACTCCAACTCCTCGCCTATGCACTGGTTTATTAGTCCTTTGCAATTTAATTGGTTCGTTTCAACGAGATTGCAAATGCTTCTTATATATATAGTAATAGAGGACGAGAGAGGGAGAGAGAGAGAGAGAGAGAGAGAGAGAGACGTGGGATGGATCGGATTAAAGCGAGAATGTTTTTTGTTTGCAGTGTTGCCCGAGGAAGCAAAAAGCGAAGAGGAGCACAATGACTCCACGCCAGACATCCTGCCGCGTGGCAAGACTGACCTAGAATACGTGAAGCTCTTGAAGATCAGCCAAAACCAATATGAAGATTCGCGTGAGTAAAGCCTCGTCTTTCTCGACCTGTCACAATAATCATTATAATAATAGGTGTGAAAATGCGCGCGAACCACTGCGAATCTGCTCGCCATTTGTCAGGCCTGCTATTTTTGCTCGGAGTGAGAGAAAAGAAAGGCTTTCTACGGAACTATTAGCAGATATATATTTCAAAATTAAACGAGCGTGCAAAATATTTTAATAAAAAATATATATAGAAACGAGAGGAAATTTTCTTAGAGTCGAACTAGTCTGTGTATTGGTGAGGTGAGAATATATAAACGGTATACTATATACATATATATACTGGGTGTGAAAAACGAGCTGGACAAGGCACAACAATGATAAATCGAGCTCGAATTTGCAGAGGCGAATCCTTTCATTCGCAATCGGCAGTCGCATATCACGAGAGGCGGTCGGCACCCTTTATTAATCTGCCTCTCTCTCTCTCTCTCTCTCTCTCTCTCGTTTTCTATATATATATAGAATCGTGTACGACGCCTACTCCTTCGTTTCTCCCATTCGTGTCAGTATATATATACCGAACAGCCAAAAGTTTACACTACCTCCCACCCCCCCCCCTTAATATTCTTCTCTTACACCGCTTATTATTGCTGCAAAATAAAAAGATAATCTCCACGAGTGACGTCATCGCTCTTTTCTCCATATGCACCGTTCGATCCTAAGTATATATATATATATATATATACCGACCACGCGTTAAGACGATCTTGAAAAGAGCAGCGAGAAGTGTCGAGGTCGAAAATTGGCGTGCAGCCCCAATGATCGGAATGCAGCGAGGCAAACCGTGCCGTAATTGCGCTAATTTGAATTGCTGTCGGCACGTAGGCGCGTGCAGGCGCGTGGCAATGCTGAACGCGCGTCTGGAAACCGTAATACCAATTACCCGGACTCTCGTGATATTTATTCCTCCCCCCCACTCCCTCCGCGACCGCGAGAGCAGGTCCTTGCATGCATCGACACCCTTTTCCCATGACTCACCTTGCGGAGCGATCAATCCTGTTCTTCGATAAGAAACTCCAATAATTCGTAATATTTTTAGCCGCTGGAATTCTCGTTCGGTGACTCGTGATTAATATCGATGTCTCAAGGACGAAAGTGCGGATTAGAAGAGAATTTCGATTGTTGTTTGTTTAAAATAAAAGTAGAATTTTTTGAAAAATTTTTAAGCCAAGTTTGTTTGATATTTTTGTAGATTTTTGTCATTCTTAATAATCGTTTCTGCGACCCTTTCAAACGTTCTTTTAGCGATCGTATCCGTATAGAACACGTGTTGTTCCCCGTGGAGTAAAAGAAACATTTGTGCTCGGGCCAATCGGAGACATGTGCCACTTTCGAATAAATTTGCTGTATAATTAAACGATGCGTATAATAATGCAAAAAATCCTTCTGAGACTGGACCACGCATATTTCAGTCGGGGAATCGTCCGAGGCAAAAAGGCAGGAGCACAGTGGCCATTTCCGGCACGCAGAGGCAGAGGTTTGGGATCCTCATCCGCAGTACGAGTTTACAGCTTTTGGCAGACGGTTCCGATTACGTCTGGCCCAAGATTCCAGTTTTGTTTCTCCCGACGTCAAGGTAAATTTCTTCTTCCAGTCGAATTCGCAAGCCCGCAATTAACCTTTCACCGCCAGCGAGAGTCTAAAGGATCGAGAAACGAATCGAGCATAATTTATTTTTTTCGCAAGAAAGATTTTATAATAAAATTAACAATCTTAAAACTTTGTTGCAATTTTTACCAAATTAATCAACGATCTCAACATTGCACTCTTTGAAATTCTAAATGAAGAATTTTTCAGTCGCGAAGTTAATTAAAAAAATCCTTCGTGTTAGAGTTAAACGTTTGTTGGTGTAGCAAATATGTAACAGGAGAATCGAGTTTCGATCAAGTTGCAACGAAGTTAACGAGTGCTTTTTAAACTGCCTATATATATATATTCGTGTCAACTGTATATACATTCGATAGCTGCTGGCTCATTGTTGGTGAAAAAAGTTGAAACGAGTTTTTAAAGAGTGCTGGTGAAAGGGTGGGAGTAAAAAGAAGTGAATTTTAAGTACACCCCCCCCCCCCTCTCTCTATGCATAATAACACAGTCCCGCTATCCAAAAATTAAAATCCACAAAATTTCTAAATTTCCACAACAAGAAAACAAATGCAATTCTTTCAGATAACATCCATGACGAAGAACTCGACAATGAGAGAGCATCCCGGACACCAATTGGGGTGTTTCTACAGTGGCTACGTGGACGGAGATCCAAGTTCCACAGTGACCGTCAGTCTTTGCCACGGGATGGTAAGCACCACTCACTTGTACACTACAAAAAAAAAACCTTACATCTCGCTATAAACAGATAATCCATTGGAGCCTCTCGAAATTTATTCGCTAATTGACGGAAAAATGCTGGAATCGGTAGAATTTAAGTTTAGCCCGAGGAAAATGATAATTCCAGCTTAGCAGCGATGATCGAAGCAATCAGCTGGTAGAGAGAATTCGCGAAAAAATTTATGCGCTGGTAATAATACGTCGGGAGTGTAGTAGGGGGGGGGGGAGGGGGAGGGTGAGTCGGGGGCAAGGCTGCTTGGCTCGCGCTGCTACATCCGATAACGCGGAGCCACGCTATACGGGGATCGTAATTATGCAAATCCGCGAGAAGAGCCGGTGCTATATATGTAGTGGTGTGTAGTACTATGTATATAGCGTATATACTACGGGGGAGGGGGAGAGTGCAGCGACACGCTTGGAATCAGAAGGACATCGTCGCGACACGTTCGCCAAAGTCCATTTCGAGTGGATCCAGCCATTGGCTGTGTCCTTTCGTCACACCCCCCCCCCCCTTAAACCCACTCAACAGAGGATCCTCTTTAAGCTTCGCCGCCTCTCGAAGACCAACACCGATTCGCGTGGGTGTCACCCCTCCCCCCCCCCCCTCCTATAGTCCAGATTGGACACTTGCCACACGGTAATGCTAGAACAAGTTTCCGGATTATCTTGGCAATCAAAGCAACCAGTGGCGCCCTGTGAAACACTCCCAAACAGAGTCCTAACAGTACTATATATATATATATATATATATATATATATATATATAGGTACCAAGATCAGCGAGGATCACCTTTTCGCAGAAAAGCTCCATCGTTAACCTCGAAGAACCAACGTGCTTCCTCAAGTACATTCTGGATCATTGGGTCGATTCTAATTAATCTTGCAAGGTTTTTGTGGTTCTTTCAAAAATTCCAGAATTTTTTTCACGTTTCTATAGTACCCGTCTGTGTGTAGGTTTCTCTATCGGTTCCACGTATTCCATACTGGGATAATTAATTATGCCCCGACCAGATCGAAACGATATTAGTCCTGCGAATGAATGCTTTCCTTCAAGGCGAGTTCAACGAAAGGATCGTAAATATGAAACGCTGCGGAGTATCGGCGAGAGCGAACGATTGAATTCCCGTAATTGAGACGATTGACGTTGACGCGTATAGGAAATTTTCTTTTGTCTCAACATTGCGAAACTCGACGGCTCGCGAGATAATTGAACCGTTGCGACTCTTCGTGTTCGATCTTATCGCGTAATAGTGGTTCGATGAATCGAGGTGGCTTCTCGTGCCAATCGTTTATTAACTTTCAAACGACATTTATATATATATATATATATACCTATATATGCTTCGTGCAACTGTTGTGCGACTCTAATCGCGCGCTGTGCACCGGGCGCAAAGTTTTTCGGCGCGTTTCTCGCGACGAACAAAAACTGGTTAATTGGTTAGGAATTTCGGTGCCTTTGACCTTGAGAATGAAACTTGGTCGATCATCAATTTCTGGCTTCTGCACCTCGTTTAGCTCGAGTCTTATTTTTATATTTATTTATTTAGTGCATGTGTTAAATTGGTATGGGTATAGGGGAGAATTTCCCAAGAAAATAAAGAAAAACTCATTGTTTGGTTTCCTCGAGTATATTCACGGTTTATCAAGATTGACACTCGCGCAGTGCAATAAAAGGAGATGAGATTGCGATAGGTGCAAGGGGAACATGCGAGCAGGAATCGAACTCTCCCGATAGAAGAAAAACGACGTTGGCCACGCGGTTAATGGAATTCAACGCGTTTGCTTTTATCAAGACTATATATATATATATATATATATAAATATATATGTATAGGTAGTCTCGGATCCTGCCACGTAGATACAAAAATAGTTGACATTCGTGCGAGTCCAAAGTGACGAATATTTTTCCCTCCCCAAGTTTATTCCGGTTTATTTTATCGCCCGGCGATGCTTTATGGACGAAGCATTGCCGAATACGCGAGAAGCGAGAAAATCCATTGGCCACTTTCCAAGAAAATCCACTATATACGATTTAACTGCACCTAATGGATGCACGTTCGCAGAAACGAGAACCACGCGAATTTCCATACGCGGAGATTTTTGATAATCCGAAATTCAAGGTCTACCTACGCTCTTCATCATCGCATCGAGGATCAACGCGAGATTCTTATTCAACATTTTTAACGTTCCCGAGAATTTTCTCGATAAACCGTATAATGATAATAGTGCATGAAGAGGAAAAGACGGGAACCACGCACTTTTGCAGAATTTTCACGCGAGATGAAAGAAAAAGCCAAGGTCGAACCTTACGCAAGTTTTTCCCGTACGCGTTTCACGGACGAACTTTACGAGTTTCCCCCACTAGAAATTGGAGGATTCCTATAATTGCGCGTAATTTTCTTCGACAGACCGAACGATTTCACGTTAAAATCCGCTAGGTTCGTAATTGTTAGTCGCCTGTTCCCCGAAGCGATGAATGTGAGTTATGACACGCTTGTGGGACAAAAAATAAACTCGAGGAGTTACAGCGTTTATTTATCCAACATTACTTTCGGATCCATCTTCTCGAGTCATTCGTGTATGAGACATAAAATCAAACATCTAGAATATATATATATATATATATATAGAAAATGTGGAACTAATATTCAAAGTCCCCGAACGAGTCCTATCAACACATACTACAATTACGACCAAAGCACAATGGGATTATCCTATTAACGCATGTTGCAATTACAAGCAAAGCACGATGAAGTTCATATAATTATACAATAAATACAGCACTGTGTAATAACGCGTAATGAAATAAGGAGATACAGGGAGTTTTTTTAGCAGCTGCACATAAAAGCAGGAGTTTATTACGAGAGTTAATAGTCGCTTTGATTTCTGGGCTCCGAAAAGTGGCGTTGGCTGTTGGGTTGGAATCAATCGTCGGACGATGGGACGTATGGAAGAGTGGATGAGTTATCGCGCACTCGAAGAGTCTCTGCTGGTCGAGTCCACTCGTGCAGGGTCGATCGGTGGCGCGAGCCGGCGACGAGGGAGTCGGAGGGAGACGAGCCGATGAGAGGAGGAGGAAAAAAGGGTCTGGGGTTCGATCGGGGCCGAAGAAGAGTCTCGAGCTAAACGCTGGCACGGCTGCCACTGCCAGAGTCCTCATCCTCCTCGCAACGAAAAAGGTTTACGAGGCCGTTTTTATGAGCCGAGGCCTATTTTAGCTGCACCGTCCACCGTACGCGGACCCAGAAGAATTTAATGAATGAAATTTCAACTCTCGCACGCTCGAAGCGGGTTCAACGACACACTTTGCTCGGCACGCTCCGTTCTTACAGCATCGCGAGAATAAATCATGTTTAAACAGCGTCCAACCGCTTCCGCGCTTTTATTTTCACTTTTGCTCATTGACCGTCCCCATTATCCCCTCTTCAGGTTCCTCTTCAGGGTCTTTACCGACCTTGAAGAGTCCTGGATTTGGACTCCCCGCAACGTGGACCAGCCCAAATCGAAATCAGAGATTCCCCGTGGTGATGATGATGATGATGATGATGATGATCATTCCAGGACGAAGGAAAGGTTCGTTAATCGACGTTGCAATTACACGGCCAATGAGCTTCCACCGTTTATCCTCGCGTGTCCCATTAATCCGTCGTTGCGCGGATTAAAAAGGGTAAATGGAGAAAATGGCAATTACTTTATCGCCACGAGGGAATCGCGCGTGACCATAATCGTTTGGTCGAAATGGGACCGGAGACAACTGGGTCGTGCCTTGTTTTTCGCACGAGCCGAGAAAACCCACACCGTCTCTCTTTCCTTATAAGATGACTCTAATTTCATCAGGTGCGATGCGACAAGCTGGAAACACCACCTAATACATAAGTAATTATGCTGCTGGAAAAGAAAACTGTATAAATTACTGTCCACGAGCTTGTAACTCTCTAAAAAGGACCAGCGAGATTCAGAGCTCGATGATCGATTGAAAAAATATACAAATATGTTTTTTCTCTGTGTAGTATATATATATATATATATATATACGTTTTTTTTATGATAGGATTATCATTGGTAGGAATGATTCGACTCGATATTCTACGTACGACTTTCTTTTTTGCAATTTTATATTTTTAAATCTTGCTTTATTATGATTGTTATCATATAGGAAGAATCAAAGTTTCAGAAAAACACTCGGTTTAATTATTTCAACCACGATTCTCGTAAATATTATTCTCGCCAGGAATTCTCTGCTTCCTCGGACGATTTCTCAGCTTTTATCACTGATTCCTTGCCCCGTCACGTTTCCAGAGTTATAAGTTTTTCTACTTTTCCTGATTGCATGGCTCCGCTGATTCTATTCCAGATACTCGAGCCATTTATCAGATTTTCCCCATGTTCAGCCATATATTCGACTTTTACCAGAGTGAATTAAGATCCACCCAGGTTGCATAATAGTTATTTTCAATCGGGAACTGATGGAATTACGACGCTGTAATTTCAGCATGGTGGACAATTCCGTGGCTGAAATATTAGTACCCCGATGACGGATTTGGGTACTCTCGGACGAGCTTCCCACTTTCTTAACCCACTTTCGCAAAATTAGATTTTCTCTGCGCTAAAGCAAGTATCGCGTATCCAGTATGGATTCCAAACGCAGCACGAGCTAACGAAAACGTTCAGCAGATGTAGGAATTATATGAACGAAAATTCTGAATTTTCCCTCAGCGTTCTTTCCTCATTTTCCAAAATATTGCCATATAATTAATTTCACAATAATAACAAGTCTTATTCATTTTCTAAACACATGTACAAACTAAAATCAAATAAAATTAAAGTTTCGGGTTAAACTCGATATTAATTAAACGGTTTAGAAATTAATATTTAACGCAGAGATCCAAGCTCGTCATGGGTGATTGACGCAACGAATTAGATCTGGATCTAAAAATACATGGCAGATAGCGAATAATTGAATTGGGAGGCGCGCCAGAATGTGAGATACTCGCGGCCGAAAAAGAGTGCGAGGTTAAGGTCCCGGTCTTTGATCCGTGCAGCCACGTGCATCCAAGACCCTCTACCCTCTCGCAGCTCCCCCCCCCCCCCAGCAGCCCGCGCGGGAGAGTCTTCTTCCTTCCTTTTCCCTATATACACCCCCCCCCCCTCCTCCTCCTATACGGACCCTCGTCTACCAACTTTACGATCTCTCCCACACGCCTTATAAAAAAAATCACTATACAAAATGTCAGCCTTCAATACGATCAAACGATCCAATATCCAACCCTTTCCAAGAATCCCTTTCTGGAAACGTCAAATCACATTTCATAAATCAACTTATAATATCGTATGCCACCAGGAATACAGCTCGATTTAAACGAAAATTTCTCTCGTACATAGAATATAAAAGTGAAGCGACTGGTCATGAGCTTCCGGTGTTTCCTGAAGTACACGATTCAAAAACCCTTTCTCGAAGCACCGAATAATATTCGTAAACCAATTGTTAATATAGTACCATCAGGAATACTCGATTTAAACCAAAATTTCTTTGGTACCGAATATAAAAGTGAAGCGACTGGTCATCAGCTTCCGGTATTTCCAGAAATCCACAAAATCTCCTCGTCACTCTGCTAATTGGCCCGGTGGATCCTAATTAGCCCGGTGAATTTATGTCGAGCAGGAAACGCCTCAATTAACATCTCGAATACCGGAGTGGATGGTAATTATGTCTCGAATGGGTGGGGGACCAGCTTACTTTGTCACTCCTATCTCTCTCTCTCTCTCTTTCTCTCTCGAGATCGGTGTCCACTTCTAATCGAATCTCATTGGTCTCCATACTCGGATACCCCGTGTATTTACACAGCGCGATCCCACGTGAATCCAGCTTTTTCCACCGGTTGAATTCGCGCTGATCCGTGTACAGGATCCCCCGATAACGACCGAACATCGTCCGGACGATTTCTAATTTGCGCTGCTCTCGCAAAAGCGCCATATTCTACTCTTTTTCCCTTTTGCAACGTCCGTACACCATTTTCCTATTTTATCTATAAATTTTGCTCCCACGTGCTGTACTTTTAATTTTTATCTTGCACCTCGCTGGCATCGGCCTCGATAAGAGAATCTTATCCGTCGATTTGCATAGCTGAACCCTTTTTCCACGCAGCTATATACATATATATATATATATATATATATATATATAAATCGTAAAGTATATCCAAGTAGCAAAAAAACAATAAAAGGGATTTAATAAAGCTATAAAGATTAGTGCAATCGTGCAAGAATATCGCTTTATTATTATATTCTTCCTTTTACCAAGGTCGCGTTCGAGAAAACGGGACCAATAAACGATTATCGACCATTATTCGTCCATTAATCCTGCCACGCGTGCCCGTATAGACATATATATATATATATATATGTATAACTAAGAAATTTCAAAGATTGCAATATTTTACTCTCGCAAACTTAATTATACACTATACGGATATAGCACAGGGGCACAAAGAAACCAAGCGAGGATGTTCGACTCGTAATACCGGACGAGCTTCTTGCTAGGATGTACTTTTTGCTTTGGAGAGTCGTGACGTCATCGGGCATCATTCCACCACGATACACCATCTCGCTGCCACCGTCGTGAAATCTAACGCCACGATTTATAGATAAGCGTGGGAGAATTTAATAAGCGTTAATTAGCCCCGCTCCTCGTGGCTTCGTTAATTTTCCAATGGGTCTTCAAGGTCGAAACTTCGAAGGTACGACGCATCGTTTCGACTCGCAAAGGACAAACGGTTCTATAACGAGATTCGTCGTGGTGTGCGTAAGTGAGTTTAAGTAGAAGAGGTTGACGCGCGTGGTCGGCTAACGGGTTCAAAACCGATGGTTGTTGCGGGTTAAGAGGGGGGGGGGGGGGGAAGGGGAGAGTGATTATAGATTTATTATCGGAGGAATCATCGAATCGACGGAGGATCGCGAGACGAAACTGGATTTCGCTTTATTAACTCGTTGTAGATGTGCCGGGAACAGGTTTTTCCGAGCAGGGGAGGTCCGCGCACGCGAGACCCCCACACGTTTTATGGCGGGTAAACACGGTCACGCTGTGAATTCTCCGCGGCCGCATTAGTTTTTGGCCAGTAGGCATTTATGACGAACGTTAACGTACACCCATTCGCTTCTTTTATTGGCCTCGCTTTGTATACGTGTGGAACGTATTGGATAAATTATCGATAATTACTCTTTACATTTGTGTCCAATTATCTCTTCTCAATTATGTACCTTCACGATTATTTGATTTTTTTGTTGGAGGAATATAAGAATTTTTGAAAGTTATTTTTGATGGTGTCATTGGTCTCGTTTTTTATGTGTGGAATATGTATTGGATCAATTATTAATAATTGCTCTTTAAATTTGTGTCAAATTATCTCTTTTCAATTATGTACCTTCACGATTATTTGATTTTTTTGTTGGAGGAATATAAGAATTTTTGAAAGTTATTTTTGATGGTGTCATTGGTCTCGTTTTTTATGTGTGGAATATGTATTGGATCAATTATTAATAATTGCTCTTTAAATTTGTGTCAAATTATCTCTCTTATCAATTATGTACCTCCACGATTATTCAATTTTATTTTCGTTATCGAAGGAATATAAGAATTTTTGCAACTCATTTTTGATCGAGCTTCTCCACTGAAAGAAATATCACGATCCAGCAAGAAATTAATCGTGGTAGACGAGTTTGTGCTCGGCCACCCACGGCTTTAATTAATAAACATCTCTTTCGCTGTATTATTGACGCGTTAATCAAGCCACTCGACGCGTGGCTAAACTGTTTATCGACAATTGTGACTGTCGATAAACATTTATATCGTCGGAGAGGGTCGTATAATTTTCGCGAATGCTCCAGCAGGCTTATTCCTCGCTAAACTCGAGATGCACAGGCTTTTGTTAAACCGAGGCTAATGGGGAACAATGGGTTCAATTTCCGAGGGACATTGAATCTACTCAGACGCGGTGTATCAGTGAAATTCACTGCTCGTCCCGCATGCGAAAAGAAGACACCTCTGGATTTATCGCTGTACGCGGCTTTATCGCGATCGACTCATCAAAATCACGTACCATCCCGTTGAGTACGCGTGGTCGATGATCGCATCGCGATTCGTCGATCCGTGACTTCGCGTTAAACAAACTTTCCGTGGCCCGTCAACATCCGAGAACCCGACGTCCGTTTCGATTTCATTTATCGTCGTAACTCGTTCAGTTGTGTCAAAAGAAAATTCTCAGAGGATCGGTCAAAGTTGTACCAAAAGAAAATTCTCATTAGACTGTACAAATTTTTCGAATGCATTTATCGTCGTAACTCGCTCAGTTGTGTCAAAAGAAAATTCTCATTAGAATATATAAATTTTTCGATTTCATTTATCGTCGTAACTCGTTCAGTGGCACCAAAAGAAAATTCTCAGAGAGCTATAGAAAAGAGTATCAATTTAATTTATCGTAATAACCCAGCTCAGTGGTACCAGAACAATCAGGTACCAGAAGAAAATTCTCAGAGAACGATACAAAAATTTCCCACCAGTAGACGCGCTAAGTTAAACTCGTACCAAAGCACAAAATACCTCTTCAAATATTTACAAATCGCACCACCGATACTATTCCCCCGAGAAACCAATATTTGATTAATCGCGTTTCGAGAGAAAAATGTCTGAAACGGAAATATGAAAGTACGCAAGATTGATCGATACGCGTGGTGTTTATGATAATTCCTCGCAGAAACGCTACCGTTCTCCTTGCGGTTTATCTGCCGTTTCATTATTTAAACTGTCAAATGCACTGAATAATTACTGGAATATCCCAGTGGAGCGACACAGCGATCGGTAGCGCGCGCGTTGAGTAATCGTTCCAACGTGATTCGCACAGGAATCGTCGGGTTTTTCTATGGATACGCGCTGGGGCGCTCGGTGTTATCTGGTCGCTCACTCGTATAATTGCTATATGCACGCTTTTCAATGAAATTCAGTAAAGCCTGCTGCCTTTTTTTTTATTCCCGTCCGTCGTGCTTTATCACGCGCCGCCGAGATAGTTGAATAATTATCTTTCCGCCGATAAAAAGGTGTAGAAAGTGAAAATGCCTGTTAGAAGCAGGCGACTATACCGACTTTGCGCATAGTCTGTGCCAAGAAACCGAACGTCGATGCTCGTTTGCATGGAAAAATAACCAAGACTATATCCACTGCTGGGAATGGTATCGCTGAACGTAAGGATAGAGCTGATAATAAAATTGAAGACTTCGATTAATAATTAATTTTGTTGCACAATTTTTTGGTTTTTTAATTATAAGGAGACATTTGTTGGAGTATTTGGGGAATTTGGAGGAAGTTTTTGGATGGTAATTTAGGAATTTTCATGGAGCATCGATGAGCTCGTGGCATCCGTAGAAAAGTTGCGCGCTGGGGTTAATTGAAAATCGATAAATTAGAGGCTCGCTTCATGGTGGATTTTTGCGCACGTCGGAGAGTTTTCGTTCTTGAAGAGAGTTGCCGAGGCGAGGTCGTGCGTGCTTAGACGGGGCGAGTCTCGACGCAAAAACTGTGCCGCGATGAGGTCGAACGAGTACTCGAGGGCAATTGAGTAGGCGAGTTGTCTAGGCTTCTAATTTTATTTGTTTTTTCTGCTCGTGTGGTCTATGTGGTAAATTAGATACGCATCAGTCTTGTATAAATCAAGTTTTGCCTACCCCCCCCCCCCCCCTCCCCCTTTTCTCTCTTACATGTATCGATACAGTACATAAAAATCAATTTCTTCTGCTTGATAAATGCTGCGAGTTTAAATTATTTTCTTTCGAAGATACGAACCTTCGACAAGGTTGCTGTACGGATAAATTGAAAATATTAAAATTTCCCTGATTTTTATACACGTCGTTTCATCCGCAAAATTATTCTTCGCTAAAATCTCACGAAAGATTTAAAATTGCAAAGGAAGCTGAGGAAAATATTCGAACGAATTTTAAACTTTCCGTATACGAATCTCGGAATACTTCAAGTTTTATGCACAAACGATGGTAGGAAAACGATATAGAAAGTGCATAACAGAGAAGTTTTAGGAAGAAACTGAAAATGGAGGATGGTCGAACGAGGAAGTTGAATATACCACGTCTCTGTATAAGATTTCACGGAGCTGGTCAAGTGGCCCGACTAAAATAGCAGCATAAAAGGTTCTCCCGTGAAGAAGATTATATATACGAGAGTCGAATTTAAGATCCTTGTCGCCAACTGCCAAGAAATGCGATAAATTCCACGTTATAAACTTTGGAAATAAAATCACGGCAGTTATTGCTACAGTTTACCATACAGCTCGCGAGTGTAATTTTTGCGGAACGATAATGGCCAGGGGAAATATGGAGACCCGCGAGGTAAGTAGTGTAATAATTGGAGGAGGCGAGCAACGTTACACCTGAAATCGTAAATACATGCTGAGCGCATCGGGGATCTAATTGACCTCAGCCACGATCAAGGGCCCAGACTCGAAAGGGAAATTTTCAGAGGATGATTCATTCTCCTTCACGCGAATATATACCGACACGCTTATTAACAAGCCAATGGGAAGAGATCGTCGTCCAGAATCTAAATCGATTAATGAAATCTTTGAGACTCGCGAGGTAAATAATGTAATAATTGGAGGAGGCGAGCAACGTTACACCTGAAATCGTAAATACATGCTGAGCGCATCGGGGATCTAATTGACCTCAGCCACGATCAAGGGCCCAGACTCGAAAGGGAAATTTTCAGAGGATGATTCATGCTCCTCCACGCGAATATAGTCAAGCGGTGAAACGAATACCGGCACGCTTATTAATAAGCCAATGAGAAGGGATCGTCGTCCCGAATCTAACTCGATCAATGAAATCGTTCTTCGAGCGATCAGCATGGTGCGTCCACTTTAATTACACGTAAAAACTTGTTATACTCGACCGAAGCTGTGCCAAGATTTTCATGGATGTTCGACACGAATTAATGAATTGATCTTTATTCGATATATATATATATATATGCTTTACTTTATTTACAGCATGGACCAATGGATAAAATTCCTTATTTATTTACACGTGTATCGAAATATAAATGGACCAACTATTTCATTCAAGTAGCAATGTTTTTTAAATGCCGGAACTCCAAATGGAATAATAAATCTGATATATATATATATATATATATATATATATAAAATTTAGAAATTCTTGGCACTGATTCTCGTAATATTTTTAGCCAAGGATCAATGAATGATATTTTTTTTCTCTCTCGAATATAAGAGTGCTTCTAAAAAACGGAAAAGATCCTTGGCCGTGCGAGAACGGTTCAATCAGACGTTTCCAAAATGCAACCTAAAAATCCTTGCAGCTCGAATATGGAATACAAAATTATAACCAACGATTACAAATAACGATACACTGGAATTATCGATAAAACACTATAAAACCCACAAAAACGACTAAAATATACAAATAAAAGAGTCCACGGCGAATCGGCAAAGGGAGAAAGAAAATAAATAACAGCCCTGACCGTGAACCTCGTCCGTAAATTCCTGGAAACGCTGCAGAGTCGAGAAGAAAAATACGAGGGGGGCTCTCGAAGCATATCTATAGACCGAGTTTCCACTTTGTCCCCTGAAAGATGCCGGCTGCGAGAAAAACGTGCGGTTTTTGGATTTGGCCGCCGGCCAGAAACGTGAATTCCCGCGGCTGGTCGGTTCCCGAGCTGGTACGACCAGTCGAGTCCGGTGGAACGCGCGAGGAACCCGGCGACCTTGACAGAAATTTCTAATATAATAGCTGGAATTAATTGGAATTCTTTTTCCACGAGACTGTACTTCGCCACCCGAACTCGGATACTCCAGTGGCAAAAAAAATCGCGTTGCATCGCGATCGACACTCCGGTCAGCCCGACGAAACTGTGACGACGACCGGCAATCGGACTGTATGCACGTCCTCCGATTAATTAACTCGAGCGAGCATAGGCGGCTATAAATATATGTACAGCGTATTCTCCGTAACTCGGTTGCAGACGCGCGTCAAGAAACAATAACCGCGGCGAGGAAAGCGCTGTCTGGCAAAATTGGGTCAGGCGTGAAAAAAGAGCTTCGTTTAGCAGTCGTTAAATCATCTCGTCTCGCGAACGCGCGTAATATATATTTTTGTCCGCTTTCTAACCTTTTACAGATTTGTACGTCCCCTCGGGAGGTGGGGGGGGGGGGGGGGGGCTTCGTTCTTAATCCTCTCGCTTCACTCTGTATATATATATGTTTTTTTTAATCTCTTAATTCGAGTCAATTACCCTGATCAATTTATTCAACCACGCGTATCGGAATGTCTCATCTACGAGCTATTTTCGTGCGTTACGAGAAGTGCTAATTAACGAATTCCCTGTTGAAGCTCGCAAATCCGACGGTTCGGATCGAACATGTTCTTAATAGATTTAGCGAGGCTGTGGTTCGTGGAATGGTGGATTCGAGAGGAGTATATATATATATATATATATATATAGTCTGCACGATTAATCATGGATAATCCTGTTAAAAATTTGTCTAGTCGATTTACTGTAATAAATTTTCTGCTTAACAGTGTTTCGGTATATTTTTCTCACACTTTTGTGGCTATTATTAAATCAACGCCTGTGTTCGTTAAATAATGAGAAGGGGGGGGGGGGGGGGGGAGTGATGGAAACCGTTCGAAATTCTATCAACTTTTCCATTCACGTTGGTGTAAACGTTGAAAATAGAATTTTCGAGTGGTATCAATGAAAGCTCTATTTTGCAACGCTTTGCAACATTTTTCTTCGAGTATATTTTTCTAACTCGAACCTGAAGAATCAGGTTTTTGTGTAACGGTGTTTACGCGGATGTAGTTGCAGGCGAAGGATAAATTTGCGAGGGGAAATCTGGCGTTTTGGGAAAATTTGCAAATGATTCGAACTGAGCTCGCCTCGATGACGGAGTGGAGAGAAAATAACCGGGAGTTTGCGCGATAGGAGGGATTATTCGGAATTTTGGCTAAATTTAAGATTAATTTATTCAAAGGCGTTCTCGCGAGAAATTACCGTTGCTCGTCACTGTCCCTTTTAATATTTCCCTCGTAAGTGTATAGCACACATCCAGTCACCTTTTATTATGATGTATCGCGCTCCGCATATTAAGCAGAGCCTAAATAAAGATAACATCTGGTCCTGGGCTACAACTGACTTTAATTCACCGGATAACTTTGCATACAAAACGCTTTGCCAGACGCCTAACATTTTTTGCAACAAAGTGATAAATTCAAAATGTTGAAAGACTCTAACAACCTCCTGCGCGAGCTCGATTAAATTTTGATATTCTTTCACCTCGCTGAACCGGATCATTCCTAACGTCGAATACGGACAAAAATATTAATCGAGTTTGTCTCTTATGGTTTTCCCGTGAAATTCCCGATACACGACGATTCAACACTGATATACTGTTTTTTGTATCGCGAATATCCAAAATTAATCGACGTACGAGCTCGATTGAATTTTGATACTCGTTTGCCTCCGAACACGATCATTCCTAACGTCGAATACGGACAAAAATATTAATCGAGTTTGTCTCTTATCGTTTCCTCGTGAAATTCCCGATACACGACGAGATTCAACACTGATATATTGTTTTTCATATCGCGAATATTCAGAATTAATCGACTCGCGTCCATTAGAAATTCCGCCATCTCCCGATAACCGTTAATCGTGCAACACCGAATATCGATAGAAAATTTCACGAAATATCTTTTCTTCTTCATCATCGTCCTCGCGATAAGAGCAGACGAAATGTGTTTTTATTCGAGCGTACATAATTATGGAAGATGTTTTTCCCGTACACGAGAGCTTCGAGCAATTCTCTGCGGTGGATCTGCCTGGAATAAATAATGTTCAAAGGTGAGATATACCACACAGACCATTGAGCTCCATTCGTGAAAGCAGATTTATGTTAAATTTCAGTCGCGATATTCTGGGTGGGAGTGGGTTCTCGCGGAGCAGGCTACCGCTGGCATACTAATTGAATCTATTCTTAATGCAACGTTGGTACAAACTCGACGCGTTTGACCTTGAAGAAACCAGAGGTATGGAAAATGATCAACGGTGCACGAAATTTGCAGAAGAGGAGGGGGGAGATGAGATTTTCCTGGTGAACGAAATATTTCCAGGGTCGAGTCCTGATACCCACGCGATTCCACGTGACCTTGATCCTTTTGGAACGGAGACCTTGAAGTCAGCCAGTAGCCCACCCATGAACGCCATTGTAGCTCGATCCTTTTTATCTATCGGACGCATAAAGCATGTCGCATAAAATGCAACGTGCACCACACGAGAGAGCCTCTGACTTACTTCCAGGAGAATCGTCAGAGGACCCAGCGCGACCAATCGGGCCCACCTTCGATCGGCCATGTCCTTTTGCAGACTTACCCCAACCAAACCTGAACAATGATATACAGCCCCCCCCCCTACCCCCTGTTCCCTCAATATATCGTCCCATGCACCGTTGCAACTCCCCGTGCTTCACCAATCCTCCCCCCTCCCCTAATTTTTTCCCATCACGATCCTCCAACTCTTCGGCGCAACCTCCGCAGGAAACTATAAACCAGAGAGCAAACAAACGCAAACTTTCGCCTCGCATGGATTTTTCCTGCAATTTTATAAACATCCAGCAAACCGCCCTCAATGCAAACAAACGGATTGTTATTGTACCTGGATAGCTGGCGAACGGATCCATCCAGAGGTCAACGAACCCACCCTCTTTTCTCTCCACGCTCTTAATGTATACAAATTATAGAACCAACAGCAGAACGATATATGTAGTTTCGTTCGAATATAAGCAATTTTAGTATTTTATACTTATATTTATTATTATTATATCACGAGAAAGATCACAGCACGCTACCGCGGAAGAATAAGGGGAGAGGGAGGGGGGGGGGGGGGGGGGTGGGAAATCGAGGAGTCGAGGCGTTGATGAAAATGAGGAGATTAGCGCGCATTGGGTACATAGCTGGTGGCTGATCGGAAAGGTCGATGTGTTCGCTCTCGTCAGTGGATTTCGAGGTCATTGCCAGAGTCCGACGTTGCTGGTCGGTCGAAAAGGCAAAAAGAGCGCGTCGTGACCGGCGTTGAGGGCGGTTGTGGTATGGTGAAAGGGAGGGGGAGGGGCGGCAGAGAGAGAGAGAGAGAGAGAGAGAAAAAAAAGTGGATAGAGCGAGAAGAAGGGGGAAGATGGAAAGAGAGCGTAGACGAAGAAAAACGGCGCTCTTGCCAAGAGTTCTCGGTAACCCTCGAGTCAGGCTTTGTGCCATGGAGCAACCCGGCCACAGCGCGCGCCAGGAATGCAAATGCAGCTAGGATCTTCTCGGCTCTCGCCTGTCCAGGATATCCTAACAGTTACCACCGAGAGCAGCCACCCACGCAAATGCACCATCCATCTCGCAGTCTGATTCTTCCGAAAATTCCAATTTTGTATAGGAAAACATTCGTATTTCAGGGTCAACAAATGCTGAGAATGAAATCTTGCTGAAGTTTTCAGGAAGATTCTTCGAACGTGCAAATCTACTTTGTCTGATTCTTCCAAACGTACGAACCACGTACAGAAACTCTCTGATCGCACCTCGGACGAATTGTACGATATTAAAAATGTTGGCACTCGCCGTTCCTCGAATTTCACGATTACCAGTCACACATAAAAGGCTGCAGCAGTCATTGTACGTAAAATCGAAGCGCGAAATTTATGTTAAATAAATGCAAAGTTATCGGGTATGCCGGTGCTTTATACGGGACTATCGCGCAAGTATATACACGCTAGTCTCTATCTTTCTTTCGCTCCCTTTCTCTTTTCTTTTTTTTACCGAGGCTACTCCGCTTATCGTTTGCTCTGGCGCCTACGCACTTATGCAATACTTTCATTAAAGACGATCGCTCTATCGCCTGGTGGAACACTCGCTCGAAGAAAAATAATTGATCGTGGCGAAAAATACACGTAAGAACCAGCCAGATCTTATTTCGCCAACAGACTCGGATACTTTTCTTCCAAACTATTTCAAACTGTAGGATTTTTACGACGAAGCTGCAAAAATGCTGAATAATCTTGAAAACCTGATGGACCATCTATTTAAAATTTTGTTTATTTATATTTTTAATACAATTATCCCAATTCACGTGCTTGTCATTTTTCTTGTAATTTCTCCATCACGGATATAAGTAAAAGTATAATAAATTCAGATTTTTAATTAATCGTGGTTTACCGACCCCGGAGTGTATAATAAATGGTTAGATGAATATGCATATTGGTCCAGAGTGAAACTTTGATCGGACGCGCCCTCTCGTGACTCTCCTGGATTTCTCTGAATGACTGGAAATTTCTTTCGAATACGTCACTCTGGAATTTTAAAACTTCCAGGAACGAAGCTCGGCTCTTAAATTAAACAGCATCCTGCAAACTCGCAGGATACCTCAGGTATACAAGTTGATTTATTATGAGAAAGGGAAGTGAGTCACTTGGCAGGGTGTACTCCGATTAGGAGAAAAGAGTTTTGACAAATTAATCGTCAGCCTTGATCAAAAATGCAAAAAAACAATTTTATATATATATATATATATATATATAGTAAATTGTTTATTCACCACAAAACAAAATTTTGCACCACGAAGAGACCATGTATCGCACTTGGATTAAAATTCGAGCGTTCGACTCCACGCTCGATTCGCACGTTTCGCTCGGTTAAAAATAACTCGGCTTTTCGAAATGAAAATCCGATAAAATCGCTAATTCCTCGCTCCACGAGCAAGCTCCTCCGTGGAAATGTGAAAATAACACACGTAGGAGCCATACTGGTGCCTCGATCCAAATCCTGTGATTCCTCGATCAAAAATTCAAAGATTTTTGCGTTTGGTTAGGAATAGCAGAGTGGCTACGCTCCAGTGAAAAAATAAATATGTAGACGGAGTATGGTAACTCGACTAGAATGTTTAAACAACGAGAACGAGGAACGAGTGTTGGCTGTAAGAATAACAGCGCGTGGCTTTTTATTTGTAATCACGCATCGAGCTGTAAAGATGGCTGTATTAAAGTTTGAAAAATTGGTTGAAACGAGTCAGGTTAAAATATTGTTCAGGGAGTCGTTGTTAAGGTTTTAATTACTGGTTTGTATCGAACGTTTAAAGCTGCGAGATAAGGACGATGTATATATATATATATATATATATATATATGAAAGTGATAAATAATACTCATACACTGATAAGCATTTGGTTCTTCAGCATCAAAGGTAAAAAGCTATAAATAAAAGATTCGTTCTAATTTATCATAATGATATATATATATATATAACAAAATATGAACGATGCAAAAAACAAATTCGAACCAAGATTATAACAAAAACTATGAGCCACGCAACGTTTAAACAACTCTCTTCATCTCGTACAATATCCACGAGTATAAACGAACCAAATCTTCATCTATTCTTAAAAGCTGCACAATCTTTATTTCTGGCACGACCTTCGCGTCGTAAGAATTGCGCTAGGTGGAACAAAGCCTCGGGAGGATCGAGGAAATTTCGTGGGTGAATCTGGCGAGATCTTTGAGAATGGATTTTAGTCACTGTGAAAACACACGTGGCTGAAATACCGGTGCAGCAGGAATACAAGGTGCGTTATTGGAACAAGAGGAGGGTTCTCTAAAAATACTGTAATATCGTTCGAGTTACGTTGAAATATTTTAAAGGTTCCGCGTTCGCACGTGCACATGTATATATACATAAGTATAGGTATATAAATCTCTCATCTCGAGCGGATTGTGCGAAATGGGATTTGACAGGGCTCGATGAATCACGGAGTTTTCCCAGTGGCTTTTGAATGAGCCAGGAGTCTCCGGCTGCGAGGTGTTACTGGAGGAGGCAGTTTACGCGAGTCGTAATCTGCAAACGGTAGAAGAAACGGCAGCAATGACAGTTGAAAGGCCGAGTTGTCCTTCGCGAGAGCTCACGGAGCAATATACCCGAGTGCGCACCGTGCAGTGCTACTCCTCTGGTACTCCTTGCTGCTCCGGGTACCTACACCTCCGGTTCTCCACCCTCCACCCCCCTCCTACACCTTCTCCATGCCCCGAGCACCGTATGCAGAATGCAACAAGAACCCCTGAAGAAGATACAGTCGTCGCCGTAGCTTTGTTTTCTCTGCGAGTTTCGAGTCCCATGATCCTCTGTGTGTGTGTGTGTGTACTGCACCTTCCCATCTCGCAACGCCCGCGCGTGGGACGATAAATTGAAATTTTGACACTTTTGCTACCCACTTCCTCCCAAAACTTTCCCCTTCGACTTTATCATCCTATTATTCGCATAGGACAATGGTAAATTTAAAAAACACATCCGCGTTCCATGGTCCCGGGCCAGAACCGCGAAAGAGCTGAATGGACGCGGTGGAACGGAGTTTCGGCTCGGAATTGCAACCGTGTACGTGCGTGGGCGACTAAATCGAACGCGACTCTCGAGAAAATCAAGCGGCCCTTTCTGTATTGAAATTCGAGCGGATATAGCATAACGCGCCGCTCGTTCATAGATTTCCTTTGGCGAGTAACTCGCGTTCCTAACGTCATAAATAATTCGAAAGGATCGTCCTTTGATATTTGGCAGTAATCCACGTGCCTTTGTCCGGGCTTTTCCTTTGATTTTCAGCAAATTCTCGTCAAGCCCCATTCTTCGCCTCCTATATATATATACTTAGCGTGTTATTCTCCTCGACGACTCGTCTCGAATCTCGTCGAGTATAAGCGGCTTAAGCGAGTTATCGTCGATATCTTGCTGCTAAAAACATTTTTAGGCTTGATCTTCATCGTCGGATAGCGCGAAGCTTATCGACGCAGTTACGCGAGCACGCGCGACTATGTCGATTGGAATATTAACATAAATCGGAGCAGATAGCGCGAAATTGTCGCTCGACATCGCGCGTTCGTATTACGCGCTATCAGCGACAGGATTATTCATAACGCGAGAGTAAAATTGATTTTAAGAGCGGATCGATCGATCCTTCGCTTTTCGCAGCTTCGAACGAACAACCGCGTAATTACACGCGTTTTCAATGGGAAGAGCCGACGATAATACAGATACACACCTGATATCGCTGGGAGTGATCGGTGAGAGGGGGCTTTGACTCTGTCGTTGAACCTGCAAACTGTGCGAGCGAGGAATTTTATACGGTCGATCCTCGACTTTGAAAATTATTCCTTTCATCGCCAACTATTATTTCGTGCACTATTTTCATGTATAAAACACTCGTGCTTCGAGAGAAACGATTATTTTTATACGTAATTATGCAAAATTAAAAATAACATGGAAATTGATAACGTTATTGCAAAGTCAAGGACGATCGATGATCCGAATAAACTCGATCCAACTCGTGCACCAACACGATATTAAAGTGTGGAGTACCTCGATGATCCAGTTTCACCCAATCAGTGCACATTTTCCTATAAGATGTTATATTGATTCTTCGACAAAATTGCCATTAAAATTTTCTTTCTTTTCAAAACAGTCTCGAGAGGATCCACGAGTTTGTAATATGCAAATAGGATCGATAAAATCCTGGATATAAATATCGATCGATGTTCGTCTCCTGGGCTTATCGATCGATCTTCGAGATATTTCGCGATGCAGGATTATCGAGACGAGGTTTCACATCGAGTACGTTATCGGAGCGTTGTATTCGGCGGGTGTACCGTTGACCCGATACACCCTTATTTCGTACCTCGCGCTCGCACGGCTTTGCCCTCGCGCGGAATGCACGTGGGCGACTTATATTTAGCGGAGGCGCGCGCGCGTTGTCCCGTCTACCTTGCGTGTCCCACGATGAACGAGAATCTAGGAAGTTCGCTGCTGTCTCTCGGGCAGGGACAATTCTGCTCGTGCAACGCGCACCATGCACACACGCGTATATAAATATAATTCGTGCCGGATGTCGAACCTACAATTCGCCAAACTCGTGGATAAAATTACCGATGGATTCGCTGTGAGAGAGAAACCATCCCTTCTTTCTTGCGAACCAATCGAGACTGAAATTGCCCGACGATTTTTCATTTTACTGCATCTCGAGTGATGGAAACTATATTTGTATGCAACTGGATGGAATAATTTTTTTGGGACAAATTTCTGCATGAAAAAATATTAACATATAGAGTGCTTAAAATATCTGCATGTAAATGCATAGAATAATTTTATTTTAATGAATTTCTGCATTAAAAGATATTACATCTCGAGTATCTAAAAATAATTGTACGTAACTGCACAGAATAATTCTATTGGAACAAATTTCTGCATTAAAATATCATTGAATCTCGAGAGTCGAAAAAAGTGTCGATGAAACTGGATCGAGCACTATCGGAACGACTTTCCGGATACAAGACTGCCACCTTAAATATCATCGAACACGGTACACACAAAGAGCACAGTCGAGGGACAATAGGCAGTAGCTGCGCCTCGAATAAAATTTCTCTGTCCCATTGGGAAAGGGGATTTCTCCGGCGCGTGAAATAGAAAGCTTAACACCTGAGATAAACAGTGGCAGCTGCAAAATGCATGATTAAAGTACAAGCTCGCCCTTTGTGGCTTCTGGTAGCGACGCGGAGCCAGTTGAAAGCTTGTGTATTACCCTCGAGACTATATCGGTGAACAATAGATCGTTTCAAACGTTAGATAAAGAAGACCAGCTGTGGAGAAGCTAGCTGGTCGACGGAACAAAACTTGGCCTCTAATGGGGAACGGTGCATCCGCTTGATAAATATATATATATATATATATATATATATATATATAGCTATATCGTTTGAATACTGCAAGACTTTATATAACGTAGAAGGGGGAGGGGGGGGGGGGGTGGAGAAGAATGTGAGAAAATTAGATACAAAATTCGAGCGTGTGCAAAGTCAGCTGCTCGGTACGAGCAACACTATATATATATATAACTCGTATCAACTTATTCGTACAATATATAATACCTTATAACAAACGTGTCTCGTATAAACATATTACACGTGGGAGGCTTCTCCTAAGCACGAACAATGAATTCACTTAGAAATCAAGATAGGCTCTCCTGCAGAAACGGATAATGCAAATATCACGAGCAAAGCATGCGAAGA
Organism: Prorops nasuta; assembly: GCF_024137725.1. Classification (NCBI taxonomy): domain Eukaryota; kingdom Metazoa; phylum Arthropoda; class Insecta; order Hymenoptera; family Bethylidae; genus Prorops; species Prorops nasuta. The sequence continues at coordinate 2,648,006 of NW_027116808.1, forward strand.
TAAATCGCTGGGGCTGAGACTCGCGTGTAATTATGGTCCTTCTGAAATTGATATATTGCACTTTGGAGCATTAGTATCGAAAGTTTAAACGCTAACTTCGAAGCGTCCTAATAAATTACCGATCGTAAATTGTCCGCTGCTCCAATTGACAAAATTATGCAGCTCTCTTGCAACGTTTCAATCGACCCTACACGCATATATATATATATATATATATATATATATATATGATCTCCTGGCGAATCCCGAGAGTTTAGCTTAACAATGCGCGATTTATCGCTGATGAAAGAGCGAACGATAGGAAGCATTTGTAGAAAACGAGATTGACACGAAGATTTCGATCGGGGCTCGTCGAGATTCCTCGTGCATCATCGGGTTTTCTACGAATTTACCTTTTTTAACATTTTATAATTCTGCATCGAAGCTCCTACGAGCTATATATATATAGCATCAGAGTACCTGGAGCAAGATCCACCTTGGCAGATACGGAATAACACGCGAGCATACCAAAGAGAGTGCGTGACATTTTTTCTTGGCTTTCAGACGGGCCACATGAGAACGTCCAGTGGTAACTACTTCATTAAGCCCACCGAGCACTGGTACTACGACAAGGACTCTCCAGGATCCACGGTGAAGCACGCCATTTCCAGGATAATCTCCGTATCCTTGGATCCTCGCAACGACGTTACTGACAGGCAAGAAAAAACCCACTGCGGAGTCATTGGTAAGATTCTTCTGCACACCCCTCCCCTCTTGATTTTCGTACTCGAAGGGAACGTCCCAGCAATTAGTCGAGCAACGTCCCGAATAACTTGGCTCGTACACCGTTATAAAGCCATCAAAATCGTTAAGCTTGATGCTCGGTGAAATGTGCTTTTAAAGTATCAGAAGAAACTGTGCAATGACTTCATTGCCAGTATTAAATTATTTCTTTTTACGTGGTATTTATACCGGCGCACGAGTAAACCTCCTGCGTTTAATCTCGTACGAGACTCGAAATATAAAAGCAACTGTCCATATATATATATATATATCTTTCCTCACTATTTTTCGCGATACGCTTTATACATAGTAAACTCGTTCCTCCGGTTAATTTTGTGAGATAAGATATGTAAATATGGATTCGATGGCTTTAAAAGTTTCAATTAAGACGCGCGCGAAAGGCCTTTTTTCACCTTTAACGATTATTCTCGACTGGAATCGCGTGGTCCTGGAACGTTGTATGAAAATCGCTTATTCGTTGATATCGAGTATATGGAAAAATAAGCCAAGTCGGAGGCAATCCTCCGTGGCACGCGATAACGTTTAATAATCGAAACGATAATTGACGGCGTGCTCGCCAACTTTTGCCACCACTCCTTTCTCCCTTATTATATTGCCCGTTCGATTATTGTCGAGAGCAACGCGCGTATAATGGCTGCAACGAGTTATTTGCAAGTCAATTTTATTCGACGCGAGTAACGCGGGTTTTTAAATTATTTTATCGTTATAGGAGTTGTGTGGCTGTGTGTGTGTGTGTTTGAATTTGTCAATTTTGCCAATGGTGGTATAACATTTTTTTTAAGTACCAAATGTTAAATTCCGGTAGATAAGTTTTAGTGAACTTTGTCATTTTTGCCAGTACAGCATTTTTTTAAAACTACCAAATATTGCATTCCAGTAGATAAATTTTATGGTGTGGATTGTAAATTCTGGATTTTTTCTTTCAAAATATATTGTAACAAAGTTGTGTAATAACTATAAATTTAATGGTAGAATTTATGGCAAATAGTGCAGATATAAAGAGTAATCCAGAGAGTGCGATTGAACCATGAGCAAAGAGAACAGGAGCTGGAGAGGTTTTATTTCACAATCAGTATTTTACTTGACCGCGAAGCACCTGTACGGAACAGGTTCAAGGGTACCTGGTAAAACTCATCGGAGGCTGCTGTGAGACAGCCTGGCGACGGTGTATGTGGCCATCGTCTATAGATTCGTATCCCAGCTTCTCCCTCCCCCTCTTTCGCGTCGAGGAACCACCCACGCAAAACTTTAGTCCGCAGAATTTTACCGGAAATTGCCGGAGAAATATCGTAACGAAGTAAAAAGCGACTGAAGAAAAAAATCGTTAAAAATATTTTTTAATCAGTCTTCAAGGTTATTTTTTACCACGATCGATGGGTCTTCGGCATTTCAACGGAGACACGGCGATAAAGCAAAATTTGCGTGGGCGGAGGATCGCGATTCGACTTGGAGCAACGCGGATCCATCCAAGAGCCAAAAGACCAATTCTGCTGTCCGAATTCATCCGCGGGCCACTGTAAACCTGTTAAGTCGATAAACCTGTAATCACGCGTGAATTTTGAGCGGGAACCGCAGCCCTTCTTCAGCTTCGAGCAAGAAACGCACGCGGCAGCTGTTTGCCAGAAAAAATTCTGCTTCCGAACGCAAAGTATGCAATTCTTACGAGATTCGACCTAGTCCTATGGAATCTTGAAGAGTATCGACTCTTCAGGGTGCTCTATAGTCAATTTATGAAACTATAAGAGAAAACGTGCGATTTTGATCGAGCGTTGAATTAATTAAAAAGGGTCTGACTCGTGTTTTATGCTCGAGTTTCGTTTGGATAGAAATGGGACCAATCAGGAACGTATCTCTCTCCGGAACCCTAATAAATACAATTACATAAATGGTACCTTGAAATTTTGATTTGATCATTTAATAACAGACCGGGATGCAATTCCCTTACGTGCCCTTTCACGGTGGTCCTATAAAAGCCCTATTGAAACGATTCATAAACCCGATACGCTGTAACAAGGGAGAACCGAGGTCATTGACCTTAACTTGCTGCTAATTGTTTTCTAAATAGGAACCTAAGTATTTTTTTATACTTTTTTCTATACAGCTTTGTGGTCAATGACCAGATATTTTCCTCCTTTTGCCGCGTACCACGATCGAGCCGTTTCGTGGCTCTCTCGTTTTTAATTAAAGTTCGGTGCCCGTTTATCGATCCAGGCTTTATTGTAAGCGATATGGATTCACGATTAAAAAGTAATCACGCGTCGAGATAAAGTTCGATCACCCCTCAGCTTGAATTTGGACTCCTTAAAACTCGACCATAGAAATATTTTACCATTTGGTAAAATCCATCCTCTCCCTCTCTCTCTCTCTCTCTCTCTCTATATATATATATATATATATATATATAATTTTCAATTTATTTTGATAAGAATAAAACAATTAAATTTCTTAATAAATCTTTCAAGATCGACCACCGCTGATAGAAAGAGGAGTCATTGACTCTGCAGGATTATTTGGGATATCGCGAGGATCCTCGGAGGATCATTAAAACTTTGGAGGAACTGACGTTATTACAAAGATTGAATTTGCAGACAAGACATAGCTTCGAGGAACTCGCGCCTCTCATGGCCCACCTTCCACGCTGCTTTATATATTTTTCTTGCCCTCTCAAGTTTCACGGGCATTTTTATTGAAAATGATACGTTATAAAATGCTGTAGATCCACCGAAAGATTATTATACCCAGTACCCGAGGAAATTTGAATAAACTCGCCATAGCCAATAAATAAACGCGAACGACAAAAAAATATCGTCACACGCAAAACTTGAGCTCATAGAAATCGCTCGAGTTAAATTTTCTCTCGGTTATCCAATGAAAAAAAATGTTAAATCGATTTTCAATTGCGCAATCGACGATTATCTCGCAGTTGCCAGTCAATATAATTATTTAATTAATGGTAGCCCGAAGGATCACTGCTGCGATAATTATCCTACGCGCGCACAACGATGCAGCGTTATTCTTTCGAGCGTTCGAGGAATGAATCATAAAATAGCCTCGTTTATCGAGCTCGCGAGCAGCGGAAAGGCTGATAGAAATTTAACGCTTGTTATATTTGTTTCTCAGCCTCTGAAACTTTAGATTTTTATTACTCGTAAATAATAAGTTTACGACGAGGAAAGGGACATCGATGGGGGCAGAGTTTAACTCGATTTCTCGCGTTGAAAGAAAGGCTCGAAAAGGCGAATTCTTGCGATATCCTCTCGTCTCTCTTCAAGGTGTTCTCATGCTGGGCTATAATTCCGAATTCGGTGAAAGTACATATATATATATATATATCTTCTATAACTCATCGATACACGAAGACGAATCGCACAGAGATATAACACGACTCTTCAGGATCTTGATCTTACGTAAGAATGTGGTAGCCATAATAGCACGGGTTATTAAAATCGCATAAATCATAAAATTAGGCTCCAACGGTGTCCTTCGTGGTTGATGGCCGACGAAGAGTCAAAGCTGCCGCTGAAGAGGAGGAATCCAGAGACTTTCACAGTTTTCGTTTATATCTATATACTTACGCGCGAATGGGCCTCCCACCAGGTTTAATTTGTCATTGCCAGGGCATAGAAATGAGCAGCAGCGTTGTTTGACGTGAAAAATAAATTGGAATGACGCGCGTTGGGACGATTGTTCGAGTTGGCTCGAGAAAAAGTTTCTTCCTGTCCCCGTGTGTTAAATAGGTTGGGTTAAATGGCGACGCTATAGCGGAGAAAAGGATTCCGGTTGGTATAGGTGAGAGGACTTGGACATAAATTTTACTACGCGGAGTTACAGGCGTGGAAGTGGAACCCCTATGGCGTTTGCTTAAAATCCACGAATAAATCACCGTGCTCGTACAGAACGCCCTACTCCCCCCCCCCCCCTGCTTTCCCCTTTCACTTCCCCTTCACCTGTTCATCGTCCCTTTGCTCTCGCTCTCCGCTCGCTACAACGCTTTCCTACTGGCGTACCTAGTGTGGCACGCACGGTGCAACGTATAAACAAATATTTTCACTGTGTATATAAGCTCGTTGAACTATTTTGAACGAAAAGAGTGGAATTAAAAATTGTTTCCATCTCGTGCAATTTTTGGTTTCATTTTTTACTCGCAACACTCTTCCAGTGGTTAGAGCGAGAAAGATGTTGTATATATATATATAGTGAAAATGTTTCGTTTGAACTAGGTTCTATTATGTATACACACGAGTTGGTTTACTTTGACTCTTCGACTTTCCTCAGCCTCTTGACGGAATTCCATAATCTCTCGATCGAGACTCGCCAGCTCGTATGTACTCAAGATTACCACTGCCCGAGCGATTTGCATGCTAGTTAATATTTGCGAAAAATCGCCGAGCCCTTTTCTCACGCGAGAAGACCCTCGCCGAGGGATTCGACGCGAATCTCGCACGTTCGCAAGATTCCGCGAATGTTTACCAGTACTATTTCCCCTTAATGACACCTCGCGCTGGAGAACATTTCGATAATGATGTAATCGTAAGGTATTTTCTCTCGTTCTTCGTGTATTGGTATTTTTACCTGTAATATATATATATATATATATATACATAAAGTAGTATAGCGTTATGTAATTATATAAATTTAATCGATCGCTACGATCCTGAGGAAACGGTTGCACTAATGGCATAGAGCTGTGAATGTGGTACACGTGCACTATATATATATATATATATATATATATAGACAGAGGTTGAGAAGGATGTCGAAGGTGAGCGAGACCTGGAAGGAGCGTGTAAAATTCCTTAAGTGGTCGCGGGCATCCGAGGGGATCATTCGTCATTGAGAAGGGCAACACCTGGCAGCTGCATGGCAGGTAGACGCCCTGACGACCGACCGATTATGGCACCCATTGGCAGTACAACCTGCAGCGGAGCATGTGTCAGCAATATCCAAAAACAGATACGACCACCGTGATTCGACGATCGGCGAGCAGCCTGAAAGCTAAAAGCCATATCAGCCACGCAACGGCGCCAGAAAAACTCTTCAGCATCGAGCAAAAAGTGCCGCCGTATTACAAATAATAATGCATCGGGAAAGAAAACTCTTCAGCATCGAGCAAAAAGTGCCGTCGTATTACAAATAAGAGTGCGTCAAAATTCTGCAGCTTTAGGATTTTTCCGAGCTTCGCGATGATCCATAGATCGCGATCCATAGATCGTTGATGCCGAAGACGCCGTTGAACCGCGCCGCGACAAGAACCAAAGGATTTTCTCGCGGGACCAAAAGAAGATCGAGCGCTTCGTAGATCTTTCCTTCCCAGAAGCTCTTCCGTCGATGATCTATAGATCGCGACCTTGATCTATAAGCGCGTGGAATTAAATTTCTTTGACCGCTTTGTTTCCTCCACGATCCCTCGATAAAAGCCTCGTTTGTACGTGTGTATTACGTGTGTGTGTAGCGCGCGATAAAACACCATCTCGATCCGAGTCGATTACTCAAGCTCGCATCTGCTTCTTATTCATCTATTTTCGAAACCCATTGTGCACGTGTCTCGTTACTGCAACAATCGTCGATCGACGCTGAAAATCTTTCTCAAAACTCTTCGACCTTCGCACTCTTCCTCTTCGATCTCCTCTATCGCCTAAACTCGAGCTATTTACGTGCCTCTTCATCAATTTTTATATACTCTCAACTAACACACATATATATATATATATATATATATATATATATATATAATTATAACGTTATAAAAATAAAAAACAGTGTTTATCCAATCAAACCAAAACAATTCACTCGAAAATTCAATAAACTTAATTTCCAGCAGATTTTTGCACGTGCGCGTTATACCTAATTCGAGAAATTCACTTGGATCTAAAAAGGGCAACGTTCGTAACTTCCGGTATCTCCGAGTGGATCAAACAGGCTGCTCGCGATCTCTCCAATTAGGAGGGGCTGCGCAGGGACTTCTTTCTCTCCTCCTGATGGTTTTAGCCACTTTTTCAGAGTGTGCAGCTCTCCATATTGAAGAGAGCGAGTGTAGGGGGGGGGGGGGGATTCGAGGAAGCGGCTCGGCGCACGTTGAGCGAACGGACAATGCGTGACAATGTTCAGGATAAATGCTCGTCGGTGCTTTGGCCCGGTGAAACGGTGTGCCCTATTATCTCGCCGACTTGGCCATTTCGAGACGCACGTAATGGCCTTGCGTGGGAGTCGAACCGAAGAAAAATTATCGGTTAGCCGCAAACCCTCCCCCTCGAAGATTCCTCCTGGAAACGAGTTCCCTCCGCAAGGTGTATATATATATACACACCTTCCTATGCCCGTGAAATCGATATCTCCATATTCACAGTTACGCGGATTTTTCCCACTTTCGTCAAACGCCCCATCGACTTTTCATCCTCGACGTCGCCAAACGACTCGTCGTAAATCCGCATCCGGGCGCCGTAAATCGACTCTGGATTCGCGCAATTTTTTCGCGCGTCGCGTGGCCAGTTTTAACGTGTCGTACACGTGTCAGAGAGGCGTCGATCGGAACCGGATCGTCCGCTCGAACGTCAATTGTCTCGCGTTTCGAAACGAGGAAAACCGCGGTGTAAGAACGGAATTTGGCATCGAGTCGGGTTTAACCAAGTCACTCGCACAGGAACGCTCCTATATATATATATATATACACGCAAGTCGAAGACGTCTCCAATGGAGGCGAATTAATATCGAGTTCGAGGAGAATCCGCGTACGTATCAATTTTGCTCGGAAATTGATGGTTTCCCACGTTCCTCGGGAGTCTTAACGCGCGTACACGCATTATCCGCATAAATCGATGGGAAAAGTGATAGCGCTTTATTTGATTTGTGTTCGTGCGTTAAGGTTTACCGTTTATCGCCAATATCTTCATTCGGCTTCCTCTCGGCTTTGGGGCTACTGTCGTCAGGATGAATGCGTTTTCCTCGCGGTGTCTTCGCTGTGTTGGTATTACACACACACACACACACACAGAGGCACGAGTGAGTATAAGTCGCGCGAGGAGTCGTCGTATATCACGTAAAGCGAGGGCAGGAGGGTTGCCTATTAGAATGATAAAAGCCTCGACCAACTAAACCAGAAAGGAATTCGTGAAAAATTGACCGAAGAATCGGGAGTGGAACTCGCGTGAAAACCAGTCGGGGACCCTTTGACCCTTCGGAATTATTTCGTGAGTTATCGAGAGTTCCACCGAACCGTTACCAAAGACCCCTTCTCTCTTATTACCATCTCTTCAATTTATTACACCTGTACATTATCCGGTAAACCCTCTGCGTCCATCGAGCACACTTTGTAAGGCCTCTAATAATTATTTTTCAAATATTGTATGCCGTACCCCCTGCTCTTATACTTATGGCGTACAAGCGTCTTCCATTTTCGTCCCTCCGCTTCTCTTCTCTTTTAAAATTTGTCCTCCACCTCCTCTTCCGGGTCTCCACTCACGCACGGCACACACTCGCGATGAAAATAACCAACGTCTCGATATTTTTCTATTCCAATGAAAAGTGAAGATCCACCGTGTGTTTGGTGAGTGCACAAAGAATTCGCACCGAGGAAAGAGATGGAATAAATCGGATCAGAATGGAGAACGAAAGACACAAAATGAGACGAGTGTTCGTGGAAAGTTTGCCAGGACGTTTCATCCACGACGCGTCGTAAACAAAGCGTATACAATTTTTGTTAGTCGAGGTGGACGATAATTTTCGCTCAATTGACGATCGCGACTCGAAGCTGAAGAGAGTCGGTGGAGAACGAGAAAAGGACGTGTCTCTCTGTCCCTTTGATCTCCGGCCGGGAAGAAGGATGGGAAATATGGGAATGTATAAATAACTTTTACTCGCCGACGTAAACCAATTGAATATGAGAGTGCGTCGCGTCGCGAGAATCGAGTGCTTTACGAGGGCGGTCAAATTGCCGCCGTAAAACAATGCTCGGAATCTGTTCGTCTGTAATAATAATAATGGTAATGATAAAAGTCGTAACGTCTGGTAATAAAGCCATCATTACGATTGCATCAAAGTGCATTGGCTCCGGGGACGACCTACCGCAACACGAGGGTTCCTTCAATGTTTTTTTTTTTCTATTCAACTCCCCCCCCCCCCCCCTCGTGCGAGTTTACAATCCAAGTGAGAGAGAGAGAGAGAGAGAGAGAGAGAGAGTGGACGGGAATCAACCCTCGGAATTGCTGCGGGACAAGAATCGCATCCTATTAGTATCGACTCTCCCGCAGCACTCGAACATTATATTTCCCGATGCAGCTTCGCCATTGCGGTTATTATACGCGCGTGTCTTCCCGTCCTCGTCCATTTTCCTTTGTTTCTACCCGCGGCTCACGGTTCACCGTCGTACATCGCAATAAGCGAGAATTATCGCCTTAATTACGCGGAGCACTCTCTCTCTTACCGTAATTTAATCCCGCATTCGATTCGCACTTGTCCCTCGGATTACTCTTGCATATGCAAATCTATATTTTTCATAGTTTCTTTGTTGTTAAATTTTTGTATAATTATACGGTATACGGGGATAAAATGTGTACAGTCGTAATAAAAATTAAAAGTACAATCCTTTTGTTCAATATTTTTTTCTTATCGAAATTTTCCTGTACAGCGTACGATAATAATAATAACGATAATTGGGCACTTGGCGAAATTGCTCGGGGCCAAAAAATGAGGGCCGGCATTTTTTGGCGCGTAGCATACCTATATATTCATACCGCGATGATCACGTCACTTTCGTACATGTCTATACTGTATAGACACGCCAGCGAGCGTCGTATCGCTAATTAGCCTTGAGAGATACCGTGTGGCTGCAGCGTGCACAACGACAATGCTACCCACTGTCACGCTCTTCGATTTTATCCATTCGCCCAGACCGCTCAACTCCTCCAATTTTTTGCCCCCATCTCAACTGCCAGCGAAAGCACGTAAAGTGTTATTCGAGTTTGCTAATGCGATACCCATTACGCTTCTCGTCAAATAAACCTTTTCTCATGCACCATACAATCTCCGGTTGCTTTGTTCCTTCGTTGACTCACGTTCCACGCCAGAAAACTTCTCCTTTTTCTCTCCATCGGACAAAAGCAACTTTGCTCTTAACTCGGTAGTCGATCGGTAATTTGCCATTCCGATCGATCGATTTTTCAGATTCGCTCGATAATCTTGCGGTGCTACCCATCGCGTCGTTGCCTCTAAATACGATCGTTCAGGAATTTCTGATAACATCGGTTTGCGTTATCGTCGAGTTAGCTATATATATATACATACCTAATGGAAGAAAATCCTGTAACAAATACAATAACAAAATTTTCCTATCGAATTAATCAACAATCAAAGATTCGCGAAATTCAACCCTTCGCGTCACTGTCCTTCAAACCGATCCTTCAGCAATTTCCGATAAAATCGGCCAACGCCATCATCGTCAAGCTAGCTATACATATACAAACCGAGCAGAGTACTACGTACATCGTGGAAGTATCGGCGTTCTCTTCGAAGCATCGGCCGGCGTAGCTCGCTGGTCGAACTCGTTCAAGGTCCCCGTCACCCTTCGCGATCGCTATCGGTAAAAACTATATCCTCGTGCGGAAAGCTCGAAGAATCTTTCCAAGCTGGCTGCTGCAGCCGCAGTCCCGTCCACGCTCCGTTAATCGGCTTTGTTTGCCGGATCTTCGAAAATTGTCGGTCTCCCAGCCGATCCTGTGGTTACGGGACCATGCCAAGGCTCGTGGGTGGGGGTACCAGTATATACACTCGTCGACATGCACTTATTCGCCGAATAATTATGTGGTTACGCATAAACGCGCCGCTAAATACAGAGCGACCGAGCAAGCCACGATCAAGCGAGATTTATTAATGATATTTCCCACCTGCTCAACCTCACTCGACTCCACGCACTCGGCAATTAAGGATAAAAGTCGCGAAACTCGAGATTTACAAACGATAAAAACCCATCCTTCAAACTCTTACTCCTCTACTTCCGGTTTCTTTCTCCAGACGAATTTATAGAATTACGATTTGGAAAAAATTGATCTTCTATTTTGTTCAGGAATTTTCAGCATTTCATTAAACATTCTTCGTTGCAAAATATAGCGAGGATTATGGTTTTAACGAGACTCGGTGATTGTTTTCGTTACAGATTACAGCGGTGACGCGTCGTCGAGTCCATTGACGAGTGGCAACTCGACGAGAGAGAACGTTTACGTGCGAGAGCGTAGGCGAGAGCGCAGATCCTTGATGGAAAAGACATCCTTCGATCGGGTCAGCGACGAGAACAATAAGAAATATGAGCAGTTCGTGGGAAACCAAAGGCATCGGAACTCTCTCAGGCACGATGATCGTTACGATAGGTAAGCGTGGCTAAATTATTCAAATCATCAATCTCGATCCTGAAGAATTCCTCGTTAGATGAACACAATGAACTTCTTCGATCAACCATCCCCCCCCCTCCCCCCACTCCCTAATTTCTCTTTTAAGCATAATACGAAATTAAAAGAAGTATTTTGCATAATTATAAAACCTTGCCTCGTAAATACATACACGGAAGGATCTGTCACATTCTCCGTCGAAACTGGAACGAGGCAAAATTTTAATGATACAAAAATTTGTGAAATTTTGATGCTGAGGAATCGCTAAAAAATATTGCATTGCGTAATACGAGCATTTTTGTAACAGCAAGTATTATTCCGTGGACCGCAGGCACAGTTTTCTTACCGAGGAAAATGCTTACTCGGAAATGGAATCGGATTCTTTCGCCACGTGGAGACCACGACGAGCTTTGCCACGAGAATATTTCATCGAGATCATGGTGGTGGCTGACTCCAAGATGATAGAATACCACGGAAACCAGTTAACCAGATACATTTTGGTCCTTATGAGTATGGTGAGTATCGCTTTCTTTTCTCCACACACATATATATATATATATATGTATATAAAAAACCGCAGATTTTATGTAGAGAATATTTTTAACAATTTTTAGTCGAAAAAAAAAATGTGGAAAGTTTTGGTATAATTTATAAAATGAAAAAAGGATTAAACAAAGAGGCTCGAGATTTCTAGTTCTCCTTGTGACGATATTCCACGTTTGGTTCTCGCTGGTCGAATCGCGTGGTTCGGGTTTGAAAAGGACAATAATGGAACGTGGGTGGGTCCGGAGGAGAAAATAATCGACCTGTGTCAACGTTGAAGAGATAAAACGGTGAATCTTCCAGCAACGGTTGCCGTGTCAGCGGAATAATCGATCTTGTAAAGCGGCGGCAGGATCTGTCTCGTAGGTTAAATATTATGCAAATATAGACCCGTTGCCCAACGCCTACCGTTTATTTTCGACAATTTCGACCGTCTCCGGTTCTCCAGACTCTTCAACGTCGTTGGATCGACGCTGTTGCAACACTGTTTCCTATACACTTGCATATATATATATATATAGGACAAGCTTGATCCTTCGAAGGAGAGATTTATTTTCCATCAACACAATGGAAATTTGTTGTCGGTGGATCGCAAATCAAACAATTAATAGTTACCACTGCCTGCATGGTGAACGTTAAACTCGAAGAGAGTACACTCTCGAGTGTTAAATTGATGAGGAGTTGGAAAAATGAGATAACGCGTGCCACGATGATATTTTCACAATACTATTATGCCTAATGGGAAATGCTTTATTGGGGTAATAAACATAAAGCGTTTCATGGGGTTGAGGATAATTGTTTTTCCACGTATGCTCGTTATTCCTCGTGTGCAATGTTCAGCTTGAGAAACGTTGGGGTGTATAGGTGGATTTTGCAAGAGGCTCGGCGTTCCCTGCACGACTCGGAACAATGATCGAGCAAAGAAAATCACTCGCTGAGAATACATGATTTTCTAGCCACGTGCGATATGATCTTTGGACATTCAACGTCAACTTGACATTTCGTCGATCGTTTAACGATTATGACCCGTCATAAATGAATCGAATTTAATACGCTTTTATGACCGAGCGGCGTTTATAAATTTCGTTCGGGACTAAACGTCGACAAGCGAGCTTTTATTGGTCGTTTCTAAATCCATTCCTCCCTCGACTCGGTGTCTGGCCAAGGAAAATCTTATTCCTTCAATGTCCAGTCTTATACTCTTGTGTGTATGTATATATGCATATATACATTTTAAATGGATTCGTAGCAAAGAATTTGTGATATCATTGATCTTCAAGATCTTACATTGGAAAAATTGAAAAATGGTACAAAGAGTGACTGGATCATCATCCTAAAGTTCAGGGTTGAAAAGAATAATATTGTAAGGTATATATACATATTATTATACACTTATACGAGTGTGTGTATATATATATATATATATATATATATATATATAAATTTTTGCATGGAGTCGTAGCAAGGAATTTGTGATCTCATTGATCTTCAAGATCTTACATTGGGAAAATTGAAAATTGGTGCAAAGACTGACTGGATCATCATCCAAAAGTTCAGGGCTGAAGAGAAAAATATTGCAAGGTATATACATATTATTATACATTTATACGAGTGTGTTCTGAGAAAATGCTTAAACGTTTCGAGGTATACACATATATGCACCATCGTAAAGGATTCGAATCTTTACAACCTTGTAACGTTTATAAATTCCATCGAGAACGATGTCGACACGAGCTTTTACCGGTGCTATGCTCGTTTCTAAATCGACCAGCCAGGAAAAATCGTATCGATTGCGAAAATTGACGAAAGATTTTGCTAGCAGCTGTCGTTGCATCTTCGCACACACACACACAAATACGGTTATCGTTCAAGAATTATAGCACTCGTTGTATTAAGTAAGAGGCGCGATAAATGTTATTCGTACCAACGCTTAATAATAGCTTTCCTCTCATCCCAACATCCCTTCTATCGCCAATAACCCAGATTTTCTTCTCAAAGACTCGCTTGACTCTTTTCTCAAAAATCCAATTAAACTATCTCATCTCGAACCAAACGACTGCATAACGACTATTGGAGAATCCCCACTGTTCTCTTCTCCCATTCTCAAATCGTTTTCGATATTTTTCGCAAGAATAAAAAATCTGTTACAGAATCATTCGAGTTTAATCTTCGAGATATCGATACGATACTTTCACGAATTTTCCCCCAGCCATCCAAAGATTCGTCGGGCTAACGATTCAATAATGGATCATCGATCAGCTGACTGGAGTTTTCAAGGTCCCATAAATTGTGTTTACCAACACGTTATTCGAACGATGGGGGCTACTTCGCAAACACTACGATGTTCCTCAAGGCCATCGTCTCAAGGCTTTCGCCACCAAAATCATCGATGATTTTCTCGGAATTCCTCCCATGTGTTTGGTTGCTTTACAACTATATATATAGTATATATATGCTCATTGGTATTGTCGAAGAATCTCTTCTTCCTATTTTTTCTAACGGTATCCTATATATATATATATATATCGGTGTCCCGCTGATTTCGCAACGGGAAATTTGCACAGGTGTTAAAATATAAACACATATAAATATATATATATATATATATATATATATGTATACTCGTCCATAAACCGTGAGTTTGATGAATTGCTGGAGCGAAGCAACACGACCGTACTAATTCCTTGTAATTTGAAAACTTCTATTAAATGCTAATCGTTCGAGTTGTATCGCTGCTACAAATAGCTAATGAACGATCGGTCGACAGCTAATGACTGTAATTCTCAGGCAGATTGACAACTTCCTAGCGCGTAAATCACCGTTAACTCCGTGGGCGTGTGTTTCTCTCTATTAATATATCTCCACGCGACGAGCTTTGCATATTTTCTTTTTCGCGAATCGTAAAATTAAAATCCATTTTGCAAGGACGCCTTTGCTGTAGGAAGGAAACGCATAATTTTGCTTGAATGAACCGTTCAGACTCTTATATATATATATATATATATATATATATATATGTCTATCACTGCTGGATCACAATACAAGGCGTTGAATTATCTCGACGGATTGATAAAACTTTTAATTAAGCGTGACTATACACTGCATAGGAAAAAAGCTTATCGCACAACGCGAGCGTTTCTATCCTGAATATATTTGTTCCTATACGAGATTTATTATCTCGCGTGGTATTTAAAAATGTATATATGGCATACGAGGCATGTAAGACCGGTAGAAAGTGGTAATATTTCACAAGAACGATTAATCAAACGTAGCCACCGAGCAGGATTATTACGAGAACAAATATTGCTTATTTTATTAAGCAATATCGCAAGGGCGATAGATATATGTGTATAATAAAGAATTACTGGAATATCGCCACTGATTCTCCCTCGGTTCGATCCTCCATCTTACGCACAGTGTTGACTATATATATATATATATATATATACAGACTGTGTATCGGTTTACGAGGTTCGTTAATAAAACGCAGCCACGAGTTTCATAAACTTAGTCATCCGCGTACAAGTTCGTTCGGACTAAATACTCTCCATCACCTGGAGTACCACGACCAAGGTGCAGTCTTACATAAATTCGATCTAACGAGAGACTCGCGCGAAACGTGTATCCAGTCGAAGAGCGTAGAGTTACTAATCGCGTCTAAAACTCTTCTAAAAGTCTTCTAAAACTCTTCTAAAGTTACTAATCACGCGAGACTAGGGTTCGCGTTGCGCGATTTCCAATTGCACGCTCCTATACACGATTACTCGACTTCGGTGTCGTCCATTTCACGGACTCTGCCATCCTAGACTCTAGCACTCTGCTTACCCAGTTTAATGCACAGGCGCCGCTTGCATAACCAGATCACTCGACATAATTTATACCGCATATTTCGTCTGGCTGAAAGAATCAGCTCGAGTCGCACAATATATATATATATATGAGTTTGCTGTATAGAACTACCCACGCCTGGCTATATGCTAATTTAACGTCTTTGGTATATACGGTCGAATTATATCGACGAGACGACCTGTAGTGTCTTACAATAATGTATGTGTGCGTGTATATAGTGCATATAGCCAAAGTTTATTACATATCTATGATTTATCCATTATTCTTGCTGGCTGAAGAATCATTGTTCGCGCGATTAATAAATAATCTCTCGTCGGTCCTCCAACGTACAGATTCCTATCTCAATTCGCACGTGTTATTACTGTCAATTTTAATTATCAGTCGATGCATGTGAATTAATATTCGATATTTAATGAAGAGATTAATCTCCCGTCGTCCTCCCTCGACCCATCATAGGTTCCTATCGAGTTTCTATAAATATTACTATTTATGTTATTATATATATATATATGTAGCCTGGGGTCAGGGAAAACGATTGCACATACTCACCGGTAAATGCCAATAAAATCCATGCAATTGTAGCAAAAAGTCCACTCGATAAGTAGACTCGAGAACTCTCTATAGACATTTACCGAATCTTGCAAAATAATCTTGCAAAAAGTTTAATCGCACCTCGCGTATGCCAACTAACGTTGTGGATATGGTATATAAAGTAACCTGAATAGTATTACAAAGCTATTAGATATTTCTGAGAGAAAACAGTAATTGCTGCAGAAATTCGTTATCCTGAGGAAAATAGTAAAGTAGAATTTTTTATGAGAATAAATTGCAAATTGACTCTCGCCTCGATGTATCTCTATTACAAATTGCACGCTTTCAAAGCTTTGGCTTTCAATGCGTTTTGCGCGATGACAAATTGCTTCGGCAGCGTGTACGTACCGTGTGTTCGCTATATATATATACGAGTGTTAGAGAGGATTCTTTCGGAAAATCACTTATCGAAAGAAGCAGCTGGTTTACAAGTCGCGATAATGCGTAGAATGGCGAGGATAAATGCGTTACACGGATTGCTTTGATTGGAAACGTGGAAGTAGCTATAGCTACCGTCATTAATATCGAATATCGAATGATCGCAGCGATGATGTTCAACAGGAAGACTGGTGCTGAAGAAAGCTTTTAAAGGAATTGGACGTTCAATCACGACTTCACTCGTGATTCCAGAGAATCGTTTAGTGGAAAGGGGTCGTTTTAACTCGATGATCAATTTGGTCATTGCGGTCATTACCATCCGTCGGCTGCTCGTCCTACGCGTGCCAACCACACCTTGTCTTTTCCCTGCACGCCATATCATCCCACCAGACGTCCAGTTCACTTTCACGTACCCACGCCTGTCATTCATCGATGATTCAATCCTGTTTTCCAACTGTCAATGATCCTCGTTTTGAATATATATATATATATATATAGAAACTCTAATCATGTTAATTCCCTCTCTCATTATTTTAATATCACAATTCTCCAATTAGCATCCAAAACCCTCAAATGATTCCAGCATCGATGAGTCAATTCTGTTTTCCAACTGCCAATGATCCTTATTTTGAATATATAGAAACTCTAATCATGTTAATTTCCTCTCATTTTAATATCACAATTCTCCAATTAGCAACCAAAACCCTCAAATGATTCCAGCATCGATGAGTCGATTCTGTTTTCCAATTACCAATGATCCTTATTTTGTATAGAAACTCTAATCATCTTAATTTCCTCTCATTTTAATATCACCATTCTCCAATTAGCATCGAAAACCCTCAAATGTTTCCAAACACAGAAACAGATAAACAACCATATAGTTGAATGATATATATAGTTATTTCGCAAGAGCACAAAAGGAACAGCGAGAAATTGAAGTAGCATATATCGCATATGTTACGTTAGAAATGATGGCCTCGCGAGTGTGCACGACAGGCTGCACTCTGCTGTGATTGACAAAGCTAATCCACCGGCTTAAGGCTTTACTGCTTCGTTTCGCCCATTGGCCCATTAACACGATTCTCCACGCGAGAACAGCTCCGAGTATCGAACGCAATGACAATAAGAGTCGAGTAGCAACAGGTGCATTCGCTCGCTGCACGGCCGGTCACTCGCGCGGTATTAAAGGTACGCAAAGTGCAGCGCGCGGATGCACCAGTGATAAAGTCGCCGGTGCTCGGGGCGAGGAACAAGGCGCAAACCGTAAATTCCATTCCGAGGCCTAGAATTAGCTTAGAATTTATAGGATCCGCCGGGTGGAAGCGCCGGAGATCATAATCGAACCGCGTTTATCCGATAATTGAAAAATAATGCATCGAATAATCACCGATGACCAGTCGTGCCCTTATCTGATTGGACATTAACGTTTTTCAACGCTAAACTACCCGCTCGACTCGGCCGGGAGTAAGATCTCACATTAACGTCATTCCTTTAAAGGCTCCGAGGCTTTCCTCGCGAGAACCGAGAAACTTTGTCCCAAACTTCATCGAGTTCTCGAACTTTCAAGAAGGTTTTTTTTTTTTATTGGGATAATGTCATTGCTGTGGCAATTATTGGGGAAGAAGGGAATTATTTTTGGAGGACTCTGAGGATTTTCAGAGAAATTTCTTGGTCGTTTCGTGGAATTTTGAGGGTTGCTAGGGTTTTCGAAAAGGGATTTCTGGGGTTTTGGGAAAACGTGGTTGAACCGGAAGAAGATTGTTATTTCTTTGGGTTTTGAGAGCAATTTTTTCATGAAAGTTATTTTTTTCATGATTTTATGGAATTTCGAGCATCGCAACGGTGCTCGAAGAGGGATTCGTGAAGTTTGGGGAAAAAGTGGTTGAGCCAGAAGAAGGGTGTTTATACGTGGTTGTGGTTGGAGCAAGGAAAAAAGTATTGTAACAAGGTAGACGAGAAGAGGAAGAGCTGTCGCTGGACGTCGATAAATATGGATTTATGTCCGCTGTATAACCCATTTGACCGTAAGAGCGCCTTGCCCGGGTTATGTCCACTATCTCACTCGAGATATACGCGTGTCTCATGACAAGTGGCCACGTTTTCTAGGCCACAAAAACTGGGTGCTGACATTGCCAAGATACTCGCACCAATCACGTCGCTTCATAATTCTCTAAACTTTCACCGGATTTCATTACATTGGTTGCGGTAAAAATATTGTCAAAGATATAAATTAATATTCCACTTTGCAAAAAATTGCAAGGTTTCAACATAAAACAATCTTTCAACAAAATCAAAATAATCCTTTTGCAATTATTTTCAAGAATAACTTTATACGTATCCAATACATATAACGTGATTTGATGCAATCACGAAAAAATTGTTTAAACTTTTAAGTTCTTCAATTTTTATATCTCTGCTTGAAAAAATTATTTATAAGAGGAATGACGTAGTGGCAGAGAGATTTGTGAAATGATCGAATGGTAGGATGAGAAAGGAGGCCTTGGTCGACCTCGGATCGTCGATCAGCGGCAAGTGCAGGTGGAATTACCTGCAAATGACCCCTCGATGCTCGCAATGTTTCATTTCAAGTGGGGGGGGGGGGGGGGGGGAGACCACTCGTTAAAGCATCGACAAAGAATTATCGATGCTGCTTGCGATCCGATTATACAGCGGAGAACGAGAAAACCTCATCCACCCCCTCCCTTTCTCACAATTACCATCTGATTATACTTGAACCTGCCCAAAGGACAAAACACGATAATAATCCAACTAATACACTCGACCCAACGCTTCCATTAAATTACCCAAGATACACGCACACTCTTATCCCAAAAATAACGAGCCACGAATTAAATCACGATTAGAACATGAAAATTAACATTGAAAAAATCCTTGAAAACTGTGGTAATGATTAAGAATAAAACAAGTTAATAACGATCATCGTCTTTGGTCGATGATCAAAAGCTAAAATGCCTCCGATCAAAATACACTTATAAACAAACTACACCAAAAAATCCAGGATACATCAGAATTCCCCTCTCGTTCTCCTCATACCACGCGGGAATCAAACTTCCAAACGAGAACACTTTACGAGAAAGAATCGAGTCGATCCATACCCAAGATTCCCATCTCCCATATCGACGATTGCAGCCAGCTTGAAATTGACGACAATCATCCCGCATCCTCCTCGACTCGAACATTTTCGGTGGTGCTGGTGCTTAACGAGCGAATTGCTGGAATAACATTGAGAAGTAACTCGATTTAAAAAGCCATTCCGAAAATTGGCTTAAACGAACCATTATCTGTCCTCGCGCGCGTTTCCACGTGCACCGGGCTGCAAAAAGTAATAATGGAGGATTACGATAAATCAACGAGGAGCTCGTACAAAGCTGACGTCTCTCGGAACGACGCGTATATACGCATTTATAAAAATCCAACTGTTAAGCTTTAAACTCTCGCTCGGTGAAAAAACCCCTTAAACTTGCTGCACACAATGTTTTATTCCTGTATATATATATATATATATATATATACAAAGAATAAGTAAATTATTGTGTATACACTACAGGCCCCTCGAAGATAGCAGCTTTTCTTCGCGGACAATTGCAAAAGGAGGAAGAAAATTGAAGAAGAAATTTACGACTGTTAAGGCCCAAGGGTTTGGTGCCGCGGGTGCAACGTCCAACGAATAGGAGGAATTTCTGCAACCAAGATGGACGCCGCTAATGCGTTATATCCAATTCTGGCAATCGCACAATGCAACTTTTCGCCATAAATCTCGGATCGGTGCTGCTGGGCGCATACCGAAAGTCCTCGCGATAATACCGAGCGTCACTCTCATTGGTGCTCGTCCAGTAGTTTTTCCAGAGATTCGATCGGCCATTCACCGACGTCCTCGGGTCTCGTCCGTGTGCGTGCACGCTTATTGTTTCGCAATAGGTGCAAAAAATGCCGCGTCTCGCGCGCTCATTAATCCAATCGTGTCCACCGTAAATCAACGGATCGTAGGTGCAGCGGAGAGCGGAGGCTCCGGGAGAATTATGCGAACGCGTTCGTGGCCGCTGGAGATAACAGCGGGGATCCAGCGTAATCGTACAATAACAGTGTGTATATGTGGATGTGTGTAGGCGAGTGACGCGCGTCAATTGAGCGATACATCGGAGCTAGCCCACTCTTCAAGGTCTCTACGGACGATGTTGGTTCCAGCAACGTCCCTCGGAAGCTTCGAGATTGGACCCGTGAAGCTTGACTTCAAGGAATCAACCAATAAAACCCGTTTCTGCCACGTATACGACACTAAGAATTTACAAATTTTGTTAATTTTGATTGATTCCTACCAGACACTCGGGAACCTCGTAAAAACGTTTTTTACTCGCAACCTTAATTCCTCGGATGATTCAAAGTTTTCGGTACGACTCGAGGTACTTTGATTTTTGTCCTCGGGATGTTTGCAGTTTTACGCCAATCTGGTGAGATTCTCGAGTTTAATTGGACAGCAGTCGTGCGATCGTATAATGTTGGGAATCTTGGGACGTGCAGTGGTTCTCAAACTGACTCTTGTGTTACGTGGACACGTAGGATCTATCGTAACATCTTTATAGGAGCAATCCTACACCGGCGTCTGATTTACATTAAAAGTATGCGAGTAATTTGTGTCGACGCGTGGATTTTATCGCTTAAACGGTTCCATTTATATCTGAAATCTGCATTGGCTCGGAAAGAATGGTGCAATTTTATGTTAATCCTGCGTGTCACTGGCGAGACAGAGATTGATATTGGAGATTTCTGGATAAAGCGCGGATAATGCTCTCGCGAGTGATGTAAGGGTGCAGCGAGGTGTAAGGAGCACAAGGAGGCGATCTTGCTGCTTCGTGTATGTATATATATACGTAGAGTGTGTGTGTGTATATATATATATACATAGGAAGACTCAATTAGCGCTGACTCGACGTACGAGACGAGGCTGATTTTCGTTAAGCTCGATTTTATCTCTAAATTTCGCTCTTTATTTTTTCATCATCATTTTCTCGTTTGGCCCTCGACGTTCTTGAAGAGAGACCGTAGGAAGAGAGACGCTCTTCCGAGCGAACGCAAATTGATGAGGATCGAACACGCTTCTCGGCTAAAAACCACGATCATAAAATGCAAATCGATCGAGCCAATTCAAGTTGGAAGCTTCGTTTTTCCCATGCCACCAACCGAGCCGCGCGGCCACGGTTAATATCGAATCCTTGACCCCTCCCTTAATTTCGCACGACGACCAGCCCCTTTCTTAATTAACGCTGTAATTACCAGGGAATTTTTTAAGCGACAAGGTAGAACCTGAAGTGGTCGTAGCGACTCTTAATTGAAATTTCAGGTGGAAGGATCCAACAACTTCCGCGTAATTTACCAATCTTCCTCAGCATCGTCCCGACCACTCGATTCCCGAAGAATCGATCAAATTTATCAGCGGTTCTCTTCTTCAACAGGTGTCGAAGATCTACAAGGATCCGTCCATAGGTAATCCTATCAACATAGCCGTAACGAAGATCCAAAAGACCGAAGAGTTATTCGGTACCAAGCACAGGATCGGCGAGGGTATCTCAGCCTCGGAGATGCTGAAGAAATTCTGTTTATGGCAGCAATATCACAATCCTAACGAACCGTCCGCCGAGCATCACGACGTGGCCCTCTTGTTAACCAGGTGAGAGAAATTGTAACGTTCCTCTTCAAGGTAGACGCCATTTAACGCGTGCGGAGATTTATCTCGAAATCTGTGCACTCTTCAGGGAGACCCTCTGCTACACCCCTAACGAAGGTCTCTGCGACACTCTGGGCCTCGCAGAGGTTGGCAAAATCTGCTCACCTCGAGATTCCTGCACGATTGTCCAGGACAACGGCCTGGGAGCTGCTTTCACCATAGCGCACGAGATCGGGCACGTGTAAGTGACACCGTTTCGTCCAAACGTCGCGATGTCTTATCTAATAATAATGAACGTCCACATTTTTTAACACGATCGTTTCAGGCTGAACATGCCACACGACGACGATACGAAGTGCATGAAATTTCGTAATCGTTCTCGAGCCTACAATATAATGTCCAGTTGGTTGAACAACGAGAGCGTCCCTTGGGAATGGTCTAAATGTTCCCGTCACCACGTAACCGAGTTCCTCGAGTGAGTCATTAATTTTATCTAAGCAGGCCAACGAGCAAATTGTCGCAAAACGCCCATTAACGCCTCGATGTCCCGCAAAGGCTCGCTGAATTATTTTCCAGGTTGGAAAAATGTGGAGTAAATATTTTAAGACGGTTTTATATATAGATTTTCAGGGGAAACGTCAGATGCGCGTTGTATACGGTCTAGCGCTGAACTAGCATCAAAGATACGGTCAGCTCGAAATAGATCGCTGCGATGGCATGTAAATAAAGTGTAAAAGCAAGTACCTCTTGTACTCGCGTTAGTCGTATATTCGCGAGACGATGTAGCGCATATGTCGTTCTCGGCAAATAGACTACCATTGCTCAGTTTAGAGTTCAAACTTACCAGAATGCGGAAGAAGACTATATTATTCTCTCGAATTATATTTATGTTTCCCGATATTTCGACTCTTTCGGGTTTCCTCTGGGATCATCAACGAGCTTTCAGAATTTTTCCTCGGGACCCTTATATTTATATCATTAAAAACGTCAGGATCAACAAAATACACGTTACAAGGTTTTTGCGTATATATATATATATATATATAAATATATAGAAGAGAAGCTGAAGACCGGCGACTTAGGAATCTCGTTCCGCAGGATTCTAAGTGAAGAGGCTCGCGTGTTGGCAGTGTAGTATGTCGATGACTTTTTTTCCTCTCTTTTTCGAGAGAGAGAAATTCGGTGTCTTTGGCGGGAAGATCTCGAGCGGTCGAAGGAGCGAGAGCGGTGGTCGTTGACAGGTCCCAGGATCGTTCGAGATTTTCGCTTTGCTCTCGTCGAGTCTTCGTCCTATGACGGTCCCTTTCTCTCGCTTTTTTTTTCAGCGCCGGATACGGCGATTGCCTGCTCAACGAGCCCGGTAAAATGATGCAGAGGGACGACGACCGTTTACCCGGCGAGGACTACTCGAAGAATAGACAATGCGAGCTCGTCTTCGGGCCTGGTTCCAGAATCTGCGATTCCGAGGTGAGTTATGGTAAATCGCACATGTATGTATATACATATATATATATATATATATGTATGTTCACGTATACCATACCCACTTTGAATTACGAGCACTCATAACGCCCTTTACGATGCAATAAACCAGAACACCTGTACATTAACCACAGAGGACCAAGAGACCAACTTTCTCTTACCCCGCGTTAAATTCAATTCCAACATGTCGGTGATATTTGTACTTTTCCCCCTTTTTCAAGGGAATGTCTCGTATAGCTTCTTGGAAAATACTGAAGGGAATTTTGGTAAATTTCAAAGGGACGCCCTGTATAAATTGACTATATGTATGAACGTAAGACGATACGAGTCTGTCCAGACTTCGGGGTACAGATTGGGTGTCTCTGGAGTATTTCCTCGGGCTAGAGTGAATAATAGAGCAGAAGTAAACTGAACGCTTAGTTGGTTACCGGCCAGGTAGTGTGCGCTCGACTGTGGTGCACCGATCCCCGTGACCGCGCGGCCATTTGCCACACGCAAAACATGCCCTGGGCAGACGGCACGCCTTGCGACGTAGGCAAATGGTGTCACCGTGGCGAATGCGTGTCCAAAAGGAACTTGCAACCCATCAATGGCCAATGGAGCGAGTGGGGCCAATACTACGAGTGTTCCCGCACCTGCGGCGGTGGAGTGCAGAAAAAAAAACGCGAGTGCAACAGCCCACCTCCTCAACACGGCGGCAAATACTGCGTGGGCGAGCACGTCGAGTACCGCAGCTGTAACATCGAGGAATGCCCTACTGGTAGTCCCTCGGACTTCAGGTTAGTCCCCTCCACCTTTCTCAATACCCTCTCGATATAAAAATAAGACGATAAAACTAAATCAAGGACAAATTTATCCCCCACCTCTTTCACGTTGGTACCACGCTGAAATTCGTATCTCATTGACTCGAAATCTCTTTCACATCCTGGTCCACTCGCTGGACCATGTTTCTAAACAATAGCATAAACGGAAAAATCGAATCAAGGACAAATTTATCCCCCACCTCTTTCACGTTGGTACCACGCTGAAATTCGTATCTCATTGACTCCGAATCTCTTTCACACGTCCTGGTCCACTCAATATGGACCATGTTTCTAAACAAGTCTGGATTTTCAGGGATCAACAGTGCGCCAGTTACAACAACAAGATCAACAACATCGAGAGCGTGCCGAGAGACGCCAGATGGCACGCTAAATATTCGGAATACAGTAATTGATATTTTTCTATAGTCTTTTATTTCAATGAAGAACGATGTTCCAATTGTAAGGATTTTCAGGAACCGAGCGTGAAAAGTGTAGATTGTACTGTGGCTTCGACGGTAGCAAGCAGTCCTATCTCTTCGCGGAGAAAGTGATAGATGGTACACCCTGCGGATTAGACACTTTTGATATTTGCGTGAACGGACGCTGCGAGCCTGCCGGATGCGATCACGTTTTGGGCTCTCCCGCTGCTCTGGATGCTTGCGGAGTTTGCGGTGGTGACAATTCCACTTGCCAGAGAATCGCTGGTTCCTATAACACCAGTGCGGCAGGTTACAACAGGGTGACGAAAATCCCAGCTGGTAGCAGTTACATCGACATTAGACAGTACAGCTGGCTGAAGACTCTGAAGGACGACAATTATTTGGGTAACCATCTCTTTTACTTTATATATATTGAAATTACAAAATCATTCCATGAAAAGACTACAAAATTGATTTATTACAAACAATACATAGCTCTGAGACTCGGAGAGGGAGGAAAATACATCCTAAACGGTAACAACAAAATCATGAGGAAAACCGTGATAGCTCCAACCGGAATACCAATCGAGTACAGTGGATCGGAATTGGTAGTGGAGAGACTGAACAGTTCAAGGCCACTAAACTTTGATTTGGTGGTAGAGGTACGATTCGCGTTAAAGTTCAATTTGCAATTACCAATAAAATGTACCTTGAATATTCAAGGTCGTTTCGAAGAGCAACGCCGAGCCACCGCAAATAGTGTACGAGTACACGGTGCCGAAGAGGATCCTGAAGAACCACACGTGGATCCTGAACGACTGGTCGGGATGCAGTCACATGTGTCAGGGTATGAAGTACCGGAGGGCAGAGTGCAGGAGCACCGAGAGCAAGGAACTCGTACCTGACGATTATTGTCGAAGCGAGGAGAAACCACGCGAAGAGACTCAGCTGTGCAATTCTCACTGCGCCTTACAGTAAGCATCTGGTGTGACACGAAGGAAGAGTTTGAACATCGCTGCAATAAGATCGCGAGAGATCAGAGTCGTCATCTGCTCGATCCGTGTACAACGCTGAATTGTTTGCTCGCGTATTTCAGGTGGCAGGCGATATCAAAGTCAGAGTGTTCGAACCACTGCGGAGCAGGAATCCGCAGCGTCACCTCACGCTGCATCCAGTCGTTGTTGACCAGCGAGGGACGCATGTCCCGAGGAATACCGGCTTATCATTGCCACCACTTGGCAAGGCCGAGCGAGCACGAGCCGTGCACGGGACCTTGCGAGGATGCCCACTGGAACTACAGCGAGTGGGGACCATGCACGGTCACCTGTGGAAGTGGCCATCAGTACAGGAAAGCCACTTGCGTCGACTCCAGGAACAATCCCATAAGCAACAAGACCTGCGCCGACAAAGAGAAGACTGTGAGAAAAACCTGTACTCAGAAAGCTTGTCCCAAGTGGGAGTACGGGGAATGGAGCACGGTGAGGAGTTTGCAATTTTTCTGCAAAGGATTATTATTGTTATTATATATATATATATATATATACAGCAATTTTATCCACGAATGTTAACATTTTTAACTGTTTTTTCTTGGAACAGTGCTCGGTCACGTGTGGCAAGGGCAAAAGGTACAGACTGCACTGGTGCCACGTGGAGAACCGTGTGGTACCAGAGAGCTTCTGCAGCATCTTTCCTATCAACGTTATGGAAGTTTGCGACGCTGGTCCTTGTCACAGGTGGCAGGAAGGTGACTGGAGCTCGGTGAGTATATCGATCCTGTGTCATGATTCTCTTCGAGTTCAACCTCTATTCTTTGTTTCTCCTCCATCACAGTGCTCCGTAACTTGCGGGGAAGGTACCAGGAGGAGAAAGGTTGTTTGCAAAAATGCCGATGGCTCGAGCAGCGACGAGTGTTCGATTTCCGAGAAACCGGAAGACGCGTCTGTTTGCGCGCTCAAGCCTTGTCCCACAATCGTAAGTAGGCCCTCTTCTTTCATCCGAACACCTCGGGTCTGTAGAAATCACGTTCTCTCTCCTCAATGCGATATTAACTCCTGAAACCTGTATATTTTTACCACAGGTCAACTCTCCCCCCATCTCGTACTCCCCCCAACCTCCGAGGGACGATCTCTCCCAACAGGATAACGAGATCGATGGCAACGGTATAATCTTCCATCCTGGATACGCGTGGAAAACGGGAATATACGGCGAGGTAATTAACCGGATAAACAATGCAACGTTAAAGTCTTGGCTGTAACATCTGCACAGTTTCTCTTCGAGCAATAAAATCTCGCATTTTAACGATGCTTAATGAGCCTGTTGTAACGAAAGTACGGTGGTTTCTCGCTTTGCGGTTCTTATGAAAAAACACGTGTTCTTTTGCAGTGCTCGAAATCGTGCAATGGTGGAATCATGAATAGAATCGTCAAGTGTATTTCCATCGAGACCGGAATAGTCGCTAGGAGAGACTATTGCGACGCCAGACAAGAGCCACCTTGGAATGTCTCGTGCAATAATCATCCGTGTCCCGATAACCGGATCGGTTCATCCGTATGGAAAACAGGAGACTGGAGTCAGGTAATTTCTATAGAAATTTTCTGTCCACTCTTTTATAAATCTTACTTGTGTTTTCCTCTCTCTCTCTCTCTCTCTCTCTCTATATATATATATAAATACTTTCCAATAGTGTAACGTCGAATGCGGAGACGGATTTCAGCATCGTCAAGTACGTTGTCAAAGCTTCCGGAGGGAAATTTTGCCAGACGAAGAGTGCTCGAAATTGGACAAGCCTCGACACACGAGAGAGTGTCAGAAGGCACCGTGCACCACCGAGCAAGACGACTCGACACGCGTCCTAAACACGAACATAGTTCGCAGATGGAGAGTATCCAATTGGACACCCGTAAGTCGTGCAATTTCTCATTCCATTGACGACCTTGCGATACCTTTGATCATAAAAGTGATTCGTCGAAAAACTTGGCTCGTCCCAATTTTTCTACTCGCTTTTATCATTATTGGTACCAGTATATATATGTATACTTAACACCTATCAGGAAACAAGCTGATTCTTCCGTACTCTGTTCGATGTCCGTAGCTTCAATGTTTATCGATGTTGTACCGTATTTTGCGTTATAAATTGCATGCATAAGAATTTAGCTATCGTTACACATATATATTTATCTAAAATCGAATCATAATGCAGAAATTGTTCGTATCAGTGTGTAGTTTGATCAACAGCTGCTACTTTGTCGTATTTATCGAGAGGTCGATATGTATAGTGTCTTGATCGTAAGAGGGGGGGGGGGGGGGAGGGAGGCACACGTAGAATGATCGAGCAAAGAGAATGGAGGAGAGTGCAGGTTTGAAGACAGTCTGGATGAATGAAATATTTTGCAGTGCTCAAAAACGTGCGGCAGTGGCACGAAAACACGACGAGTGGAATGCACGAGTCGGCGAGGACTCCACGGGCCGGAAATCCCAGTTAAGGACGAGCTGTGCTCGAAATGGCCTAAGCCTAAATCGCAGAGACCATGCCAACGTATTCCCTGCGACTATACTTGGCAGGAGACCCCTTGGTCCGAGGTATCCCACATACCTCATTCATCTTCATCGTATCGTCGATCAATAATTTTATTTTATCCTATCTTGATCATTTTATCAGTAACGCGTCATTCCTCGGGGTGTCTTGATCGTACATCAACTTTTTCTCTCGTTCGAACCTCGCTCTCTGTAAATAATCAAGGATGACTCTCGTGTTTGCAATCCCCCTATCGATATTCATCCTCGCATTGGAGAAGATTCAACTCCCATTCCAATAACTGTAAACACGCGAACGCGTAACGACTCACCGCTTTTATACACGCATCTCACATATCAATTTGGTCCGCGAGAGAAAGAGAGGGACTCGGATTCTGGCACTGCACACCGAGGTTCGCCTCGAGCACGCACGGACGCACCCACACACGATCGATCACACGCATATAAAGTTCTATATATATATTGTACGAATATCTCCAGTAACATTTGTCATTGGAGAACGCGAAAGACATATTTACTTCGGTTTGGTACCAATGTCATATATATAGATGTTCACCATTCTCTCCCCTTTTAATCCGGTTCGATTCGTGCCCTCGCACACCCTTCATCATTATCCCTCAAGGTCTTGTAAGCATGTGGAAAAAAGGTTGGTCCTTCCAGGGTGTCCATCAGATACAAGACTGTTTTGCTGGTGAAACAACAATAACAATTATAATAACCATGTACCGATATTCCAAGGCATAATGGACTTTTGTAGACAACTTATTGACACACGCACCTCATGTAATGTTTATTAACAACATATATATTAACGTTAAATGTGTGATTGTGTGTAAGTGGCATACGCATTGTTGGACACTGTGGTGAATTTCATTTCTTGGACTCGATCGTCATGTCGTTTGTCATTCCAAGCTGTAAATATGGGGTTTTGTCAATAACAAATTTCCGTTGGTACGGGACCACCGGATGCATGAGCATGTAACAGTTTTCCACGAAGAAGACAGAATTTTTTTATATAGAAATAAATTTATGTTCTTTTTCAATATTACTATATATACTATATATATATATATATCTTCTGTCTCTTCTTTTGGAACAACGACGCGTTCAGAGTAAATGGTCTCAATGATTTTTTTACCCATTTTAAAGTGTTCCACGGAGTGCGACGAGGGTCTGCAACGTCGAATCGTCACCTGTCATCGAGTCAATCAATTTGGCTGGATCGATCCTGCTCCAACAGCTGGCTGTCCCATTCATCAGAAACCAACCGAGGATCAAGTCTGCAAGGTCCGTTCTTGCAGCGACAAGCACTACTGGGTACCAGGCCCTTGGAGAAAAGTAACTTAAAATTAACTTGGACTTTTTCCCTCGTTTAAACCTTTACAGTATTAAGAAAGTAACGATATAAATCACGAAATTCAATTACAGTGCAGTCATCCGTGTGGTCGAAAGGGTCGACAAACCCGAAGACTGTTCTGTCGTGACAGTATCGGGAAGAAGGTGGCTCGGTTCAATTGTCCAGCGAAATTCAAGCCTGTGCGAAAGAGGAAGTGCAACTTGAAGAGATGCGGTCCGCTCAGCTGCCTCGAGGTTCAGAAGCGCAGCAAGATCTTCAAGGACGGGGAGTACGCTCTTCTCATCGGTGGTAGGAACATGTCTATTTACTGTCACAATATGGACAGCGATGAGCCTCGAGAGTACCTCACGTTGCCCATAGGTGATCGTGAGAATTATGCTGAGATATACGACAAGAGGTTCGATACAAACCGCATCTTCGATTATTTCCTAAAAATCTTCAACATCCACAGAACCTCTTCCTAAAGAGTCATCTTCTTACAGATTGATAAACCCAAAAACGTGTCCTTACAACGGACAGAGGAACGACAGCTGTCACTGTGCCACTGATTTGGGAACTGTATCTGGAAAGACCATGTTCAAACGAGTCAGGATAGATCCTGCGAAACTCTACATCATAGGTGAGGAATATTGGTTCATAATTGTTCTCCAGGAACCAATTGATCTATTTCCCACAAATGTGCATTCTGTATTTAGCCGACGATTACACGTTCTCGTGGACCAAAGGATCAAAACGCGTCGAGTTCGGCAGGACGGGAGATTGCTACAGTCTGGCCGAGTGTCCTCAGGGTCGTTTTAGCATAAACTTGAGCGGTACCGCGTTGAAGTTAGCTACGGACGTCACTTGGGTCCCAGAAAAGACGATCAAGGCGAGGACCTCCCTCGCGATCAATAGAATAGTACGTATATATACATATATATTTTGTAGTACTTTTAAATAAAGATGAATGATTCGTCAGTGCAAAAATTGAATAAAATAATTTGCAGAACGATCAGCGAGTGATTGGCAAGTGCGGTGGTTACTGCGGCTTTTGCAGTCCAAAAGCTGGCTTGAAACTGGACGTTCTACCTCCCTAGTCAAGGATCGCGTGAAGAAGAGGAAGAAAATGAACGAACGAAGTGGATTTGGCATTGGTGCAAAGTCACAAGACGCTCTTTGTATTCACCGAATGCCCTTACCCCGAGTAGGAAACGTTTTAAGGTGGACTTTGTCGTCTCTTGGACGAAACGTCATTCCAAGTGCACGCACTCGTACAGGTGGAGGAAACGAGAGGATTTTGGATCCTTGGGACTATTGTGCATTCTGTACATAAGCGTTAGGCTTTCCGAGTCGAGTCTCCGGCCATTGGACCACCTGAACTTTGACCTTTCGGGACGAACCGACGGTCCTCCGATTCGTCGAAACGTTGAATCGAGAGGAGGGTGAAACGAGGAAGCTCGAGGCTGGCCGAAAACTCAAAAACTATTCGCTCGATTAACGATCGACCAATGATTACTGCAGTATTGATATTTCTCTTTGCTATTAGATTTTTTAATGTGCTATAGTGCTCGAATGAAACCTGGGAGGAAGAAAGAAGAATGACTGAAATTTTTATTTTTAACGAACGCTGTCCCTGCAGGGGAATCAAGGTCGTAACTATATAAGGGACGACACGGTGCGCTAATTGATGGAAATTTCGAGACAGTGCTTATATATTCGCCGGTAGAAGGGATCACATGCCAATATGTTTAAGTATCCTCCAAGTATTAACTGAATTCCTTCCTAGCCAGTTTATTAGATTAGATACGTAATAGTCGAGGAAGACAGCAGCAGGAGTCTCGAGCAACAAAATAAGCTATATATAATATTGTACACTGTACGTATGTAATATGCTCTCTCTCTCTCTCTCTCTCTCTCTCTCTCTCTCTTTTGCACACAGCAGCAATCTCTGTAACAGGCGACAAAAAAGCACTGCCACACCTCTAAGTCATTTTGTCAATGACAGGACAAAGCATTTTTGCAACGAGGATGGAAGGAGGCGTGCTCGCTAATTTAACGTAATTCTAGAAAAACTATAATTGTACTAAGCTCTAGCTGTAATATTAGACAAACCAATTCTGTAGAAATCGACGTCTCCAAGTGTAACGATTAATTCAGGAGCTTTCGGCGTAGCGAGCTAAATTATCGTTATACGTATATAGTTTTAACACACACACACACACGAAGAGCAGCTCAAATCCCTGCGAGCAATAATTTTATCATAAGCAAAGCCAAGTGGAGAAAGAGGAAAAGAAAACCAGGAAGAAAATCCACGCACACTCCGATATGTGCCTTTCATGCATAAGTCGCGTTTGCCGTTCTCTTGCTCGGATAGGATAATTTTTTAGAGGCCGAATTTTCAATAGTTCAGAAGAAACGTATAATCGAGATGACAGAGCGAAGAGACAGTTTTTCTTCGTTTCTTGATGCTATATATTGAAAGGTGCCAAAACAATCCTCAAGTACAAATTTTCGTTGGCAATCGTAGGAAAAGGTATTTTTCTAATTGACGAGTCTTCTTTTATACGATCGTAGGAACGGGCGTCCATCGTAGCTATATTATAGTAACTTTGTTAATCGTTTCAACAGACTGCCATAGTTAATATTATTTCGCAATACGTACAATAGCCGTTAATGCGTAAGTCGTCTGTCTATCGTGAAAACGATGGATTCGATTGGAAAGTAGAAGAAAGGTCGAATCACTCGATCTTTGTATTAGACAAATATGATAAGCGTTTATCATAACGAATGCTGCTCTACAATACCATTGTATGTAAAGTAACGTTAATGTAGTTGTCATTTAATCAGTGCCAAGGACGAATAAGCAATATATATATATATATATATATACATAGCGTCAAAATGTAGATTACGAGATTATACTACTATTCGACATTTCGTTAAGTCAGAAATTAGGTATACATATATATTCGTATGTATGTATAAACGATCAATTATCAAACGGAGTAGTATGAGTATAATCATTTTCGCTGAATTATATCGTGTTTCTTTTTTTTCTATCTAACAATGTATCCTTTATCTATCGTCGTGTTGTACGCTTTTATATAACTTTCGGAATCCTCTTTGTAAGTAACTGTCAATATTACTGCCAATATATCAAGTATTTTTTTATATGCCAGGCATATGTTTTGTAAATATGCCCGTATGTAACGTTATCACGAAATCTCGCACTCTTAATCAACGCAATGCTTTATTTAAATTAGAACAATTAAAAAGATTAAACGTCGTCTTCAGTTTTTTCGTCCTAAAACGTTGTACAGCTCCCTCGCCTTAGTTATTTATTAACATATGCCATATACGCAGGTATATCACTGCGATGTATATGCACAGAGCCAGAAGCGTGAGAAATGGCGAAATTTTAACGCATTACGTGTCACACGAGTTATCCATTTGGAAGATACCATGTGAACCAGTATACGTAAATTATTATTTAATTTAAATATACGAGTCATTTCATCGATCAGTGATTGTACTGTTTATTGAACACAACCATTCCTTCTAACAATAGTCCGTAATTTAATGTGCAAATTTTTATCTTTGCTCAGCCGGTACTCTTCTCCTGCGAATGACATTGCATTACCGAAGAGTCAATCCTGCCACGTGAATTCACGCGAAAACCTTCGCTTTTCGACCGAAACGAACCAATCGTACACTCGAGACAATTTTGCAAACATTTTTGATTGGTTGATCCCAAGGTGAATGATTTCTCGCGAAATTACAGAATTGACCTTGAGATCATTGAAGAGATGCTTGCTCCTTACGAAAGACTTTCTTCAAGATTTTCACTCGATTATCTGCGGTATAAGTAAATATGTTCAGATGTGAAGAACCACAATTTTCGGAAGAAAATTGCTACAAACTGTAGGTATAGGTCTGGATAAACGGGGTATGCTTCGAGTGTTCGAGGTCGTCTTTAGGACAGGTATAAATTTCATTCTTTGAGGCAAGGCTCCTCGAGACATCGATAAACCCTCAAAATGAAAGCTGCTCTATCGCTGACCATCCTCTCTACCCTCTTGCTCTCGCAGGTGAGTTATTTTTTAGTTTTCTCTTCAAGTATCTATACTCTGTACAAGAATTTTATAATTTATTTAATTTTCTATAATCTTCGTCATTCTTTATTAGTCTTTGGTGTAAACGTCGTAAGATTGCTAGAAATTAATAAAGAACTCATTTTCATAGCTAGTGGCTGCAGACTACACTAAAACTCTGAAGCACCAAGCAGAGAGGTATGCGAAGGATGTCGCGGAAGACGTACGTGATTTGCAAGCATTCTTGAACAACGCCAAAGACAGTGCTGACAAGGACCACCTTGAGGACAACATTAAGAGGGTCCTTGAGAATAGCCTTGAAAACGTTAGAGTGAGCGAACAATAAATAATATTGGGTCTGCTAAAGAAATTGCATGATTTAAACTTTCTTGCTACTTTATCGAGTCACTTATTCGAAATTTATCGCACAGCACGCCGTGGATAATGCGAAACATAATGGCAAGGATGCGGAACACTGCTACGACAACGCCAAAAAGGCTTTGGAAAAAATTTATAACGAAGCCCAGGAAAATATAAACAAGTGTAATGAGGACCATCATGCTCAGCTTCGGTCCGTCTATAAAGACGTTGAAGAGCTTCTTGCTGTAAGTACTTGAAATTGGATCTTTTGTTTTATGTATCAACAATTTACAGGATCTTTCTTGTTTCTGATTATTTCATGTAAAAAAGTTATGGAATATTCTATGATATTTAAATACAAATTAGAACAGTTTTTTTTTTTAATTTAATAATTACACTAATTTTTAAACGAATTTTGAGTGGAGTATCACGAGCAAATTAATTGCTAATTAACCAACTATTGTGAATTTTCAGTTTGGCAAGAAGATCATCTCCACTTTGGACAATATTGTGGAGAACTGTCACTTCACAGGAAAAGTGAGGCAACAAAGTTGCATGATGGACAAATTGAGAACAGCCAACAAGGACATGATGAACCTTCATGGCAAAACCGGAATGGCGATAAAAAGGGCTGAATCTGCCTTAGGAAACGTCTCGAGAACTCTGAGCCAGTGCTACTCGAAAATAGAAACAACCGTCCGGCGCGAGGCTGAAGTTGTCAAACGCGAAGGCCTGAACTGCGCACAAGAATAAACACAGACGCGTGCTTGCATTTGTATTTTCGCCTATTCCACACAACCAACGAAACAGAATTACACTATTGAAACAACGCTTTATTGGCAAACATCGATAAAGAGTCATTAATCTGAAGTTCCACTCTTTTTCCTCGTCACTTTTCCTTATGAGCACAATTCCTCGATGTCTGAGTCACAAGTGGTCGAAAGCACTTGACAATGGAGCTTGTGGCTCGGTGAAGCAAATAGCTACAACTTGTTTAAACCGTACTTATTTAATTACTCATTTGGAGCAATTAATTTAAAGTCCTACATCTATCATTCTAACGTAAGTGTATGTTCCTTTGGAATGAATGAAACAAGGCTGTTTGCTTTAGTGCAAATGTGTGCAAAAGATCATATGTGTACTCGATACAGAATACACATATACACATACTGAAAGCTTACGAGATTTATGAGCAATTGAGTAAATAATTAAGTAACGAAACTTGTGTTCTTCTGAGAAATTAGGTTGATTAGTCGTACATCGTAGGAACGACTAATTTACACATGTGTTTACATATATATATATATATATATATATATATCTTTCTTGATAAGAACAAAATTAAATCTTGCTTGTCCTTCTTATCAGAATCTTGCCAGTATCAATCGTAACAAGATCGCCTGGTATATAAAAGAGATAATTGCTGATAGGAAGCTCAGAGAGTTGGTAGATAGAAACCTTCGAACAGGATAAGATATCATTGAAATGAAACCTATCGCTGCATTGTGCATCGTAATTGCATGCTGTTTTCTTCAAGTAAGAAACAATTCTTTCGTCGAATATAATTTTTCTTGGCTGCTTGACTTTTGTCCAACCAGATTTTATTTTACAGACAGCCACTGCTATTGGTAGAAGTCCATGGCCCAGTGCCATTGCCAATTTGAAATCAAGAGTCAATCGTGGACTCAGCAGTTTGTCTCGATTGGAAAGGTCGACGCAGTTTGATTTAAATAATAAATTAAACAATATCCATCTCAATGCTATGAGCAGTGTCAACAGTGCTGTCAACCCTGCCTTGAACAGCATACGCGTAAGTTCATCCCTGGACAAACTCATTCTAATATGCTACATTACAAATTGTCTTGTTACAAAATTAACGTAAGAAAAAATCGTTTAGTCGAGCGTTGATGCGGCTAAAAATGCCGGAAAAGATGCGGAAAATTGTTACGTAACGGCGAAAGCGGAATTGAGAGAGGTCAGTATGGACGGTTTCGATAAACTGAAACAATGTAAAACTAGTGCTTCGAGCCTGGTGCAGCCAACACTTACGGATATATCCTCTAATACTCAGGTAATTATTGAACAAATGTATAACATTACTTATTTACATTTTGATCGATGATTGAACAATGATATTAAACAATATTAAATATTTTTAACAGGCTGGTAACAGAATTTTGAACGACGTTAATCGCATACCCCTGGAATGCCAATCTTCCAACGCAGTACAGGAAGGAAATTGTTATACCAATAAATTAGCAACGATGAGTCTGTCGGTAAAAGCATTCGAAAATGCAGTAAGATCCATCGAATCTACTCTCTCCATCGCCATTAGCAAAGCACTAAGTAACGCTACTGTCTGTAGCAGCCAAATTACAGGCTCTGTTTCGAGCAAAGTTTCTAACGCGAGATCAGCTGCTACGAAATGTATTCAAAATGCTTAACTGTATCTCTATAATTTTTTGACAGTTTATTTTGTAAAGCCAATATTTCTGACTGACGTTTAATAAAGACAGATTTTATTAATGTACAAAAGTGTCATTGCGTCAATCTTTTGCATGAGAAATTAAACATTGGAAGAGATACAATTGCATAAACGAGATGTGTTGGCCGCAGTTCGTTCTTTGGGAGCTGGTATTTCACGCAGGTGTTTACAGCATGTAATCGCTTATAGCACAGCTTATGCAGATACGGAGGATAATCCTATTCATCGTAAATAGCTTATGTAATATCGACCACTCTTTTAACATTTTTATTAGGAGCGCTGATAAGAGAAGTAAATCCTTATTAATTTTTTGCAATAAATGTATTTCTGTTTCCTTTTTGTTTACTTAAAACTAAGAGTAGCAATAGTAATTTTATAGCAGCAGCATCAATAATAGTAATTATATTTATAATTATAACATCTATCGTTAACATATCTTGATAAATTTATATTAATAACTGTAATTGTAATCGTCATGATCATCATTTATTTACACGATGGTAAATGTACTTATATGAATACTCGTAAGGCTGCAGGCCTGTACAGTCTAAGAATAGGACGCTCGTGTATTCATATATGTCACATACCCACCTTTTCTTTATGAAATCTTAAATGTATATTTCATATTTTCCCCCTCGCATAGCTCTATGTCCTCTTGCTCGAAGGATCACGGCTGAGAACCAAAAGCAAGTGTTTCAAAATGGGAAACGATAGCACCGCGTTGCATAATTTTCTCAGCAACGTGTAGTACTTAACATCTTAAATCCAATTCCATTTACGAGAGAACGGTGCATGGAATATGAAAAGGCTCCGCTAATGTTAAAGCTCGCATTGTTACCTAATAAGCTATTTTTCAGTCAATGCATTAAAATTCATAGATATTTTATCAAGTGATGTTCGATAGACTCTTGCTCCATCAAGGATCCCATTTTATTTAGCTTTCTCAATAACTTGGGTAAATATATACAGAACCATCTAACGTAGCAATATTATATAGCACAAAATGTATAGTGCGATTTACCGATTCGTTAACATATATTTCGTAGATTAAAAAATATCGTTTCTATAAGATATAAACTGCATTTACAAATCTTTAGGAAAATTTCACTAAATATATTTTACATTCGATGGAAATTAAAAGACGAGTGCTGGAAAATCTATGCATCACGGCACACTTCAAGAAGGAATTTGAGGACTTATCAAAGGCCAGTTGTTATTGAAGTATCCAAAGAAAAACTATGCGCTCTATACCAAATGAGAAAATTTCATCAACTAAATTCTAAGGAAAACATTCATTTCTTCCGCTAAACATACTAAGATGTAAAAGCTAATAAACAGATAATTACTTGTGTAACAAAAATTTAATAGATTTCCCCTCTTAATTAAAAATATTACTTAGCAAACGTGTATACTAATAAAAAATCTGCTACTATTAGAAAAAATTATCGCTACCGGGTATTACATAATCGGCAAGATTTGCACAGTGTAAAGAAGATCGAAGGGTAACTCGTTTAATTAAAAACTGTTTAGAAGAAATAAAAAATGAAAGTATTAGTTTATATAATTTCCTCTTGCCTTTGCTATATAATTCTACTATAAAAAAGTGTATACTGTAAATGATTAGCATAATTATTATCTAAAAATCTTCGCGAGATGCTACAAGTCCTGTGTAAATGCGATTGTACATAACGAGTTATGAGCAAACACTTGTGACATTTTTTTTACATATATAGCGCTAGTTTTGTCCTCGTTCCAACGTGCTTTTTTCTTCCCCAGCATAACAAAAATTTCTATCATTTAAAAACTTCATGATATCGACCTATGATGGACATTAACAATGAATTATAGAGACATTTTAAAGAAGATAGCTCATACGCTTTGCTATACCAAACGGAAGTTTACAGTAAACACTGTAATATTTCGCTTGGTAAATCACTAAATCAATTAGGTTTGTGCCGTTCATCGTATATCTTACACCTAAAACATCAAATACCAGAACGTAAATTTCTTTCAAAATCGCAAGAAGTCAGTGGCGTCTCCCCATTCAATTTTTCATAAGATAAAAGAAGTAGTAATTTGTTCCTATTATCATGTAAATTTGAACTTTTATTGCTTCAGCAAGGGAAAAAGATAAGTCTATTCTTCTCGATTATCTTACTAATTTTAAAATCTGGATAATTTGCCAAGTGGAGATAAGCGTAAGACTTCCTAGAATGTTAACTTATTTGATCACTGTAAAGTCATGTCAATTTTACGCATTGATATATGAGCGTATGATCTTATCTTCTTCTATGTATACTCGTCCAAAATATTTGTTAATCCACTACCTAGCATGCGCATGAATCTCCTTTACCATTGTTTCTTTGGTCATTGGTGAGCTTGATTTGGTCTGGGAATTCACTATAAAGTTCAACCTGAAACAAAGAAACATTTCATAAAGTCTTTTTCATATATGATAGCACAGAAAATTAAAGTTAAATATTTCACTTACTTCGCTTTCTTGAGCTAGAGCATTCTTAGCTATCGTTTGAAAGGCTTGTTCAATATTGATTGCTTCCTTTGCACTTGTTTCAAAATATGGAATATTATTTTTTTGCTGACACCACTGCTGAGCTTTCTTGTTTGATATCTACATAAATTTAACAAGCAATTTTTATATAGTGACTTATAGCAATAGAGAAACAAAAATTTAATTCTTTAAAGACTCACATTTTTGTATTCAAGATCAATCTTATTTCCCAATACAACAAATGGGAAGTTATCTGGGTCACGAGGGGATGCCTGAATGAGAAATTCATCTCTCCAAGAATCTAAAGATCTGAAGCTTGTAGGAGCGCATACATCAAAAACCAATACACAGCAATCTGCTCCCCTATAGAAGGCCACACCTAGGGACTGAAACCTTTCTTGCCCTGCCGTATCCCAAATCTATAAAGTTGATTTTAAAAAAATAATAATAATCCATGTATAAACTCACAAATATTAATTGTATACTGAGTCATAAAATTATCACCTGCATTGTCACTATCCTATCATCCACCATAACTTCCTTTGTGAGAAAATCTGCTCCTATTGTAGCTTTGTACTGATTGCTGAATTTTTTGTTTACATATTGGTTCATCAGCGAGGTTTTACCAACTCCAGAATCACCAAGAATAATAACTTTAAGCAACACTTTCTTGCGGGATGCCATTCTCAACTGTAAAAGAAATTAATTTTTAAAATCTGTGCTACATTACTTCTGCTGTTTACAATCAAAACAGACATAAAATTAAAATTTGTTCAAGAACAAATCAATTTATCATCTTAATTAACAATATGCAGACATACATAAAATTAATTATAAATAACCAATGTATAAGTACTTAGAGCTTTATACTCAATTAGTATAAATTAATAGCTTGGTTAAAAAGTATAAGTTTCTTTGTCTCTAGTCTCTTAACCAGATATAGAAATCTAATTCATTAGAAAAGAATATAACGTCCTATAAAAAAATAAGAGCAACATATAACAAAGTATTTAAATACGACTGATTTTTAATGAATCATCGTTAGTGAATGGAGAAAAGTACTCCCATCATAATGACGTATCATACAATACACACGACAAAAACTTTGTCCAGCCAAAGTAGTTTATTCACGTAACCTTAAGATTCGAATTAAGAAATTATCATCGATTTCACTCACACGCTGTACAATCGAACATACTTAGCAATATAGTATTACAACTTTATCCCGTTATTAAGTAAGGAGTTTAAAATCCAAATACGTAAAGTAGAATCCGCTCAACTGCAATGCCTGAAAACCTGTCAACACTGAACCTGAAGAATAAACTTTCTACGACAACTACTTAGGCTTTTCTATTTAACAGAAGATGATATTATCAAAGCATCAGTTATTGTAAACTTATGTGTAATCTCATTATATAATATAAGAATAATTACCTTTAATTTGGTACTGAATAGAAGAAGAAATTCAAGTGCTCAACAGATCGCACAAAGAAAATGGCGTGTTATGAAATCACGAGTATATGACAACGATGTCGTCACCTGTTCTTCACTTCCTTTATCGACCGAGCGACCGCCGTCTAATGCTCGTTCGATTCTCGATTATATATATCGACTTTGATCGACCTATCAATGAAAAAAAACGATTCTATTTCTGTGTAGAAAACAGCGTAAGAAGATCTATAATGTTGTTACGATTGTTACTTTGCAAAAGAACACCAGAAATCATTGCATGTTTGAGTTCAAGCCGCTCATCATTTTTCGAATTTTTCAGAATGAATTGGTTTGTTTAACCAAATATGG
This sequence comes from Prorops nasuta, assembly GCF_024137725.1. Classification (NCBI taxonomy): domain Eukaryota; kingdom Metazoa; phylum Arthropoda; class Insecta; order Hymenoptera; family Bethylidae; genus Prorops; species Prorops nasuta. The sequence goes on from NW_027116808.1 coordinate 2,689,028, forward strand.
TTTTTCCTCGTTTTGAAAGGGAAAAACATAGGCTATATATTTAAAGCGAAAATTGACCTATGACAAATTAAATTAAAAGTACGATCACCACTTTACGAAGTAAAGAAAATCGATTTCAAAATAAAATACAAGTTCAACAAGATCCCGTAGTTGGGATAATTTAATCATTATAACAATTAAATGACATATTTTGCTTATAAATAAGAAAAAAACAATTTTTTAACAAAACCTACTTTCACAATTGTTATTAAGTAATTACTTTATTACGAACGTGTACGAATCTGCTTATACCAAATGGAGTGTCTTGACAGGTGATAATTATCTTTTAAAAATTTAAGTTTTTTTAATCGTCGATTAAAAATTATAAAACACTAATCTGATTGTAGAGTTATAATTGAAAGCTTGTTTAAGTATTAGTAGTTCTAGTTGAGCACGAATAATTTCCACTATCCGATGACCGGGTTGTCGAAACAGTAGTTCCTGAACGTCGAGGCGGAGCATGGGGAACTCTAAACATACTGTCGCTAGTTACTACGTCTCTAAGTGTATATTGCTGCATTGGTGTCACTAGGGTAGACGAATATGCGGATGGGGCTTTTAAAAAAATCCTGCAACACATATTTTATGCATTATGCATGTTTTTTGCTACATTTATATTTAAAAAAGGAATAAAATTATTTACCGTTCCGAATTCGGTGTGATTACTTCACGCTTGTGCCTCTCCGACTTATCATTCTTAAAATTCGCACCTGAATTTTTTAACTCATTAAATAATCCCTTATGTTTTTGATTTTGAATCACCCGTTTGAGTTCTGCATTTTCTACGGACAATTCTTGCACCTTTCGGTGCGCTAACCAATATTTTTGCTTAATCTTCTCATATTTATTATCCTATATAATTTCAGTCGTTACTATCTAGATATAAAATATAATAAAGATTTTGTAACATACCAAATTTCCAAATCGTTTTATTAAAATACGCATCTGCGCCTTTTGAAAATTTAACGTTTTTATCTCCGATTTAAGTCTTTCCTCGACTGGCGCGAAATAATCCGCTATTTTTGGAATTAATGGATCTTTAATAGGTAAAGACGCTGGATTTTCAGATCTGCATATCACACATGATTTTACCACTACGTATGCAAAAGTAATAATAATTAGAATAATAATGTGTAGAGTCTCAATTAATTAATTATCTTACTATCGTACTTTTTGATATGCAATCGCTACAATAAATGTGACCACACTCCGTCACGAAATAAGGGTTCTTTCCACGGTTTGGAGGCGAGAAACAATTATTACAAACGAAAAAATTCATTTTACGAAATTTAAACAATTCTATATACAGATTTCTTATTTAAAGGAACATTACTTTATGGAGTCCGTTAGCAAAGTAAATTTATATATATGTATATATATAATACGTCTACCGCCGTTTTCTGATAGGCTGATCAATATCGACATATTTTAATCGATAATCGAAAGAACGAGTATTGCATGGTCGATAAACTAACCTCTAACTCTGCACTTATTACCAAACTGGTACTGTTGGTAACATAGACTATTATTACTAAAATGATATAAAGATATTTAAAGAGTAACGCACACGGGATAGGAAAATAATAATAATTTTAACAGACTTATCTATCCTTTTATTTCACACAGCCCGATTCTGACTTAAAAATTTAATTACACGTTTAACAATTATAATATGAAAAGATTCTTAATATTTTATGCGCTATTTAAAAATCTGAAGTAGACAATAAGAGCAAGCTTCATTTTCATAATCTTATGTACAGTGATTACAAAAATTCAGTGCTTTAAAGTTACACAAATCAGCTAATTAAAGTATCCGTTACCTATCAGTCATGATATGCCTCAGATTATATACATTAAATTACACTGATTTCGTAAATTGACGTAAAAATGACTGTTTTACACATTTTATTAAAGAGCATAACATTTGAGAGCATATTCGTCACAACACCGCAAAAAATGAAAACTTCGTTTCATAAGAAAATAAAGAACATAATCTTTTAAAAACGTTATTTGACTTGAAAACTATTAAAAGTTACGGTTTTTAAACTACTTTACATTATGACTAGAATTAGGAATTAATTAAAGCTGGAACCGGGAAGATAGTGGTAAAACTAAGTTTAGCAAGCAAGATTACTGAGTTATGATATATGAATAAAGAAGGATTATTCGGTTAATACATGTAGATATCTTTGATTATAAAGTTCTGTTGTGAGTGTGCCCACCACGCAAACGGCATTATGAAGAGAATTGGCTGAATCTCTTATCAACCTTATCGATCTTTCTATGTCACTTTTCAATTCCGCATATTGCTTATTGAGCAAAAGCCCTTCTAAACTTTGCATTGCTTTAATGGCTTCCGCACTAGGACGAGTTTCCATTGTGTCAGACTCGGATGTTCTCACGGGGGCCACGCCAGGTGAATGTGGAGTGAATCGTACAAGCTGCTGCTCGGATTTCGATTCTGGTAACTGGGCTAGGCAATAAACGGCTATTGCACGACTTAGGAACTTGCACCTGAATTAAGTAAATCAAATAAATACATATGGATATTTTTTCAAATTAATAGAATTTTACCTGATTGAAAGTTGAGAATTTTTTCGTAAACCAATAGCTCCTAATATTCCCCACCCTTGTCCAACGTCATCTGCCATTATCAATAAAGCTCGTGCTAATCCTTTCAAAGCTCTAGCAGCTATCACTGTATTCTCACTGTATTGACATTGTCTGTATGCCAATTCACACGCTTTAGCCCATAGCAATGGTAATTTCATTTCAACGATGTCACTGAAATACGAATTTAGCATTAATTGTGATGAATACTACATTATATCAATATTTGGAATTGATATTATTTCTGTCAATACATTGTTTTAATGGCAGTAATCCAATCAATTAAATTGATCAATAGCATGCCCTCTTCTCGAATATTTTGGCAGGATGGAAGTCTTTTAAGCAGAACTGAGTATAGAGCTAGAAATCGTCCTTCGGAAACTAATACCGATTCCAGAGGAGGCTGTCTAGGCACTACAGGCTGTAAAATTGTCAGTACTGATGCCCATGTTGGTTGAATATTTTCAGTCACTAAAAGAAAAAACATTTTTTTAGGCTAAAGACCTTGACGACATCACTTTGTACGTACCATTAAATTTAAAATAAGCTTCTAACGCCGCTTCCATTAATTCTCCAAGCGTAGATGGTGAAGCTACAGCCATACCTATAACCCTGAGTATACCCATAAGAATTGGACTAGTTGCATTTCTTTGTAAAAGCCATGTTGTCCAGCTACTGCGAAGATGCTCCACTAAAAGTCCACTTTGATTTATCGTGTGAAGCAATTCTGTTACCAATAAGCCTGCTTCGGAAACCTGTTGTGATTCTGAGACAGCTGAAAAAAAATAGTTCTTGATATATAGCGGATCAGTTGCTAGAAAATTATATAGAAGCTTACTGCTGGAAATAATCATTTCCATTTCATCTAGCATACGAGACAGGGCACTTGAAAATGCTTTAGTATTTGTAGATAAAAGGGATTTATGTCGAGTTGTACAATTGATCATCAGTTTCACGGAAGAACGAATATACATTTGCCTCTTTTTCAAAGTAGTAGGATGAAAATGAGTGATCGTCGCATCATATGCTGCAGCAATTTTTAGCAGACTAAAATAGCAATTACATAGTTATTATACCACAATTACTATGTATAATTTTATAAAATACTTACTTGTTGACCGCTACGTCTACTGGACAACATTGGTCTCCATCCAATGCAAGAACAACTCTAGGATCACAGCTCATCACGTGCCAATTAATTACTTGGTCGTACGCTGCCGCATCAACCAAGTGCCAAGAAAATTTTTCTGCTTCCGTTATCAACTGAATTGCCTTTTCGTTCTGTCTAACGTTTGGTTCATTTGACAGTTTTACAAGTAAGTTTAACATACAAATATGCATCTTGGCTACAACTGGCAGTGGCTGAGATTGTTGCAGCTCGTTAACCCAAGCTGGCCAATTGATACAAGTAAACAGGCTACCTAGGAACAAGTGACTATCCGGTAAGTATTGGTCGACAACTTTAATCATCAATTCCACATCGTTTATTCCTGGACTAAATCTATCCCAAGGAAGCGTCAAAAAGTTTCCATGAATCACATTGAGAATATGATCTTTGACCGATGCGTGGGCAAAGTTTGTCACATAGAAATACCATACAAAACATAAAATTTTACTAGATGCTGGCATTGTATCCATAATAAATCGTATACATTCTGTGAACATCGCGACTGTTCTATTTGCGTAAGGTCCATCGGTTATAATCCAAGGCAACAAAACCGATCTATCATCGGTTAGTTGCTGTATCCAGGCTGCGGTTGGTTCTCTCAAATTTCTGGTCCAATAAGGAGTTATCCATGGCGCATACATTTCACTTAAAACAGGCCAGATTTTTTCACACACTGCAAAATTTTTTTTAATAATGCATAAATTCTTATATATACGAAACAATATTAAATTTGGAACCTACATTGGTCAGCCAAGGAACCTCTGTCAGCCTGTAACGTAAGAACCACCAATGCATGACCTATCATACCAAGAAACGTAGTAATTGGTTCATTATAAACTCTGTATCTCGGATACAAGCCATACAGCCCATATTGCAAACGTTCTTTCATGAAGTGTCTACTTAGTAAAACGGCAGTATCGTGCATCTGAAATTATTCATGTTACTAAATTTCTATATGCTTAAAGAATTAATTGCTTTTAAAAGTATAACCTCTTGTCTAGATAGAAGTCTTTGTTCTGTAGCATAATGGCGAACTTCGTCTCTAATCTTATTTGAATGCACAGGGGCGGCACTCTTAGGTTTGCCACTAAGAGCACCCAGTAGATCTCGCCAAACATCCAAGGACAGATTTTGACTTTCGCTACCTTTTAAAATAGCGCTCAATACTTCCCCGTAATGCTCAGGAAATTCATGTAGTAAGACTAATCGAAGATGGTTACGAAATAACTGTAATGATATAATATAAATAATATTTTATTTGTAAGCTATTCACGTTAAAATCGAAAAATTACCTCATGCACCATGAGCTTTTCTTCTTCAGGGTTAAGACCTATATTACAGAGAGCTTTGGAGACCAGCTCAATAAACGTAGATCGCTCGCTTAATCTAGGTCTTCTATAATTTAACCAGCTTCCTACGTCAAACTTTGATAACAATACGAAACACAAATCCACGTTCGTACTCGTAGATAGCTCGACAACAGTTTGATACATTTGTAAAAATGTAGAAGCTCCCCCAGCAACTGGAGTAAAATGTGGACCCAAAAGTCCACCAAGAGTTGGTCGCTGTAATATCGTACTCAGCAATTGCGGTCCTTGACTTTCTTCTCCACTTATAAATAACTATACAAACAGTATATTTCAATAAATGCTGTGCCCATTGCAGAAGAGTTGTAATCATTAAATTTATACCTGTCCCAGCTTTTCCAAGCACGTTGTAATAAGCTGTTTTGTCGGTGGACATAAGGCTGCGTCTTCCGAATAAAATTCCACTAAGTGATAAAATAATTTTACTCCACTTTCTTGGACCTTGTGCAGTGTTATATTATTTTCGCTCGTTCGACATATATTCAATTCATGCTCGAGTAAACTATGAAATTATGCGAAATATAGTTATATATATATATATTTATGTGTGATTTCATTTAAAAGATGAAAGTACTTACGCTATGATATAATCAACAAAAACGCATCCCTGAGTAACTTTACTGGGTGGAGGCTGACTGGCTTTTACTAATAAATTTTCATATTCTGCTCTATTTTGAGTAATCATTTGATCAACTCCATCACTAACATGAGCCTCTGTTACCTACAAGAAAATACACTATGTACTATACACTCTAATTGTAATAAAGTATTTTTGAATAATTATTAAACTATTTTACTTTTATTCTAATGACAGCCGGACCTGCGCAATGAACAATCGGTGGAGTCCCAGATCTGGAACGTCTTTGACTTGAAGGCGCGGGATCGCAAAGAGCGTGTAGAGTTACAATATTCTCGCTCTCTCTATAAAGAGTAGGCACTAGCTCCAAAAACGTGCAGTCCACTGCCGTATGCTCGGAAACCATCAAGTTGTAAGTTTGCGCGTAATCTAAGATGACTTTGAGATGAGGCTTGACCGATGAAATTAAAGTATAAGAGCTGTATAAACTGTCTCTCGATATTGAACTTATTACATGAGCATTTTTATTCAAAGATGGCGGAGAAACAGGTTGCTCATACGTGCTCAGTCTTCGGAATATTCTTTCCAATGGATCTGAGGGCTCTATTGGACTAGTTGCTGTATAACTTGACTTTTGATTTTGACTTTCCGGTACTCGTAAACACGTTCGTTGCCATTCCTCAACATTGGCTTGTTGAATTTGCTGGACTGAGTAGTAATCAACATACTCCAACCATGGATTCTGAAATTTATGTAATAAAATTAGCAAATAATAAATGAAAGGAATATTCTTGCAAATATTATATTACTATTCCTCACCCGGTCACCTTGCACGAGTAATATTAATTTCTGGGACATGTATTGTGGCGGTAGAGCCGGCAGATAAAGTCCAGATTCTTGAAGTCGTGGCTCTTCCAACCAAAGACTTAATGTTTTATAAAATCTATGATTTAATAATAAAAATATAGATATACCGAATACAAGAAATAATAGCCACTTTTTAAAAATTAATACACTTACTTCGCAGTGTTAAAATAAAAAACTCTTCCATCATCCGTTATTGGTTTACCATTATCCGTATCCCTTTCTCCTTTTATTTGAAAATAATCGGTCGTCTCGTGTAAGCGTTTCTTTAATCTTTTTAAATAACTGAGATTGATCATTCCTTCGAAAAATTTTTCCCCTACTCCACCACTGTTAGGAAGGCTATAATTTTCAAAATAATATACGAATGATAAATTTACGTGAATATACATATAAAAATTAATGACAAATATTTACCTTTCAGAGGTAGGAACTCTAGCCAAGAATAAACTGAAAAAATTTTGCCATAAAAGCGGTAGAAGTGGATGATCCATTGGTGTATCCAGCGCTTGTTGAGACCATCGATAAATGGATAAGGCGTTTGCACCAAAAGCCGGCATTTTTACTGTAGCACAAGCTCTCTAATAAAACAAATCATAAATAATCCTAACACTAAATGTACAATAATTAATTTAATGTTCAGACCTTTAAAGCTGTATCTAATGTAATTTTTTGTTGAAACGATAATTCTCTCAAGATTTCTTTCCACAAGCCAGTTTTTAATTCCCTCTGAAATTGTTCAGTAGATAGCACTTGATATGCAACCCAAATTGTTTGCACTGATCCTCCCAGCAAACTCTGAGAGTTCGATGAGCCGGTTGCCCAGCTTAAAAATGATCCTAGCCCTCCCGAACTTCGCCCAGCCATCACGTTCTTTAACAGATAAAATTAACAAAATAACTATGTAGAATAAAATACAAAAACAAATAAGAGTGAGAACTCCATCTTTTAATTCATAGACGATTAAGCTGCTCTTTATAGCATACCTCAATATTCCCTTCAACAGTGGGCTAATGAAACAAGATTATTTATCATCAAGTAAGTTGAATTTGCTTAAAATATTTTAAACGAGACACTTACAGAAAATAAATTTTGAAACATAATCTCCATTGTTGTTCTAGCATCCAAGTGGAAAAAGGCAGCACGAATTACAGTATCTAACAGGTATAAAACATTTTGATCTTTATTCCAATCTGGTACAAGTATCAAGACATTCAACCATAAATTCACGAAACGTTCTGGACTAGCTAAAGAATATCTGCAATGTAAAATTAAAGATAATAAAACTACAATCTCTTAATATTATGTACAATAAAATATAAAAGTTATTCACCTTCGATAATTTTTTAAATGAGATTCGATCATGTTAGCAACTTGCTTCAGTATTGGTCCAGGAAATTCAGGGGCAATAAGATTTTTGGCAATTTTCATATAAGTCCTATCGGCAGTGACCAAGGAAATAATAAGACTTACAAACTTATCACTCTTCAGTAATGAATCCGGACAGTCTAAGAATAAAGGTATTATATGATGCAAAACTATCAGTACTTGATCGTACTTGTAATGGTTTTGCAGTACATGTAGCTGATTGAAACCATTAAGGCAAATAAGGGGTACAGAGTGGCCCCATAAAGTCATTAGCATTGTTGTGTAGCATGCAATAGTTTGTTTTTCTCTGACTCCAGTAATCAAAATGTCCAAAGATGGATCTGAATCCAGATCCAGAACATGAGAGAATGCTTCAGCAAGATTGGTCATGGTATATTGACATGATCTGTCGGATTGATCGAATTTATGCAATCTAAGCTTCGTTATCATTTCCCAGGCCCACATGGAAAAGGCATGTTCATTATTCTGGGGCCTCACCATTGAAGAGACTTGCTTAACTCCTTCAGCTAATAACGATGCATTTTGTGCAGGCATGTCCGGTACAAATTTCATTACTAGCTCAACAATTAATAGTGCAACGCGCCTGTGCAGTTGAATAGAAAGGAAGAGTTGCTGCTCGTCGTCGTCAAAACTCCAATTCAAATTATTAAGAACTAATCTTGCCAAGTGATTTTCGGTCGACGTTAATGAGTTATTGTGCAGCCACGTAGAGAGGATCGTTATATCTTGATCTTGCGGAATCCACTTGTCCATTCGGAGCTCAGTAAACAAATATAAACTTAATTTTCCAACAGATCCAAAATTATCTCTTAACTTCAGTAATATATCAGAGAGAAGCATCGGATATTTACTCGTTAAATTGGATAATAAAGAACGTGCATCCTTGGAGCAAGATTCTTGAGTCTTTTCACTCAAAAAGCCAATCTGAAATAGATCAAGTGTCGTGGCTCTAATAAAGTCGTAATCTTCCAAACCTCTAGCCATAGCCATATTTGCAAAAGTAGTTAATAAAAAGTAAGATTCGTCGCCTGGCATTTTACATAATTTGTCTTCAAATTGTTTAGATAATCTGGAACAAGTGAGTTCCTCCATCCAATTTAAAGGCGAGACATTAGTTGCCATTGTTTCTACTGCTGAAGTATCTGTGTGTAGAGTATAAAAAATTTGCCATAAAGCATCAGAAGAGATTATATGATAGGGAATAGCAGCAAGGTACTGCCAAGCTCCAAGTCGCCGAGATGAAAAAATACACATAGTTGCTCTTAAGAAAAAACAGTCATACTCTAGCTGCAATTTTAAAAGTTTGCTTTCCTCGAAAACCTGACTTTTGTCAAATATCTCCCATTGATCACTGGCGTATTGCACAATATCTCTAATTAACGCACTTAATCTTTTAGCTAATTGTCTGTATCTAGGCGAATCGTACGTTTTCAAACCCTGCTTCAAAATCCTTACAAGAGCAGTTGAAAAGGCAAATACCCTTAACATATGGTGATCAGTTATAGCTTTTTTTTCTTGCTCATACTTATCATTTTGACGTTGAATAAAAAGAGCGTGCTCGAATAATTTATTCAATGGAATCTGATGTAGTAGAGATATAAGATCACTTTCGAAAAGGTTTGCACCCAAATTAGATATATCTTCATCTTCCTCCCCATCCTCGTCCAGCATAACCCAAACAGTATCCCCGGGGCTATTTCCCGTATCTTGTAAGGATATTTGTACTTGTTCGAGAAATTTTTCCCTTTCTTTAATTGGGAGTAAAATAACAGCTAACACGGCTATCATGTGATCGAGATACGGATCATTTAATGGAGATGCACACAAACTAGAAAGTTTCGATGGTCCTGGTACTTGAACGTAATTACGTGCCCAATTAGTAACACCACCGGGACATCTAAGAATATGGTTTAGCAAGAACAAGTGATCTTGCCAAGTAGCTATTCTTAAAAGAATAGCCACTAGCTTTGACAACCATTCCCTGGTGTCCGTCACAAATTTTCCATCCTTTAAGATTTTTCTTTGGAAAGTAAATAATATAGTGATGCATGTTCTCAGCTCTACCAATTGTGGCGTTGTTTGAGAAGATGCGCTTATAGGCGTTAAACTTACTGGTGTACTATTTGACATGTTACTGAACTCTTTGCAAGATGTACAAACTCTTTGTATGTAGTGCTCTATTTGCAACTTTAAAACTTCAGCTTCATAACAATATAATGCCTGTGTATTATGTAGTAACTCTTTTATAGCAGATAAATTGCGTGACAGTGATACTAATGTTTGTTGATTAAAATGTGCAACCGAATATTCATGAGTAGCATTGACTGGATTTCCATCTTGACATTCTCCAGCTTCCATCACAGATGTTTTATCCAAGCACCACAATTGTTTCTGAGTTTCTCTACAATTTTTTTTAAGACCTTCCAGCTCATGAGAATTTACAGTCAAATGGTTTCTTACTCTCAAATAGCTCATAAGAAGTTCATATAATCTATGATGCTGCTTAATATTCGTTTTTAATTGTACTTCAGTAAATTCAGAGATGAACATATCTATCAATGTTAATTCTTGGTTATTATATAGGGTTGCTAGTTGAGTTTCAGTGAATGGTTTAATTTCTTTAACATTGCTGCTAATCTTATCCGACTTTTCCAATACCACTGGTATTTCCTTTTTTGATTCTTCTTTGCTAATTACTCTGTTCAAAAAAGGTACAGCACATATCAATTGCTCTGAATGATGTGACACACTGCTTTCAAGAATAGGGGCTGTTGGAGAGACATCAACTAACTGAATATTGGAAACTATTACACTGACTTCTTCAACAGTTTGGTCTTCTTGGTTGTTTGGTTCAGCTGCAGTAGGTACATTGTCAACTTGGTCAAAACCTTCTTGTGGTATCTATAAAAACAAAAAGGGAAATTCAATTCTAATTCACAATATAGCTCTACATATTTGACAAATACCTCAGCTTCAATACGCAGACTATATTCTGATTCATAAGCAGCACTTTCTGCTGCTTGCTTTTCATAAATTTCAGTATCAATTGCAGCTGAATGTAATTCACTTTCCATATTTTCCACTCCTTCCCCTTTAGGGTAGTTTGTAGGCGATTCTCCCAAAAGACATTCAAATTCTTCTAATGTAGGAGCATCTGGTATCTGTCTCTCTAGAATGGCTTGACGACATCTTTCTTTTTTCTTTCTCTAAATACAAAGAAAGAGTAAAAGAGTAGGATGATTAATGCAGCAAGTGTGGCATAATTATAATACTAACTACCGATGACTTATGCTACAAAACAGACTAATTATAATTGGCATGAAAAATTTAATGAAGAAAAATGTTCTACTTTATCGTATATAGAAATATAAAAGGTAACAAATGCTAGATAAAATTGTTTAACAGTTAAAAATTATGATCAATTTCTTACTTGGCGTAGTTTTTGTTTCTCCATGGTTGATGGACTTTAATACAAAAATTTACTCAAGTAAAGGCAGAGTAGCAAAGTAGAAATGCTTCTTGAATTTTACTTTTTGAAATTTTTTTCAGGGCCACAATCATGTGAAATAAGGTAACAGGTCTTATTTTGTAAACTTTTTCACTGCATGATATAGATATGTCTCATATTCAATGTTATTAGATATAACGCATTACGTATTATGCTGACTGTCAAAGTAAAACAAGGTCCAAGATGTATTGATCTTCATTCTGTTTAAAAGTAGGGTAAGAAAAGGCCGAGAGCGAGACAACTTGGGCAAAGTTCCTTTTCATTTGTACTGAATGCTAAGAAAAAGAGTATCGATGAACTCGGAATTTTTCTGGCTGCACAAATTGCACTGTCAGAATGTGTGCTTCTTTATTGCGTGCGAAATGTCTTTTCCATGATATCATGCCATCATGCCTTTTCCTCTGCAATTCAACGTATCTAACCTGAAGTTAGCGTTTCTCTGTAAAGATAGTTCATTACCTGGTTGTGTACATAACTTCGCGCTTTTTTAAATCCCTCCCTGAAAAAAACAAACATAAATTGACTCCAATGCTAAAATCACATTTCCCCGAAATTTATTTTTTGAGCATATTTGAGAAATTTTTATATATATATGTACCGTCGGACATTTTTATATGATGTTTACTAGTAGCATCAGTCACTAGCCTCACTATAGCATAGCATCTCTGCTATATATAGTACTACGGAAGTACCAAGCCTGGCCTAGGTGGTAGCGTTTCATCTCTGGTGGTAGTAAACATCTGTTTGTTGTGTTCATTGATATGTTTGTGTGTGTGATGCAAATCGCGTTACACTGAATGACTGACTCCGATGGGGATATCATATCGAAAATGATTTTTTGCTTGATTATTGAAAAGACTTGGAACGTAGAATAACTAATGTGATATACTAGTCATCGTCGAGAGACATGGATAATGTTACTGTGAGTATTTATATATATTATTTGCTATAAACAGACATTTTATAAAACTCATATTACTTTTAAAAGTATCGTTTTAATTTAGTACTCATTGAAATAATAATTATTATTTATTTGTATTTCGTGTTTTAACACAGCTGGAAAATAATATACTGTTAATGGATGAAAGAGGTTTCATCTTTTGAGACATTGTAACCTTATATTTTGTACTATTTTTAGGGTATAATACGGGCAATATGCAAAGGATTTGCAGATAGTTTGAAAGGTGCTATAGTACTCTTTTATTTGGATAAGCAAATCAATGAGAAGATTGCAAAATCTTTACCATCTGCCCCTGTGGTTAGAAGAAGAGAGAGCAGCTTGACTAATAGTCCAATTAAACGCAATGATCAACCAAAGTAATTCCCATTTGCCAGCTTACAAATGATCATTAACTATTATCAATTCTCAATTTATTTTAGGAAATCCAAAATTTTGAAACGCACAATACAATGCTGTGTATTAAATGGGGGCATATTTTGGGCAAGCATTTTAATTTTTGAATGTTTATTACTCCCATTTTTAAAATATTTGCTGTCAATTATATTCGGTCATTCTTCAACAATGAGCATGACAGTTTGGTCTTGGACACAACCATTTTTATCATTCATGTTTGGTTCAGTTTGGGTGTTGCCTTTATTCCTTTTAAGTCGCATAGTCAATAGCTTGTGGTTTCAAGTAAGTATTAAAATTTATCTGGAGAAAATTTGTGTAAAACATCTTAAATCTATAATTTTGCAGGACATTGCTGACAGTGCATATAGATACCGACAGGGAAGACCTCTGCCATTATCCAGCGTCAGCAAATTAATTGCTGATACCCTTTTTAGCATCTTGGTGCAAGCATTATTTTTAGGGCAAGGTATGCTGGTATCCAAAGTACCATTACCTCCCTTGGGTGATATTCTTGCCCTAATTCACATGTGCCTTTTATATGCTCTCTATGCTTTTGAATATAAGTGGTTTAACATGGGATGGGAGCTACATAGACGGCTCACATTCATTGAAGGCAACTGGCCCTACTTTGTGGGATTTGGTTTACCATTAGCGGTACTTACACAACTGCCCAACTCATATTTTATAAGGTAACATAAATTATTTAATTAACATTGTGCTCTGTTGGTTTATATGTTATATATTATGTCAATTACTTTAGTGGCTGTGTTTTTTCTATACTGTTTCCATTATTTATTATAAGTGGAAATGAAGCAGAGCCTGTCACAAGAGTTTGGTAAGTTTCATTTATATAAAATGAAATGATCTATTACCCTTTGTTAATTAAACAAAAATTAAATTAATGTTTCCTTTTTTTAGTGATTATCCACTAAAATTATTTTCTCCAGTGATTGCCATTGCTAATACAATTTTCAATAAAACTATTGGACCTGCCAAAAAACGGTGACGTTGAAGAAAATAGTTAATTTTTTTTATCTATATACTGAATTTTAGTGGGTTTTCTTATATTTATCTTAAGAAACTGGGAAAGTTTTTGTTGTCTTGTATAAAAGCATTTTATTGTGCTGTGCAATTTTAATCAGTAAGATATTTGAGATTGAGAGAATAGGAAAGGGGTTAATTTTATGTACTATTGCCAAAATAATTAATTGTAGATCAGTTATCTAAATTATATATTTTAGGTAAACAAATATTTTTGAATAATGTGGAGTGCATTTTTTATCATATATATCTTTTTTGGCATAGGATTTAAAAGGTAGCTAATCATATTTACCAGGGGGTTAATACTTAAAATTTAATTATATGTTATAGAGAAATTGAAATCTAATTTTACCAATTTAAATTTCTCTGTGACAAATGATTAATTTATCAATAATCAATTTTTAGAAAGTTAATATTGAAAATTTTATACTTTTTCTATGAATTAAAATACATACAGTTTAAATAACAAATAAATATTGTATACAATCTAATGATTTAAAGACTTTGTAAACATAATACTTAAGGCTAATATTGTTAATTATATGGTAATGCTATTTTTTCTTTCATGCAATCTTTACGTGATATAGTAATAAGTAAATTATTCAAATAAGTTTGAAGATACTGTTATATGATTTTATTTTAAAAAATGTATAATATGGAACTTATTGAAAAGATACAATGACTAATATGATTAAGATTTTATATTTACAAACAAATTGATCTATTATGGAATTTGACTATGGATAATGATTTTTTATAATTTAGCAGAAAACTTTACTATGTACTTAGAAAATATTTTAAACTCACATGACAGCTGTATGAATACAAAATTATTATTTATACTTTGTTGATTGTTTTCTTTCTAATATTTCACAAGCTCAGTACTCTTCATTACAGAGCTGTTATTTCAACTGCATGTTTAAATAATTTATTAGTAAAATATACTGCAAGCAACTAATCACTGAAGATTTTCCTTCTAAATCTATATTTAGTTATTTAGGTTTTGAAATTGAAGAAACTAAATTGTACTAAGTTGTGTTTCTATTTTAGTGATAAGAATACATAATTTAGTATCACAAAAACAATACTTTATTATTGCGCATATTTTGAGATATATACTACTTAAAGCTAGTCCTACATATGCAATAAAATTATTGAGTATGAATAAGATTTTTTTAAGGAAAGATCCTAGTGATCTTTTTTAACGGATGCAACGTATATAGTACAAATGCTTAAGTGTAGTTTTATCATTTCCCTGATTCGCGGTCACACATCTTACGGTTTGTGACTTTTACGATTTTTAATATATATTACCTTACATAAAAGTATATTTTTAAACATTTTTACCGAACAATATAATATTTTAAACCAGCGCAAATTGTATTGAAAAGTCTTGTCATTAAATGAAATATATCTAGTAACCATATCTGTAAATTATGGTTTCATTATTCTATAATATTGTTTAGTTTATAATTATGGTCATGCTAATAATTCTTGGAGAGCAAGTAAGTCGTGATCCGCTGGTTCTTCTTTTATTTTATAGGAACTGGTAAGGGCATAATGCCTGTGAAGCGCATTAAATCCAAGTCCCGGATCGGTTTCTTCCTCAGTTATTGGACTTGCCCCTCTATCAATAATATGATTTTTGCTGACTTCAAATCGCTGTTGTTTATATGAGGCTAGTTTTCGTGTCCCAGGAGAGCTTTGAATTAAATTTTGTATAGTTGGATGGGAAATTCCAAAAAAGTTTGCCCCTTTTGGAGGTATAGAACGAAGCACTGGAGAAATGGCTGCCAGTAATCTTGAATGACATTCATCCGGGCTGGATCCAACAAGTGGTTGGTCAAGATCATTATCAGACACAATCTCAAATCTGTAAGTGATTTAAAATGATTGAATTATGTTTAAAATTTATTAGTGAGAAAATAAATAAAACAAAATATCAACCGTGGCTTTGGTCCTCCATCAAGTATTTTACAAGTATATAAGCTTTTACTTCTTACGTCTCTTAAGCTAGCATATATTCTGGTACTACAATATCCTACAGGATAAATTAAATCCTCTGTGTGATATGCGTGTCTATCAAATACCACTTCACCTAGAGAGTATACTGTAAGATCATTTAAAGATATAGGAAATATGGGCCTTCCATGAATATCTAATGGAATTAATTGTACTACTCTTCTTGCAGCTTTATTATATCGTTTTGCTTTATTTTTTGGCTCTGTGAAAAAAATTGATTGTCAATGAAAGATTAAGAGAATTTTTTTCTTTATTAATGTACCTGAGCTCTCTGTTGAATTTCTTTTCTTTACAGACTTTTTGGGTGTTATTCCTTCCATGTTAAAGTTGGGAGTATTAATATTATTTGATTGTGCTTTAGCTAGAAGTGTTGCTGGATCTCCTTCACCTTGTTGCTGGCATAATTTTCGTAGAAGAAATAATCGTTCCTCTTTAACCACCATAAGATTTTCCTGCATATGAGCTACTTGGTCACACAATGCTGCATTTTCCTAAAAGCAGTTTATTATTAAAGCTGTGCATTTATCTAATTTTATTGATTTAAGGGCAATCATGATTTACTAGATGCTACTTAAAAATGATTAATTATGCTTAATGTGTATGTTCTAATAACTATCAAAAATTAGCATGTATAAATAACATTTCAGCTATATGTTCTTTAGAGATAAAACAATCTTTTATTAAAAATAAACGTCAAAAGCACGTGTTATAAATTACTATTGACAGCTATGTTTAGTACTTACAAAGACTGTATCTTTGATAATTCTTTTCAACTTCCTGTATTTTTTCTTATATTTTAAGTTTTGCTGAAGTTCTGAATTTTTATTATAATCGTTGTAATAGCTGCTATAAGAATGTGCCATAATTTTCGATTGTTACAATTGCATAAATATTATTCTAAGTTAATAATAGATGGAATGATTTCCTTCGTAGGTTATGTTTTGCTGCGATTAGCTTTAATTGTATTTTTTTAACTGATCAAATTGACTTTGATTCAAATGTTTTTGTATGTGGAGTACGAAAAAAAATGTTCAACTATATCAGGAAATTAATATAATATAATTTCGAGGTTGAAAAAAAGCATTTGAAAAACAAAGTATTGTAATCATCACTGACGCTAAAAATTCTAGTTTTTAAGGCGGCATTTATGATGTTCGATGGAGAATTATGAACTTTGTTAAGGTACGAAAATTAAAAGTAAAAAATATTATGTGGATAAGAAAAATAATTATAATTTAGTTATAAAACAATAGTTTCCTGATATTTTTATCAATATATACTTTTTTATTAAAGTTGTATGTAAAATAAAAACGAGCAAGAATAAATTAAAAAATAATATGAACAGGTAAATGATTATAGTGTGTGAATGAAAATTCGGATTGGTAGAAAAAATATGGAGCGTTGTGCGAGACGATTAAGGTGTGCTTTGTATTTTTCTCTGAAATTGAAATGGAGAGCAGCGGCTGTTTTGTAATAAATGTTGATTATTATCTGAGCTTTGCGCAATTGCTGGTTCAGCCTTCAGTGAGCTCAACTCAGCCTGTTCAGTCACGAATGGTTTGTAGCAGTTTGTAGAAATTCACTTCGTTCAAACAGCCAATCAGCTAATGGAGTAACGAGTTGAATGGTGGTCTAGGCCACTTAATTTTTTTCTTTTTTTCTTTTTTAAACAATATTGAGAATCTCACATCATATATTCACGTATTACTCAAATTCCATTGTACTTCTTTGTAAAGATGATACCGATAAAGATAGCCTATCTTCATATGTTCCATTTATTTTTGTGCGCAACACTGGTCCTAACCTCATCTGTCAACAGTGATGCAAAAACAAGCAAAGATGAGAAATTTGGATTAAACAAATCAACAATTTCTACGGTAAACACCTTAACGATTAAAACAATTTAATAATTACATAAATTATTATTGCTATTTTTACTTTATCTGTATCATATATTGTAGACTACTGAAGATGTGTCAATAATAATGAGTGAAGGAGGCCCTGTAAGAAGTATTATTATCTCATCAGAAATAACTACTCAAGTACCAGTTAAAACTAATGTAAGCAATGTAGTTGGAAGTTTGGATGTAAACTCTACTGAAATTAAAAAAGACCCAGACTCTATTGGTCAAAGAGTATTTGCAAGAAAAGGAGTAAGCTTAGATAATGCAGAGAAGATAAATTCTACGACTATGGTAAAAAATAATCATTTGAATACTACAGAAACTGTTTCAAGTACTATTACCCCTAGTCCAATTAAAAGAAATGTAACTACAACAACTTTTGACAATAAGAGAAACAATGCTACAAATATTGTTTCAACAAGTACTAATATTACAATTGAAAATAGTACTAAAGCTGCAACTCATGCTTTAAAAAAGCCTAAGCCAAAACCCACAGTTACTGTAGTTGGCAAACCAATGGTTGACGAAGACAAACCTATACCAACAACACCAACGAAAAGCTTACCACCAGGGCAGCCTAGAAAAATTGATTATATTATTCCCACTGTCATAAGTATGATTGCTATACCTATTTTATGTGCTACAACATATATTATATACAAACAAGGAAGAGATTGTTGGGATAAAAGACATTACCGAAGAATGGACTTCCTTATTGATGGGATGTATAATGATTAATTATATTGTAATGAATATAAGAGAGTGAGAAGTACTGTTGAATACTCAAATAAGAACAATGTAAATACGCATATATATATAAAATAATTATGCAAAAAAATTAACAGCCATTACCTACTGAACAATGATGATACATATCAATCATTACTCAGTATATAATATGACTTATAAAAATTTATTTTGAGAAATTTTATTAAAATTAATGAAGTTTGTTAATGACATATCAAAATGTGTAACAACAGTTTTAATATGTGCTGTTATGCTATGAGTTCTATTGACTCAAGCTTATTACTAAATGTGTATGAGAAAGTTTGTTTGCTATATCTAAAGCTTTGATTGTGAAATGAAAAATTTAATATTGAATTTTTTAAAAACGGTGTTTTTCACAGAAGTACGGGTTTTTTGAAGAAAATGTTGAATTGGTCTTTACCATTAATATTTATGTAAATAAAAACCAGAGTTATTGTAGTATAGATTTGTACAATAGAAAATATTTCATAAGTTAGTAAAAGGACGTATGAGGTATCACGTATTTGCTTAAGAAAAAATAGGCAATAATACTGATGGAGATTTTTTTAAATACAAAGAATTCAAAGATAGGAATATGTATTAAAGTAATGAAAAGCAATTTTTATAATGTTTAATTATACTAGAGCTATCAATAACATAGCTCTGTATAAAAGTCTGTGAAGTATGAAGAACAATCAATGCTAATCCTCACCCGCGTATTCCGTCAATGAGCATTTATTTAAAATAAGTATTGGTATTTTAAAATACTCTTACATTAGGATGCCCTAAGCTGTTTAATTCATAATGAGATTTAAAAAAATGAATGCTTTAATTTTCGTTTATTAAAACACTTTAACCATACATTTAATAAAATCATGAGCAATTTTTCGTTTGTATTTAAAACCTATTCAAATATCATGCAATAATACTTTTTCAGCAAACATCGATATTAAACAAGTTCATAAATTTCCAAAAATTAAATAAACATTGGTAAAGCTTGGAGACTGTTGCTTCTGAAGTCTAGGGCACAGATGCTGATTTTTTCTTGGTGTATTGTGTAATAAAAATTATATTTTGTTAAAATATTTTAAAGCAATAATTGTAATTATTTTTTATATACTATATTGTATAATTAAAGCAATGTAACGATAATGTACATGAAATAAATGCAGTTACAAGTGAAACTGATTTTCGTGAGATATATCCCAATTGTAAAAGCGATTTGTATACAAATGATATGTTTTCTTATTATATAAAACTTGATTAAGTTTCTTTATAATTACACTTAAATGCGATGATGTTAGCAGTTGAACTTGATACACTCACAATAATCGACAAATAACTAAATCGCGTAAAAGGTAAAAGTGCAATGGTGTTTCTTTTTGCGCACACGTATTGTAGTATACTGTTCAAAAAATAATGGTAAATAATGAAAAACTTACTTGCCATCCTAAGGTATAATTTTATAGCTCTATTTTCTATGCTACGTGACTATGATTGACCAAAGAAATAAACAAAAATATAATTCATATGATATGTGTTTCGCTTTTCTGCGAACACCGAATTTTATTATAATATATAACATTATTTTAGTTTTAGGATACTTATCTGCTCCACGAACTAATACAATTAAAATAGTAATATTATATATATATATATATATATGTATATATGTATATATGTATAATACACTCAAGAAAAACTATGTATATACTCTGATTTATATAGAGAAGACTCAGAGGACAGGTGATGTATATTTTTGTTGTCTTTTTACATAGAACCAAATACAAAAATAGTATTTGATATATAGAACCTTTGTATCTCTGGTATATTATCACATTATAAAATAATACATAGATTAGTTGCTCTCAAACTACTACAAAGAGTCCATATTAAAAGTAGCCGCTGTAGGGTCGTAGACCCAAGTACTCATCAAAGAGCATTAAAAAATTATTTAAAAAAAGAACGTCATATCCCAAAAGCTCAGCACTTACAAATCATAGAATATTATATATACATACAGAATATTAATACACAGGATTTGATGCACGTTACTTGAAATGCAAAACCAGAGCTGTTCGATAGCAAAAATTTAGGGAAAGGATTACACATGATACAAAAGGAATGAATTATGTTGCAGGTTCGTGGATAGACGGATATTTATAAATCTATCGTTGAAAAAGGTCAACGGCGATAAGATAACAAGTTCGCACTGGCCGCAATATATTATGTAAGAATGTAAACACACATGCATCCTGCTATACATTCGGTTGATTTTCATCGACCACGATAAGAGCTCCAAAAATTGTGCTCAACAGAGACGTCGAAGATGATCCTTTTGGAAAGACAGTGTGGACCACGATTCGTTACTATCAAAGTTCTTCGTTTGGTTTTATGAAAGGTGCAACAGGCGTTTCGTCACTTGTTGATTCTGTGTAAACTATAGAAGGTTGACGCATTACTATATATCGATTAGCTTACATATTCAACGCTTATTAATTTCGATTAAAACTCTATAGCTGCAGAATCTTGGACGAGGCCAAACTCTATTTCGATTTGTATTTAACCTCATCAGGATAGGCTTCTCTCGCAGGAGTTAGACTGAGCATCATTACGTGACGGGCGTACGCCCTTGAATTCCGGAAATGGGTGTCGGTACCATGAAGACGGTCGAGGACACCGAGAACACCGAAACATTGATTGAACCTGCGAAATGTCCAACGAAATAAAATTTGTGTGGACAAATAAAGAATTATATATGTAGGGCTTCTATTCGTGTATAAAAATGCGAGTGATTTTGGTACCCACTTAAGATGGTGGAAATCATGAGCTTCCGGTGAGGGGAAGAAAGGTAGATGGTAGCCAGAATGTGCGTTGAGAGTTGAAAGAATGGCCAATGAGAACCAGAGCCAGGCAGTTGCCACGTGGGAGCCTACGAGGAAGACTCCCAGGAAAGGCGGAAGTAGATTGGAACCAATGTGCTCTAGTGGATGGCAATACATGGCTGTAACTGCAACTGGTGCTGTCCACTCGTGATGCTGCTTGTGAATGTATTTGTACAAATATCGCCCATGCAAGAATCTGTTGGACAGAAATATTAATATAATATTAATCTACTTGTACAATCATTAAAAATAATGTATATTAAACGATGAAAAATTATAAATCTCTCAGGATTACTTTATTAGCCCTTAATTGACATATTTTAATTTTACAACACAACGAACACACTGGGTCAAATTGATCCAGCACAGTTTGAGTGCTTATAAAATTATAAGAAAACGCTTATTACCAGACTGAAAAAATTCATAAACATTTATTTATCTAGAATGGTGGAAGAGCAGTGTTTAATTGTATATAAATGGAAATTATTTGAAGTTTATAAAAATATAAACATGAAAAAATGCTATTTTTTTTTAACAAAACTACTGCTAACTGTTCTAGTTTTTAATATTTTTACTAAAAAATTTAGTAGTATAATTATAAAATGATAAACTTTTAACTAAAATTATTGACAATAGTAACGAATATTTAAAAAAGTATATTTAATCGAATGAACAACTGTACGATTTTTATAGAATAAAAAAAGATAAAGTTTACATTGATGGCACTTGGCCTACAGGCGTGGTAGCATCTGCAATTGGAAGACTTAAACAACCAATAGACTACGTCATAAATATTAAATCTACAATTTGAAAGGGTTAAAATTGCGACGCAAAATTTTTATGAGTCATTTAAACTTAAAGTGCCTTTTAAGGGTTGACAGAGCTTAACAGGCAAGTTACCTATGGGAATAATAGAATCCAATTTCTTCGAATAAAATGTGAATTGCGATTTCAGCGAGTACCCAGTGGAAAGTTGGCAGCTCCCTGACGGAAGGGTAACCACGCCATTCCATCAGAAGATAACTGCAGTATGCCAATGGGAGTCCTACGACGATTTGATTGAACAGCACCTGAGCTATAACTTTACACAAATCCATTTTGTCGACTGGTTCATTTGTGCCTGGCTGAATTTTGTATTTGCGTAGTGCTACTGGCCGATTTGTTAAATCCAAAATCATATAAATGCCTCCTACCACCCAATAAACGACAAAAGTCCACGCTATTGAACCTTGAAGAAAAAGAAAAACAATATTAATCACTGATATAAAAATTAAAAAAAATAATTGTTCACGCAGTAGCACACTTTTTCCATATTTTTTGAGCAAAGATGCAAACTTCTCTAATTATGTTAAAATGTTTGCTTTTGACATACCAAAGACCCATAGTGTAACGGGATCGTCACCGATTTTGTCGAGTATCTTGTCCCACTGTGCTTGCCAGAAGTCTCCCGAGGCTCCCCAAAACCTCTGCAAATGCCTGAAGCAAAAAGAAGAGAAATTCAACGAACGAAGATTTTTCGAGCTCGAAGCTGAGAGTTTGCAATTTCCTCGAGTGTCTCAACCCAGATTCGACAAAAGTCGTTCCTGCTTGGGTTATATTTAGCAAAATAGAAAACATATCTTCGTGTGCCTTATCGACGCATTTATCACTAGCGATCGACACAGTGCATTTGTGTACATATGTGTGTAATCCAGGATTATACCATTTTAACGTAAACACATTAGCTGAAATAATTTAAAAATCAATGAGAAACGTGAAAACTCGTTAAAATATTTTTTAACAATTCTACAAAAATTACTAAAACCCTCATGCACACATATACAAAAATTATAAGCCTAAAAAAAATTGTAAAAATAGATACAAAGTATATCGAGTAAAAATTGCACAAATATATTTTGCAATTACAAAAATATTTGTTATTGACCAGTGTGCACGGAGTTTAGGAATAATAGTACAAAAATAGGATTGTTGAGGATGCAAGAGATGAGTCGTCGATGATAACTAAAATTTGTTTACCATGTTAGAGAGTTGCACACAGCTGCGAATCCGATTACCACGGTTCCAATAACGAATAGGACACTTCGTAAACTGGATAGCAAGGTTGGGGGTGTTTGGTGCTTGTTTCCATTCCCCGTTGGATTTGTTGCTGAAAAAAAAGGACAAATAAGATTCGATTGAGACAACAATTTAATTTATTTCCAATAACATTTTTTCTTCGTCGATTTGCACAATTTTTCTGCGAACGATTAGCCTCGTTTTGATCGCAATTGAGAAGGCTCGAGTTATATGTTTATTGTAAACATTTATGCAAACACAAAGCTAACTCGCGTCCTTTTATTTTTATCTTTTCAACGGAACATCGTTAAGCAAATACTCCTTGACTGAAAGTTTTATCTCTGTTACCGATAACGTGCAAGATTATTTAAACTGAAACATATATATATATATATATATATACATAGTATACTATATATAAGATTAGCGTGTGCTTTGTTCCACAATGATTCATTATTCTGTGGCAAAGATAATGATCCTTTGAACACGGAGACCTTGAACTAGAATCATTGCAAATTGGGCGTGTTAAGTTGAAATTCTGTAAAAATGAATGAACGAGAATTTACACTGATGGAATTTTTTTAAAACAATATAATTGTTTATATATGTATATTTGTATTAAAGTACGTAAAATTGAATATCGAGGAAAAAAATAAAAATTTAGAATTGCATAAACAATTTCAGTTTACAGTATAATATCTGAAATTTATTTATAAAATAGGAGAGATAATTTTCATATGGATACGAAACTATCAAGCAAAATTTCATATCGAATTTCTTCATTGAAATCAATCTCATTGTTGTTCTCCAACGTCGCCTATCGAATCTGCGTTTCCTACTGAAACTGAACTATCGAACTTCCATCGTTTAATTGTATATTCTTGTTTGCCAGACAGCTCCACTAAGGCTCTTCTTTAAATTGCTCGCAAATAACGAAAAAGACTATTATTTATATTCACCGACCGAATGCTTCTTATATAAACGACTCTCCTGGTATTATTCGATGAATTTATTAATAGAATTAATCAGGATTTCTGTATTAATATTTCTAAATTCACTATAATTCAAATAAATATAGTCCAAAATTAATTCACGTTGAAAAATAAGTGTATAATATTTTCAGTATTATTCCTAGCATAATAAAAACTAATCATTACAGATAAATATTTAAACTATAAAATTGCAATAAATTACCGAAGATTATTCTAACAGTAATTTATTATCGTTTTCGATCGAGTCAAAACTATAAAATATAAACCATTGGCTATCTTTGGATCGTTTGATTGATTTAATAATAAAACATGTTTGGCACGTGTGAATATTCGACGAAAGAGGGTTATATCGTCTTTGGAGAGAAGGTTACGTCATTTCGTTTACAGTTATGAAAAAAAAGAACAGAAAACTGTTGACTTGCGTTAATTTTTCTTTCGCAATTGATTACTTCACTGTAAATAAGTGGCATTGTATAAATAGATAATGTTGCAGGGGGACCCTTAAAAATCTCTTATCGCGAGAAACAACAATGTTTGCATAAACAAATGCGAGTGCTAGGATCTCCGAGAAAGTCTCCAGAGTCTCGTGGTGGAATACTTGAAATGAAGACATAAATGAAGGCAGGAAAACGAATACTGTTGCATGGAGAGTTGAATTTTCGTTGGGTTATCGTGAAAATGGGGAAAACTTGGAAATTCTAAACGAAACTTTCTTCTACTTTATTTGACTCGTTCCTCGAATGGGTATATAGGGTGTACCACTGAAGTTGCACAAAAACACGAACGTAAACACTCATTTAACTTAGAAACTTTAAGAGATATAAACTTTGTTTACGATGTATCAGATGGTAAATGAGTATCAGTTTCTAAAAAGTGTCTTCGGAAAAATTTATATCTTTTATTGTTAAGGAAATAAATCGAAGTTTTACGTCTATGCTCTGTTTTGTTTTTAATCACACACGCACACACACACGGTATATACGTATTTAGTGAAGCGAACGTTGGCTACAGTAAACTTGGCAAACGAGGTTCAAAAAACTTTCCAATGTGTCAAATTCAGTCCAGGGATGTTTCTATAGTGCCAAAAACGTTCCTGAAACGTTCTAAAGTGTCATATTGATACCGGGAACGTTTCAGGAACGTTCCTGATGCTATACGTGCTTGAAGGTTATGTTTCTTTTGGGATATAGCAGTGCAATAAGTTAGAATGAGAAATCAATTTATCTTGCTCGAAAATATTTCAGCAGTGCAGTGAAAAACGACAGATCCTTTGAAAGATCGAGGCAAAAATACATGCTGTATGCTTTCGTGTAGTCAGGTGCAGTTCAAAGGTCAAACGTAAAAACATAAATAAGCCACTGTAGCGAATCGCGTTTACCTTGGACTTTTCCCCCTTTTTTAATCGAGTTTTCAGGATGAAAAACAGGAGTGAAAATCAGAAATAATATCAATAACAATAAAAGTGACAAAAGAAAGTCGAAATAAAATCACTGTAGGAACTTTTCCAATTTTCTTAGTGCGCTATCCGGATGATACCATAAGCAGTATAAAAGTTGTTAAATAAGAACAATAAATACAACGAAAGAACGAAACATCGAAGATCACTGGTAACAAGTTTAGTTAATTTAGGACGCAGTTGGATAGAGTTTTTCCGATTTTTTCATTTCACGCAAATGAAAATTGCAGCTGCACTAATGATGAAAATAATACAATCGTAAATGGAAAGATGATAAAAAATTTACCCGGTAACTCACGTTTATCTTGAACACAACTGCCTCGAGTTTTTCCGAATTTCTTTTAACGTAGGTGAAAATTGCAGTCGCACTAACGATAAAAAAAAGAAATAGTAAATAGAAAAAATGAATGTATAATCACTCTAAACTCACATTTATCTTGAACGTAGTTGCACTGAGCCTTCCCGATTTTCTTGTTACGTTTTCGGAACATGACGCGTTCGAGCGAGACGATCAACTGAGTAGTGAGTGAGTAGCACGCAAGAATGGTAAGAAAGAGTCGCGCGGAAACTGGTTTCGCGGTTGCTTCGCTTCGGGGAAGAGAGAACGGTTGGAGAAAAAAGTGGAGAGCGAATATACAAAAGTCAACTGTGTCGAAGGTACATACATGGCACGCGTTGCAAGAATAAATACGTCGAGTTAAACGTGCCTGGAGTCCAAACTTTGACGCGATTGTGGGTGGGGGGGGGGGGGGGGGGGATCCAGCTGGGATCTTTCCTCAGTTTTAAGCGCTTAAACGAGGAGACGAGCCAGTCCCTTCCACTTTCCGATTTGCGTTCACCGACTACTGACTGTTGAGACTTGAGTGGTGTACACAGTTAGTCGCCGATCATTTCTTCCTCTATCCAATATTTGTCTCCTTCTCTTATCCCCCCCTCCCCTCTTCCGTCACACTCATCACAATGTTTCGCTAATCACGCGCTACTTAATTGCGGTCATAGCCCCACAATTCGATTTTGTCCTGTCTACTCCCTCTGCCCCTTAAAATATAAACATTAACTTCCCTGAAATTTAAAAACAAAACTTTCAATTCTGCAGTTTTATTCTAAAATACTTTGCACCTTAATGATTGTAATTTTTTATGCGCCTGGGGTGTATCGTTAAAGATGACAATAAAACGATTTGCGCATTTAAGAGATAAGACAAAGTTCGTTTCAACCGTAACACGCCAGGTCGTCATCGACCTTAATAATATGATATGATATAAACGTAATAATGCACTTTTCAATTGCTTATAATTTCAACGCTCATTCTTATTCGGACCAAAGAGCTCCGATATCGCCCGGATGTCTTCAGAATGTTAAATTGCGCAGCTTGGAAAGAGCCTAAAGTGTATATTTTGCTGAAACGATAAAAAAAAGTTACAAATCCTAGCGATACAATAAATAAACAAATAAACTTGGTTTTCTATCATTTTTCTTTCTTTACCTTTTTCTATGTATTTTTATCTTTTCTTCGACAATATAAAACATCATAATGAATTTGCAAGTAATCATACTTAAAAACTCAGTTTTATATATATTAACATGGAAAAAAATTACGAATTGATTTTATCGAGAAGAGTATAAAAAATGTTTTCATCGATAACGGATATTTTATGGATTTTCCGGTTACGCAGGCTTGTGTATGTGTTGGCTCGCCATGTAGACAAGGACAACAAGTCATTTTCGCACATCAGCGTTATGTCGATAGTGCTCTTCGCACATAAAGGATATATGATAGGTGTCAATTGCCTTTTTCACTTTAACTCACAGATAAAATTTTATTTTTAACCGGCAATTACTTTCTCTGCTTTCTATTCATAGAATATATTTCAACATTTTAAAGTCGTTACGCCAATGTACAATGGGATTGATGAAAAGTGAGGTTAGAAGAGTTGAGTAGCAGATTAGTATAAGATAGCCAAAGCGTTGTTTATACTCTGTCCATCTTTGTCTGCCGTCTTATTTCTGTCGGCGAGAAACGAGCATATATTCATGGAAAACCATAATAAAATAATTTTTAATGGGATTCCGGAAGCTTTCACACGTCAATGGAAACAGAAATTACAATAAGTCTTGTCTGAGGGACGTGCCATAAAATAGGGAATTAAAGAAAATGAGGGAAGAGTGGAAAAGATGACAGCTTGATTAAACAGAGAAGGAGGGTAGAACTGGAGTGTCTATATATGTGTATGCATCCTTGT
Organism: Prorops nasuta; assembly: GCF_024137725.1. Classification (NCBI taxonomy): domain Eukaryota; kingdom Metazoa; phylum Arthropoda; class Insecta; order Hymenoptera; family Bethylidae; genus Prorops; species Prorops nasuta. Next base: position 2,717,249 of record NW_027116808.1, read on the forward strand.
ATTGTTATTGTTGCCGTGGAGGTTGAGTACAGTGGATAAAAGCATAGTTAGCAGGGAGATAAACACTGCCTACCTTTGCACTGCCTTTGTATCTCCATGTCTCACTTTTGTTATTGCGACAGTTTGTCAAGTAAAATCACACAAATCTTCGGCTGGTAGCCGCTAATATGTGCCACAGACGACGTGATAGTCGATACCGGACGAGCAGCACTGCCAAGTGCCAAGTGCGCCGTAGCAAACATATATAGTTTACATTCGTTCTATAGAAGAAAACCTGAGAGCTTCCCATTTTTCGCCACTGTACATGCCTGCTATATGTACTGTTGACTGTATTTTTTTCCAATTATTTTTTTTAATTTTTCCCATTTATATAATAAAAACATGTTTCTTTTTCGAAAGATCCCTTTGTTTTTTATTTTTGCATATTACGATAAAACATTGCCGTTCAATAATTTTAAAGCTTTTTGATTTATTTAAATAAGAATATAAGCTGAATAATATAACAAATTTATCTTATTATAATTATTTCTTTTAGATAGAAAAAGCATCTACATATTTTTCTTGTCGCATTCACAATTGATATGTTTAAATATTAGATACTATTTTATTGAAAAATATTTTGAACTATATTATACATTGGTTAAAAATGATTTTGTTATGTCAAAATCGAATTATTAATTTGTATTTTCAATTTTACTATAAGCGCGGATGTTAGTTAAGGAAATTTCCACAAAGTGGCGCTACTGTTGTGGCATTTCAGAGAGTGCGAATGTGTACGTGCGCGTATGTGTGTACGCCTGCCAATTGCCATGCCAAGTGTCCAACTGTTTCCGGTATGAGGTGGTACAGTAAAATTGGAGCACTTGTAAAATATTTGTATAAAGTGTACTTTTTAATACATTTGTTTCTAGTGTAAAACATGATTTGCTTTTAACAATATCAAATTTGTAAGTTATTTGTGGCTGTACATGCAGAAGCAAATCTACCTGTGCTTTAGAAAGTGGATACGGAAAAAAAATATGTGCTTAAATAGTTATGCATTACAATCTTGACAGCTTATAAAATATAAATAAAGGTAATTAATGTATGTAGAAATTACCGGTTATTAAAACCTTTCTCAAAAGTAGCAATATTTTCAATAAGAAACAGTTTTTGTTTACAATATATCACGTTTAACATAACGTATGATACTTTGTTGCTTGCTTTAATTTTATCTTTCTATATTAAAGATTGCATAAATTTGTTATGCTTTCGAATTGATTTTCTTGTTTATTTCTTTCTACACTTATGTTTAAATTTCCAAAGAAATTACTTTATACGTTCTTGCATAATTTCTTTGACATTAAAAATTATAGGTTATTATTTCTGTCAATATAGCAATATTTTCTCCAATATAAATAATTTATACTAAGTTTACATTTTTTCATCTTTCCAATGATAAATAACATAATTAATAATAATTTTAAACTTATTATTGACGAATATTCTATTTTGTTTATCTAGTTTATTGGCTTTTTAATAGTTTGCGGTAATATATAAGATCATATACAGCAGGAAGACCAAATAGCTTTTTAATTTTTTTTTACTTATTTAAGAATAAAAAATTATGTAAAGAAAAGCATTATTAAGAAAAGCACAGATAAAAGACAAAATAATATGATATATATTATACATATGCTATATTTAAAAGTAAAGTATGTATATGGCAAAGGATTGATAGGATATAAACCATTGTTTGTGTATATACAGTCAGCTACATAATTAGTTTACCCCAGTCTAGCTGCTATCCAATTAGTTCATGAAAATGAGAGCATTGGGTGACACTGTGTCTAGACATATTAGACAAACTTTCACTGCCAATGATTTAACTTACTGTATAAAAGAGTTTATTTAAGAGTAGTATTGTTTAATATAATGAAGTGGTTTGTGGTTTGTTTATTTCTGCAGCTAATCATGTGGGGTGCATCAGAAGAGCCTCCAGGTGCTACTGGGGATGGGCCTCCAGATCCAATTGTGAATGTGAAAGAAGCGTGTGAACAGAATAAAAATCAGTTAGAGAATTTAAAGGAGATTATGCTAAAAAATAAACAAAGCCTTAAAAGGAAAGAGGAAAAAGTTCAGGTAATTTAAATTATAAAAATGTAATTTTTAAAAATTTATCATTATTTTGATTGTACATATTAATCAGCTTTTAATTATTCTATAATTTATTTTTATAGGAATATGCACAAAGACTGTCTAAAATTAAATCCAGGGCAAAACTTTCTAGGCATAGTAGGGATGCTGCTTTAACTTCTGAAGAATCCTTTTCTTATAGCAAGGGTGATGAAATAGTTGGTGAAAATGTAGACACAGTGGATGACATTAGCCAAGCCAAAACTTCGAAAGCAAAGTCATCATTGCTACAAAGAAAATTAGCAGAAAACAGAAAAGCATTTGAACAACGTAGTAAAGAAATAACAGAATCTAAACGAGTGGTTGTAGAAAAAGTAGAAGCAATAAAACAGCAGTTAGATGAAAAATTAAATGCTACATTAATTACTTCGGCTACCTCAGAAGTTAGTACTATCGTAGAACTCGTTTTTTAATTGTTTAATTTATCTAGAACTGATTAATTTGTTATATTTTTTATGTGTAAAGGTACATCCTTTAATATCATCTGCTGTTGATATCCATGAAAGGGAGCAAAAAATAGCTGATCTTAGTAATAAAGTTTTAGAACTTGAGGCTATTATTGTAGACTTACAAGAAAATTTAAAAGAAAAAGATGCTGTTATTGATTCAAAAACCAAAGCTGTAGCCCTTGTGTCAGCAGACTTTTCCAAAAAAGGGAAAAGCACGTTGGATACTCTCGAAGATACGAAAGACGAAATGCGAACGATGCAAGAGAATTTTGTACTGATAGAGACATCTTTAAAGAATAAAAATGAAAATTTACTGGAGCAACTTAATGAGAGAGATAATAAGATAACTCAATTGGAAAGTTTAATTCAAAAGTAAGGGAAAATAAATATTTTTAATAAAATAAGTTAATTGGTGTTTAATATAACAATACTTCATTATTTCCAGGAACGAGTTAGCTGAATCAGCAAGCGCTGATTTTTCACGATCTACAATGGATACTTTAGCAGAAACTAAGGATGCTATGAGATCAATGCAAGAAAATTTTGTATTGATCGAATCTTCAATGAAATCTAAAATTGATAGTCTTCTCCAACAACTGGAGGAGAGAGAAATAAAGTTATCCCAAGCTAGAGAAACAATACTTCGGTTTGAGTCAGGTGCAGGAATTGTAAGGCCTCCAGAAATAGAAGATTTACAATTTAAATTAGAAAAATTGGAGCAAAGTCAAAAGCAGCTTCAAGAAGAGAAATATACTTTACAAAAGACTATTGTAGAATTGCAAGACCAAGTTCTAGATAATAAATCTGCATATGGTAGTGGTGCAATTATGGAAAAAGATAATAGGATAGCAGAACTTGAAAATCTAATTCAAGAGCTTAAACAATCAAATGAGCTTCTTCAAGAGGAATCGAAAATTGAATTGCAAAATCAAATCAGTGAATTGTCCTCACAAAATGAGGAGTATGCAAACAAAATTAATGATCTTGAGAAATTAGTACACGACCTCGAAGTAGAAAAGAATGACATTGCTGCTAAATTACCAGATGAAAATATAGTTTCTAAGGAGAATGAGAAGATTCAACAACTTACAAAGGAATTGGAAGATTTAAATAAAACTATGATAAAAATGAAGGCTCAGCATCGTAGCAAACTGAAGAATTTGCAAAAGCAATTAGAAAATTTTAAAAAGGTGCAGAGCTTACTTTTGTTAATTCTCCATTTTTTTTATTATTGTTGCGATAAATATATACATATAATGCGATGATTTCTTTTGTTATAGGTATCTGATGTAAACGCGGAGCTTGTGAAATTGGGGAATCAAGTGACTCTTTTAGAGGAGGAGAAAGGTAACCTTCAGCTGAGTCTGGTAGACTTTGACGAGCTTAAAGGTAGGAACCAGGACAGGAAGCTGTCGTCGCAATTCCATTCTTTAATATGTTGCCAAATGCAAACTTATCTTGACATTTGGTCACTCGTGCGACAGTCTTTCATATTTCCTTAATCCGTTCCTAGTGTGATAATGACCTACTGTTTAAAAAAATGTAGAATATTTAAAAAGACTATATTTAGACAAATGAATTAAAATAACATGTACAGTTATTTATTAAAAGCTGAAGATTATGCTTAAAGACTGGTGATGGATCTTGCTGAACTTAATGTTAGCTTCAAAGACTTTAAAGATTAATTCGGTATACTTCATTATTTGAATATAACATGGTACCTACTTTTCTTGTCAAAGTTTGCTATAATCTAATTTGTAGCAGTAGTTATTTTATAATTTATCAAAACGAATTTGAAGCTGAGTATTCTTTATGTTATTACAATTTTATCAAATATTGCAATGACTTATCTTGTAAAACTATAACAAAGAAAATTAGCTAGTGTTGGTCTCAAGCTATGCACATTAGTCTAACTATTTTTTACTTAAATTGAAAGCTATCTTACTAACGATAACTGTATCTGGATTTATCTACTATATTCAACATTCAATGCATTTAAAGAAATTACTAATATCAAAGCTGGGGCTAATTACATTTGCTTCTTGCTTAAAAAATAATGAATTTATTAGTGTACTCGTTAAGGTATTAATAGAATGCTGGTGCATACAAAATAACATTCAGAATGATTATCACTAATGGAGTTGCTTGCTTTGTAAATATAATTGAAATGAGAGTTTATGCATGTCAATGGCAAAATATACGATTTGCACAGCTTCATCAGGAGACTGGCAGGAACGAATTATCGACCTTGAAAGTAAGGTCGCCACTCAGGAAAAAGAACTTCAGATGCATATAGCAGCTATTGGTGCTTTAGAAAATCAAAAATTGGACCTGATACAAGGTAAGTGTGCTTCGAGATATAAAAACAAATATTTATGAATAAAGGGATAAAGGAAACAGTAGAGAAAAATTGATCATTGGATGATTTTTATAGAAAAGAAGTTAGAAATACAATAATGATGTGTTGAATTTTCCAGAACTTCACTCAGTCAAGAAGGAAGTTTCAGAACTGGAAGCTGAAAATGCAGAATCAGAAAATCAGAGAGTTACAGCAGAGATGAAAGTTGTTGACTTAGAAGAACAACTGGAAGTTTTGCATAAAGCCGAGGCTGAGAGTAAAACTGATTTCACTGTGGAGACTATGAAAAAATTGGAGATTTTAACGCAAGAAAATAATGAATTGATGAATAAATTGTCTAAATTAGAAGAGAAAAGTACCTCTGATACTGGATCGACGGAATCTTTTGAAAATATACAAGAAGCCGATAAAACTGAATTGTTGAAAAGGATTGAAGATCTAACCACGAAGAATAACGAGTTGGTTCATAAGCTATCTAAAGTGGATGAAAGAGCAAGCTCGAATGCCGGATCAACAGAATCGTTCGAGACCATTAATAACACGGACAAAAATGAGCTCCAGAAAAAAATGGAACAGCTGACACAAGAATATAGCGAGCTGGTCATGAAGCTAAGCAAAACTGAAGAAAAAGGATCATCGGATACGGGTTCCACAGGATCATTTGAGCGTATTCCGGAGCATAATGAGAGTCTTGCAAAAATTGAGCTTCTTACTCAAGAAAATAACGATCTTGTTATTAAACTCTACAAATTGGAGGAAAAATTGGAGCGAATTGAAGGTCAACAAGAGCCCGATAGATCGGAAGAGACCGAAGACCAGGGTACCTCTGTTTTATTAGAGGAAGTGGATAAATATAAAACTCAGCTAAATGATCTTATGGAGGAGAATAATTTGCTGAAGCAAAATATAGAAGCAGCTGTAATAGAAAATAACGATACGACTATTCAATTTACGAAATTGGAAGAAAAATATAGCGTGACGTTGGAAAAGCTGAAACACCTGGAAGATCGTTTTAAAGAAGTTGAAGAGAGAGGTGATTTGGAAGTAGAATTGTCCGCAGCTTTACAAAAAATGCGTGACCTTGATGCAGCAAAGCAAGATTTAGAATTAACAGTGGAAACTCTTCACAAAGAGAGAGATGAGATTCTAGCGAAGCTTGATTACCTGCAGTCGGACGATTATGCAAATGAAAAATTGGAGTTGATAGATAAATTGGAAAAACTAACCCAGGAAAGGGAAAGCGTAGCTCGTGAAAGGCAAGAATTGCAGGAACAGATGAGACTTTTGTTGCATAAATCTACGGAGGAGCTTAATGAGTCCCGAAGAATTGAAGAATCCACTCAGAAATCTTCTCAAGAAGCTGAAGAGCAGAAACGCATTTCAATTCTTGAGGAGGAAATTGAAGCCTGCAAGAAATTGATTGCTGAACAGACAAGTGCTATTGAAGAAATGACGATGAAATTACAGAATAAGGAAGCGGAATTAGAGGAGAAGAGTCAGAGGATATTAGAACAGGAAAGATCATCCTTGGCGATAGATGCGTTACAACAGGAGTTGAAGGAAAGTTTGGTGACTATGGAAGAATGGAAGTTCAAATGCGAGGAAATGGAAGAGAAGATGAAAATGTTGAATACTGAGAAGACAACGATCGAGGATCGCCTGGTCAAGCTTGAAGAGGAGAATAGATTATTGATCGAAGAGACAAAATCTAAGGATATAACGGCCAAGGAGCAAAAAGAAGAAATGAGTCTTATAATAGCTTCCTTAGAATCACGACTCCAGGAATCATTCGATTTGGCAGTTTCAAAGGAAAAACTTATATCTGAATTAGAGGAGTCTGTCGTCGACCTTAATAAAAAGCTTAACTACGAAGTAAATATAAATGAAAATTTAAAGCAAGACCTTCTGGCAATTAATCAGGTACTTAAGGATACTGAAGCTGAAGTATTGAGGCTAAAACACGAATCGGAGATGAGAATGGAGGAAGAGGAAAGGCAGAAAGAAGAATTGGTTAATATCCAAACTTTGCATGACCTCGAAAATCGATTGATTATGAAAGAAGAAAGTATTTCACATATCACAAAAGAGAAAGAGAGTCTACTGCACATGCTAGAAAATTCTGAGGAAGCTCGAAATCAACTTCAAAAGTCACTTGATTCTATGAAACTTGATAATCAGAATATGCAAACTTTGAGTAATGATTTAACAAAGGAACTAAACGATGCTTACAGAATGCTGGAGCAACTGAAGCAGAAACATCTAGAGGATATACATATGCAAAATCGAAGACTGGAGGATACTTTAGAAGAGTTAATGTCCAAGACCTTGGAAAATGATAGCCTTAGGAATGAATTGGAAGACAAAGCCAAAATTCTGGAACAGTCTATCATGATCGAAGAGAAGCTTTCATTGGAAGGGAAGATTAATGATCTGGAGCAGAGTTTGGCAGAGGCTAAGCAGAAATCACTGGACCAATTAGAGAAGATGAAGAAGATAGCAGCTAATCTGAAGAAGAAGTCAACGATTTGCCAAGAGCTAGAGGCAAGGGTACTGGAGCTTCAAGAAAAATGGACACTCGAAAAAGACGAAAAAGAGTCAAAGAATATTAAAATACAAGAAGTGGAAATTTCTATCAAAGAAAAGGACAACAAAATTGCAGATCTAGAGGAGAAATTAAATCAGTCTAAGAATGAAGCTATTGAATCTGCAGCCTTCACAGAATCTCTGTTTCTGGAAACTAAGAATTCTAAAGAAAAACTATCCGTCTTAATGGAGCAGATAGCTGAAATGGGAGAAGAGATTGAAACACTTAGACAGCAATTGAATCAGGTTTCAGAGGACTTATCAGTGGAGCGATTAACCAAGGAAAAGATCCTGGAAGAATATGAATCTTACAAGGAGAGAGTGAAACAGGAAGATGAGCAAAAACAAATAATGCTGGATGAATTTAAAGAAAATGCACGCGAGCTCAGTGTACGTATGGAAGTAATGGAAGGTCAGTATATGGTTCAATTAGCTACCATTAATAATCTGCAAGCAGAAAATGGATTGTTGGCTTCGAGAAATTCGCAGATTATTGAAAGATTGGAGGATGTGGAAAAAGAATCAGAGGACAGACTGTTACAAGTTGAAAATCTGAGGAAAGAAATTGTTGAATCGACATGTGTTACAACTCAGACCACCGAAGATTTCAAGAATGATGAGGGGACCTCCCTGGTGGATAATGTTGAAGAAACATTGATACAAAGTTTGGAGAGTAAACTTCAAGAGCGTGAAACCGAGATTGAAAAATTAAGGAGAGAATTTACAGAATCAGTTTGTGTGACCACTCAGACACTTGAGGAAGATTCCAGAAATAATGATAAGGTGCATGGGAAAATTTATACTCACTGTAATCAGTGTCAGACGGTAGTGGGTGCTTTGGAATCAAAACTGCAAGAACAGGAGATGGAGATTGAAAATTTGTATAACGAACTGGCTAATTCCATTGGTAATTTCTTCCAGATAATTCAGTCTAATCCGAGGAATGATGGCCCCTTCAATGATCTTCTTCTGCATTATAATGCTTTAGTATCTACCAATGAGAAGCTGAAGGAAAAACTGATGGAGGTAAGAAATAAATTGCAGGAAAAGACCAGTGTGATCGAGCAAAGCATAACTATGGAGAAGGATGAAGTGAGAGACCTTCAAGACTCCACGGTTTTCGATGTTGAATCTTCGAAGAATTATGAAACCTTGCAGAAGGAACTTAAAGATGCTCAAATTGACCTTGAAAGTACTCGAGACAAGCTTCAGAACTCAGAGAAAGAATTGGAGTTGGTTCAACGAGAGCTAGAGAGTACTCGGCAAGTTCTGAAAAATTCTCAACAAGAACTTGAGGATGTTCTTGCACGAGCTACGTTATCCCAACAAGAATTGATTTCCCAGCAGCAATCTGTGGACGTTGAAAGACGAGAGGCTGCTGAAAAATATGAAATCTTGAAGAAACAAAATCAACAGTTGGAAGAATCTGTATTTGTTTTGGAAGAAGAGAATAATCAAAAATTGGAGAAGATTGATGAACTGCTATTAGAGATGCAGCAATATAAAGAAAAACGAGAAGAAAAAATAGATTCTCCACTTGTACAGAAGGCTTTAATTTCAGAAAGCAATTCTCCAAGGCTCTTCAATGCTTCTGAAATCTTTGGTACCTCTGGTAGTTTAGATACATCCGATAATAAAGAAGTAATCAGACTGCAGGATCTTCTGAAGGATAAGGAAGATCAGCTTATTTCTCTTTCCAATGAGATTGGTAATTTGCAGAGGTTGCTCAGTGAGGAACAAGCAGTTCGTGCTGAATTGACCGAAAGATTCAAGGACTTTGAACAAGGCACAACTTTGGAAATCGAAAGGTTGCAACAACTTCTTTCTGAAAAAGATAATCATATCGGTGCAATAAATGCACAACTAAACAATGTATCAGATCAATTCAGCAACGAGCTTGAATCAATCGAAAGGTTAAATTCTCTTATATCAGTTAGGAATAGAGAGATAGATGCTTTGAACAAAAACCTATCCAATGCCAGGGAAGACTTTAATAATTTGGAAGAGAAATATGTGAATGAAAGTGAGTCATATAAAAGTCAATTGTTAAGTTTGCAAACAGATGCCAAGAGTTTACATGATCATTTGGTTGAAGTTACAAAAGAGAAAGAACTTTTGCAACTACAAGTAAACGATTTGTCGAGGACTTTAAATGAGGCTAAAGAATCTTTTGAAAGTCAGCAAAATGCAATTGTACAAGAGAGGGACCAGGCTAAGGAACTGGCTGCTAGTTTAATGCGTTCGTTGAAAGAATCTCAGGAGCTTCGAGAGAAAGAGCAGCCAAATATTGTTTCCTCTGTCACTAACAAGCCAGTAGAATCTGCAATAGATGACCCAATAGAATCTTCAAAAAGTGTAGATGAAAAGATTGAAGAAACTGATTTGTTGAATGTTGCTTCTGGATGGGATAGTGGTTCAAATGAAAAATTAAACGTAGATGAAGAAGGCTGGGGTTGGAATGCTGAAGAAGCTCAGCTGGTAGGTGACGTACAGTCCATCCCCCTGGTTCCCAGTTTGGAAGTACGTTTGAATGCCAGAATCGACGAGCTTCAAGATCAAATCAAGGATCTTGAGGCAGAAAAGGTAAAGTTCCTCGCAGATAACGAAACTGTACAACTTAGAAATGCAAAATTGGTGAAAAAGCTGAAGGAATACAAAGTCCAGATGGAGAGTTTGCAGCAGCAACTGAAAATTCAAAAATCTGCCAGTGATTTTGGTGGCCTTGACTTTGCCATAGAGGAAGAACTCAAGTCTCAGATCAAGTCTTTGGAGAAGACTCTTGGAGAGGTTCGTGAGACTCAGAAGCAGGTAGTGGCTGAGAAGAATTCCTTGATGAAACGACTGGACAGCGTCACTTCTGCTAACGAAAATTTTACTGAGATGAAGAAGAAGACTGACATGGAAATTCATGTTCTTCAGTTGCAAAATAAAGAGCTTATCGATAAGGTAGGTGCATTGGAGAGCAGACTACGAGATTCTGAAGTCAATGTGCCAATAGTTGAGGGTCCAGTGGAGATCTCGAAGGTTAGTCAAGTTGAAAGTTCCACAACTGTGGACCGTTCGCCAAGGAACGTACAAGAAACTTCTTCGGAGGATCTCGTAGAAGCATGCAAAAGGTACAAAGAGGAGATTGACGATCTCAAAGATGAGATGGAAGCACTGGCAACTGAGAACGAACAGCTACAACGTTACCTTGAGGACCAGAAAGACAGATTAACAGCTCTGGAGTCGATTAAGCTCCAGCAGGAGCAAAATTTATCAGAAGCACAGAAGACCAAATCTGAGCTTTTGGAAAAAACCAGTAAGTATAACGAAGAAGTATTGAATCTACAGTACCAAATAGATGAATTTTTAAAAAAAGTGAACGGGTTGGAGCAAAAGTTGCAAGATGAAGCCTGTGAAAAGTCTTTGTTACTGGAGAAGCTTAAAAACCTGGAAGTTTCAGAGGAAAAAATGTCTAATCTTGCGTCATCCTTGGCTGAGGTGACTGAGCTTCTGAATGCTCGAGTTCAGGAAGTGGCTGAATTGAAACAGGAATTGCAAGCACAGTATGTTATCAAAGAGGAATCAGAGATGAAATCGAACAAGACGATAAGGTCCCTGGAAAATGATTTGAGTGAGAGGCAGCAAGAGTTGGGTAAGTTGAGGCATGTTTTAGGAGAAATGGAGAGAGAGCTGATGGAACATAAGAGTGCAGAGGCTATTGGTGTCATTGTCAGCGAAGCCACTCAAGAGCTTGTTCAGAGGCACGCGATGGAACTGGAGGATAAAAATGTGCAAATACGTGCTATATCCGATCAGCTGGCAGCCGTTCAACACACTGCTGAGCAATACTCTTCGACCTTGCAAAATGAATCGATTGTCCTTGACAGTTTGCAGGAGGAAGTTGCACGTCTTAAGCAGATCTTGGAGCAGAAGGATATTTTGGTGAACGAGCAAGTGTCGCAGATCCAAATGCATTTATCTGAAATTGCAAGATTACAGGAATTGCTTGGACAGAGCGAAACTACCATAAGGAATCTGAATGAGCAAATAGCTAGCTTACAAGAATTGGAAAAGGAAGTCGTAAGTCTGCGCAATGTTATATCGCAAAAAGATAATTATTTATTACAGTATGGTGAAGAATTGAATCAGTACAAGGCTGAACTGGAAAAGAACAGACAGGACTATAATAATGCAAGGAACGAGTTGCAGAAGCAGATTGAAGAATTGCAGAGGAGTCTGAAGGAATCCGAGAGTTTGAAAACAAATGAAAAAGATGGGAAACTGCAGACCTTGAACAAAGTTGTGGATGGACTTCCGGTTTTCACCATGAGCGGAAGTGGTGATTACGATCAGGATCTTCAAGCATCCGTAGATCAGCTGAAAACGGAAATGGCAGAGAAACAGGATGAAGTCAACCACCTCAGGTATCTCTTGACCGAAAATACTTATCCCAGAATGTTGCAGGAGATGCAAGATAACATCAATTGCCTCCATGCTGAGAGGAGGGAAATGGAGGAGGTTGTAGAGACTGTGAAACAGAGACTGAATGAAAAACATACGGAACTGGAGAATCTGAGGCAGCAATTGGCAGACTCCATTGATAAATCTAATACTACTCCAAGGGAAAGGAGTACTCTGCTGGATCAGGAAGAAATAGTGAAGTTGCAGAACGAGTTGCACGAAAGGGAACAAGAAATCAACGAGCTTAAGTATATCATTGGTGAAAAGGACTCCCAATTAGCTTTACAGGCCAGTATGGAACCTCAATCGGATGACTTTGAACTGCGAAAAACCATAGAGAACTTGAGCAACGAATTATACACGAAAGAGCAAGAGACTCAGCATTTAAAATCTATCATTGCTGAAATGCAGAACGAAATTGCAAGAGCGAGAGAATACGAGAGAACAATTATGGAAAGTCGAGCTGTCATTGAATCTTTAACATCTGAAAAGGAAAGAATCAGAGTGGATATGGAACAGTATTTGGAAATGAGATTGCAGGAGAAGGAAAAGGAAATTGAGGAATTGAAGCAAAGGCTGTATTCGGAGAACCAGCAGCTGATGGAGAGTTTGCAGTTGAAGAGTAACGATGTGGAGAACTTGAAGATTCAAATAAACGAGATGTCCTTGGAGTGGAGTGACAGATTAAGATTAAAGGAGGATGAAGCTAATAGAGCGAGTATGGATTTAACAGAGAAGGAACGAAGATTAGCAGAATTGAGTATCACAAAAGATGCAGAGTTGCACAACTTGAAGGTTCAGATCCATGACAAGGACGTCAAGATAGAGGAGCTTTTGGCATTAACCGAAGAGGAGGAAAGACAGTTGACTGAATTGAGGCAAGTCGTGGTAGCAAAGGAGACTGAAATTCGGTCATTGAACGAACAGCTGGAAGAGAAGGTGAAGGAATACGAGATGATCCAAAATGCACTTAAAAAAGATATCTCTATAATCGAGGCCCAAGCTGCCCAAAACTCGGAGAAGATACTTTCCACTGACAGTGGAGAGATGTCTTCGACCGAGCTGGACTTGGCACTCTACATGCTGCATCAACGTGATGTCAGGTGCGAGGAGTTGACCCATGAATTAATGCAGCTTCTCGAGGAACGAGATACCCTGCAATTGCGTTTGTCAAATGCTATAAGAATCAACGAGGAGCTTCGCAAACCATCGGCCAATAGTCCTGAAAAAGAGGCAGCACCAGTAGCATCCTCCTCGAAAGACCCAACAGTGGAACAACCCTCACCCTCTAAATCCGAAGGACCTGTAGAAATTGCAAGGGAAGCCATAGACACCTCGATTGGAGAAGACAAAGAAGCTCTAGCAGAAAAGTATGAAATATTTAATAATAATCCTAACTTCCCAATTGTCAAATTGCTATACTTAAAGTTCAGCTTTTCAATGTTAATGCTTTTTCATATTTTTAAGTTTTGGTATTTTGTTTTGATCATTAGTTATAAAACTGGAACTACAGTTTTTTTTGTAGAATTTAAGTGACCCTTTCAGAATGGAAAATTAATTAGAAATGGTCACTTGGTCATGTTTGGTTGGATTTTTTGATCATAAAATGAAATCTTTGAGAAAACTTGTGAAATTCTAATGATTGGCTGTAGTATACAGTGTCTAATATCTACATCGATAGCATTTTGTTGTATTCATTGAGAGCCTTGTGCTAAGGCCTAATACCGTTTGACTTATCTTAAGCTCCTTACATGCATTGGGTACAAGCTAGTTTCCCTTTAGGCTTTCGCAGTTGCATACAGTTGGCCATGTACGGGATGTGCGTCTAAGGGATGAGAGAGAGTTGAGACACATGCAGCAAATGTCCCTCCTAGCGCACAAAGACGTTCTAAGTACATTACCACCCGAAGCTGCTGCCAAAATTGTTAATGCCAATTATACTCTCTGTACGTATATATATTTTTTTCTCCTTCATTCGTATCTCAATAAAAGTATACTCAAGCTTTACGAATATCACTTTTGTTCTATTATTGATTTTTATCTCAAAATTTGTAATAGCTATTTTAATGAAAATTGTTTACCTTAGCGAGAGACGTCCAGAGTCAATCGAGCGTTCTGATGAATTGGCTGTGGGGCAAAAGGTATGCTATCTATAAGAATTGATTAAATTACAATTGAGAATAAATTATTAATCGATTCTTTTTTTCAGCACTCCGAAAGTAGTCCACATGTGATTACCGAGAAATAAGAAAGAAATTGCCTTTTGCTCTGAGGATACATTCCTGCCTTGTATCAGCTGCCAAGATTCCTTCGGTGATAATGCCAAGTACTTGCACGATGAGGAAATTGTGCTTATGAATTTCATTTTCTGTCGTTGAATTTCTCATCGTCGAGGATGAGAGGAGGATTCGTTGTTCGACTTCTACTATCTTAGTAGCCGACGAATATAGAGTATTTTTTAAGAAAATATTTAACCTGTGCAATAATGTGTCGCGTTGCGATGGGTTGAACCAAACGAAACTGTAAAAATGAAAAAGAATTAGCGACCCCACAAAAAAAACTACGGGAAGAAGACTTAACTATATTTATGTACATCAAAGTGTGCTTGTCTATAATGATGAGAGATGGTGAAAGATGGTGTCAATGCGCTTTGTACATTTAAATTAATTTTTATTAGAGCCTACCGCAATTGTTAATAGAGCAGTTTGCTTATTGAATGACGCTAAATATGTAAGAATATATTTTTATCCAATTCGTTATTGTTCATTGTTCGATTTAACTGTAGAGTTCGTCGAGTATAAGTATAGTGTACTTTATTATATATAAAAATATAAATATATTCATTTCGGTTAAGACCCACTTGCCACTTGATACCTTGAATTTCTGTATTAAAATTAGTTTGTTTGTGAAGATACTGGCAAGTTGTGCAACAGTTAGATTTGTGTAATAAAAAGTTGTATCTCTCTGCAGAATGACATACCTTCTTATCAATGTAGCTGCCTTCTTTCATCTCGAAATTTTGTACAGACACGAATGTGAAAGCAGAAATAAAATAAGCGATGAAGCAAAGTATTGAATAAAAAAGTGCTCACTTTAATTTACATTGCTTTTGTTTGTGGAAAATACCAACAAGCACCATGATGAAAAATTTATGCAAATAGAAGTTATTAAAGGATCAAAACAATAGTTTGTATAACAGTATGTGACTATATTCTACCTTCTCGTTAGTTTCAAATACTTATTAAAATCATATTAAGCACGTGTTAATCATAGTTTTCTTTATATTTTGAATTATTATAATAATGAATTGTTTTTACTTTTATAGTTTTTCAACCAGTTTTTTTGAAAAGAGAATATGAAAAACAAGGATATCATTGATAGAGCTGTTTAAAATGGAGTTAAAGGATATTTGGTGATTTTTCACGCTATTTTCTATAATGATGATGACCCAAGGTTTTCCGATGTTACGGGAACATCGTAATTTCCGGTATCCTTTGTAATGCTTTGACGAAAATGGAAGGAGCGCTGATAAGTGGAAGCGAGAATCCTGAGTGCAGTTCCATCGAGATTCTCCACAATTTATGTTTGCCAAGGGTGTAGTTACTTTTAAAAGGAGTTTTTCGCTCCTGGAATGAAAAAGTGTGAAAAATCGACGGATTTTCCGCAATCACCAACCAGGGATCTTATATTTCATTCTTCAAATCGTTTGCAATTATTGAACATTTGAAGCTTTATTTTATTCGTTGTAAAACGATTGGTCTATGAAGTTTGTTAATTAGGATAATCAAAAATTAACGATGGTGATATATTGTTTTCATAATTGATTATGGATATTGGCGGAAATTAATTGTACGAAGAGAACAGTTTGGGAAAGATTGCTTTAGTGGTGATTAAGAGTTAAATTCAGAATTTACAGGAGAACTGTATGGATTCTGGTACAGTAAACCGGAAGTGGTGCTTGAGCAAAACTTGTTAGTGCTCTCTACACGACTTAGAATAATCAATGATTCTAAGGTAGGATAAGTGAGCAAAGGAGCCTAATCTCTCAACTAGTGAATATTACTTTTCATAACTGTTCTCTTTTGAATCATTTTCTTTCAATACTACCCATTAATGTTTTTAATGAAGTATTCACTATTAATTAAATTATTAGTAATAATTTATATAAGAAATCATTAGTATGCTATATTACGTACTGTTACATACAAAAACTAGATAGTATCGCTTTTATAATTTGTTGGATTTGATCCTTGGGCATTTTACATATATTAAAGGCATATAATGGTTTATCCTAGTTAATAGTTAAGGCTGCCAAAACCTCTGTTTTTAAACATATAATAATTTATTTCAGTCTACAAACCAGTAAACTGAATTTCGCAATATTATCTCAATATAATAAACTATAACAAAATTTTAAGTTGACACAATTTGAAAAAAGTATATAAATATTACATAATTTATATTTATAATTATCTTACAATTGTTTGTTATCAAAGAGAAATTTTCTCATGTGCTTTATTAATGAGGAAACTCCAAGGTTGTGTAAATTTTAAAGTGGTGAGCAAAGTGGTCTGCCCAGCGAATTTTGGATTATCGAAAAGGGTGACGATTGACTGAATGATTTGGGGTTGAAAACAATCGGAGCGAAATTACGAGCTTCCAACGAGTTTCGAGTTTAATTGCGCAAGGTAATCATTGTGGATCGTTTACTCACGCAATTCAACATGCGTCCAGCTAACTCTTGGCATTCTTTATACCGACCAAAAAGCAACGCAAATCCACTCGTTTGTTCACCGGAAGAGAAATGGTTTGCGCAAGGCTTCATTACAACCCAATGCTCTATTCGAAATCTCATAAACTACACTTTGTACAGTTACTGAGAGCTTTTAGGAACAGGAACGATTATTTTTATAATAATTTTTACAGAATAAATTAAATTTTGGATTATTGTGGGTCGATAAACGTGAATTATTATTTTTTTTAGGAAAATTTGATCAATTTGCATGGAAAACAGAGAGTGCAATTGGCGTTGAGGGTCTATAGTAGTTTTTTGTGTAGTTGGTAATAGATACGATGAGAAAACGCTTCGTAGGAATGTCCATTCTATCAGTGCTTGCCTCTTCTCAGTCGAGCTCAACAAAATTCAATTTAACTATCAATGATGTGAATAAATCTTAAACTTTTTTTAAGTAGAAAAACACTTTAAATATACATTTATGAAAATACTTTAAGTTTCACAATTCTCTCGTTTATTGATACTTAAACTGAGATTCTTTTGTTTTATTTGGCGAAATTTTTGACACGATGCCAACGGGTTCGTTATATGAAAAAATTTAAAATAAAAAGTGGAATAATTGTAAATTTATAGCGTGCAATAAAATTTTTATTTGGTTGGAATATGATTTGATTGTGATTGTAAAGTTTTCGTTAAAAATTTTTAATTTATTTTTTATAGGTATATTCATAAATATAGTATCTCTTATTATAAATATAAATGGTTTATTGGTGTGAATTTTATCAGGAACACACAGAGTGGTTCGTTTCTGTTTCGAAATGCACGAGGCTAATCGAAATATTGCACTCATGCTAAATTTCCTATTGTACACAGGTTTCTTTGTTTATTATAAAATAATCACTGTAAAACAGATGATAAGAGGAATCCATTTGACCCAACGAAATCACGCAGAAACAGACTTCATTTATATTCATCCCTTAAACAATCCCTTCTATTCGACAAACTGATAGTGCCACTTCTTCATATTTCCAGTCTTAAACAAAAATTATGAACTTTAGAAAGATCTATTTTTTTCTTGTTAAATATATCAATTAAATTGTACAATTGAGATTATATTTATATGGAGTAAGGAAAGTGCATAAGTCAACAATTCTTAATTATACAAAAAGTATTTTTTAAAGAATGAAAGGAATTCTCGAAGAATTAAATAGCTATATACTGCACGTATGAAGCAGAGTGAATAAATACAAAAGAACATTTAAAAAATTAACAATATTTATTTTCAATGATTTACATCCCAATATAGCAACGATGAAATCAAGTATGTTCGATCGATACAAATCAACTACAAGAATTGTTTATCTAAAGAATTTTAAGTGAATTATTAATTATAATAATGTTTATCAAATACCTAGATAATACAAGTAAGCGCTTAAAATATTAAAAATAGATTTATAAAGTATATAATATATTCTATAAATAATCTTGAAATATTTTTAAGCTCTTTTGTAGTTTCTGGGTAAACTGCGAATAATTACTATTCGAAAATTAAACATTTAATTGATGGAAAATCTTATTTACTAGAAAGTTAAGTTTTTTAAGTAAAGTAAAAGTTTGTATAAAATTAATTTTTGTAATTTGCAACACCTTGCCCTCAGTAGCTGGAATCCTAACTCGTTATACTTTCGAGTGGTGAAATCAAAAGTTCCAAAACCTAAGAAATTAATTAAATATATTACTTAAACATTTCAATTGAAATTTACCCTTAGCTTTAGCACTGAGTTAAACTAATCAAACATGATTATAGAATTTAAAATTTGGAAATTTGTTGTTTAATTCTTTTCAAAACACTTCAGGTACCTAAATAATTAGAGCATTTTCATTTATTTCTAAATATTTTTATCATTTGGCATTAAAATTTAAACAAAATGATAAGAATGAATGAATTTCATCAAGAGACATATGCAATTGAAAATATTTAAGTTATTGTATAAATAAAGCAATTATATCGACTAGATAAGAACTGAAATGCAATAATATCTAATCTGAATCAAATAATTTTATTATCATAATTTTTCCATATTATGACAACTTCATTGACCTACTGCAATCTTGGAATGTTATTTTCCCCTCCAAGTGCTATTATTATTTTGATAAATTTTCTGTCAAGTAATACTTATAAAGAAAGTATTATTTATAGAATGATTAGATTAAATTTTAGATGCAATTTTTCTGAAAAAGCTATAAAATACAAAAAATAATTTATTTGATTAACCTGAACATTGGGTGGTGTTCCAATAGCATACAAAACTGCATCAGCAATATCTTTATCGTGCAAGATTGGCATGTTGTTCAAAACTTCCTCGGGAATTCCAATACTTCCCATCATATCGGTCTTTACAGCTCCAGGACTGATGCACTGGTGGAACAAAAAAAAAACGATTAAAACTTATTATAAAAGATGAACAAAATATCCTAATAAAATTCTCTTTTATCTCACACTTTTAAAATTATTTTTGTAAAACTACAATTCCAATTGTGGCTGCAAAATTTTATATATAATACACATTCTAAATTTACATTAGAGTCATCGGATTGTAAACAAACAATTAAGCAACTTCTGCTATAAAATTCTTTACAAATTAAAAATATAAGTTTGCAGCAGCAATCGTTAATTAAGAAATTGCTTTAATTGTCGTTCTAATCTTACCAAAAAATTTATTTATCATACCGTCATTTTTATTGGTAATTTTTCAGCTGCAATTTCATGACGAGTTCCTATGGTCATTGCAGTTAGTGCATATTTGCTGGCTGGATAAACACTAAGAGGTAATTGTATGCTATCCGCGAAATGCCCTGCCATGCTAATTAAAAGAAAATGATATAAATTTTAATTAAAATCCTAAGTTTGTTCAAACTAAAAAATGTTTGAAGCAATACCTGTTCATATTAACAATATGTCCATTTACTTTATTTTTCTTCATAATTTTCACTGCTTCCCTCGTACAGACTGCTACACCCACGACATTCACGTTTAATATTTTCCGAATATTTTCCGGATTGCCAGCTGGACAGAAAAAAATTAATCGATAAAAGCCTCGACTTTTCTTCATTATTCCTCGATAATTAATATTTTTTTCAATGATTTATTATTGTCTGGTAAATAATCTTGTTTTATAATCAACAATACATATTATTTGCTTCATTTTTCGATAATCCTTGCTCGTGCAGCAAATTATCACTGTGACAAGCACATTTTAGCCAACGTTGCGTTATAAAAATAGACACTGATCGCGCGTGGTGGCATATTTTGTTCAATGATCTATGGCTGGATCGTTTATGTTTTAATCCATCGTTTTATCATAAATTTAAATCGATCAATTTTTAAACCATCTTTCTATAACTTGTATAACATTTTCTCAAGAACGATCTATCAGTTGAATTATTCATTAGCAACCACAATCAATATTCATCAATTTTTATTTGTTACTATTATTGTGATTAAGGACAAAATTGTCTCAAGCTTATCGAACGATTCGATGAAGCATTTAAATATATCAACGCTGCTAATACATTAGTCCAGTGCAAAGCCTAAAAGTCCAATTATCGAGCACTTTCGTAGTGGAAAAAATTCAATTTTACGTGTAGATTATTAATGATCGCAATATTAATTAATAAGTACGAGCTGCTATGTGTGATATGCGTCAATGTGTAAAAATGCCACCGAGCATAAATTTTCAGTAGTGAAATAATTCTGACAGTACTTAAAAAGTTTTTATAATTTTTAATGAAGAATTTCTTTAATTAATTAAAATATATAACACTAAAATATTAAATAATAATTGCAATGATTTTAATGAAATAAACTTGGATAAAAACTAAACAATATCAGTGAAAATAAATTTGAATCTCAATCCGGAGCACTAAAGAATTATTATAATATTAAAATAGAGAAAAAAAGTTGCTAATGAAAAAATAATAAACTAAACTATCATTATAATCAAATTATTATTACTTCTTATAATGAAAAAAGAAAAAATTACTCAATAGTGGTTCGTTGAGGATTACTCCAGCATTATTGACCAGTACTTGAAGACCACCGAGTTCCTTTTCAACAAACTGGAATGCTTTGACAATGTCCTCTTCGTTGCAAACGTCACACGAAATTGGGATGAGTCGTCCTTCTGGCAATTGTGCAGCAATCTGTTGCATTTTGTCGATCCTTCGAGCTAGCCCAACTACTCTCATACCTGCCTCTGCCAGTTTCTTAACGATGCAAGCACCAATACCAGCACTGGCACCAGTCACAACCGCGACTTTTCCTTGCCAACGGTCCATTTTCCTCCCTGTCTGAAAATATATCGTTAAAAATTCGTGTCTATGAGACTAAAACACTGAGAAAAATATTTCAATCAATGAATAATTTTTCATTACACAAATAAACAAAATTCATTGATATAAATAATTATACGTTGTATCGATGAATTTTCTTCATTTATATAACAAAAAATTATTTATTGGTTGAATAATATTATTCTCGGTGTACAGGGTTCAAATTTATTTACAAAGCTGATCGGTATCGAATGAACTATTTCAGGTACCGATTTCTAGTTCGGTAAAGATCGATATCGAATGGTCACCTTCGAGGATGAATTTTAAGGTGGACGAAGATCGATATCTTTCGTGCTCGGTTTTTAAAATACGATTTCTCTCTCGGGAGAGATCGGTATAGGGTCGACTTGTTCACTGCTCGAGAGGATCTTCCTCACTGTTGCTGCTCTTGGCGATTTTTACCATGCACTGCCCCAACACCAATATCACTCCTAGGTACCTGAGGACAGGGCTAGCCAATTGTGTTTCGTCTTTTTCGTTCTAACCGATCACCGACGTCCTCCACCCCCACCCTGAAGAGTGGGGGTCTATGCATTTTGCTATCCCACTACCCCTTCAGGAATTTTTAGCTCCCTCCACACTGCATTTTTATCTTTTTAAATTAATTCGTTGGGAAGAGTATCGTTATTATTAAAATGTAAACTGAATGCACCTTGTATTTGTTTCCCCTTCCGGAATGACAACAATTTATATATCTTTTATTTTTTCTATCTATTCCAACTTAATTTTGTTCCATTTATATATTATTGTTTTCTTGTGCTTGTATTATTGCATAATGGATATACAATCTGCAGCGTCAGCATTAGAGAGCAGCTGATTTATAAACATTTGGAATGCAAGGAACGAGCAAGGCTAGTAGTTTTTTTAATGAAGGTTTTAATGTTGGAAAATATTTTTAAAAATATAATTTGTTTACGTAGTTTGAAATTGTATATTGAATTGATGAGATAATAGTTGAGGTGGCATAAATACTATATATATATATATATATATATATATATTAAATATTCGCAAAGGGACAGAATTTATGATACCCAAACAGGTACAAGCCAAGGTCATTGATCCTGTGGTTTCCTCACGATCATCTTTTATTACTTTTCTAATTTCGTTTCGTTGGCCGAAAACCAGTTTCCTTAATACACATGCACATTTCGCAACCTTATTTATACTTCTATATAATACATGCGCTTTGAACTATATAGGATTTTTAATTTCAGTTGAAAGAATTCAGTAGCCCTTTCATCCCATTAAAAAGTTTATTCTCAAGTGAAAAGATTTCATGATAAAAATGAAATACTTTTTGTATACAATAATTAATTTTCTTATAAAATATTAAATCACACATTTTTATCAAGCACGTAATAAATACGAAAATAAATCAAACTATGCATCCTTTTCTATGAACTATTGTTAGATTCTAAATTTCCGTTAAATGGTTGTATTGTTAATTCGGTGATCTGAAAAATATAAAAAATCATAAAATTTGTTAGATTTTTTAGTTATTTGATGATTTACATAGAAAGTTGTGAAATTATAATTTTAGATAAAAAAAAAGGGATTTACCTCCACTCTAGGTGGAGTTCCAAGAACGAAGATCATGCTATCAACAACGTCCTTGGGTAGCAAATAGGGCATAACCTCATAAATTTTTTCTCCATAGCTGGAATTGCCTGGCATTTCTGTTTTCACCAATCCAGGAGAAAGATTCTGAAATTTTAACATTTCGAGTTTATCATTCATTATCCCTTCAAATATCATCGTATAATTTCAAATCATTTACCGTGAGTTTAATGTCAGCCTTGGTAACACTTAATTCATGGCGAACTACGTCAGACATTGCTCTAAGTGCGAATTTGGTAGGTGTGTATAGATTCATAGGTGCACCTTTTGCAATTTCCACATTATGCCCCAAAATGCTAGAAAAATAACAAAGTCCATTTTCAACTGTTTACTATAAAATTAAAGAGATCTTAATAAAAAATACAAATTTTATTTGCTATCTCTGACCAGACTCTATGATACGTTTTAATTTACTATCCTATGCCATTTTTTCTCAAAGTAGTGAAATCGAAATTTGGTTTAATTTACATTTAACTATAATACGCTTGCCTGTTTAAACTAAATTTTCTTCACTTTTATCATGTTATTTTTATATTTATAAGTTTACGTACAAAAAAGCATAGCAAATTAAAAAAAGAACTGACTCGGATAAATTTAATGGAACACTAATTTGTAAGGGATAGTTACGACACTGGCCATTGCATTAGTTGGAAGAGTGCATACGATATGTTTGGACTCTTCCAACCAGTGCGAAGCCAGTGTCATAATGATCTATCTTTGTATAGGGTGGTTTACTCTTTAACTCCTTGGCAGCATTTATCTACAACTCTATTTGAACCTTGTAATATGAATTTGATAAGAATCATTTTATCATTCTATAGACTGTTTTTATGGATAGTATGTATTTAAATAGTATGATTAAATGCTCTTTTCTACTTTACCTGAGTAAAAATTCAAATACAGCAGATAACAGATTAAACTACTACTAATTTAATTGCTTACCTGCAAATATTTATAATATGACCTTGGCTTTTCCGTTTCTTCACTGATTGAGCAGTTTCCCGAATGCATATAGCAGCAGCTCGTAAATTCACTCCCAATACTTGATCGAAATCTGCTGTAGGGCCATCTTTAAAAATAAGGAAAATTAATAAAATTTAAACAATAATAATAATATCAATTAATAAATACTAATGATAATGCGTTAACATAAAAGACAATAAATTATAAGATATTTTTTTTATATAATCTCAACGTTTTAATAAACAATTCAAAGATAAACACAACGAATCTACTGGAACTTCTATAAGAGATTGGACTATCAGTACATGTATTGAGATAACTTTGAATGTGAAAAAATTGCTTTGTTTAACAAACAAAAGATTACCTCGTAATTTTTTCTTAAGAGCAGAAATCAATGGAGATTTACAATTTTCTATACTTTCTTTGCAAAATTATTTCTTTAAGTAAATACTTTTTTCTAAATACTCTAACAGTAAATTCATGAAATACTTGTTACCTATGATTGTTTAAATTTAAAAATCTTAATTTATATAGCAAAAATCATTACCGATTTTTCTACAATAAAATATTAAAAATAATTTAAAATGTAACGAAAAGTATGAATTATACAAGGATAAGAATGTATATAGGTCATTGCATTGACATTTTGGTTGAATGACCGATAATACAGTTAAGATTGAAGAGTCTAGCTTTTTTGATCAAAATAAGGAAACTTTAAATTATACAAGGATAAAAATTCATACAGATATTATTACATTAAGATTCGGGAGAACTGACCGATAATATGGTTAGGAATGAATAGTCCAGCATTGTTGATCAAAATATCAATGCCCCCAAGGGTCTCCGCGAATTTGAATGCCTCCAAAATTTCTGATTCCTTGGTGACGTCACATTTCATGGGATAAAATCGTCCTTTGGCTCTCTCCAATTTTATCGCCAGTTTTTCCATCCTGTCGAATCTTCTAGCTAGTCCTATGACCTTGAGACCATGGTTGACCAGGGTGATGCAAGCACTTTCGCCCATTCCAGAACTGGCACCAGTTACGAGTGCTGTTTTACCAATCCAACGTTCCATTTTTGTTTCAAGAGAGCTTGTCTAAAATTATTTGAAAAATAAAAAACTTATTTGGAATAATACTGAGAAGTTTGAAAATTAAAAGTTAGAAAAATTAAATAAATTTGTATAAATTATCCATGAGTTTTTGCTCAGATTATAAATGTAGACGTTACAATTTGTAAAGGAATATTTTGTTTACTTACAAGACAACAAGGACTACGTTCTCCTAACTTAGATACACCACAACTATTAGTAGCGATTGTTCCGTCTATATGATATAAACACCTGACAAGCAACTCTCGAACTATAGTTCTGTATCCCCACTAACTGGTCCACTTCTCTAATTTGATTAGATTAGATTGTACACAATTACAGTTATATCCAAAATAACTATTTTTCTATTTCTTTTTCATTACAAAAATATTTGTGCTTAAATTAATTTTTACTTGTCAGATTTTCTTTGATATTTTGATTTATTAATCAATTTAAGACACAGTGCGGTTTTGCAATAGTGTTGTTTTAATGACACAAGGAAAGAGAGATTGATATAGATAGAGAGATAGAGGAAATTTCTCTCTCTCTCTCTCTCTCATATTTATTGAGAAATCGCACCATAATTCTATCATGTATTAAACAATAATAAAGATATATCTATTATTACGTTGAGAGTGGATATCAATAATTATTTTACAAATTTTGCATATAAATTTCTTCATAAATCTTCTATTCAAACGTGAATTAGAACCATGAACAAGATTTAAACTACTGAAATAAATTCAATTCATTTTAAAGTCAAATTAAATTAGTAAAAGTTTCAGAAAAAGGTTGAGTGAAATTAAAATTGAGCAGGAATAGGTTTAATTATTATTTGTGATAATTTTAGTTTGTAGTTTTGTTAACTTGTTTTTTAATTTTTTGAGGCTTTAGCAAAAATTAAAAACAATCATTCACTTTATAAGTAAAATTATAAGAGTGATCGAGATGAAACTTTGCTGTTTCCTTTAATAAATTTTTTAACAAGGAAAAGTAATCTTAGTGATAGGCTTATTCAAAGCTATGATATTCCTGATCAAATTGCGAGTAATTTGTCGATATATCTAAACAATTAATATTTGTGTATATATGCACGAGGACTGAATTAATTCGTGACAGACGCGTCTGCGAATTAATTCGAATCGATGTCCCGTTTGCTCCTTCGCCACATCGCATAATGGAAATTCCCACAGGCAAATGTTCCTCTGGAAAGTGCCCCCGAATTTTTTCATGTCCGAAAAATATTTTACTAATCTGCTAATCTTCGTTCAAAAATCAATATTAACTTCAATGAGTCTCTCGCATTATTTTCTCATACTCCTAATAATTTTGACTTATATTTCTTATTTACAGAGTTCTGAATGATTTAATTTTCAGGGTCAATATCATCTGAAAAAACATCGTCTGTAAACCGAAGAAGTTGGTAAGTTGGGGTCCTATTAAAATGTATCACAATAACAACATTTTGTCAATCCTGTTAAAACATATCCTATAAAAAGCAGGATTATTAAACCTTAGTTAATGTAAAATTATTCTGCTAAATATAGACAATAAATATTAAAGCACCTCTTCAAAAAATCTACAAAACATGTACTATTGGTAAAAAATATTTCAATTAATAAAAATAGTAAGATCAACATTTTAGGAAAATACTTTTAGTGTTAATATGCTAATAAAAAATAATATCGACAAAATATGGACTATCTTTTTTCTATTTAACAATAAACGACTCTCTGGAATGCTTTTTATAAATAATGCGATTTTAATTTGTACTTTCCGCTATTTTTTTTACTAATGTGTAATACTATTTTTTGCTAGGATTAAAAATGTACAGTGTTACGTAATAATGAGCCAAGCCACAATTTTATTGTGATTTGAGATTATTAAACAAGTAGTTAGTCAACTTCGGCCTATTGACGTGATTGTCGGTTGACTAATTCGTTAGTAGATGGTAATGTGTTCCAAATAAACTATGAAACACTTTTGATGGTTAATGGACGATAACCTACGAGTATATCCAGCTGCATGAATGATTATTTTTGAAAATGTAGGCTAACTCATTATTTCTTATCATCATCTAAATATTATCTAGAATTTTGATTTCAATATTGTTTTTATATATGAACTCCTTTTTTTCAATTAGTGCATGTTTCGTCGATTCTATTGAAAAAATTACTTCTTTATTTTGGTCTGTATTTAGTAGGGTAATGTTGTTTTATGATGAGGTATATTAATCCTTGTTTTATAGTAGAATGTGTTTTGGCAGGATTAAAATAATTTTTGTATTACCGTATGTTTTATATAGTAAAATATTTATTTTCAAAAACTTACATTCAAATACATTAATGATAAAAATGGAATGTGTTCACTCATTTCAAGTCAATTAAAAAGTATTATTTAGCGAAAGCGTAAGCGAATTTTTACTAATAATAATATTTATTCAATATATATAACTACCACCAGTTATTCGAAAATCAATGCAAGATTTCATTTGTTAAGAGCTGAGTCTTTCAGGAAAAGTGAACAATTTTATAGAATCAATTTTTGTTCGTAGCACCACCTTGTCTCCAGTAGCTGGAATCCAATTTCGTTACACTTTCGAGTGGTCCAATCAAAAGTTCGAGAACCTGAAAAGAGAGTAAATGAAATTATATAAAAAGATGAATAGAAAATAAATCTTAATTTTAGCACTAAGTTGAAATACTACAGCATGTTTACAAAAATAAAATTTTGAACATTTTTTTATTTAATTCTATTGAAAACACCTCATATACCTACATAATTAAAGTATTTTCATTTACCTCTCATTTTTTTATCATTTGCTTTTGAAATCAAAGAGATCTAAATATGAATGTATTAACCAAGAGATAAATGCAATTAAAAATAGTAGGTTATTACAGAATTATAACTATTAGCTCGGTCAGATAAGAGCTGATACATAAGAATGTCCTTATCTACATCAATTAATTTCATTATCACAAATTCACTTATCTAGCACAATCTTGGAATTTTATTTTTCGTCTCAGGTGTTTCCATTATTTTTGATTGTTATTCTCCCACGTAATACTTATAAAGAAATTTTAATTTATATAATGATTAAATCAAATATTGAATGTAATTTTTCTGGAAAAGTTATAAAAATAAAAAAACATTTGTTTAATTTACCTGAACATTGGGTGGTGTTCCAATAGCATACAAAACTGGCATCAGCAATATCCTTGTCCTGCAAGATTGGCATGTTTTTCAGGAACTTCCTCAGGAAGACCAGCATTCTGGATCATATCGGTCTTCCACAGCTCCAGGACTGATACTCTGATGATATAAATAATTAACAAAATTATTATAAAAAAATAAACATAAAATCCCAACAAAATCCTCATGTATTCCACATTCTAAAAAAACTGTAAAATTGCAACAACATTTGCATGAGCAATTTTTTGTATACAACAAACCCTGTAAATTTATATTGGACTGCAAAATAACTTAACAATTATTAACATAATAATTGTTTAAATTAACAACAATAATCGTCGATTACCAAATTGCTTTAATTATCGTTATAACCCTACCAAAAAAATTTACAATCATACCGTGATTTTTATTGGCAATTTTTCAGCTGCAATTTCATGACGAGTTCCAATGGTCATTGCGGTTAGTGCGTATTTGCTGGCTGGGTAAACACTCAGAGGTAATTGTATGCTATCCGCAAAATGCCCTGCGATGCTAATTAAAAGACAATGATAAAAATTTGTATTAAAATCTCAAGCTTGTAAAAAAATTTAAACAATACCTGTTCATATTTATAATGTGTCCATCGACTTTATTTTTCTTCATGATCCTCACTGCTTCCCTCGTACAGACTGCTACACCCACGACATTGACATTGAATATTTGTCGGAAATTTTCCGGTTTGCCAGCTGGACAGAAATAAATTAATTGATAAGAACCTTGACTTTCTTTAATTACTCATTCATAATTTATATTTCCTCCAACGATTTATTATTGTCATCTAAACATTCTTCGTTTACAATTCCTCAACAATTTGTTTTATTTCTTTTATTCCTCGAAATCCTTGCTCGTGCTGCAAATAATCACTCTGACAAGGCAAGTTTCAACCAACGTTGCGTTATAAAAATAGACACCGATTGCGTGTCGTGTAATTATCCAATGACCTACAGTTGTATCGTTCCTGTCTTTCCCCACTGTACTGTCATAATGCTAAACCGATCAATTTTTAAACCATCGTTCCATAATTTTGAATAATTCTCGCGTAAAATTTTCTCACGAACGATCGATTGCTTAAATTATTCACAGCTAACGACAATCAATGTTCATAAATTTTTATTCACTACTATTATTGCGAGTAAGGACAAAATTGTCTCAAGCTTATCGAGCGTTTTGATTAAGCGTTTAAATTTATCAATGCTGGCTAATACTTTAGTTCATTGCAGAGCCTAAAAAGTCCACTTATCGATCACTTTCGTAGTGAAAAAAGTTCAATTTTACGTGTAGATTATTAATGATTGCAATATTAACTAATAAGTACGAGCTGCTATGTGTGATATGCGTCAATGTGTGAAAATGTCACCGTGCATAAATTTTCAGTATTGAAATAAATTTGACGATTTCTAAGTAGTTTTGATTATTTTCAATGAGAAATTTCTTTATTTAATGGAAAAATATTAAATTAAAATACAATAAAAGAATTGCAATGTTTTTAATAAAATTATTATTTCATTTAAATAGCAACGAAAAAAATACTTTCGATTATAACATTTCATTAGTAAAATAACCAATATCCTCGATCGAGATAAATATCAGGAATTTTTGCAATTTGTAATACGAAAACTTAACTGCTACTGAACCATTATAAACTTCAATGTTACAAGGGAATTGCAATGGTTTTAATGAAATCATCGCCAAATTCGAATACGAATGTCAAAATGTTATCGAGAATAAATTTCTGTTGGATGGAGAGCAGTCTGGAATTGTTATAATATTAAAATATATGAAAATGCAGTTACTAATGGATAGCCACTATAAGCCAAATTATAATTATAAAATTATTATTAGTTCACAGAAAGAAGAAAAATTACTCAATAGTGGTTCGTTGATGATTACTCCAGCATTATTGACCAGTACTTGAAGACCACCGAGTTCCTTTTCAATAAACTGGAATGCTTTGACAATGTCCTCTTCCTTGCCAACGTCACACGCTATAGGGATGACTCGTCCTTTTGGTAATTGTGCAGCAATCTGTTGCATTTTGTCGATCCTTCGAGCGAGTCCAACTACTCTCATACCTGCCTCTGCCAGTTTCTTAACGATGCAAGCACCAATACCAGCACTGGCACCAGTTACAACCGCAATTTTTCCTTGCCAACGATCCATTGCTCCTTCGTGTCTGAAAAAATCGGTAAAGATCGGTATCTATGAGGCTTCTTCAGGGTTCAGATTTATGCACCACGCTGATTGGTATCGGAGATGAACTATTTCAAATACCGATTTTTGGTTCGGGAAGATCGGTATCGGTCGGACCTCTTCAAGCTTGAATTTTAAATAGTACGAAGAGCGCTATCTTCAGGAATCGTTTAAAAAATGATTTATCGCTCGGTACTGATGATCGGTATAGGTTGGACTTGTGCAACGTTCAAGTGGGTCTTCCTCACTGGTGCTCCTCGCGAATTTCACCATGCACTGACTTAATACCGGTATCAGCAACCTCGGACAAGGCTGATCATTTGTGTTTCGTCTTTATCTCTCTAACCGATCATGGATGCGCTCTATCCCCACTCTGAAGAGTGAGGCTCGTCGAATGTTGCATTACCACTACCCTTTCTATAATACTCATCATTACACATTATATTTTTAACTCGTTAAATTATCTAGCTGGAAGGTATATCGTATCATTATATTATAAATTACACGTGGCTTGTAATTATCTTGTAGACTGCGGAAATTACATACAGGATAGTAATTTTGTGGCTACACATGTCCCCTCACGCTAGGATAAAAAGTAGCAATTTTTTCTGCAAGTCATTTGGGATATTTTTAATCGTGTGAAAAATTGTACGAAAAACTATTTTATCATTTGGTTCCAGTTATAGTCATTGAATCTCACAAGGTCGTTTAATTATCATGTTGATTACCTGTAATTTTTCAATCGAGAATAATAGAATAGCTGTATTTTGTGATTGTTGAATATTGGATTTGCAAATATGATTATAGAGTTATAGTTATTTTTAATTTGTATAAATAAAGATATATATTTTCTTATTATTTAAATTCTTTTATCATTATTTATAATTTATATTCATACATTTTTTATGCAATTTCTAATAAAATGTTTAAGTGAAAATCATTATTATTGTATCGCTTATTTTTTCCGTCTGTATGTTTTTCATACTTCCATTATTGCATAATGGATACAATCTACAGTATCATAAAAGCTTTATGAAATAATATGGAACGTCAGCACTAGTCATCAATTTGTCGAAGGATTTACTCTATAAATAGATTTGTCTTTTTTTAGAATGAGTATAAACAAATTATTATTAACAATTTGGATTGTTTACATCTTTTTATAGTATACCATAATTTCATTCATGATGCTTTAGAGTTGTTTTTATTTATTTATAAATATTTGGAAGGTAAGAAACGAGTAATAAATTGTTTTTAACAAAGCTTTTATTGTTCAAAAATGTTGTTATAAATATATTTTTTTTACATATTTGAAATGTGTATTGAATTGAAAAGAGTATATGTGAGAAGGTATAAGTCCTATTTATATTTAATTTCCGCAAAGGCTCAGAGTTTGGGGCAACCTAACAGGTACATGAAGAGGTCATTGATCCCATGCGTTCCTCACGATCTTCTTTTATTACTTTTTCAATTTCTTTCTGTTGGGCGAAAACCAGATTCTTAAAACGACTTCAAACTTCACGACCTTATCTAAACTTCCATATATAAGCAGAAGTTCTTTAAATTTTAAAAATTCTTGTTCCCAATAGAATTAGGCCCACCTTTCTCTCAACCAAAATTTTATCAGCAAATGACACAATCTTATGATATGAATAAAAACTTCATATGTGATCAATAATTTTTTTACAAAAAATTAAATCACATTTTTGTCAAGAACACTATATAGATATAAAAATAAATCCTACTCTGTGTCGTTTTCTAATAATTATATTTGGGGTGCCAAATTTGCATGAAGCGGTTGTATTGTTAATTCGCTGATCTGTAAAATATAAAAAAAGTGTTAGATTCTTCGTTAAAGACAATTTTCATAAAGAAATGTGAAATCAGAATTTCAGATTAAAAAGTAAAACATTTACCTCCACGCTGGGAGGGGTTCCAAGAACGAAGACGATGCTATCAGCAATGTCCTTGGATTGCAAATAGGGCATAACCTCATAAATTTTTTCTCCATAGCTGGAATTGCTTGGCATTTCTGTTTTCACCAACCCTGGAGAAAGATTCTGAAAATGTGACAATTCGTATTCATTATTATCAAATCAACTATCATCCATACAATCAGGAATTACTCACTGTAACTTTAATGTCAACCTTGGCTACGTTTAATTCATTGCGAACTGCGTCAGACATGGCTCTAAGTGCAAATTTGCTAGGTGCATAAAGATTAATAGCTGCTCCTCTTGCAATTTCCACATTATGGCCTATAACGCTAAAAAAATAAAATTATAAATTGGAGACTATTTTTTAATTGGATACTATAAAATTAACTAATTTTACTAATAAGTACAAATTTTATTTGTTAACTCTAACCACACTTTCTAATACGTTTTAAATTACTATTCTATCCTTGGTTTAACTGATCACATTCAAGCTATAATATATCACCTGCTATTTTTTCTCAATGTAACGTAATCGAAAGTCGGATTACTTTACATTTAAATAAAATACATTTGCCCGTTATAACTCAATTTTCTTCACTTTTCTTGTGTTATTTTTATTTTTATAAGTTTACGTAGAAAAAAGCATAGAAAATTAAAAAAAGAACTGACTCGAATAAATTGAATGGAACACTAATTTATAAGGGATAGTTACGACACTGGCCATTGCATTAGTTGGAAGAGTGCATACGATATGTTTGGATTCTTCTAACCAGTGCGAAGCCAGTGTCATAATGATCTATCTTTGTATAGGGTGGTTTACTCTTTAACTCTTTGGCAGCATTTATCTACAACTCTATTTGAACCTTGTAATATAAATTTGATAAGAATCATTTTATCATTCTATAGACTGTTTTTATGACTTATATCAATTTAAACACTAATTAAATTCTGTTCTCTACTTCACCTAAGCCAAAATTCAAATGTAGGAGATAACCAGTTAAATGACTAACAGTTTAATTGTTTACCTGCACACATTTATTATATGACCTTGGCTTTTACGTTTCTTCACTGATTGAGTAATCTCTCGAATGCATATCGCAGCAGCTCGTACATTCACACCTAATACCTGATCATAATCTTTCGCGGAACCGTCTGTAAAAATAAAAATGAATAATATAATTGAAAGAAAAACGACAACAGTAATTAATAAATGGTAATGATAATGTTTTAAAATAAAATATTGTAAACAATCGAGAATCTTTAACGCAATCTTGATGTTACAATCAACAATTAAAAGATAAATGCAATAAGTTTGCTCAAAGCTTTTAAAAGAGATTGCATTATCAGTACACGTATTGATATAACTTAGAATGTAAGAAGTTTGCTGTGTTCATAGAAAAATAGTATTTTCTTGTTATTTCCTTTTAAATGTAGAAAACGATGAAGATTTAATAGCTCCATATAATTAAAATTATATGAATAGAATATTAAACATAAGAATAAACCAATAATCAAATTTGTGGAAGTAATTATTTTGAAACAAATAAGATATTATTAAATTTAAAATTCTGTTACTTATATGTTTCACATCAGAAGTCCTTTAAAGTTTAGTAAATCTACGTTACATAAATACCTCGTTAATAAAATTCTTTTGTCTATTCCTTAACAATAAATTCATAGATAACTTGTCACCTACGATTGTTTGGATTTAAAAATTTCAATTCAACAATAATTAATATCGATATTTCGACAATAAAAAATAAAGGAAAATTCACAATTTATAAGAAAAGTTTGAATTATATAAAAATGAAAATTTGCATATCATCTTATAGTGAAATTTTAGTAAACTAACTGATAATATGACTTGGAAGGAAGACTCCAGCGTTGTTGATCAAAATATCAACGCCACCAAGGGTCTCTGCAAATTTGAATGCCTCCAGAATTTCTGATTCCTTGGTGACGTCACATTTCATGGGGTAAAATCGTCCTTTTGCTTTTTCCAATGTTTTCGCCAGCTTTTCCAATCTATCGAATCTTCTTGCCAGCCCTATAACCTTGAGACCATGGTTCACTAGGGCAACGCAAGCGCTCTCACCGATTCCAGAACTGGTACCAGTTACAATTGCCACTTTTCCAGCCCAACGTTCCATTTTGTTTTTTCAAGAAAACTTGTCGGAAACTACTAAGCAAAAAAGAATTTTGTTTGAAAAAATATTGAGAAATTTGAGTTGGTTCAATATTAAAAAAGGCAAATTGATTTTATTAAGTTTTAGATGAGTTTACACGAAAGATTATAAACGGAAACGTTGGAATTTATACAACAATATTTTTTATGCTCACAACACAACAAAGACTGCAATCTCCTAGCTTGATTGAACGAAAACTGTTAGTCACGATTGTTACATCTGTATATATACATCTAACAACCAGTTTAAGCGAGTAATGCATCCCCACCACATGATTCCCCACTCTGCATTTTTCGATGAAATGCAGTTACACAGCTAACAGTTGTATTATCCTAATGAATTATTTTTCATTTTTTTTAGTAAATTACAAAATATTTGTTTTTCTTGTTTATTAATTTATGCTGGTCACATATTTCCTCAGACTTTGAGTCGTTCATTTTTTGATATTTCTATTAATCGTTACATTTAATAATAATAAAAATATATACGTTTTCACGTCGAGAGAATATCAAGAATTATATTCACTTTATTTCATCGCTTTGTTTTTGAATTTCGCAAAAATTAATAACAAATATGGACTCCATGGATAAAATTATAAGAGTGATCGAGCTGAAAATTAAGTTTCCCTAAAATAATGTTTTAACTAGAAAAAGTAATCAAGGATAAGCGTTATTAAAAGCTATGATATTCGTGATCAAATCGCGAGCAATTTGTCGGCATATCTGAACAATCTCAGCGTACGTACGAGAGTTGAATTAATTCGCGACAGACGCGTCTGCGAATTAATTCGAATCGATGTCTCGTTTATTCCTTCGCGACATCGCATAATCGAATTTCCCACAGGCAAATGTTTCCCTGGAAAGTGCTCCCTGAAACCTCCCAGTTCAAAAAACGTTTTGCTATAATCCTATAATTCCCATTCAAAAATCAATATCACCTTCATTTAGTTTCTTGTATTATATTTTTATGTTCATTTAAAAATAAACAAAAAAGTAATTTCACATTTTCATTTTTATTTATCTAAATTCCAGGATTACAATATTAATTCAATTGTTTATCCAATATTGATTCCGAGATAATTTCGTGGACACTGAAATCAACTTTGCACAGATTTACGTATAGTAGAGCTGATATTGTGCAAGGAAAAAGCGTTTGGACGGGTCATCGTTTTATTGGGTCGATCGAATTTTCCACTTTCTTCTTTCCTTTATTTTTTTTTTTTAGTCAAGCTCTTGTTGAGCGACGGATATGGCGCGGAGCCCGCCAAACTCCCGCTGAATCTCCGGCGTAGCGAAAACCACAGGCAAAAAGAGGAGAAATAGTGCGAAAGTTTCACGTGGCGACGAGTTTTAAATGGAAAATAATTTTGAAGTGGATAGCGAAGTCGACGTGCTGTACGATGCTTCTGGTTTTTCATCATTTTCATAGCGAAAGCATATCCGTTGTAAAAAAGTGTAAAATCACAAGTGTTTCTTTTGAAGGGAACTGATGAAGAAAGCATCCACACTTTTGCTGAATCACTCGTTAAAAGACTCGAGTGACGAAAAAACTTTGAAGAATGGAAATAATTGTACGATAAAAGTGTAGCAATTAATCTTTAATTAATGTGATTGTGGTATTATGTATTAATTATGAAATATAAAAAATTGTTTATGATAATTGATTAATGTTAATAAATGCAGTATCATGTTATTTATTTATACGATTATCATGACTTGTACATTTACGTTGGATTTGGTCGAAGCTGTACAGATAATTTTTACTATTTGCAAGTCATCGTAGCGTGACTTGGATCTGTCCGTGAGTACCACGCGTTCCACATACATATATACCGTTTTATCTTAGTCACCATATGACACATCCTAACATGGTGCAACATTAGTTTTAATTGTGAGTAGAAATGCGAACTTTGTCCACTACTTTCTCTAGAAAGAAATAAAACTTATTTGATTGGAATAAAACGATATTATGTGACGATTAATTGATTAATTCATTAATTAAAAATAGAATTTTAAGATAAAAACTGCAATTTCATTCACAAGTATTTGAAGAAATTCTTGCTTATATTTATACGAAAACTTTATCTACTTAAAACATAATTGATAAGAAATAAATCGTAAAAAAAAATTAATCAGTGATGAATTGGTATTTTAGTTGAAAGAGAATTAATTAAGATCAAAGAATTACCATCACTGGAATTTTGTGAAATTTTAAGTAAACATATCAAGTAGCTCTCGGTTATCAAAGTAAAACTCGATCCACTTCGAACTCCTGCTGAAGAAATAAATTTGAGTTCAATTGTAAAAATTGATGAAGCAGCGATTAATTGGTATTTTTATTACGAAGAGAATTAATTAAGATGGAAGAGTGATCCTTGCTGGAAGTCTGTCAATTTTTAGGCAAACATTTCAAGAAAGTCGAACTCTCGAACGCATAAGGACCCTCGAGTTTTCTGGCTACGATGAGAGATCGTGATTGTGATCGATTTGGCCTTGATGACTCTTCGAGATTTAATGCTCTTGTTCGAACGAAGGCCCTCGAAGAATTCGCGAAGTTTCTTTAATTAAATTTCCATCTTGTTTGCTCTTGCACCGGTCATGGCGATAAAAACTTGGCTCTACTCGTATACGAATAAATTTGTTAGAAAATCTTTTCAAGGTATTAAAGGAACAAGGACATTCATCCGCTAGGTTGTACAGGTTTACACGTTCAATTAAACATAATTACACTTTATGATAAAGCACTTAATATTTTTATACAGTCTCAGTTGCGTTATATTGACAAATCAGACAGAGTGACTTTTCAATTTTGACACATGCATCTGGTAATAGTACCAAGGTGAGATTTATACTGTACATAGTCAGCTAATTTAAATGTCCACAGTTAAATGATTTTCTGCGTGTCCATCATGAAACTACTTATTCTGAATGAAATTGCTGAACAAGCATAGAAGCATAAAAACGATTATCTCTTCGTGTAAGAAATCATAATTTTGTATAAGAATCATTTCGAAGCTTCTTTTTATTTTCATTGCAAAATCTTGTGCAAAAATTTGCCACTTGTAATAATTGCAGAAATAAACAATTTTTTAAATAAGACTTTTCCAGGTAATTTAAGTAAGGAATTATACTATACTATATGTATGTCATGTTCCTGTTTACGAGTGAAATTACTGACGATTTAAATGAAACTGCAGGACGAAAGGATGACGATTGAAGGTGCGATTGACTTAACGGTAGTGTCTGGCAGTGACGAGGATGCATTCTGTTTTGGTTTCAGCGCGTAAAGTTAAATAGGGTTAACTGGGAGCGTGATAGGATTACGAGAGGTACAGAGGAGTGGGGGTGGATCCCTTTACCGTTTACTCGAGGATTAACAAACTCGTTAGTCCAGTCAGCTCCAGCTTCAGTCGGCTGCGATTACAACTGGGACACGATGGACGACCAATCTCACATTAAATGCTCCCAGTCTCTTCCTGTGTCCTTAATTGGACCCTCTAAGCTCGAAGGACTTTACCATTCGCCAACTAACCCCACACTCCTTTGCCAATCGTTTCTTATACTTTTAAATAAAAAATCCTTCATTTTTCTCAATTGTTTCTTTTTAGAATTTTCAAATTTGTTTCTAGTTTTTTAATAATATTTTATCATCTGTAAATCCACTGATCACACATTATTTTGCTAAATCGTTTCTTTTCTGTGAATTCGAATGTTTTCTTTTATAAAAATGTTTCGTCATTCGAAAGTCCACAGTTACTTCAGAGACTTTTCCTTATTTCTAAAACTATACATTCTTTAAATTGTAAAATGTTTCTTTGGTTTATTTCTGTAGATTATTTGTTTAGAAATATTATCAATTTTCTGGCTCACCTTTGAACATTTGTATCAGGATTTTTTCTTGCTTTCGTTAAAGGTGGAAGGATTTAGTTTCGCAAACTCAATCGGACGTAAATTCAGTGGCTGTGAATGGATTGTTATCTGGGGCGTTTTGCAATCGAGATGACCGGTTCGTGAACGAGGGTGCTCGTTCTCGAAAGATTGACGTGCAATTAATTTGGGATAAGGACGTGCCTCTCCACGTTCAAACTTCGTACTCCACGAATCCATCTCGGTTTGACTCCCCCCCCCCCTCTTCCTTCCCCAAATCGCCTCTAACTCCTCATAAAAAATTCGTCGAATTTTCATTTTCCAGCCCAATGAATCCGTCTCATTATAATTTCCAATTTTCAGTTTCGGTTGCGTAGTGACGTTGGGGGACTAACAGGAACTTCCGGTTTACCAAAGGCGAAATAATAAGGGATTCCAGAAATTTGAATTTTGTTCATTGAAAAATATCTAAAATATCAAAGGTTTATAAATCATTCAGAAAGCCTTTTTTCATTTAAAAATTATCTCGTATAGAAACTTCCGGTGTGCAAAAAAATAGTCGGAAGACAATTTTATTGGAGAATTTTGAAATTTTTTCAGCTGGATTACAGTGATACGAGGTAAAACTTTCACAAAGCGTTTGTCATTTTGAAAGTATCGCGTGTATCGTGATGGGA
The DNA here is from genome assembly GCF_024137725.1 of Prorops nasuta. Classification (NCBI taxonomy): domain Eukaryota; kingdom Metazoa; phylum Arthropoda; class Insecta; order Hymenoptera; family Bethylidae; genus Prorops; species Prorops nasuta. The sequence goes on from NW_027116808.1 coordinate 2,756,148, forward strand.
TGAGAGGAATCCGGAAAGTCAGGCAGAAGATGAAGAGGATGAGGAAGAGAAAATCTGGTACTCGGAGAAATTCTGATCCTGTGAGCGTGATCGGCATTATAGTGTACAGACTCGTTTGAAAATCCCAGCAGAAAGGATATCGCTCGTTTCCCACGCGAAAATTCTCCTCTAAAACACCTCATCTCTGCACTACTGACCACAATACACCCTTATTCTAACCATTAACCCTGGACCACACAATTTTTTTCGATACTTGAAAAAAGTGGACTTTGAATAATTACAAAATTGTAATTTATGCATTAATCATTTTGTTTAAATTTAATTAAGGAGAGAAAGGTAGGAATAATTTTTCATATAAGATGATGAGTTAGGGGTGGGATTCCACGAAGGGGTAAATTGTGGGATTCGCTTTGACGACCTCATCCACCAGAGAATCTCTTGATCCGAAGAAGAAGGCTGCAAATCTCTCAAGACGAACCACTTCGATTCGTCTTGCTAAATTCTCAATGATTTCTCAATGACCTATACCTAAAAACCAAATTACTCTTTGTAACAAAATTCAGACGTGAAATCGTTCTTTGTCTGCGAGAGATATCTTGTGAATTTTTAGGATTACAGAAGGATTTTGCAATGTGTTGTATCACAATGAATATACAGGGTGTGTATCAGCAATGATGCTTTTAATTTTAACCACGTAGTCTCGAGCATAAACTAAGTGGAAAAGTCATGTACCTTTAATACCGTAAAAGCATCATTGCTGAGATAAATCAATTTTAAACCGATAAATCAGGACTTTGATTCGATGGAAAAATTACTCTACTGTCACTTTCGTTGACAGTTCCCTTTCGAAAAACAAAAGAAGTTCGTATACTTCCCTACTGTTCCGTATTGTCATACACGCATATGCACACACGCATGCAATTATGCCTATCATTGATATTACTTCCTAATGTCTTACATTCCTGATCCTAGTATTGTATGTTAAGCTGTCTAAACATGCTTAATGCTAAATTGTTGAATTTAGAATGCTGATCGCTGATTGGTTATAAAAATGCAGATGATCAATCAGAAATCGCCATTTTAAATCCAAAATGGCTGCAGTTTTAAAATTATCCAGACCGAAAGTGTTCATTACGCAGCTTACTTAGCAATCGTACCTGATTGGCCAGTCAAATCTTCAACCAATCAGATTCGATTACGTCGTTTCGGGATAAGCACGTTGCTTATCACCTGTCAATCAGTCCAGTTTCCGAATTTCCACGTGGTGGTTGTCGGCGAATCGCGCGCGCCGGTTTTTTTTCGTCGTAATCGCCGACGACCCATTAATTATTCGGGATTAAAAATAATTCATTACTTTATTTCAATTACGTATACGTGCAGTTTCATTGTGTAATTATTTAATTTTACCCCACGGATAAAATACTTCATGCACTGAACAAGTTTTCCTTGTAACATTGAACAAAGTGAGTTAATGTAACAGATAGATTCATTCTTTTAACGAATAGTTTAGTACGTAATGAACTATTCGTTATTATAGGAATGATTTTATTTGTTACATTAATGAAATGGATTCATTGTTGTAACGAAAAATTGTTCATTAATTGAGGATATTTTTCTTAGTGCGGGTTTAATTAAATAAAAAAAACTGTGAAATGCATAATGGAATTGAAATAAACGTATTTTCGAACGAAAGAATTCGTAAATAAAGAGAGTGCGCGGCGCGAGTGTTAGTGCAGTGTTTTGGTGCATGCAGCGGCCAAGGGCAACAGCCTCAAGGACTCTCATAGCCTGTAAGTAATATTATTTTTCTTTTAAAGCCAAAACAAATTTCAAAATAAAATCAGAAAGATTAAAATTTAATAACATAAAATTATTTTTCTGTTTGTTACAGTGGGCGACCTCACTTTGAGGTGTAAGTGCGCGAATCGAACGTCCGCGTCGCGAAGTGAAATTTTTAAACCCGTTTATCGAAGTGAAATGTTTAAACTTTTTCGCGTCGCGAGTGTTTTGCAGCATGCAGCGGTCAAGGTCAACAGCCTCAAGGACTCTCATAGCCTGTGAGTATTATTGTTTTTTTTTTTTATAGTTAGAATAAACCGAAACATTAATTAAATAGAATTTAACTCAATAAAGTTTTCTTTTTGTCTTTGTTACAGTGGGCGATCTCATTTTGAGATGTAAGTGCGCGCCGCGAATTAAAATTTATTTTAAATATCCGAGTCGCGTATGTAGCTTCGTTTTAAAAAATCCGCGTCGCGTCGCGTCGTAATATAATTTAAAATTTCATAATCGCGAGTGCCATCGTCTTCGTCGTCGTCTACGTATGCTGCAGGCTGCAGATGGATCATCGTTGGATTTTCGCCGAATGAGTGAGTCCCACGGGTAAAACTGTGGATTTTCTTTTATTAACCTAAGAATGACCGAGAGAATCTACCGGTAGGTTCCACAATCGGTTCTTCTTCGGTTAAAACCATTTTTTCATTTTTTCTTGTGTTTTCAGGTTTAGCTTTCCGATTAGGTAGGCCCCCTAGCTTTGCGTTTTAGGTAGGCATTATAGCTTGCGGTGTTAGGTAGGCTTTCTTTTCAGGTTCTTCATTGCGTTAACATATTTTGCGTGCGTGTGTATTGTTTTTTTTTTTTCAGGTGTAGCTTTCCGATATAGGTAGGCTTTTTAGCTTTGCGTAATAGGTAGGCGTTATAGCTTTCGGTGATAGGCAGGTTTTCTTTTTCAGGTTCCTTTATTCCCACATTTTGTTACCCTTCCCATCCCTTCCCGGGGGTAAGAGCAAATATGCTCAGGAACGAGTTACGCGCAAAGAATTTTGTTCGTTTTTGGTTTTTTTCTTTTTAAATATACAAATTATTTGTATATTTAAAAAGAAAAAACGAAAAAGGAAGAAACATAGCCTCTGCTCTGTTCAAGACCGTTGCTATACCCTTCGCGAGGTGCCCCTGATTTCGCAAAAAGCAATGGATCTAGAGGAAAGAAGGTACCTCGACAAAATTACCTTCTAAAAAATATTAATGTCTTTGTAAATCTTCCATAAGAATTTTCGATTTAATAATAGCTTGATGCTGAAGAACTTTATATGTTGATAATTAATAATCGGCGTAGTTGCGTGCGTGTGTGTGTGCGTGTATGACAATACGGAACGGTGTAGAAGTTTGAGCTTCTTTTATTTTTCGAAAGGGAACTGTCAACGAAAGTGAGAGTAAAGTAATTTTTCGATTGAATCAAAGTCCTGATTTATCGGTTTAAATTTGATTTATTTCAGCAATGATGCTTTTACAGTATATTAATGATACATGACTTTTCGACTTAGTTTATGCTCAAGAATATGTGATTAAAATTAAAAGCATCATTGCTGAAACATCCTGTATATTGAGTAAATGGAAACAAAACGCAAAAAACTCACTTATCTCGGAATATATAAAAGATACAAATTGTGTTTGATTAAAATATATTAGAATGTAAATAATTAGAGAGTTCTAAAAAATGCTTGGACAAAGATTGATATTTCTTATCGTTACACAGATAACTGGTTTTTTAGTTATTTTTTCTTTAACAACTATCATGAACCTTCAAATGTACACTATAGTATATGCAATATAAACTATAGTAATATTAGCTTTAAAAAATAAAGATTGTCAAAAGAAATTACATAAACGAATGAAAGCGTGCAATTATAATTAACAGCAAAAGTAAATTAATTAATAATATAGCAAAAGTACATTATCAAGAAACTATTGGATACAAATGGAAATACCATTATAAATAAACATGAGTTTTTGTAGGTAAAATAAAAAAATAGATCTAGTTTAATAGCTATCGTGGTAAAGTTTTTACGAGTTTCACTGCATTAAATCAAATTCTACCCAGTCCCCTCGTTCTTTCTAGCGGTGCGTGACTAGACGGGAAGTCGGTTTCACCGACTGTCGCACGAAACTATAATTATTATACCGGAAAACTGATATATGTTCTGGATGAGAAAAAAATGGCAAGTTTTTCCGAGCCTTAAAACGTCACGAGGGCTTAAATTCATTTTCGCATGAGAGCGTCATTTCCGGTTAAACCGGAAATTGCGAAATGTCCCGGGTGAAGTTTGATCGAAGATGAAGAGATCCTCTCGTAGGATCTTGGGACTCGAGTGGATCTCGGCGACTTGCCAACTGGCTACGACCAATCATTTTTCCTCCCCAAAATTTCCTTATTCTCGCCAAACACCCCTGGACCTCCCATAATCTCCTCGGATCTTCTATAAGTATCTCATTTTTTTTTCGTTGCAAAAGTTTCATTAAATATTGCTTTAATTTAAAGAATACAAATTTTAATGGTGTTCGCAAAATTATCTTTAGAATCTTTGACGAAAAGTTTGAAATAAGGAGTTCGAGCAGAATATAGTCAGACAATTATAGAAGGAAATTAAATTTCTAATTTTACTCGATAATTTCGTTAATTAAACTGTGAGAGTATTTAAAAAAATTGTAATTCATCTTAATATTATTAATTTTATGTAATTTTAAGCGACGAGTCTAGAAATTATTGGGAGGTGAGTTCAATATGCAGCTTAAGTAAGAGTCCAATTGATTTGCAATTGGTTATTACGAAGAAATTTCGTTCGAACGTGTTTCGAGGGTTAATTCAAAAACGATATTATACAGCGTGTAGTCCTTGAATCCGAGTCTCTAATAAGTTTGGAAACCTTCGGGAACATCTCGGCTAGGCAAATACGAAACATCGCAAATTAAACTCAGCTTCGCTACTTCATGTTAGATTCTAGGCTACGTGCGAATAAGCACGTGTATTTACTACTAGGCGTCAGGGGCCGACGCTTTACCTTTTAAGATCAGCTTTAACTCCTCCCCCCCCCCCCTACCTATAATTAAAAAAAAGCTCTGAATTTTGAACAATCAACACTCACGTCTTTGTTGTAATTTTTTATTATTTACACTTAATTTAAAAAAAAATCGTAACTAATTCAGTAGAAAAATTACGTTTGATAGAATTAAGTGAAATAAACTTAAAATAAATCTACCGCGAGTATAAGCTGGTTTTAATATAAATTTTATTTAATTTTCTCATTAATCATTACAATTTTTTTAAATTAAATTTAATTTTATATATTTTGTTATGAATTTAAATAATGTTGAATGCTTGAAATGAGCAAAATGATTTCGAGTATTCAAAAATGAAAATGTTACAAGATCTCTTAAAGTCAATGACCTCTGAATGATACTCGACAGTGACGCATGTCGATAAAACGTAATCTTGATCAGGTATCAAGAGAAAAACTCAACCCCTGTATTTCGATTAAACGTTTAAAAGCATCGATAGGGTGAAAAGGAGCTTTCAGCAGATAAGATAAATCGTACTTTGGTTTTTCGTGGAAAGTTTGTTCCTTTCGAGAGTGTCGGTCTTACCTGTTGACAGTGGATTTTCCTAGTCTTTTAATATCCCGTGGTCGATGAGGAGTTTGATAAAGTTTTCCGTTCTAAACCAAAAGTTTTCTTTAAAATCCTTTTAATTTCCTCATCTTTTTATCACACTGCAAGTTATTTTGGTAATCCATCCACCCTTTCTCCTTCTTCCATAAACAAAGAGTTTTGGAAATTGTATGATTTTTTAAAAGAACAACAGAAAATTCTATATATATATATTAGAGATTTTCCTTTATTAATAAAATTGCGTTTGCTATAATATAGCTTTATAAAATCCATTTTTTATAATCGTTTAATTTTTATTTTTTTTATCTTGCACATTGTGATTATCCCCCTCTCCTTCTGTATCTTTTATGAAATCAGATGAAGCCAGTAAAAAATAAAAAATTTTTTATAAAATATTAGCGAGAGAATTTTGACGCCTGATTTTTCCTTGCCAGTTCAACATCCCTTTTGGCAGCTAATCAAAATCCGTAGCTGTAAACTAACATTACGATTATCATAATGCTGCTCGTAATGCCGAGAAGTCCGCGAACCACTCCAAACCTTAAATCTCCATTGCATTGCGCAGAATTTTCAATTGCCAATACGCTGGCTCACCGAAACACATTAAAACTTTACAGTTTCTGAATTTTTCATCGGTCGTCACTCGGCTACTTTTTATTAGCTAGACAAATAGATTTTGCAAAAGTCTTGCTGTAATTTTCCTGATAAATAATATTAGAATAATTATAAAAAAATTGCTGAATGGAGTTTCGAGAGATATATGAAAAAAATAGAATTTTTTATAATTTAAAAAAAATGGAGGTGGTACAGGGTCAAAAGGTTGAAAGTCAAAGGACAACAGTATCCTGTGAAAACGTTGAGAAGGGCTTTGGGAGAGGGGGGGAGAGTTGTGTGGAACGGTTAAACGGAGAAACTCTGTGTGAAGAATACTCGAGGATGGCACCATCAGCGATATTCAGAACTACGAGCCCTCTCCTTCTTAGACTCGTTGATCCCCTCCCCATCTCACACTGCCCCCCTCTTTTTTCTCCTCTTAACTTCTCACACTCCGTTCTTGCACGTTTAGCCTCTCCGTTGACCTCCATTTCTCTCTCATCGTTCGCCTTACATCCCAAATCCCAATAACCTACATTCGACAACAACGATCTTTACACAATAATCTCTTTCTAACCTCAAAGTGCACTCCACTTCACTCCGCTAATTTGCCAAATTCAATCGAGGAATTGCTTTGTACCAAATTAAACCAATCAGATGTGATATTAAAAATTATTGTACTCGATATTTCTATTGTATCGATTCGACAAATAACAGATTTGAAAAGTGCACGGTTTTTGGCGGGAAAATGTAATGGTAATGATATATAGAGGGTTGGGAGGCTATGAAAAAATGAAGCTGGCAGAGTTGATCTTTAACACTAACCTACGCGTAGTCGATTAAGTTTTACGTCTTTCAGTATTCACCCATTTTTCGACAGATTCCAGCTAAACGTTTGATCTTAACCTCAAAACGTTCCATTTACTCGGTAACGGTCATTTTCACACACGCAATATACGAATAAAACTTTCGTTCTTATGGGAAATATTTACTCTTTTTTTCTTATGTTTTGCATCATTTTAATTAGTACTGTAGAATGGACGAAAAAAGTTGAATCGATATGGTTCTCCGATTTGTTTTATATATCAATAACAAATTGGAACTCGCGTTGAAATTCGGAATCCAATGAATTATTAAAATTCTTCATTTTATTTTATAGATTTTTGATCGATTTATTAAACTTTCTCGAAAATGACTCGTTCCAAAAAGATTATCGAAATTCTTATTTTATTGGAAAATTTGAATTTTGCATTAAATGGCTCCTTCAACTGTTTTGGCTCGTACATTGAAATTTGTCATTGGGCGGGAAAAAATTGGCGGGAGTTTCTGCGGGGTTTTAATATTCTGTACACACGAAAAGCCAAAGTATCTTTTTGGGAGACTGCAGACATTTGATCGGCGCCAGAATTCGTGACCCCGTTCGACGTTAACGCAATTTGCATGGTGAACTGATTCTCGCCGAGATGATGCGCCATAATCGAGTTACGATATTTGCTAATACGCTCGGATACTCAAGGTGGTGCCATCTACGTTTCTAACATTGCCAAATTTACACACCTTGCTATTCTTAATCAACGTATACAATTTTTAGTTCTCGAAAAAGAGTAAAAATAAACTTAGAGTTCATAAAATAAATCCTCGTAATTATAGCAATATTTAAATTTATATACAATAGTTAATAAAATCAAAAACAAGATGGCTGACAGTATATTAATTCTAGCAAATAGATGCAGTGTTGGAGAAGATTTGAGGTTGTGTCGTAGAAAGAAAATATTAATAATTAGAGGTCAGGAGCCGATATCGATGATCCTATTGTCGAATAAATCCGGAAAGCCAAAGCCTCAATGGAGAACCGTACAAGACACCTAATGCACTGTCAACAAAAGCTGTGCCCCCTTCTCCCCCCATCTCGACTGGTTTCTCTTCTCTCAGACCTCCGCATGACTAACTCCGCCAAACTCCGACTCCGAGCACTTTGTACTACGTGCCTCCAAAGCACCCAACTTTACCAAAATAAGACACCAGCGCCACAAATGCGTGAATTAGGAACCAATTGAGAAACCAATCCTTGTAACCTAACCTCACTAATTTCATTCGTACAAATCTGCCAATATTCTTGCTCCATTATTCTGAATCTCTCTTACACCTATATGCAAATATAGATAAAACTGTAATATTTCATTAAAAACAATAGGATTTATAAAGTAATTTAATTTCCAAATCAATGATCAATAATAATCCTAGTAGGACACGATGTTCAGGGGGCATCCTTGGCATATTCATGGGACTTGTCGATATCCTCGGTACGATCTAAGGATATCATGAGGATATTTTTGATATTGGAGAACACGATTTCTCGCGTATAAACTTTCCATTTTACATTTCTTTAAATGAGGTTATGTTCTAGAATTTACCAAAGTCAGCGAAGTTTTAAAATGCTATTAGGGTCTAAACTAAAAATATAAAAACAGAATTAACGCGAGTTTGGTATGAAACAAAATCTAGTTCGATTTTTAATACTCTATATACTAGCTACTTCATGAAATATTTTATTTCAAATTTCACGATTGGTCATACCACTCATAAAATGACCTTATCAGGTGCTTTAGCCCCAATGTCCCCAGTGAAGCCATTTATTCTTCGTTACTGGAATCGAATATATTACTCCTGCACCGGTAAATCCTTCTTTTTCTCTTAGTCATTTAAATATTTTAATGTCGAACGTTTCAACATTACGTCGTTTCACGGTATTCGTAATAATTAATTATGAATCCACTAATCGATGTAATATCGTAATACAGTTGAAACAACATTGTGCATTATCGTGCGGAAAGAAATGCACGTATTTAGCGGAGTTAATAGTGGTAAATGATTCATAGAGATTCTATATAGGATTTGCACCAATATTTCAAGGATTTTATAGAATTTTCGAAATGTGTCTGTCTACAAGATAAAGTTAACGAGTATGAGCACATCTACATAAGGTCATTTCCGGTGGCCAAAATACATAATAAGATCCTACTCTTATTTAGGGCATAGATTCTTTTTTTGTGGAACTTGGTAATGGTCAGGATTAATCTTGCATTTACAGAACATATTGAAATAGGATTAAATGATCAATAATTCATGGGACACAATTTTTAACGTCAAACCAATAACGATGTTAGGTACACATTTAATTTGATCTTAATCGAATATAAGATTAAAATAGTTCAATGCTTTTAAAATCATTTATTTATTTATTTTTTTTTTAAAGAAACAGCTTTTTAAATTAGATAAATGAAGAGATAAAGTGAGAAAGAGCAGAGAGAGATTTATATAACTTTCGAACACTCTCTGGAATAACGAAGTGTGACAAGAGAACAATGATGGCCTGTTAGCACTACAAAGTTGCATTGTACAAAATATTGAATCGAAAATCTTGAATAAACTTCATTCTATCCATATTTGGATACTTTTCGCTGATTGCTTGCTCCGTGATGTACGATTGTCCTAAAACTATCGTATTATGCAGTATTGGACGTAGAGAGTTATAGCGAGGGCAGAATAGATTATTTTTGAAGAATATGAAAATGAAACCACAAAAAATATTTTGGATAATATTATCCTCCTGCTATAACTCTTTAAAAACTCGTGTATAATTATTCATTTTTTGTCCCCTTCAAAAACTTTGCGATTCAGAATTTCATCGACACAAATATTTGTCTCGTCAAAGTTTTTAGCATGATGAAGTCTAATCTAAAAGGACAAATAAACTAATTCAGATTTTATTTACAACTAGTGGAATTTTAAATATTATTTTTTTTAAGTATTATGAATAATTTTGACTTGTAAGTTTGTAGGAGAGTGGAATGTTTTAAAACCAATAAAAGTTTATGTTTCGTCGGTCAGCGACAGAATCTTCTGGTTGAACGATACTTCCGGTAGGTTGTTATAGTTTCCATTTTTGGGGAGTTTAAGATTCGACTTTTCGCAAGATTTGGTAAACCCCAAAGCAAGGTCCTTTTTAAATTGCGTTCCTCACAGACGTGTTGCGTTATAGTCGAAATCCGTTCGGTTCCGCAGGATCATGAAACAAAAATGACACTCCTCCTATCGCTATTTGCCACGTCACGAGACAGATTTAAGTAAAACATTTCAATTTTATAGTACCCCAAAGTCGACCCTACACGATATAAATCCTCCCGTGCTTCTATCGATCTACGCCAACCCTCCAGAATTTATTACCAAACACCGCAGATCTTTCCACAATTTCCCACGAAAAGAAAATGGAATTTTTTTATTTTTTTAAAAATACTTAAATTATTTGTCAAAATTCTTCGAACGATTATTAAAAAAAAGAATTAAAACTCGCGATTCTTCCAGAATCTTAGAGCACTTAGAATTTGAACATCGCGTGGGATTTTAAGGCGATTTGCATCGTGCTTAATGAAAGAAATAGTTTCGAAGAGACAGGATCATCGAGGGTGGAATATTTGCATCTTTCGTGTGGTTTTTCCAATAATGCAAGTAGATAACATCGTTATATGTCAGACGCAGATGTTATAGGCTGTAATTGTCGTGAATCACTAGAAGCACGTTGCTTCATAGATCCTGTATATCATATCGAAAACACGTTCTCCACAATATATATATATATATATATATATATATATACATTCACAGAACATCTGTAGACAATCAAAAGTAATTATCGTGCAATCAGGAGCATAAATTACCCAATACGTACAAGTTTAACCAAAACACAGTGGCTCAGCTATGAATATGAACATCCAGAAAATCAATCTGCTCGTAGAGCGATGGAGAAATTTATCGGAGCCAGTTTAAAATTCGTCAAAGTTGAATAGAATTTGAAGAAGTTTCAGGGTGAGATTTTGGAGAGTGTGGTAAGAGGGAAGTTTAATGAATTGTTGGTGATTAAACAGAGTTTGCTTATATATATATGGGAAGGGAGAGAGGCAGTATTGCGAAGAGTCATAGGGCAATTTTGGTGCGAGTTTATCGTGGGATAATCCGGCAGGTAAGTGGGAGAGTGGAGGGTGGGGTTTGAGGGTTGAAGGATGGGGATGAAGTGGGGCGCATCCTCCCTTCGTCAGCTGTCCTGGCGGAGACAGCGAGAGTAGTACGCGTCGTGGCCTCGCCACGTGCTTCTCGCGGTCTTTCTGCTATGTAGTCAACACTCTCAACTATGCCATCTACTCGTCTGACACAGTCTTGTCTTCGCTATACTTACCGATCGCCCCTTCCCACCCAACGCTAAACTATTTCTCTCTTGCATTCCCCCTAAAATCGCTCACTGAGAATTCCCAAAACGTTTGAACAATTTAATCGGTGATTCATTAATTTACTAAAAATCAACATTTTTTAAATCACTTAATATTGGGATTGTTCGTAGAAGCTCGTTCATTCGAGGAAACGAATTTTTATGAGGAAGGGGATTTGGATTAACGAGAGTGGAATGGTGCGAGAATTTTTGGGGTTAAGTGAATTAATATTGTTGGGAAATTTTTGAGGATTTTTTTGTAATTTTTGTGGTTATAGGGGGATGAAGAAATTGCAGGGTGGTTATCGTAAGCAACGAGTGAAGTGAGCATCGATGATTCGCACCCCACGTGCTTTTCCACGTCCTTGCCAGATTGTTTTACCACTCGAATTATCCTTGTAACGAAACCACCCGAAAAGTGAATCCTTTACCTCTATCGAGAAAAATAGAACGTGAATTATTCATGAGATCAGCACTTTTCTACGAGCTTTCCCTCTACCCTGTTCACTCTTAGTAAATCCAAAACAATGAAATCGACCAGCTAAAATAATTTGTATCATTATTAATTGATTATATAATTTTAAACTGTTTCAATAATTTATTTATCGAGTCAAAAAGTATTTTATTAAAATTCTTGCAATGTGATTATAAAAAAATGATAGGTATGTTGCATTATATATTATGACGAGAGTGGAAAAGTGCTAGTAGTATAAATTTTTGACTGAAAGGGATTATAGAAACAAAATTTATAATAGATGGATAAAATAGTTATAGAAAAAAGTTGAAGATGTTTGGATGTTTGTTGCTTGGCTGTAAAAATAAAGGTATTGTGATTCTAATAAATAATGAGGGATAAAATTAGAAATATCGATGTCGATGGAGCATAATTGTGAGAGAGATGTGTAGGTAAAGTCCCAGTGTCCCTAAGGATGGGTGGCTCGTTTAATCCCTCGTTTGAAAAAATATTCAGTGGATCCATAAAACTGACAGGCTTGAGACGAGAACTGGGGGAAAAATAAGAGCTGAAAATTCGGTAAGTCTTCTTATTACTTCTAGTTTCAAAGTGTTTAGTCGAAGAATTATGAAATTACAAAATTCCTTCTCCCATGTTTCCTTTCACAATACTTGGAATTTTGTTATAGAAGGAAATCAGTTTTTTCTTATATTCTATGTATTTGGTAGAACTTAAACTTGAATCTTCAGCTCTGTGTCACGTTTAAAGTGAGTGTTATTCGTGAGGTAACAATTTTTTTGGGAAAAAAAGTTTTGAAAATACTCAAAAGCTTCATTTTAATGGATTCTGAAATTTATTTATTGGGAGGAGGGGCTGTCAAGTTTTTTTATGTGTTTTGTGAAGTTTTAAAGTGATTCTTTAGATATGTTACATCGATAATAAATTTGTATCGATAAGTAGTGATTTTTTTTGGAACTGGATCCAAGAAAATTCTCGAAAATTTCATTTTACATTATTCCAAATCTACTATAGAGTATAGTAAATATTTTATTTCGCACAATTTCAAATTTTATCGTAGGGATAAACTAGTATATTGTAATTATTCAGTATATTTAGTGTGATTAAAGCAGAAATTTTCATCTGTGTCCTATTCATAATGAATTTTACTCAAGGGGCAGCGAATTCTTTGCAGCTGGAAGCCTTGAAAATGCTTAAAAATTTGGCGAGATATCCACACGAACACACACGAAGCAATCGAGCACACACATACACTTATAGAACACAATGCCCACTCGATATTGACGAGTGTCAGCCTGGATTTAACGCGTCTCGACATATTCATGTAATACCAGCTTGTGTTAAAAATAAAAAGAAATTTGACTTTTCAAAATCTTTGTAGATTTCTAATTACCATCAATTACGTGCTTGCTTTCTTTTTAAATCGAGTGCAAATGACTTTTGTATAATCCTCAATTTAACACGAGTAATAGCAGCAGTCAGAAATATATCGAAAGTAAACGTCGAAATGAAATATTAAAAGCTATCGATGTACCAGTTTATCTGGAAAAATTACTTTGAAATTAAATGCTTCTCATTTTCCACTGAAATAAACCGTTTATTTTGCGGATAAAACACTCGCACAATTCAAATGTATATTTGATCGAAAAAACGATTATTGTTCGTTCGATATTAATTAATTGGATTGGTTGATGTGGATAAATTAGCGTTTATTGTTTTATCGAGTCTTAAGTATAGCCAGTGTTAAGATATTAATGAATAATGAAACAGCTCCGGCAATAAATTGTGGAAAAGTGGGAAAAGCTTTTTTAATTATTGGATTGGGGCTGAGTTGGATAAATCAATTTTTATTTATTTGTCTACTTTCAAGTATGTAGCCAGTGTTAATATTTTTAATAAATATTAACAAAACTCGAGAAGCATATTGTAACAATGATGGAAAATGTATTTAAATGATTTAAATTAATTTTTAAAAGTCAGTTGGTATTTTTTTGCAAACTCTCAAATGCAGCCAATGTTAAGATATTAGTGCATAATGGTAGAATTCGGGGAATAAATTGTGGCGATGTTGGAAAATCTTTTTGACCTGAAAAATTTACGAGGTTAGGCGAAAGTCTGGTGGAAAATCTTTTTCTTGCAGAATTTCTCGTCAACGATGCTTTAGCGACACGTTTCTCCCCACATGCACCACAGGCACGCCCGTTAAAAGGTTAAAGGAAGACTCGTAAAGAGTTTACTCGGCTAAAAAGAGGCAAGACTGCCGCACTTACCGTCAGTCCATGAGTAAATATTGCATTTTAAACGTTTCGAGTCAAACGGCTTATTCACTGAACAATTCCGCTTGCCAATGATGGAAAATGCAATTTCTACTTCATTCTTCTTCTTCTTCTTCTTCTTTTACCACTTTTTCTTCTTCAACACTCGGTAGTTTCAAATAACTGCAAAACAATCGATTACAAATTACACTGAATCAAGTAGCACACAAAATGGTAGAGTCATTTGAATTTTATAAATCAGAATCTTGATATTCTGAAATATAGGTTTAAATAGACAAATGGTTTCAATATATATATATATAAATAATTTCTGCCATGAAAATTTATTATTACTCAGTCTTTAATTTTTTATTTAGCATTTTCAAAGCGGTTAAATATTCTGCCATTAATAATAATTAATAGAAACAAAATTTGCATACTTTAGGTTTTTATTTAAATTTAAAACATACATCGATGAAAGTTTTACATTTCAGTCTAGAAATTTGGATCAACAAAACTTTAAATATATAAAATATGTATACGTAAAAGTTGGAGAAAATATAAGTATTTACAAATGAATTTTGACACTAGTTTGATTTATAATAATTGTCAAAGTATCGCGCTAATTATTACTTTGAGAAGTAATCATTTCGTCAAAGTTTATTTGCGATTCCACTAAATTAGTTTGAGAAAAAGTTTGAAAACATAATAATCTTTTTTTAATATACCCAATATTTCGTGGCCTCCGATCCAACGATTAATAAAAATAATAATTAAAAGACAACGAAACTGAACCAGCAAAACTCTTTAAAATTTTTTAAACTTATTTCTAATTTCTTTCTGAGATTTTTTTCGTTTCGAAAATATTTAGATTTTTGGAAATCTTTTTTTGCAAGTGCGAAGCAATTTTTCTCTAGGTCCAGAAATTATTAAAGGAAATTATTTGGCGTGACGAAGAAAGCTCGGATGAGCTTAATAAACGGGATTCTAATTAGATTTGTGGCTTGTTTAACGCTGACATAAGACTTTCCACAAACCACAATCGCACAGGCCAGTACTCTCGGTCTGGTCAGGTCCGAAATTTTCCACTTTCCGCTTAAAACCGAGCGAGATTTCCGCTCGAAAATCAAGAAGTGACGAGTGAGTGTGAGAGAATTGAGCAAACACAGGAAAATCCTATCTAAAACGTTATCTAATTATCCAGGATCCTATTTTCAATGCTTTAGTCACTGATTGACCGATGATAATTACAGCTTATCGATCTGGTTTTGAGATTTTTTTTGACAAAAAAAAAAAGAAATAGAGAAAACTAAAATGAAGAAACGTTGGAAAATAATTGCAATTTTCCTTGACGAATGAGAGAGTTCCAATTTGTCAGGAAAGACTAATACGGGTGTCCGTCAAGAAGAGGAACTGTTTGCTCGATCCATTTTAGTCCTGTAGGCTGACCAAAACATGGTTTGATCACTTTGAACATGCTCCAAAACCTATTAGGTCTTGAAAAATGATTTTTCTGACATTGAATTTCTTACAACTTTACCAATTTCCACATTCGAATATTCCAATGAATGTTTATCAAATATATAATAAAAAACTGTTCTTCCTTATATTAAAGTGTTCATTTGTTATAAGAGGAAAATATGAAAATTAAAAAAAAATAATAGTCTGTTTTGATAAAAAGGAGAAAATTGTGGAACGATTTGCTCTTGGTGAGGATGGAAATGTACGATTGGCTGGCATGTTGATTGGTATTTTAAAACGAGTGCATCGCCTCACTGCAATTGCCAATTTAATTACGCGAGATTGGAAAGTGATTCGAGCGTTGATCGTTTGATTAATTTTATAATTGCGAGTGAAACGATTACGGTGTAAGAAGTGTATTGAGTGTTTGTATTGTGGAAAAGCGAGTAAAAGTTTCTGCACTCCCCCCCCCCCCCCTCATTTACAATCTGTATGATAAACGTTTCGATCTAATGATTTTTTCAAATTTGAAGCTACTGTTGCATTATTTGTGGTGGAAAACTTTGCGTATATAAGTGCCATTGACCACGAACCGAAAAACACTAAAAAGCTCCATCGTGAAGCTTAGCCTTGTAAAAAAATTGCTTACGATCTTTCACACTGAGCTTTAAAAAAAAGCGATTTTCAGTCTCTCGTATCAAAGGTGGAAAACCTGTGAAAATCCTGGTTTCTTGCTAAAATTTTTCTGGAGAAAAATGACTTTCACTCTTTCGCATTAAAGTTGGAAAACCTGTGAAAATTCCAGTTTCCTGAAAAGATTTTCCTTTTAAATAAAGACTTTAAGCTTTTTGCATTGAACTTGAAAAAATCTGTGAAAATCCTCAATTCTCGTTAAGATTTTCCTGTGAAAAAATGACTTTCGGTTTTTCACACGACACTTGGAAAAACCTGTGAAAATCATCGTATTTTTGAAAGATTTTCCTTGAAAAAAAAAATATTTCCAGTTTTTTTCACTGAACTTTGTAAATTCGGCGAAACGCCTCGTTTCCCAATCCATTCGTGGATCGTTCCGTATATGGCTAAATTCCTTTATTGAGAGAAAAATGTACCAAAATAAACCGACAAAAAAGGGCATCGTCTGCTTATCCGGATATGTCGATAAAGCGATTT
This sequence comes from Prorops nasuta, assembly GCF_024137725.1. Classification (NCBI taxonomy): domain Eukaryota; kingdom Metazoa; phylum Arthropoda; class Insecta; order Hymenoptera; family Bethylidae; genus Prorops; species Prorops nasuta. The sequence continues at coordinate 2,772,808 of NW_027116808.1, forward strand.
ACTATTTTTTGCCTCCATTTAACGTTGAAAAGGGTTGTGGCTGAGCGTGAAAACTACGATGGGAAATGATAACAAAAATAAAGGAGGGGGGAAAAGTGCAAGTGTTTCCTGTATTTTGCGATGATTTTGTGACCTTGCAAATTTAGTATGGAGGGAGGTGGTAAAATTAAAAAAAATATATTCTTGTAATATACTAGCATTTTATTTGTTCCTGGAAATGATTTTTATTACGAAAACTCTCGATATTCTGCCCTTTTCTACTTAATCCTGGGGGATGGGGTGAAAATGCACAGCGATTCTCGTATTAAAATATTTATTTCCAGTCGAGGAAGTAAGAACGAGTTTTTTGTCGAATCGCCGACTATCGGCTATACTTTTTCTACCCCAGCAGCTTCCAATACACGCAAGCACGACGCACATGGACACCTCATGACGTTAAACGCAATATAATCTCCGGACAATGCCCATATGAAATTCGACGAATCACCGTACAGCGTGAAATCCTACCCGATCCAAACTCTCGCGAACAAAAGGATCAATCTTATACCGAAATAAACAACACCGAAAAATTTTCACCAAAAACTTCACGCTATACTTGCGAAAAAAATGTAAATTCTATATACATCACGATGGAAAAATTTAAGAAATATAGTAAATTTATATTCAGCTTATTAGAAAGACCACGATAAAAGTTTAGAAACACACAAAAATCTATAAAACAAACCCAAAATCCAAAAATTCACAAACAAAGATCAATCCTACCGAAATGAAAAACACCAAAGATTTTCCATCAAAACTTTCACACTGAACTTTAAAAAAAAAGAAAAATGATATAAATATCACAATAAAGGGTGGAAGAATATATTATATTTAAAGTTCTTTTATTAGAAAGCACAATACATTCTTACAAAGATTTATGAAAAATCGTATATAAGGGAGTTCGAGACTCGAGTAGAAAATGATCGAGCGTGGACAGACGAGGAAAAGTACAAAAAGCTCCGGCGTTGGAGGAGGTGGGGATACAAGGATACAATGGGGATTTAGGTTAGGTTTTGGTAAATGATGAGAATGGCGGTGAAGAGCACGAGGAGGGAGGATCGTTGGTAGTTTTGGGCGTTGGGGTACAGAGAGAGGAGTAAAATGATTGATAAAAGGTTGAAGGGTAAGACGAAAGAACTAAAGGCTGTTGTCGCTTCCGCTTTTTCGAGGCACACTGTCTCTTTGTAACTCTTGGTCCGGAAACTGACTCCTTTGGCCGTCACTAGCCTCCCTCGTGTCGCTCTCCAAATTACCCGATTGGCGGCCATCTTGGTTCTCCGTTTGCTGCTTGTTCCGAGGCTCACTCGAGCTCCTCGTTGACCTTCTAGACGATCTCGAGCGTGACCTTGGACGCTTCAATGACTGCCTCGCTGGAGTCTTTCTCCCTGAAAACAAAGGCCCGAGGGAAATCGATAAGAGCCAACGAAAACTTAATTCGATTATCCATGATTGAGAGCGCGAACGCCATCTTCTTGTAAAATTTTCTTTTATTGCTATTCGAGAGATATATTTCTTGGATAAATCAAAACAACTATGCGAAGAAAGGATCCTGAAGAAACTTTGATGGATCGAAGATATTAGAAGTGCAGTGGAAAAAGAATAGTTACGTTGGTACAATGCTTTACTTGTTCTACTTCTTCGAAAAGTAGTGTTCTCGTCTGGTCCACCGGAAATGGATTTCTTCTTGTTCATTTTTCGTCTGAAAGCTAGCAGCCTACGTCTTGACACAACTGAGCGTTTTCTTGGCGGATGCCGGTTTTCATCCCCCCCTATTACTGTGTTCTTCCCTCCCTTGCGTTTTGCCCGTTGACGAGGTTTCTTCTCAGTCTGCACATCAGCTCGTTTTCTTACTCTACTTGGGATGTTTCCTTGGCTCCCCGACCTTCGCCTCGCCCTCCTAAGTCGTCTGGAAAATTGCACCTCGTAAACTCGACAAAAAATACCTCTCCCCCTCCCCCTACGGAATTTAAAAATCTCAGAACCGCGATTTTCATTTTTGAAATATTACCCCACGCTACAAATTCCACCCTGATTAGCATATGATTTTTATAGAAAAATTCCTGAGCTCCCTGCTACAACGTAATTTGGGTTTATCTCGTCAAGTAGAAAAATACGTTACTGGTCAGACAAACGATTTTGTCGAAATTGTTTATTTTTCTCAGTATCCTCTCTAAGAGAGAAGGGACGGAAAGCTTTAATGGAACTCCGAGGGAAGGCAATTTAACTAGAAAACTCGGCATTTCTAGGGGGCGAAAATTTAGTTTGAACGTCCAGTTACGAGAAGGACTAGGAGGTTTTAGTAAATTGAAACTTTCGATTGAACAGAAAAGGCACTTACTCAGAAATTTCCATCCCCCGCGTATTGGATGCATCGTTATCGGGATTCTCCTCAGGATCCGAACTCTCCCTGTGCGTATCCTCGTTCGAACTAGTAATGGGATTCAAGGTCATCAGGATTTTGTAGCGACCCAACTTCTTTTGCAGGATACAAGCGTTTACAGCATGCCTCAAAGCTCGCGTGACCTGAAATAATTTCCTTATTTACGATCATTTTTTCAAGTTCGTTTCCACTTAATTTTTCCCCTTTTTCTCCAAGGAACATTTTCATTCTTTTTTAAGAAGAAACTTCTGAAAATTGACAATACTAAAGTGTAATGAAAAAACCATAAAACTCTATAACGATAAATTAAACTGGGAAATTTCATAAAGGAAAATTCTATATATATTTCGTAGTTTAATACAAACATAGAATTAACAAGTATTGTGATTAATATGTACGTGTCTCTGATAAAGCCACTTGTTACATTGTCAAAACACACTGATACCTCGATCAATCAAAATTGAATGATAATTTTACTAATCTTCCAAAATTAAAATTTGTCTATTAATTTTCAAACAAATAGAATAATTAATTTCGTAATTAATTATGTAAACATTACTTGAAGTCGTAAATTTTTCTCTCTCCTGTTGTTCTGTTTTAAATAACTAAGAATATCTTTAATAGTCGATCCTTTGCTATCAGTTAAATGAGAGATAGCTGTCAGGATACCTTTCATTAAATCAGGATTCGATGGTTTACCCATATTACAAGAATTATTTGGTTCTGTCTCGTTTACCAAAGAAATTCAAGCCTCACTGTAACCAAGATTTGAACATCACATAGCTTCTCTCTGACATTTTATCGCCACAGAAAATCGATAATTTTCAACGAGACAAAATATTGGATAATTAAGAGAGACATTTACAAATATAAATCTTCTCGCGAATTCGTCAAAACTGCTCTGTTATAACACTTATAACGGAGCGAATTATTCATTTAAGAGCCATCGATCAATCCAGCCACTTGAAGTTGTTAGAGCAATCTCCTTTTGTTTATTTTCACGTTGCTTGGCAGCTTCTTCCGTTTACCGATATTTCACTCGATAAATATCACGCTACACCTGACAGAATAGCGCTGCAATTATTATTTCGCTCCCTTTATTATCTCGAAGACTCGTCACAGTATCTCTTTTAACGTAATCTCTGTAGAAATTAAATTGGTATTTATTATTCACTGTTAATTAAGTAGGAGCATTTTTATATTTAATCCTGTGCTCTGTCAGAATTCGTTACTGAATTTTTTCCTCTTGCTACGTTTTATTCACTAATTTTATATTTTCGTTCCTTTGCCTCTCTTTATCTATTTTATTTAAATCTCTTTAACTCAACTAGTATTGGTTGAATTAAAATTAATTTGGTAGGACTATTCTTATGATTGATTATTTTTAAATTGTTCCTAATCTCGAGCATCGTTAACTCGTTCTCTCATATTCTGTTCTATCGAAATTTCTTTGAGTCGATGAGACTTGGGTAAACTCAAATTAATTTAGCTGGACTATTTTTATGGCTTATAATTTTTCAATCGTTCCTATTTTTCACGTATAATATATACATCATTATCCAATTCTTTCGTTTCCTCTATTTGACAGAATTTCATAAAAACTCTAAATGGACTCAGTTATTCACGACGATATTAAAATTAACGAAGCTGGTAATTGTACGATCCTACGTATCTCGTTTAAAAAACTGCAAATCGTTGTCACTCGGTGTACCTTATTGTCTAATTTGATATTCATGTAGATAAACGTGACGATTTCGTTGAATTTCGTCAAATTAAGGCAACGACATGCAAGCACGCTTGCAAACAAACCAATTTCATCCGCAGCTTCGATTCCTTCCCCATTCAACCCCCATTCAAAGACCCGCACATTTGGCAACGTCCAATTAGCCCAATCGCCCAAATCGCTCCATTTCTTATTCAATTAGAGCTCACACACTAATTTCCCCCTTACCCTGTAATCCTTCAATTTAACAGTATTGTAATTATCAAGAAAATTTCATGCAATAAATAAATAATGCATGTTTAGTATTTTTTGATAATGATTTATTTAAAAAAACATTAATTTTTCCTAATTAGTGGATTTCCTTTACAATGGGATAGTATTTGTAAAATTAAATCAGTTAGAGAGAAACGAATTGGTGCACTAATTTCTCTCCTGCTGTACAACCCTTCGATTCATCGTAATCATCAAGAAACTTTCAAGAATTAAATAAATTTATAAATAACAAATTCAAAATTTCCTTTTCTTTTTTTATGAATTATTAATTTTAACGAGACTAGTATTTTTGACAAAAGAGTAGCAATTGTAAAATGAAATTAGCGAGAGGAAATCATTGGTTAAACCATATAGGTACGTTGAAAGTGGGAGGTTTAGCTAATGAAATGTGGAGGATCAAGATGCACGAACATCAGTTTCTTAGTTAATCTAATAAAGGATAAAGCAGAGATGCTTCGTCCCACGTACCGAGCCCATAATAAATATAATCACTCGTAATACCAATTAAACCCTTTTGAACCCCCACCTGCACTCCTTTAACTCACCATTCATTATATTATAACAAGATAAACTCCTAAGCTGTTTAAGGCTTCCTCCCCCTTACCCACTTTCTTTTACTAAATTTTATAAATAAAATGGGCGAAAAATTCCAAAAGAAAAATTAGACAAATTTTACGAAGGATTGACAAAAGTTTTATTTTTTATTAAAAGTATTAATAAGGAGAGGGGAAGTATACGAACGAGAGGGGGTGGTGGTCCTGTACGAAGCATCGCAATCAAGTTGGCCCACCGGGATTCACCCTTTCGACGATATATAATTAGGTAAGCATCGTAATCGGATTAAGAAGCTGACTGAACCGTCGCTAGACGCTGCCAACATAATCTCAGACCTGGATACGTTAATCCTTGAAAACTGACATAATTATTCACATCGTTCTCCCCCCACCCCTCTCCCTCCTCGTTTATCAACAATAACCATTTATGCACGCATTCATTCATCACATTTGAAAAATTGTTTCACGTTCTCTAGGAGTAAAGATAAATTTTTTTCTCATTGCAGAAGAGATTTTTAATGAACGAGCTGAATTGATGATTGAATCGGGACGAACGTTTGGGGAAGATCAGTCCCGAAACACCATGAAGCAAAGGATGCTACTAGCCCTTGTTAATCTGATCACTTCTTATTCTTCCTTCTTGTAAGTATTTGTATTTCTAAACATTTTAATACTTAATAGACAATATAATTAAGTGTATATAAATGGTACAGTTAAATCTTTTGAGTAGAAAACAATTCTTTTTTAATTATTTGCCATTTAGGTACCACTTTTTTATTGATACTAATTAACATTAATTATGCTATTAAAGATTCGATTGGTTCCCAGCTTTTGGGCTTATAAATAAACAATTTTTTAATCTACTTCATATCTCTCTTCATTTTTATAAACGATCAAACCTTTACTTCATAGTAATTTCCTCGATTTCTAATTTAGCAATGAGTCATACTCGGTCGTATCATAAAATTCGATTCAAATTTTTATCACCCCAGAGTTTACTCAAGTTCATTTCCGGTTCACTGCTCCAATTGACTTGGACACGTGTATATATATATATATTATATCTGGCAAATATAATGCATTTCCTGTGCTCACTGAGATCCGGAGCATTTACCAAAATTGGCAAACTAAATTACAAGCTAGCAAGGGGATCTGCAGAAAATCAATTAAGATTGGTTTAACATTTTCACAAATTTCATCAATAAAATTTAAGTAAACTGTACAGGGCAAAAGGTATTTAAAACTCTAGTAAAGTTATTTGAAGAGTTTTTGGTGAACGGAAAGAGTTAAGTTTAAGATGGAAACTTCCGGTTTCTCCTGAATGGATTAAAACTTGATGAAACGCCATGGAGAAAAACGAACCATTTAAATTGATCCGGAACGTTCGCGTTTCAAGTAGTTTCAAAGCTGAAAGGACAAAACTCAGCGTCTAGAGCGTGAAATAATCCTGGGAAATGGAGTAACAGCTTGGAATATGAATATTGCATCATCGAGAATTCTCAATCATTTAGAAATTAACATAATTCGAGATCAGCTGGATTATTCATTTATATGCATCAACCACTTTTCATGAACATGCATTGTGCCTTTAATATTCTGTCTTACAATTAATAATCCTCCTTATTCGATAATACTAATTAATTATTCCATTCACAAATTTTCCAGCTATCGATATTTATGCTCGTGCCAAGGAAACAAGAAACCAACCTTTTCTACTGTAACACATTGAGAAATTTTTAAATTAGGGATGAAAAATAATGTTACAGTAGAATCCCACGTAAAATGAGATTTTTTAAATAAATTTGTTAATCAGGCTAACAGTTTAAGGGGTAAACTTGAGGAAAGAATGGGAGAGGGATAGGAAAGAGGGAAAGAAGTTAAGAAAACGTGGAAGCTATAATATGTCAGAGAGAAGTACCTTGCACACTTGGCTGAAATGTCGTGGCCCAAATGCTCCTAAGAACTTTTTTCCTGTTTATCGAACCAAAACAAGTTTATATACGCAAATTAATATACAAGCATGCGTATTTCACTCTAAAACACAGCATTTCCAATTACTTTTACCAAATGCGAAGTTTCCTTATTCAAAAAGCAATTTTATCTTATTCGACAAATAATTCAATATTTGATTATAAAAATGTTTATAAAATTCTTCTAAAAAATTCTATATTGTTGTTTTAACAAATTTCTAAGGTGGAATGAAAATAAATGTTGACATAAAGAGGTGGAGGGTGAAGAAATGGACCAATGTTGGTAATTTGCAGGAATGCAGAAGTATCTGGCTAGTTGCAGTAGTATAGATGCGAAATTTTGATGGCGGAAATAACTAAACTAATTGATTCCCGTTACACGAGGGTGAATTAGCGAGTGGATGGAGAAGGTACAGCGATATGGGAGCCTGAGATTAGTCTTGCCAGACTTGGTCCTTAACTGTAACCTAATGTATGCAACGATGACGTTGGGGAGATTCGACTGAATCTGAAGAGCCAATTAGCTGAAAGAGACGAAGACTTGGCATACGGGTCAATTGACAGCAATTGATGAATAACTCACGTGGTTGCTCGACCGAGTTGTCCAATGTATCTCGTATCAACAAAAACCACTACAAACAATGCCACCATGTGACAATCCCCCCCTCCTTGATAATTATTGATACTAATCAGTAGCCATTATAATCTTTTGTTTCTCCAGCCTATATTTTCCTATTTTGCACCATTACCAAATATAACCTCTATTTATCTATATATTTGATATTATTAATATAATATTTATGCACCCAACGCTTTGACAAAACAGAATCACTTATTCCAATCAACGAATCGAGACTAATTATTGAATAATTAATTCCATTTAATCCCACGAAATTATCATACCTTAAATTTACCCTGAAGTTATTACTATATTGTATTAGGCTTTAAATCAGGTATAAGTGCTAGTGTCTGAACAATTTTAAGTATTTTCTACTGAAGCTCTCATCAACTATTTTATCAAATTGTCAGTTTTAATTGAAAATACGTTTGTAAAGGAAACTTTCCAGTATGCCTAACTTCAGGGCTTTAGTACTAGTTTTATTATGAAAGTTGTTTCCTGTCTGACAGTGATGATGAAGCAGAAACGACATTAGTGGAAAACTGGAGTGTGCATTTCTGCACGTTTTACCACCTAACGCTTGATTTATCCACGATCCTTCACCGTTCCTTTATTTCCATTTTTTCTACTTTTCGATCGTTGTTCCCTCATTCTCAACTTTTGTCCTCTCTCAAGGGTGGCCACGTCATTGAAAATGTCAGCCAGGCAGAGGACCCAGAGCAACAATCACAGCAATATCAGCGAATTGTTGGACAATCTGCTTCGTGGCTATGACAACAGTGTCAGGCCTGATTTTGGAGGTCCACCTGCAACAGTGGAAGTGGATATAATGGTTCGCAGTATGGGTCCCATTTCAGAGGTTGATATGGTGAGAAGAAACATATATATACATATATATATATAGGTATAAATTATTTTAAATTATTTTAAATTATATCGACACGTGAGGAGTTGGAAAATGTTCCAGACTTACTCGATGGACTGTTACTTCCGGCAGTCTTGGGTAGACAGGCGTTTGGCATTTCAGGGTGGCAAGGAAACACTGGCCTTGAGCATCTCGATGCTGGCGAAGATCTGGAAACCGGACACTTACTTCTACAACGGCAAGCAGAGTTATCTGCACACGATAACTAGCCCGAACAAGTTCGTCAGGCTTTACCAAGATGGTCGAGTACTTTACAGCTCGAGGTAGGAAGAAGTTTCCCAGTCAAAGGCTCCAAAAGCCTCGTGCGAGTCTGCCTTATTCCTCTTTTCACAAAACTTGCTATCCTCGGTACATGGTCCTTTCCCTCAAAGAGGCCAATTCTTAATTACAACCCTGCAACTATTCTCCCACTCGTATAATTATCAACCTGCGAAATGTTCGCTGTTGGGTGATTACGATTGAAAGTGGAAAAAGCCAGAACTGACGAGACGTAAAATTAAATCCAAGCTTATAACAGGATGCCCCTCGATATGTGATATAGCGTTAATATTTATGGTATTTTTACTCTGGAGAAAAATAGTGTATATATATAGTATATTATATATATATATATATAATGACGGAGGGATTTTTATTATTTTTCTCAAGGTCAAACGAGTTTCTCGGGGTGTCAAGGACGAAAATTGTACGAAAATTGTCCTAGTTGACAAAAGTAGAGTGGAAATTTGTGAAAAGGAGTGGCTTAAGGTCGGATAGTATTAAGGGGGACTAATAGAACCGAGTGTGTAAATAGTACGAGCAACGTGACGGGCAACATCCACGAACAGATTGCGCAGCAGAAGCAATAACATGGGCAGAAACTTCCTTTCCTCTCTCTTCCTCTCGTTTTCCTTCCTTACAACCTCTTCCTCCCCCTCCCTTCCTTCCCCCACCCTAAATCCCACTCGTTTGCCATTTCGTGCCGGGCTACAACTTTACGCTCGCTATTTAAACACCGGAATCGCAATATCTCGTGTCGCCAATACTACTGGAAATGTTCAGCAGTTTATTTCATTGTTATTGATACGTTTGTTCACGTATATAGAAACGAAAGCTCAACAACCATTTCGCTCTCAATATCCTCAGCATTTGCTCCAATCTTCCAGTTTTACCTCATTAATAAAAGTAATCGGGGGTTTTCAATGGTGCTTCATAATTTTCTTAATTATATATTTAAAATAAAAAAATTAGCCGAACGGAATCATGATTATAGCGAAAATTAAGATTTTTCTTAGTCTGACCATACGTGGTCTGTTTCTACTTGAGTGTCGCGCGAAGCGTCGAGTACGACTACTGCGTTTCTTCAAATAACGAAGAAGGGAATTTATTCTTTGCTATGTAGGATGAAATATCGACTAAAAACGTATTGCTTACTCCACTGATTAGAAAACCATGTCTTTATAAGATCAATTAACGATCTTCTTAGATATACAAATCGAAGTAACAACGTTTAGCAGCAAGAAATCGTCATGATTGCAGAAATTGAGATTCTTCGGAGCGTCCGACCATTCGTGGACTATTACTACTTAAATGTCGAACGAAGCATCGAGTACGACTACTGCTTTTTTTTTAACGAGGAAAAAGGGAATAATTCGATACCAGGATGGAATATCGAATGGACAGGAGGGATAGTTTCGAGTCGTTTTACTCGTATCGTATCTTATCTGCGAACGAGCAGACGTCGAACCGATTGGTGGGAATCGAGATTGAAGCTTGCAAGACCGTCGTCGACCCATTTTCGCTTGGCCGCCTCGGGACGCGTTCTGCCAGCAGTCGCCCAACTCGTTCTCTCTTCTTCATCCACTGTTACTCGATCTCCAAGGACCTTTGGAGGACAAAAATCCTCGCTACGTAACGAATTCAAGCATGCAGTATGCACAGGGTGCTTCTGTTACTACTGCAGCCAGACTGTTAGGTTACTTATATATATATATATATATATATATATAGCACTAATAAGTTAATTTTTCTTAAAAACACACATATATCTCCTACTTTTTACTTTACATTCAACCGAGGTTCCATTAAGGCCCAGTCTTGAAATTAAGATATTTTTGTATAGAAAAAAATACACCAACATACACATATTTATAATGTATATAGTTACGAGGGAAAAAAAAGAAAGATTCATGAGTTTTTCTATCAATACAAATCAGAGTCATATATGGAATATCTTATAAGCGAATAATTCGTTTTACGGTTGGAAAGAAATCAAAGGTCCTTTGAAGGATTCCCATGACGGCTGTTCGATTCGCGGGAATAAATAGGTGCTGGATTATTGGGATGGATAGAGTAGGGTGAAGAGGGGGGGGGGGGGGGGGGGGGGATATTGGCAGCAGTTCTGAAAAACAAATCTGCGAACGGCACTGAAACGCGAGTCTGTACATAATACAGAGCTGGAATCCTCCGCTACGTCCTTTTTTTTCAACGAGATAAAGCCCAGAGATATTCCAGCGATTTTCCGCGCTCGGTTGTCCTCGCGACTCCGCCAGAAATCGGACCACGACTTTACTGAACGAGGATATGCAAATAGTCGAAGAACTTTAAATGCCTCGATTGTTTGGGTATTTTATTCCTTCCTGATTGTTAGATTGAGTGTGTGTATATATAGCTCTCTCTCTCTCTCTCTCTCTCTCTCTTTATTTATTTTTCTCACACATACCCACGCACAAATCCATTCACATTTTTTAATCCACCCCCCCCCCCCCTGTAACATTCAAACTACGCAAATACACCTCGCTTAAAAATTACTGATGATATTAACACAACGAAAAAACACGATGGTTCTCGAGGTAAATTATTTATTCATCCGTGAGGAATTAAAAAATTACTGTAGATTGTAAAGAAGAGAACAATTTGAAATGCTTGCTCGTTTGAGAAATATCTTAAAATTTGTTTGTAAATGCCGATGCGAGGGAGGGGTAGATACGATATTTTGTATACGGGAATAAAATGCCTTTCATGGCCGTGTCTCTCCTCGGTTTTAATACGAAATTGCAAAAGTATGCGATATGGCACGGGCCGGAACAACAATTTTATGCGTTCCTGGGGCAAAAGAGGGTGGAAAGGAGATTGCAGATCAGAAATTCTTTCCGCTTCTATCGCCGCGGAAACAGAGACCAAATCGAAATGGAATCCCAGTATTGTAAGAAATTGCATAGCATCACAAACCGATGTCGTTCATTCACGACTCTTTTCGTTCGAGGATCTATACGTGAGAAAAGACACTTCGACCCTATTCAGTGTTTTATAGAAAAAAATATATTTATAGCAAATAAGGTGAGGTATTAGAGAAAATTTTTAAAATTAAAACTTCATTCATCTGCATATTTTTTAGATATCAACTTTTTATGCGTAGGACATTTTTAAATGCAAATGGAAAACATTTTTAAAAAGGTCACATGCAAACAATTGATATCTTTTGTTGTTAATGAGTCAACAAACATTTTCTTACGTTTATGCCTCTGTGCTCTATGGTGTGTTACAAATATCTCACGGTGTACACAAAAAATTCTCAAAAATTATTACTTTCTCGTTAGATCCTTTTAAACAGAAATTTCTCTTAGCAATTTCTTCTGAAAAAAACTGTTGAAGTATTCGAGAAGAATTCTGGTGAGAAAAAAAAATGATTGAAATAGCTACATTATTTCTGCGGCGTGTTGAAAAAACACATATTTTTCTTCAAAGAAACAAAATTGTTCGCAGCTGGAGTTTCATTGTGGCTTGGTAGGAGGAGGGGGGAGGGGGGAGGGGGGAGGGGGGGGGGTAGGATAGGAAGAAGAATTTAATTAAATTTGTAGCAAATGGCATTGATGCAGCGGTGAATCGGAGGCCGGCCTCAGACTGAAAGCTTAATTGCCAAAATTCGACGCCGGAAGCGTTTAACTAGTGAAAAGAGCCGCCGGAAGTTCAAAAAGAGCGCGGAAAGTCGTCGGCTCAACTGGATAAATCCGTTCTTTGTTTTCCAATGGCGAACCTTCTTAATCCACTCGTCTAATTCGCTCGAAAACTTTATATCGGAAAAAGTCTTTTTATAACGTCACAATGTTATATTAAAGAAAAAATAGTGAGAAAATCTGAGAGTGATTTAAATTTTTAGGTACCGCAATATGATAGCAAAAAGTTTCTTCATGGCTCTTACTTTTTTTTTGAGTTCTTGGACAATGTGTTAAATCCATAGAATATCTTTTCCTCGAGGATGAGACTCTTCAGGGTTAAAAGCTCATCAGGTATTACCGAATCGACGGTGAGAAACAGGTTCGTAGGGGGGTAAACTGTTGGTTCCACAGGCTCGAAAGCTTCGAAGCCACGAAATGACAGGAGAAAAATACCGTTGGTCAATTGAGCGCAGCCAATTTCACGTTAAACGTCGCCAATCTCTGCGGACCAGCCAACCACCGTACTTACGAATCTATACGTGACTCGATTTTTTTTTTCACCCTACCATCAAATCCTCTTGATCCTTTTTCTCGCTTATCTCGATCTTCTCTCGTCTCCTTCAAAATCATTACGCACTTCCTGTTTACAGGCTTACGATAAAGGCCGGCTGTCCCATGAATCTCGAGGATTTCCCCATGGATACTCAAAGATGCCCTCTCAAATTTGGAAGCTGTGAGTTTTTTTTTTCATAATGATAATTTAGAACAAATAATTACTCGAAACATTTTTCTTTTCAAATTTAAGAATCTATTGAAATTTTACAACTTTTTATTTTATAAGGAAATCTACAGAGTTTTATAGGGAATGAAGATATTATTGTGTTTGGCTTGAGCATAAAAAAGAAAATAATAAAAAATGAAGTTTCTATAAGAAATAATTCTTCCTAGAAATTTTTTTATTTTCCAGATTTGTAAATGCATTGAAATTTTACGAAATTTTATCTTGTAAATAAATCTAAATCCTTGTATAACCAAGGAAGGTCTTTGGTATTTGATTTCGGTGTTGAAAGGAGAGTGGGGAAAAATTGAGTTTATTTCACGAATGATTAATCACGAGCAAACAAAATTAACGCATTGAAGGAACCTTGGTGAGCGTGATTCGAGCGAATTTGTTATTTCCTCGCTTAAAAAGGATAACGAGTGCCGGGTTTCCATCCCCAGAGATATTTACGTCTTTGTAAGCACTTGGGTAAGAAGATTCTCGGTTGAGGAGGTAACCGGAGGCAGATTTATTTGCTCCACGAATGAGATGGAGCTTCGAAAGGGAAGGGATAGGGATGAGGAAAAAAAATACATCGTTCTCCCATCGGAAGCTCGAATTAAAATGGATCGATCATCCCTCTCACGAGTGTAAATTATTTTTTCTCCTCTCCCCCCTTGAAATCAATGTTAATTCAATCGAATTTAACGTTGATTAGTTAATAAATTAATTATAACCACGCCCCTTAAATAAAATTAATATTCTACATTTTCTCTCTTAACAATATAATTTAAAAAACACCCAGCAATGAATCCAAGAGTTTTGATCGATTATCTATTTATTTCAGTCGGATACACGACGCGAGATGTGATCGATTATCTATTTATTTCAGTCGGATACACGACGCGAGATGTGATCTACAGGTGGAACAGCAAACGGCAAGTGGCGATTGCGGAGGATATGAAACTCTCGCAGTTCGATTTGGTGGCAAATCCGACAGCGAATCACTCAATGGCACCTACAATATCGCACAGTAAGCGTAATATTGGAACAATAAATTTCACCCTTTATCTCCATTATAATTGACATTTTCCAACAAAAATTTCAATTAATTGTAATAAAAAACTAATCATCCATATGCAATAAATATAAACCCTATTAAATTATTATTTATTAAAATTACAAAACGTTGATTAAAGAAACGATTAATATTAATGCTGAAGAGTACCATTGTGTGAAAAAGGGGTGGAAAAAATATAAATTAAACTGTTGATCGATAAAAATGGTGAATAATGACGAGGGATGAATTTCGTATACAAAAGGATGAGGTACACATTGTTTTCCACTGAAGGGGTGAAACGGCCTCGACAGTTGTGCTAATTCAATTTTTTCCTAATGGCATTGCATTGCTGCAAGAAGTACAGAAATGTAGGAGAGCAGCTGGGACCATGGGAATAATTGAGTAAATTCAAGCTGTTTCCCTCTCTAACGATATTCCACCCCTCCTCTCTTTTTCACCAACCCCGTAGCTTTTCCAACGCACTCAGGAATCGAGAGCATAACTTTGAGCAGTTTTGCATCATTCCTAACAAGATCCTCTCGATCGTTGCAAGAAGCCAAACTGGCTGCTTAAGCCGATTAATGAAAATGACATTTTCCAAGAACTCGAATCGCTAATTATCCAAGATAAATTCGTCAATCGTGCTAAACCTCGTTAATTAAAATCCTTCGCGAAATTTTCTTACTTTGCTGCTGCGGAAGAAGCAAAAAGTCTATATATATATATATATATATATATATATATATATATATATACGTAAACTGCACATTTTCTCGAAAATTTAATTACTTAACGATTTTCAAATAGAATTTATCGATAATTAGCAAGAGACGACTGAATAATTCAGAGAGATTATAATTAAGATACGAGGGAAAAAGAAAGAGAGGGGGGTGAGATGAGTCTAGCAAGAAGTTTAAAATCAGACGAAGGGAGAAAAATAGCTCCATCGAAATAATAAAACGAGGGGTTTGTCGCGTGACGAAGCGTAATAATTAAACATCCGATTTATTCGAGGAATTTTCCTGGGATCGATTAAGATTCAATTAAAGACTGGAGGATCGTTCTGGAATAAGAATTATTTTTCGAGACGATATATGGGACGAAAATCTTTATGGCTGGTAGTTTTCGCGAGGAAAAAAAGGGGTTGAATTATGGATAGAGGGGGGGGGGGGATGAGTAGAAAAAAAAGGAAGAAAAGTATGGATGCAATTAGACGTCGTTTCTTCTCGCGAAGTTTTATTCGAGTAGCTGTTATTCCAGTCGTTTTCCCACCCTTAATCCCCTACCCCTCCCCCCTATCCCCTCTCCACGTGATTTTTTTTCAACGGTACAGCCTTCCCTGATCTCAAGATGACGAGCAAAAAGTCCATGACACTCGCGAGAAACTTTCCCTCGCTGTTTCGTCGTCAAACTTTATATAACTGTCGCCATTCACGAATTACAAATGAATTTTAATCAACGCCTCGTCCCTAGACACCTACCACTTCCCTTCCCCTTTTACCTCCCGTTCGATAAATTAATTCAATTTTTATGATAAATTGTATTAAAAATTACTATTCCAACTTTGGTCAATTTAATCGTGATAAATAATTATTTACAATATAAACATTTTAAGTGCTATATTTTTTTTTATTCATGAAAAAAATGTATAAAAATAAAAGTGTCCTACGTGTGTCGAAATCAGAGGAGTACTCGATGCTGCTGGTCTCTTTTCACCTTCAGAGGCACATGGGAAACTTCCTGATCCAAGTGTACGGACCTTGCGTCCTGCTCGTTGTCTTATCCTGGGTCTCCTTCTGGCTCAACAGAGAGGCCACTGCTGACCGAGTTTCCTTGGGTAAAAAAGTCGATAATTAATTAATAACGCTAAAGGATCCTCCGGGGGATAACAGGAATAATGGAGATTTTTTATTGTTTAGGAATCACGACGGTCCTGACGATGACGTTTTTGGGTCTCGAAGCGAGAACGGATCTACCCAAGGTGCCCTACCCCACTGCCCTCGACTTTTTCGTATTTCTCTCCTTCGCATTTATTTTCGCCACTATCATACAATTCGCAGTAGTACACTACTTCACCAAATATGGATCCGGAGAATGCTACTTTGGCTCTGATATGAGCGATACCGAAAGTTCCAGTGATGACGATGACCTTGGCCATCGAGCAATCAGGAAAGAAACGGTATTTTTGTGCAATTTCTTGAACTGTAGGAAAATTATTTCTAAAATGTTTCGTAGTCTTGGACATTCAGTTTTTGTATTTTTATTGGATAATTTGGTGATACTCTTAATATTTATTCTTCAACTGTATCACATAATGGGAATAGTAAAATTAAAGCCTTGATTACACTACTGTATTCGAGTTAAGATTTCACTATACACTGGTTAACCTTATCCAGTATTTTTAATAAGCATTCTTAAGGTAGAGTATAAATTTTCATTTTTTTAATTTTAAGCTAAATGGTAAGAATAAAAAAGGGACAAGTTTAAATATGGTTCAATTATTAAATAAATAATTAATGACATAAAATATGTTAGATAAAACGTTTTGAATATAAACTAAACAAATTTTATTATTATAATTTATTATCGAGCATTTTCAAATTTCTTTACAGGGTCGAAGGAAAAGTTCTTCGGGGGGCTCGAAGAGCAAAGGAGCGAAAAATTTCACGCTGAACGGTGATGGATTGATAGAGGTGATACCATTATCGGCCATCCCGGAACCAGAGAGCAACCGAATGTCGAGGGACTTCCGGCATCATTGGCAATTATCGTGTGTGCCCTGCAGCCCCCCACCAGTCCAAACGACGCCGCCCAGAAGAAAAGTCTCGTCTTCCTGTTCCGCGACAAGGAGACGTCGCCGAAGGACTCCCAGATACAATTCCGTCTCGAAAATTGACCGTGCTAGCCGCGTGGTCTTCCCACTTTTCTTCCTCACCATCAACCTCTTCTACTGGTATGCATACTTGTCCAGAAGTGAAAGAATCAATTATCACCCCTCGGTGTGAAGACTCCTCGCATTAAATTAACTAATAATAATAAATTGTTCATAGAGAAGTTGGTTGAACTGTTCTTTAATTTATTATTTATAAAGTATAATTATTTTTTAATGAAATTGAAAAATAGTTAAAATGGGGAAAAGATCTGTGGATAATCTGCATCTACTCGTTTGTAAAAAAAATGAACTATCACTCCTTAGTTTAAAGACTCCTCGATATTTTTTAATTATATACAATTTATTCTTTGGAGGAATTTTTTTAATTATACTGATTCACTCGGTTGGAGAATTTTCACATTATTGGAGAAAAATTCCTCTTTATTATTATTGCTGATCTTGAGAATTTTCTGTTCTCTTACATCTGGAATGTAAGACAGGATGCATGTAAGTCATTGGTCCACTGAAAACAAATTCCTGCGAGCTTAGACAAATTACATGTAAGTACTTAAGCTAAATTGTTGAGAGATTTCTGCCATAGTATAAAAAATTCACATTCAAATTATCTTTTAAACATAGGATGTAAGAAAAATAATATACATATAATATATATACATATACATATATATTTATTTATTTATTTATAAAGAGTGAGTTTAATCGATGGCATAAAGTTTGCGAAATGGTAAATGGAAACTCGAATTTACTCTTGTAGAACCTGCCATTATTATTTTGGATAAAAAACGCAAATTTTCCAATGAGAGCTACGTAGTGCGCGTAGAAAGGACAATAAATTCAATGGAGCTTCAGTTGTTTATAATATGAAATAATAGTTGTATTGCATGTTAATCAAAGTCCAACATTTACATTTTTGTTTCGTCCATTTGTGTTACTTCACAAAATGTTCGAAAACGATTAACAAATATGCTGCCGAATAATTGTAACAAAATACTACAAGGGTGTATTAGATGTGTACAAAATTTAAATATATTGTTTCCAGGAAAAATTTCAGTCTTGTTTATTATATTTGGTCTATATTATCGATAATATATCATTTATGTTTATAAGTGATAATTTATTTGTTGTTTATAAAATATATTTGTAATCGATACGAAATGTTCAATCGAACTCGTATGACATTCTTGTATATAAGATTTTTGGGGGCTTTCAGGGAGGACATAATATTTGGGGGTGGTAATTACAAATGTTTATAAACTTTCTGCAACTAAGTAGAATACTGGCAAGTTTTCAACCCGTTTAGACCACTCTGAAGAAATCCGGTTCCACCCTCGCAAGGATAATTTACTGAGGGAACCCTTATAGAACACCTTAGTGTGTCACCTTCGATTAAACTTTGTATTTCTTTTATACAATAATGAAAAATTTCCAAGTCACATATGATCAGTTATATCTCTTAGTGGATTTATTGATGCAAATTTCTGTCTGCTAAAAAATATACTGAGAGGAGCTTTAAATAATTAAATATGAAATTCTCTAAATTCATAAGAAATTTTATTTTAGAATAAAATTATTTAATAACTCATATAAATCATAGATATTCATAATTATTTAATAAAAATCGCATAAATGTACAATATATTACTAGATTGCTTGTTTTAGTCTACCACTTTTTTGTCATGGAATAGTTTTTTAATATGCGAAAATCAAAATGCAATGTATTCACTTATACTATCAAAACCAGCAATCTAACAATGCAGCATTTATAAATACTTATAAAGTACATTTATCTGAATTATAATTATAACAATATATAATGCTGTTTCTTATTATAGCATATGTATCTTTCTCATCTTTCATTTTTTCAATAGAATTCTATTATTTGGCATATCAAATAAAGCATACATCATATTTATGCTCATCATTATTTTTCAATATATCTTCAAAACACTTAAAAAGTTTTTAACATATCGTATTCATAAGGATGTCCGTAGTATTGTTTTCGGAATATCTACGCCACTGCTTTTGCTTCTGGTAAAAAGCTTTCCCAATATTTTATTAATTGATTCTGATGCTGTAGCATAGACTCCAAATACTCAGTTAATTGCTTCTTAAATTCTTCTACTCTAGTTATTTCAAAACGTTCGACTTCTCTCTTGATCATTTCTGAAATATTATCAAATTCTTCTTGTCCTCTGTCAACCTTCGCTTCCCATTCTAATACTTCAGTAGCCGCTTGGCCTGTTTTATCAGTACGACCCGACTGTTCCAATCTTGCTTTTTGCTCTCGTTTTTTATTTAAAATCATTTGTGCATGTTGCCAATTTTGAAACACTTTAACTCGCTCGTGAAATACATCCTGTGAATAATTTTTAATTAAAAACGTGTTTTCTTATATACACTACACTTACGTGAGTTATGAAAAATATCAACATACTTTAATAGCTCCAATTAAGGCAACATAATCTCTTAACATTTCACCAAATTGATAAAGATCGCTATTACTTTGTGCTTTTCGGACCACTTCTACTTTCTCTAAAGTTTCAGCTAATTGTGCTAATGCTCTACCAAGTGAAGCACCAGACTCTCCATGACCGAGAACCGCAATTGATTTTGCTGTAGCGCCAGTACAATTCGCCAATTCTCTCCTTTGATATGTTAAAGTTTCAACAGCAGATTGGAGAGCGCGCAATTGCGTGTCCAAGGAATCTATTTGAGATGTTTTTTCTTCAAACCACTGTAAAGACATTTAAATATTTTACAAATTATGGTATTTAAACATTTTCTTATAATAGGCTGTAGTTGTCACACGTATTTGCAACTTGTAATTATCGACTGTTCTAAAATTGCCAAAGAGTAATGTTGCATGAAAGTAAAAAGAACATACCTTACCCTCCTATTGATAGCAACAAAAAATTAATTCACAATTTTTCATAATAAATGCATGCAATTGGAAATAGAGATATAAAGATTATGCTATAAATATATTACCGTATCATTTTCATCCATTTTGTAAGTGATTTTGTTAACTGTTTCTCCCACTTTATTAAAGAGTCTCATTACTCCTGCACCACTCAAAGCAGATGTATTCGTAGCTTTAGGTAACTCCATATCTAATAATGGTAACGAATTACATATATCACAATCTCTTTTTCTTAGTTCATTTTTGCAAAATTGATGTCGAAAGTACCTGCTTCCAAAAATTCTCTAAAATCAGGATCAATGCTAAGTGTTGGGTGTGCTGCTGTTCGGTTTAAATATCTTTCAAGAGCAGCCCTGCGACGTTCAATAAATTCAGAACCTGAATTTTGATCTTGATTTTTATCCCCAGACATTTTTATTTTTGTTGTTCCTAATAAATATGAAAATTAATTTCAGCTAGCTTCATGAAAGTAAATATATATATATATATATAAATAGCAATATTTACCAATAACACTTTTCTCTGGTGCTGGTGGAATTATTCTTCCATTACGAAGATACTTTTCTGTTAGTTTATCATGAAGCCCAAGGAAATCACTAAATCGTCTAATAACACTAAAGCTTCTTTTTCTAAATATGGGCATATTAGTTCTTGTTTCAACCCTATAAGCAACATAAGCTCCCATACCATCACCAATTTTCTGAGGCGATGTAACCGTTACCCTTAAAAATGCATCTGAAGCATTATTTGACACCTGCAAAAAGAATGATAATTTGTTAATCTTTTGTTTGAAAGATTTTTACATATGTTTAAAAAGTTAAATATAGTATAACATACTTCTTCTGAAGGTGGTAATCTTATACTAGTAGATAATACATCTGTGTTATCATTAATTGGAACATCTTGAAGATCATCAGTATCATCGCTCATTGGCCCTAACTGTGGACTTAAAGGACCGGGAACAGGACTTGAAACTGATGAAAAAGAATTATCATCAGCTGTATCTCTTAAGGTTAATTTGGGTAATTCAGCCTGTACAGACTTAATGCCATTGTATGGAGATAAATCTTCAGATTGATACTGATCCTACAGAAAGAAATAATGTACTCAAAAAGGATATTAGCTAATAATTATATTTAACGAATTTTAGCAATCAGCTTTGTTCGAGGTCGCAAGTAGCCATAACATATCGGCCTCTTTGGAGGTTAATTCTTATTCTATACAGATGAAATATAAAGTCCTTTCAAATACCTGAAGCGCAGATGCAAAAATGTCATCATCGTCGTCTTTAAATTCATTATTTTTTGAATCATTGGTGTTTAGAACTGACGATTCTTGCATATCAGCCATCTTTCAAAGTCCTGTCAATTTGTGATAGCCCGGGATCGGCCCCCTTTAAAGTACTTGTCTTGTATGAACTAATACTGAAAAAGTCTGAAACAGTCAGCGCTGCCAACTCCGCTATGTTGAATTATACTGCGCTGTATAGTAAGTGGCTATCGCATCGTCTAAATCGGGCTCCTGCTAGAGTGCTAGAAGTGAGTGCTCACTGAGCACCCGTATCTGATTGGTGAAACCCAAACTTACAACCAATCAGATGCGATAGCTCAGTCGTGAGTTCTGCTAGCATTAGCAGAAAGTTGCTACACCTTTGCACTTTCTGCACTTTTTACGGTATCAATTTACAAAAAAAATTATCGTAATCGTACGTCGGTAAGGTCGGTATTTTACGATTGAGATATTTGAGATTTGAGAATTGAAAATAGCTTAAATAGTGCCTGCTGGTGCCTACACTGCCTACCTACTGGTGCCTGCTGGTGCCTACTGCCTGGTGAAAACCTGGTGTCTGGAGTGTAGGCTGGAGGATAAAGAAACTCAAACGTTCCTAACCTTAAGCATTTAGCAATTTTTAATTCGATAAGAAAAAGTTTATTTTTTTTTACTTATATTATTTACAGAGCGTTGAATAAAAATGTCGCAGGACTCAGACGTTCACATCAGTTATGAAGATCAACAGAAGATTAATAAGTTTGCTAGGCAAAATGCAAAAATGGAAGATTATAAACAAGAGCTTAAAATTAAAGAGGTGTGTATGATCTATTTACCTTCTAATAGAACTACATACTTACGTGCTATTAATATTCCCTTTTTTATAGAATGAGTTAAAAAGTTTAGAAGATGCTTGTGATGAATTGGCTTTGGCGGATGATGATGTCACTGTCCCATATAGGTATGGTGAGGTATTCGTTTATCAGGATCTGGAAAAAACACAGGTATGCATTAAGTACAACTCTATTTTATGTCTAATAATAATAAAATAATTTTTATTTTAGAATTGTTTAGAGGATGCTAAAAAAAGGAAAAAAGCAGAAATAAAAAGTTTAGAATGTAAGTGTACAGATTTAAAAGCTATGATGAGCGATTTAAAAACACAATTATATGCAAAATTTGGAAGCCATATAAATTTGGAAGCTGAGGAAGATTGAAAGAGAATTTTTCCAATGCTGCAAGGTTTATACATTTCAATTGTGTTTTTACAAAATAAATATGCAAACTAATTTATAACATAATTAAATTAATAAATTTTGTTAACATCATATAAATGTTCATTATAGCTTTAATAAAAACAATATTTCATTGATCTCATTTATACTTATATTTATTATTTCTTATCTTCTAACATACCAAAGTACATATAAATACTATTTTGGAATAGTTAAAAATAGAGAGAGCCTGGCTTCAATTAGCCGTGCTAAATAGCACCAATGAATTTGGAAATCTGCCAGTTACATCCCTTTCATTGGACATTGATTGTATTTCGATACTTTAATGATTTTAAACATTTATTTCTATACTATATAATACTAAGTTCAATTTATAATCCTGATGCATACGAATTGCTCATTAACACTAAATTAGAGATCCATAGTACCTACTTCTCTATTAGTAGGTATTGCATAGTTTCTATCTTCTCTTTAACACATTCTACTTAAGATAATTTTAGTTACAACAGACCGAGACCTCTTAGTATACAAGGTATCTCGGTAGTCAGCAGTACTACACTTTCTTCCTATAAGAAAGATTTAAACTCATTTCGCTTAATTTACCTTAAGCGAGATTTATACATTAAAAATATGGATACAGCAAAGCAGCTCATATTGACATTAAAAGAAAATAATAGGTCTCACGTGGGATATGGATTGCAAAAAGAGTGCGAAGCTTTAGTGGGACATATTTTGCAAAACATGACTAAATCAGATTTACCATCGTTGGAACGAGACGAAAAAAATGAAGATGACTGCTTGAGATACAGAGAAGAAGGTAATTCAAATACAATTATTTCTTTATCATTTTCTTTAAATACGAAATAATCCGAATCGAATTCGAATACTGTATGCATTGTTTGTATGTTACCAAATTAGGGAACCAGCAATTTGTAATGGGTTATGAAGATGAAGCTATAGAGAGCTATACTCGTAGCTTGGCTTACGCTGTCAATGAAGAAATGATGGCATACGCACACGCAAATAGATCTGCGGCTTTATATAAAAAGAAAATGTTTAGAGAATGCTTAATTGATTTGGATGCTGCATTGTCTCTGGGATATCCTGCAGAAAAAAGGAAAAAATTATTGGAAAGAGGTAGGAAGGCGCTGGCAGAAATAAAGAAATCTTTGTACATAGTTGAAAAGGATCCTACTGCTATTGACGAAGCTGATCAGATTAATGTAATTATCAATACTGACCCAAGCTTCAACCGGAAGGAAACCAATGATCTTTATGACATCGAGAAAAAAACTCATGAAAGCACAAACGATGAATATATTTGTTTCAAGCAAGGAATCGACTCTTCGAAGGACTCGAAGAAACCAAGGTATCTGGAGGATGAGGGTGTATTAAAATTGGCAAATGGCCCGAGTAAAGAGGCACCAGCTGCAAGCGAAGGAATGAAAATCGTATTTTCTGAAGAATATGGTCGACATTTCGTCGCAACTATGAGATTTAATCCTGGGGATATAGTGACCATAGAGGACCCTTATGCACATGTCATTTACGAAGAACGGTATAATTGGGTATAATGAATATTATTCTATATATATTCGTCACCTTTACCCAACATTCTTTCTAGATTCTATACACACTGTCATCATTGTTTAGCGAGAAGCTACAATCTTATTCCATGCACAAAGTGTCCAATAGCTCAATACTGTTCTGAAAAATGCAGGGATTTAGCTTGGAAAGTGGCTCACGAATTGGAATGTCCAATCTGGTCTTTATTGACGAATCTATTGAATATTGATAAAGATAAGATAAGAATACTGACTAAAATAATTAGGCTTTTAATTGTAATAACGGAGAAAGGTAAAAGAATTGACGAGTTACGAAAAGATATGGCTATAGCAGAATCCAATTCAGGTATAAACGATGAGTATAAGCAAAGCGTGCAATAGACTGAATTTTTATTTAATAGAAACAAACGAACAATTTGCAGATAATAGAACCGCAGGGTTTACGGATGAAGGTATATTCGATAGCTTTAGTGCACGATGTGCTTTAAGTCTTGCTACTAATATGACAACGAGACCACTTATCGGTATCAGCGCATTCGCTTGCATTTCCGCACTCGCTTCTGTCCTTTTAGCTACGCAAACTAATTTCTTTGGTACACAATTTCAAATGTCTCAGCTCAGCATCAATGATCAGGCAAATTTTCGATTTTGCGGCAGCATTATGTTTCGGGCTTGCGTTATCATGTCCTCTAACTGTTTCTCTGTAAGTCTATCTATATTCTCTCTCAGCTCTATAATACTATATAATACATTAAACATACATCTACTCTGTAAGTATGTTTTTGACATGATTTGATGATATAAGAGATGATTACAGCGTTATATACATTAATTATAATACGAATGTTTGCATATTTTTGTAAATTTCCAGGTACAACAGGAGCCAGGAATTAAGTCGGGTTCGGGACTTTACATAACTCACAGCTTGTATAATCATTCTTGTGCCCCGAACACTTTCAGGCACTTTGAAGGTTTGACCATGGTTACACGTGCATTGCAGACCATTTCTCCAGGGGAACAAATCTTCACCAGTTATGGCGCTGGATATGCGTATATGTCACGCTCTGAAAGAAGGAAGAAGATAATGGAAGATTATTTTTTCAATTGTCAATGTCATGCTTGTAAAAATAACTGGCCTACGTACAACGATATTTTAAAGAAACATATTGGCTCAATATCAAAAAACAAGCCACTCGTCGAGCAATTAAAACCTTTCAAAAAGAGATTGCTTAAAAATATGTATGATATTGATGCTGTAAAAAATGTTCTTACTATTTTGTACGACGAGACCACCCAGCCATGTGAAGAAATTGTGCACGCTGAACAATACCTGAAAAGCTATTATTTAGGTAAATTTAAATGATTACTTTAAAAAATTGGTTTGGCCTATAGTGCTTTGCGCTTACCTGCTTTCGTTTTATATAATATTTTATCCCTTACTGCTACTTTCCTTCCATTGCTGACTTTTATTTAGCTCTTACATTTATTTGCAATCTTTATTAACCTTGCTGGCTTTAAGCGCTGATTTTAACATCTTAAACGGTACGTTGAACACTTAAAATTTCATTGTTGCAGAGCCCGAACATAATTAATTGTTTATTCATTTTTATAGATCCTTGAACTTTACTTTTCAACATTGGAAAACAGAAACCAACTGTTCGATATTTTTACAAATTTTTATTGAAGTAATACATATAGCATTATTATATTGTTTTGTATATTAAATGTGTTCATGACCAACTCTTGATACTGTTTAGAAATATGTGCAATGGTTTACTACACAAACATTGTGTATTGACATTTACAAGTTAACTTCTACATTACGAACATCACATAATCCTACATGATGATTACCTATAGGTAATCAATAAGCAGACAAAGTTTATTCAGGGAATATTTGTGATATCTGATTGTATAATATTTACCTTATCTATAATTATATATATATATAT
The DNA here is from genome assembly GCF_024137725.1 of Prorops nasuta. Lineage (NCBI taxonomy): Eukaryota > Metazoa > Arthropoda > Insecta > Hymenoptera > Bethylidae > Prorops > Prorops nasuta. The sequence goes on from NW_027116808.1 coordinate 2,798,862, forward strand.
ATATATATATATTTTATTGTTTAAATGGTTAGCGATGAGAAGATTAATTTGTTCAATATTATCGAAGGGATATGCAAAATGTAAGTTTAAATAAAAAAGATCTTATGAGTAGCGCATAAAAGCATTCTTTCCTCTTGAAGGAAGCGAGTAAAAAGTTGTAATTGCAATTGATGGTATAATTATAAAAGTTTTTTTCACAAACTTTAAATAGGAGATGAATGTGAAATCAAATTGTACGAATCTTAAATGAATCTGATTAAGTCTATATAAAACAAATTGAAATTTAATTTAATTTCGACCGACATTTGGAAAAGCAGCAAACAGTGGAGCAGATGTGGCGGAAGGTGTTTGTTGCTCGCCGATGTTTTTTAGTAAATTGCCTTGCAAAAGGCTGTCAAGCGCCTTTTGAACCGTCGGATCGTTTAATAAGGGAGACGGCGTCATTCCAGTAGCAGTTGAGGTTGCGGGTGCGGTAGAGGTTGATGCTGCTGGCATACGATGAATTCATGAGGTATAAAACTTTATTATCAGCAATAAATTAATGCCGATTTTCGTTCGCTTTGTAAGATTGCTTCTTCACGGCTTTCACTACACTACGCGTTTGTTATTCAAAGCGTACGAATTTCGTTTGGCATGCATCATTAGATCATTTATGTCGCTCAATACAAAAAAGATGTACTGTGCGAACTGCGTGAAAATTTTTTAAAAAACGCGATCAACCTGCATAAAATGGGATAACTAATTTAAGTCTGTTTTTTTGGATTTATTCAATGTTTAATCAATTTTCCGTCATAGTTTATTAGTAGCGTAATATCACGGAATATATTAAACTAAAGAATGGAGCTGCACATAGGCATATCTTAAAAAGAAATTCTTAGTATACCTGTACATAGTTTTTACCTGTTCCCCATGTAGTTGCAGGTGCAGAAACTGGAACTGGATTTGGTGCTGGAACTGGACTTGGTACTGCCGCGTTGGAATTTGTTTTGTTGCTATTTAAAATATTAAGTATTCTTGATTGTAGTTCTGCTTGTTTGGGATCACTGACGGGCAATGTAGTTGATGGCAAATCCTTCACATCCCCCAATTCCGTTTGGACTTGTTCTTCGCGTTTTATCTCAAGATATTTGAGAAGTCTGTCATATTGAAGAACGGTAAGTTGATGATTATCAGCTAGCATATTTAAAAGAACTTGTATTGCATCCGGGTGTCGTCCACTCGCTAAGGTTGTATTTAAAGGAATGGGACGTCCGCCTGCTTTATAATTTGCGAAATCTCGAGATATCAAGTTAATCGCATCCTCCATTGGCATGTTTCTATGCTCTAATGTTAAAGACGGATTAATTCAACATTTTCGGATATTAAGCAGTTTTATTAAAATACTTTTAGTTTATATTACCTTGTGGTAGACCATGAAGTATATTCAAAGTAAGAGAGCGATGCTCCTGATGTGTTGGCGTAACCACAACTGCATACAAACATCCACGGCTAGCAATATTTCCTAACACTCTTCTTAACAGGACATCATCATTTGGAAATAATAAATCAACCATTAAACCAAGCTTTTTTAAACGTATTTCAATTGATTCAGCATATTCCCTGTAATGAATAATTAAAAGTTTCTTCTTCACTTTGTAGTAGCAATAGCCACAAGACGGAATAACAATGTTACTTACGTTAGTCCTTTGTTTACAACTATTATTTCACAATCATTCTTTTCTGGAACAGCAGGAGCGTAATCTGGTGCAGCAACAGCATTGCTAAGGAGAATAAAGAAACAATTGAAGATAGAAAATAGATCAAGACAATTCTACTGTTTTATAGCTTAACTTACTTGAAGCCTAAATTCATATCTCTTGGGTTGAGAGCTGGACCACGCTCAAAACGTTTTCCAACCTCGGTAATTGGTTCTCTATTAAAATTGCCACGAATTCTATCATTAGACTTATTAAGATCCCACCCCCCACTGATATTATCATCCATACGTGGACCCCTGTTTAGCGGACTACGTTCTCTAAAGTTATTTGGCGCATTATTATCCTTGTTTTTATTTCTGTTTTTACCACCTCTAGTTCCTCTCCGACTGTTTTGTCCAGATTGTGGTCCACCAGGTGGACCACCTTGTATTTGATTATTAGGATTACCAAAATTTCTCAATTGATTTCCTGCAGGCCTGTTTAAATTACCTCCCTGATTAAAAGGAGCATTATTGTTCCTAATAGAATTTCCCTGTCCAAACTGATTATTCGGGCCTCTGTTTTGATTAGTATTGTTAAACATTTCATTTGAATCATTACGGTTTTCTGCTTGACCAGCAAACCGATCATTAAAATTGCCTTTATTGGCATTCCCTTCAAAAAAATCACTTCCTTTACCTTGGTTAGGTGGAATATCTTTTTGAATATTAATTAATGGTTCGTCATTTGTAAAATCTTGATCCATAGAATTAAAATTTTGACTTCCTCCATCAAAACTTTGATTTCTATTGTTGAAAGAATTGTTTGCACTATTGTTGAACTGGTTATTTCCTGGAGGGAACTGGTTGTTGGACCCTATTGGAGACCTTCCTAACATGGAAGTGTTAGACATTGATCCGCTTGTGGAAATCATATTATTTTGGGGACCACCTGCTTGAGAGTCTTTTTTAGCTGGCTTAACATCTGTGATGTTAGATAAATATAAATTTAATATGCTAATTACATAGTTCTTGTATTTTAATTATTAAAAACTTACCTATTCGTCTGCCTTTAAACATAGCCCCATTTTCATGCTGGATGGCATTTTTGGCTGCCTGCTCATCGTCAAATTGAACAAAACCGAATCCACGATTGATCAATGATCCAACAACTGTCCCATATTTAGAAAAATGACTTTCTAGATCGAGCTTTGAAATTTCTTCTGTCTGTATATGTCCGACAAAAATACGACTGCTAGCAGTGGCTGGATCTTTTAAAAGCCGGACACTCGTCATATCAGGTCTTGTATACGACATATTTGTTGGCGATTACGGCAATTGCTATAAAGAAAAATTTATCGAGGTTATGTTGAATAAAGCATTTTATATTAGACTTGCCAATAAAGCTTGGTTAACATTGATGTTAACTTCAGAAAAATATTTTCTGATACTTTAATTACTTTTTGTATTAAAATAGTAAAATCGTTTTCATATAACCACATACATCTGCTGAATACCAAACAAATGCTAGTTGTTTAAAAGTACAAATACCAATGGTATTTAACGAATGGTACTACATACAGAATCTTGTTGTGTAAAGTGTAAACTATCGATGACCGTTTTAAAGCTTACTATCAATACTGAAATTCCGTGGATATATTACGATTCACCACGTCTACTGCCCATTGGGCACATTTATTTCACAGTCCACACTATTTCACACAATCCTCGATTCAGCTGCATGCAATTCAAACGAACCAAACACAACTCAAAGCTTTTTTCTCTTCTACTTCTCTGATTCTACCATTCAGGTAGAAGATAGATATATACAGAGTACGTCACATACATACAACCCATTGCATGTACAATCACAAAAGCAAACGAGTATAGGAGTAGAGTACTACTTAACCCAATACAACTCTAGTTTACTTGACTTAGAGCTTAGCTATTACCATTTACCATTACAATACTACCTTCTCTACTTCTGTTGTTATCACTTAATTGATACTGATTGATACTGCAATCAAATTATCCGTTATACTTATGCTTGAATACATGCAATATATAATATAAGGGTATCTATAAGCAATGAAATAAAGGTCAATAAATTGCTGTTACAGTACATCACCCCCAAGTCCTGTTTTTAATATTCATTTAATACGTTTAACGATCAGTGAAAAAGGAAGATTTTCATCGGCTACATATTGGAAGACTTGTCCATGTACTTATTGAATAAATCTTGTTAATCAGCATTATTATACCTTATCCTTTAATCGTCGTCTTATGTTATTTCCTGCTAATGACAATAAAAAAGACAAACATATAAATAATTTATTATATTGACGTTCTTCGTATGGATTTTTGATTAGCTGCCGTGACGGAAGTCTGGAAAAAAGGATGCATTGGAACAGAGCAAAAGAAAGGTCCCACCGAGATTTGAACTCGGATCGCTGGATTCAGAGTCCAGAGTGCTAACCATTACACCATGGGACCTTATTGAGGGGTTGTTTTATAAGGAAATTCACCCTTATCAAAATTTTTAAAAAGATTTTGTATAAAAACATTTTAACCATAATTAAAAATATTTTGTTTTTGTATCATAAATATTATAAAATACAGGGTTTTCTCATATAGTATATATTTATATAAAAATTTGTACAACCTTCTGAATTTGTATTTGTTTTACAAATTCTTTTACATAATTTACACAGAGTTCTTCTCATCTAGTTTTACATCTATCTTCTGTTCTGTAGCTGTGGCTTCTGTTTCTCCTTTTTTAATATTAGATTCATCCAGTGATGGCATTGATATATCCTTTGAATCATGCTTAATAAGTTTTATATCTGTCTTCTGTTCTGTAGCTGCAACCTCTGTTCCTTCTTTTTTAATATTAGATTCATCCAGTGATGGCATTGATATATCTTTTGAATCATCATGTTTAATATTACATATTTCCAACATATTATACTTTTTATATCTAAAATAGTTAGGTGCTATAGAAATTAAGCAAATGTTTTTTATAATCTCAACTACTACTGCTATTTCAGGATCTTTTAAATTGGCTCTATTTCCAGGGTTCTTTTGCATTACAATAGCAGCCAAATCTTGGATAATCTCATTTCTACCAATATTATTTCTTGTATGTCGACTGTAAAAAGCAAAAATGTTAGTAAAGAAGGGGTATACTCATTTTTCTTATACATTAATAAGGATACTCACTTAAATACAATACTAAAAGTTTTTGGCTCTTGTGAAAAGTACTTCTCAAATAACACTTCTGCGCATTTCTTTATATCTTCCATATATGCTTTACAACACACTTGAATTGGTAATATTCTTAGTAAGTATCTACTGCGTTGCTTTCTGGTTTCAAGTAAATCTTTAAAAATTTTTGTCACAAGAGTCAAGGGGTCTTTCAGGGTGGTACTAATAAATATTACATTTTTGACACCTGTATCTACAGCCTTAAATGTTCTTAGGGCTACTGGTTTCTCAGATTGAAATTTTAACTCTTCAATTTCTTTATCCAGTTCTGTGGATATGTCATTATCATCATTCTGATCTTTGACTGCAACATTTTTCAGTGATTTATCTTCAGCAGAATCTATGTCAGTGCAATCTTCGTCAGATTTAATATCATTAAATTCATCCAATATTTTGTATGCATCACGAACACACTCTTTTTCACGAAAATTACAGGTGCACAGAAAACCAACCATTCCAGATTCCAGCGTATACTGTTTGCGTCTTTTCTGCATATTTACTTTATCAACAAAATAGCTCTTTTTTCTCTTATTATTCATAACAGTAATTAAATAATATATTAGGTATTAAAACTCCGTTTAAACAACAGTAGGCAGCAACAACGATCAACTGCAGCAGTGCCAGTTGGTCAGTGGCGTCAATTCACAGCAATCAAAGCTACTAGTGTTCACTCACGCCATTCACGGCCATTCACGCGACTTTTGTATATCTTCACGGCACGACGACCAGTGACCACGTGTTGTAAGTTGTTCATCGCAGTCGTCGTTCTGCTCTTATCTCTCTTTCTCTTTCACTACCGCGTCCGGCGCGTCCGCTCCGTTCGCATGCATATTGTATGGCGTATGGTCGTCAGTTTTGTGTTATATACTCGTGTTTAAAGCGGTAAGATATTTTGCACTACAAATAATCTCCTTAATAAAGAAACGTAATTGTTATAGCATGCTGCTAGACAAAATTTAATTAAATAACATAGTTTACAGAACTAATGTCTGTCTAATGTTATTTGATATATTTAAATATTGTAACGGAAGAGGTTATATAGGTTATGTTTAGATGTTTTTCCTTGCGATAATAGTAATAATTCCGTTTGCGTGTAGCACTAGGTAAAATATGGCGAAATCATTGCGCAGTAAGTGGAGGAGAAAATGCAGAGCTGTGAAAAGGGAGCGTTATGGAGCAAAGGAATTAGAAAAGCTGAAAAAAACATTGGGAATCACTGAGAATGCACCCATTGACGCAGAGATGAAAGATATATCAGAGATTGCCACAAGTATAATTGTTTTGATCATTAAATTTTGCTTTGAAAAATATATTTTTATATAAATAATACTTTAACTTCATTCCAGTTGTCGATGCCAAAACATTGAAGGATAAAGCTAATGAAAGTCAAGAGATGGTTGATGAAACAGAGAAAATGGATGTGGGCAATACCAATGCCAGAGTTTATAATAAGAAAACTATGCTTGATCAGTATGGAAATTATCCTCCATGGTTTAACCGAAGAAAAATAGAAAAATGTAAGAAAGGAAGGGCTAAATCAAAAAAAGGTGTCACTAAATCAAACAAAAGACTAACAAGAAAACAGAAAAAGGCATTATCAGCAAAAGAATAACATAATTTTAAGGATCTATTATAAGGAAAGTTAATCGTTATGGATATTATAGGCATCTTCAGCAATCCATATTTTCCTCCATTTTTTGATTGTATAGCTCTTATTACAAAACTTGGTACAAAATAATTGAAGACTTTGTACACATAAAATAACTGTTAATAAACTTAAATGAAAAACATATTAAAGTAGTAGTGATAAAAGTTTTTTGTTTATGTAAGAGTTCCAAGTAAAAGCTAAATATTAAGTAGGCCATTGTTGAATGGCATAATATTTCTACAGTGTAATCTTAATTTATTTTCCACGTCTATGACGCGATTTGTCAAATGTTGAATTCTTCTTGTTTCTTGCTCGTACAGTTTTAATTTGTTCTTTAGATCATAGATTTCTTGCTGCATAAATTGCTTAAGGATGATGATAACAAATTAGAAAACTGAATGAATGTACAGTAAATAGGTGGAACATGTTTTATAACGAGAAAAATACCTACCAGATTTTCAATAGTGTTTTTCATCTCTTTTATATTTTCAACAGCCAAAGTAAGTTTAGTACCCATACTGTTTGTTTCGGTCTCCCTTTTTTTTCCTTTGGCAATTTGCTAGTGAGAAAGATAACTCTTATTTAAATGGCGGATAAAAGAGATCGAATAGCTTTGATACCTTTTCAAGTGTAACGAGTCTTTTCAAGAGGACTTGATAATTTTGAACAAAATTGCCGACGTCTACCTCGTTTCCCGTGTCTAGAAACAGAATTATTTAATAAATACCGATAATGCAGAATTACATTTATTGTTTTACCGTCGTCGGAGATTGGGACAGAGTTTAATGTAGTTGTGGTTAGCTCTTCGTGGAAGTCGTTCTCTAGGTCTCTTGCTTCGAAGGCCGTACCATCACTGTCTGCAAGAAAAAAATACACTCATGTACTGGTACTCTGTAAAATCTACTAGCGTACAGCCTTACCATTTTTTTGACAAGACTGGCCATCTTGCTGAAGATGAAAGCCAGACCTGCAGTGACACTCGTAACTACCGGGTATATTCCTGCAGATCTGCCCGCAAGGTTTCTCGGTCGCACACTCGTCTACGTCTGTTTGTTTTAAAACACAAAAGTTAATAATTCTATCATACTATACAATTGTGATGAGAAATTAATTTTTTATTAATTTCATTACCTGTTTGACACTGGCTACCAGTATATCCTTTGGTGCATGTACATTTTCCTGGTGAGATGCACATACCATTGTTCTGGCACGGTGGCAAGCATGTAGCTAAAAAAAGAAAAATGAATAAATATAATGAAAATATAATATAAATTATATATAGAACACTACTATGAGAAACGAATAAAAGAACACTTGCGTTTGTTGCAACCAAAGCTTAAATGAGTCACCTGGGTCCAACCTGGACAACACGCAAAGGCAGACGTTAACTCGGTAAAGATTAGTCTGAAATTTGATTGAATTATAGTAAAATCCTTCATGTATCTAATCATATTATTGAAAATGATGGATTCTTTGTTATACCTAATATGTCTCGGTGTTTGGTGACGATGATGAAAGTTTTGATCGTGTTGTTTGGTGCACACTCGTCGCCTGGAATGTAGATAATTCTTTTATAATATATTTTTTCATCCACCATTCCTCATAAGAGAATTATCCGAATATTTATATGCTATACATCACATCGAAAGAATGGACCTGTTAGTTGAAAGATTAGTTTTACTCGAAACTATTTTTATCGTATAGTATTTTTCTGTCAATGATCAACCACGATCAGCAGTAGAAAATAATCTCGCCTAAGCGGATCAAAGAAGTTTAAGCCTATATATATAGATATATATATACATACGCTATTCGCAGCCCGAAACAACATTGACCTCAACCTTGCTTTCTACGAGAAGCCAGAATAATCTAATTTGAATGTCGACCGCTCTAAATAGGCTTAAGGTGTAACTCATATTAAACGCGAGCATTGATCTCGCGACGCAAGTGCAGCCAAATAAAAACACTCCAAGTTCATGATTTCGGCTGCCTCCTTTGGCTCCTTTATGTTTGTATAGCACGGAGAGGGGAGTCGAGCACGAGCAGCCGTTGCTGCTATGTTTACACTGCATGGAATGTATACCGGCCTAACAGAATAACACACGCCGATGCTGTCTTGATTCCCTAAACTGAAAAATCTTATAACCTGTCTTTGTATCTTTGTGTAGAAGCGTCTCTCTTGTATTTGAACCAGCACAAAACGAGAAACGAGTACAACCAATTGGCGTTCTTTGAATTATGCGTGGAGAAAAATTTGACAAATTAGAATCATTCGATTGAAAAAAATTGTATGTATAGCTCACCCAGGATGATGTTTAGTGTAAGTTGACGGTGGAAGAACATCTTGATCCCATTGTTGCTGCTGATCATTGGAAGAAATTCTTTGCAAAAATGCATGATTCACTCTGGTCGTCCATAATGGAGGAACTGATTTCCTATCTTCAAAGATTGGATTATCTGTGAATTTTCGAGTGATTCTTTGACGATACCAGGTAGGCCAGTTTACAGATCTCGAATAGTCCTGCTGCTGCGTGAATGATTTGCCAGCGAGGACGAAGAGGATTAAGAAGAACGTCCTCGATCCCATAGCCAAGCTTCACATTATATCAAGGCGCGATAACCGGTGAACAAAGCAGTTTTGCGTGAACGCCAAGATCAGAACTGGATGCTCGATTGGTGGTGCAGTGCAGTGTGTCTGTACTGTGCAGAGTGAGTCTGAGACCGAGTTCACAGCTGAGTTGGTGGTGACTGGTCAAGTGTGGTGAGAGCGGCCGAGCCATGGCCCACGTGCTTCAACTTCTTTCTACCAGACTCACAAGCAGATTCCCCATGCATTCTCTTTCTTCCTCCTTTTCTTTCTCCTCCATCTTCCGAATGACGCTCTGCTCTCCCGCACACAACCAGTTGTCCAATGGAATCTTAAAAATCAGTAGCAATGAGACGATGAAATAACAGCAAGCAGAATTCAAACCTTTTAAACAGTCTTTAGAAAATAATAATCTTTGCTCTAGCAAAACAATAATTGCAAAAATTAAAAGTAACGCTTCTTTGAGAGACTAAACATACTAAAAATTTACCTCTCATTAACTTTTACAAATTTTACACGATACCATTTTTTATAAACCTCCAAATACAGATTCTTGGAGATTCTGCTAAATGTTTGCAGGTAATTTCAAATAAATCCTTACTCGTATTCTTCCACTGCACACATTTGTCATTGTCACGGTCCACCCACACAACTGTCTCTTAGACTTTCAGTTGTTTTTGAATTTTCTCCCCGTCTGGTCACGTTGAGTCCGTGGGAGGGGGAACAGCCAATAATAGTTCGTTTTGCATCGCAGCTTTCTTCACTTCATTCTGATGTATTCATTTTGATAATATTATCAGGTTAGATCGCGGCGTCTCGAGCACGAGCACGATTCTTGGCCTCCGGACGGATTCGAGCTTGCGCTGGTCGGTCCAAGGTCAAGGACACTCCAGGTACTCGATTTATCATAATAGGAAGGCGAATAAATGCTTCGGAGAATAAAGAATCTCTATAAGGTTATCGATTCTCTCGCAAAATTTCTTGCAGCGAAGGTGGATTGATGCGTCTAGGATGCTTCCATCGTCCACCTTGACATCTTCCAGCGACGTCTAAAATTCTTTCTCGTGCACCTGTTGACCTTCGACACATCGCTGTTATAGCCAGTTTCCCCTTGGACATTTTCCACTCGCTCGGGCAAACAAAGATAACGCGCAACGAGACGGGTTATCAGTGAGTCAGCTTTCACGGCCATTCTATGTTTTGGCTAGTCGATCGACCCCTAGTTTCCAGGCAGCGCGCCAACGAACGGATCTCTAAGGTCGGTATGTGAAATAGTTCTGTATTTTCAATCATTGTTTTCATATTAAATTCAGTGCATGCATTGACCCAGTGAAATCTCGTTCCACAGATGTTTTTTCTCTGGTCGAGGGAAGCATCGCAAGTACGTAGTTCGAGGACAGGCCCATGGCTGGCGTGGTTAGCCACTGGTTTTCTTCTCTGGCGTTGCAGGCGTAGAATCGCCAAGGTCATCGCAGCAGCGTCACCTTTGAGGCTGCTCAGAAGGCCTCGCTGCTCGAGTGTGCCGACCAGACAACTAGCTCCTGGTCAGAGCTGCCAGAAGCTCAAGAGCAACAAGGTTAGGGTGAAGCGGCTTTGCACCGGTGACGGTCCCCACGTGACCAGCACCATCGTCCCATTAACACAGACCACCAGTCGACACATGGTCGACTACAGGGTCACCAGGAGTGGAAGAGTCTATGGCAAATACCAGCACAGAATTCTCACACCTCTGTAGCTTTAATAAGCTTAAAAAGCTATCCCATAAATTGATAGACCATTTTCGTCTAATTTTCTTACTCATAAAGGAGAAAGTCTGTCCCTTCTAGGTTATATAAGGATCGATTCTAGTATAATTATATACACTATGCTCTGCAAGGGAATTAATTAACCGTCGAAATTGAAGTAACACGACTGGATGAAGCTGCTGCAGGGAGCACAAGAGCCGAGTTGATTGGCGAAAGTCAATTCGGTTTTCTTCAATAAAGCTGCACGTAGGGGGAGAAACGGTATAGTGGAAGGGGGGGGGGAGGACTTTATAAACTCGATGGGGTTCGTCCCGGTGCTAGCGTTGCGCGATAGTACAGCCTATCCGATTGAAATTGAGCCTGCGTCAGCGTGGAAATTGCAAATGAATCTATAAAAATTCTCATCTGTATAGCAGGTGGTCACGTGGTTTGGACTGCGATGCTCTTGCATTGGCACTGATCGCCTTGCGTTGCAGCATCCATCGTTTCACGCTTACGGCTAAGGTCGACCAGACTGGGGGGGTGGAAAACGTTGGAACGAGGGGTGGCGCGCAAGCGTCGTCGACGTATCGACGCCTCGACGCCCGGGCCATGACGAGGGAACCGTTCCTCTGTGCTCTGTTCTGCTCTGCTCTGCTCTGTTCAATTCAGCTCTGCTCTATTCTGCTCCTAGTGTCTAGTAGTAGTTAACCCAAGCCCGGGTTGTATGCGCACCACATTCTTCTCCATCGTGCTTCGAACCCATCGGAAGAGGAAGACTTCCTCGAGGACGGAGGACTCCTTGGTTCTCCCTACGTCAAATTCCTCCATCGATCGCAACTGGGATTTATCGTTTCTCATCCAAGGTGTGCAACAACAATAACAACTACCATTCAGTGTCTCAGCAAACTTCCAAAAGTTACTCTCCAATCTTTCACAATCTACATTGACATGATATCCGAGAGGTAAGTTGAAAAGTGGTGCAAATCACTGCTGGAGGGAAGTTCGCGCCAAAACTCTGCGCCGTGAGTGATAAAACTCGACAAATACCTTACTCAGTGGTCTCTGCGTGCTGTCGAGGTCGTACACGAGTCACGAATTTTCTTTTGTGCCACTTTCGATCCTCCTTCATCATTCATTCGCGCATTCTGAATTTATCGAGTTGCTCTAATTTTGTGCCCCCCCCCCCCCTCTCTTTCTCTCGAGTGACAAATGGCTGGGGGAGACAATGAGAGGCTGTGAAAAAATTAGCGGAGCCCGCTAGAATATTTCCCCGAAGCTTTGGTCGTCGGTGTACGCGCGTTATCGATCAGAGGAATCGAAGAGAAGGAAAAAAGGTGGTCGGTGTAATTTTGTTTACCTCGCGAGCAACGATGCATCGCACACCTCGGTTCTGCCAGCTTTGTCCCTGGATTTTTTCAATCGATATAAGCAAAAAAAAAGTGCTTGATGGAAATTTCGTGAAAAAGGCTTCGTTAATCGGCTTTTTGCGTAACGAACAGTCACGTGTCACTGCTGAGCTTTTTTCTGTGATTTGCTGAAGAGCACAGCAGTGCACTAACGTGACGCGTGACCACTCTTATCGCACGGAAATTTACAGAGTTTTCCGGAGATACCGAGGTTTTCCGCGACACTCTCTCACTGTATTTATAGATCTCTCTTTCTCTCGATATTATTAGAGGGTCTGCCGAGGGAACAGTCGAGTTTTGTCGTTCCACTCGAGATTATAGTCGCGTATAGGTGATGGTTGAATTATGAATGACGGTCGATACTCGCCAGGTGGACGAGTGTTCGGGTCCTCCCACGAGGAAGAAAGGCTACGTGGTTTTTTTCTTATCGTTCATTCCAGGTGGAAGTGAATTTCTGCAGATGGACAGAGCTTGACGAGGATAAGCCAAGGGGAGGAGGTGTGGAGGAGGGGGTGGTGGATTTTAAAGAAGAAAGAGCCTCTCGTAGGGCTTGAGCACTCGGAGAGATTCCCGCTCAAGGGTACAAGGGGTAAGGTGTGAGAGGGAGGGTGGTGGGGGGATGCAGCTCGAAAAGTTGACGACATGGAAGAGCCTTCGATGCAGGCTCTCCTGCAGGCGGGCCTCATATTCGTCGTCGGTCTCGCCATCATTCTTTCGAATCTCCTCATTATCGCCACCTACCTCAATTTCCGCGGTGAGTTTTATGTGTCTATATATATATATATATATATATATAATACAACATAGCAAGGAATACCAGGGCTAGATATGACCAGGGTAAAAAGCATAACAACTATTTTTATTATTATTGAATACACGTTCCTAACTCGACTAAAAGCACAAAGTGCCAGTGGACATTATTCCAAATGCTCTTGTCCTATTTACATTTCTCTGTGATAAATTTTACTATTTTTTTTTTAAACTGATACTTTTCACTCTGGTAAAAATTAGCCTCGGTTTCTCTTATACATATTATATAGTAACATATATAATTAACAAGTGTTTTTTATAAACAGGTCCCTCCGAGGTGATAAACTACTATTTATTGTCACTGGCCTCGGCCGATCTGCTTTGCGGCTTGTTGGTCGTACCACTATCGGTGTATCCGGCATTAGTCAGAAGATGGGTTTACGGGGATATCGTTTGTCGCCTGGTCGGCTACCTGGAGGTTACCCTCTGGGCAGTGTCAGTGTACACTTTCATGTGGATTTCCGTAGATCGTTATTTAGCCGTCAGGTATATACTATATAGGGAATGAATGTATTTAACTATAGCGTTTTTATTATTGTACAGAAAATCTCAGTTGAGTCATATGGTCACAGAGCTGAAATTTCGTATATTGTATATATAATAAACTGGATTACACTCAACTGAGATTTTCTTAAATAAAAAAAAAACTTTAATATTGTATATATATTCTCGTCCATTAGAAAACCACTGAGATACGAGACGGTCCAAACGAAGACCCGGTGTCAGTGTTGGATGGTGTTCACGTGGATAAGCGTGGCAATGATGTGCTGTCCACCTCTACTGGGCTTCAACAAGCCAATTTTCGATCGAGAAGCATTCATCTGTATGCTGGACTGGGGAAACATGGCGGCTTACACGATAACCCTATCGATTCTCGTGTTAGGTCCTTCGGTCATCACCATCGTCTACACCTACTTTTACATTTTCTCGATGATGAGGAGGCTCAGGTCAGGTGTACTGATCCACGACAAGGAATACGCCACGGCGCTTTCCGAAAACCTCAGCAACCCAAGTCATATCATGTCTTTCGTCCTGGTGATGACGTTCTGGGCCTCCTGGGCGCCCTACGCGGGCCTCAGGATATACACCGTCGTTAATGGGTCGCCCCAGGTATGGATCAAGGTTGATTTATACCACAAAGCACTGGCTCCACATTGCGTTGACCGAGAAATTTGTTGAAAAATAATTTAGAGATGTATTTGCTTCTTCGACCAATGTGCTGTGCAGTATAAATTTGACTAGATCCTTACTCCTAATATCATAATTGATATATATAATAATGTATTTTTTAATATACACAGATACCCCTACTGAACTTCGCTGTGGTGTGGCTCGGCGTGACCAACAGTTTTTGGAAGGCTGTGGTTCTTGGGACTCTCAGTCCGCAGTTCCGTTTGGCAGCGCGAGTCCTCTGCCTGACCTTGTGCTGTCGACACCGTCGACTTCCGCCGGAACTCCTTGGCCTTGACGACGACGACTAAAACTACGACTTTGCACTTTGCGCAGAACAGCGTTCTACTCGCGCTACATTCCTAGAGCATCGCTTTCTTTCCTCTTCTTCTTCTTCTTCTTCTCTTCACCACTAAATAAGCTACCGACTAGAAATTATCGTAAGATCGCGCTCAATATCTCTCGTAGATCATATTACACTGTTAGAAAACGGAACGAAGCTTCTTCTTCTTCTCATTCTGACGCTCACAATGCAAGTCTAGTCAATTAACAAAGATGCCTCTACGAATGTCACGCGCCGAATTTTGCTTTCTCTCGAACGGCCATGCGCCCGTAGAACGCTAATCTTTAAGATAATCCTAACGATTCTACGCTTTTTTAACGCTCTTCCTCTATTCTCAAAATTCTGCACGGTTCCGATCCTCTCTCTCTGTCTTTCTCTCTTCAGGTTCTCTTAAAAACACAATCGAATCTATCACTGATTGATTTCTCGAATTCAAGGATTTTTTAATGTTAAATTTAAGGAGGGAGTGCTCTGATAAATTTATTACGTTTGAATAATTGTCAAAATGAACAAAAAAATCTCTCTTTCATTCTCTCTATAATCTATGCATAATGGTATAAATACTGTAAATGTCGTAAATTAATACTAATATTGCTACTACTACTACTGTTACTACTAATTATTATTATTATTACTACTGCTAATTAAAGTAATTCTAATGTTAATAATGTTAATAATGCTAAGAGCAATGCTACGAATAATAATAATAATTATTATTATTATGCAATAGCACTTTACGCGTAGCGCAATCAGCAGTCGCAAAGATCCAGCCTTATATTACTATATAAATGCATTTGGGCTCGTCGCTGTACTTACAACAGCAACAAAGTATATCGAGTATTATTTATTTTCTATTCGTTCAGCGTTTCTTTCATAAACTCTATTTTTGTAGATCAGAGGTATAAGAGAGAGTGAGAGGGGGGACGTAGAAAAAGAGTGTGTAAGAGAGAGAGAGAGAGAGAGAGAAGAAAAAAGTTTTTATATCAATAATTTGAATCGAATCAGTGAAGGAAACAATTTTTATTGCAAATGTAATAATACGATGTATACTAGAGATTAATGTAGAAGCGTTAGGTGTTAGTTAGAGATAGCAGGACTGCCATAATGTCGCCAAAAAGTTTATCGCTATACAATAGGTACACACTAGCTATAGACTTAATATCTTCTCAATGATCTCGCAAAGAGCTTTGATCCTACGGTTCGACTCCAAGTGAACGTAGCGTTGAACGTTAACGGTAAAGATGGCTTTATTTTAAATATTACTTTTTAACTCAAGAGTTGAAGTGTCTGAATCTAAAGATAAGTATACCTTAATAGAGCGTGCGAAACCAATTAGAATGGAACGATTGCCCGTTGATATGGGTACGAAAAAAATCGTCAATAAAACAAATACGTATCATATCTGCATCAATGGGTCATCGTTTATGGACAATGCACATTGTTATAATGTCTTAACTATATAGAACTGAATCAATCAAAGAAACGAGCAAAAAGAAAGCAAGAAAAAAAAATTCTCGACTATATACCATAGTTAAAACATTAGGCATAATTAAAAACCGTATAAAAATAAAATACACCTCGGCTAAAAATAATACAACAAGTTATCAAATTATATGAAAGATTTTACGACTGTTACGAGATAAATAAATCTATGGAGAAAAATAATGCGAATCGTTATTA
Source organism: Prorops nasuta (assembly GCF_024137725.1). Lineage (NCBI taxonomy): Eukaryota > Metazoa > Arthropoda > Insecta > Hymenoptera > Bethylidae > Prorops > Prorops nasuta. The sequence goes on from NW_027116808.1 coordinate 2,815,172, forward strand.
TTAGCGTTAGTGTAAAAATATAATTTTACACGTAGGTAATGTAGTTGATAAAAATTTGATATGAGCGAATCGAGGGATGAGAATCACTGGTTTAGCAGTAAAAACGACGAAGCGATATACTGTGAAGTGTTCTTCTTTTTTCTTTATAATATTTAGATGACCTTTTTAGCCGAGGTAGCACGTAACATTTATTAAAGGAGCATAAAAAGAAAGAAAGACAAAAAAATTATTTCAACTTCTTTGTGTGAATATAGATCGCGTGATCCGGTTCTTTCGTCCAGATCCGTTTATCATAAGCTTTATTCCTGTTACATATACATACTATAATATATTATATCTCGAGCACAGATTAACGCAAATACGAGTTTACCGCAAGAGTCTTGGTCATCCTGTACTCGTGCGAATGCCAAACCATGCAGTATTACATTCCTCAGCGATAACGAGATTCTAAATATTAAAAATGGACAGGTAGAAGGAAGCCGATGGGAATAGAATTTGGATGAAGATTAGGAAGAAGAAGAAGATGAAGGGGAAGAAGCAGAGTGATTGCGTTGAATGAAGCAGAGCTGATCCCTTGATTAAATTTTTGTACCTAGCTGCTAGTTTTTTACTAGTTTTGTAACGTACCTCACTATGGACGTGCTGTTGTTACATATTTTAAAAATGATTGTTAAACGAAGAAAACATATTGATCGATACGGATAGATCCGAGGGAATACTTGGCGTGGTAGCGATTCTCTTTTCTCTTTTCAATCTGACTCGTGTCTCTGCTGTGCGTGCAACTATTGCTCGCAAATACAATGATACAATAACATCACTTTGTATCCTATAATTATTGATATAGTGTTACGTTGTAAGTTGACATTTCGGAGATGTGTACTACACCCTCTTTTTGGTACTCGATCATGTTATACACGATTCAATGTTTTATCTATTTTAAAATAGTCTATATAATTTATAATACTTATTACTATACTATAATATAATATACATAAAAATATGATTAAGATTATATTTTATATAATACTATACTCGATGGTTTTTTCGGATGAATTTATTTGCAAATAATGAGGCATTGGTATTAATGCCATCGATCGTTAAACCCGTTGCCCTTGGCACAACACACGTGTGAAAACAGGGTTACCACGCTTAGTAGGTATATGAGCCATATTATGTGTGTGTATGTATGTCATTCGTCACATCGCGAACGTTCTCAGAAGGCACGGTCTTTTTAGGCACAATCGCGATGCACAATTGGCTTCCACACACAATTATCGCTTGTGCTGGTATATTATACTAGATATGTACGTTGTATCGATAGAGTAAGACGATTTTCATGATAATGGTACAATATTAATGATTATTGTCCTAGAGTTTAGCATAGCGAACCCCTAACAAAGGATAATATATTCCAATAATAAACAGTAGAGGCGTATAGATATCGCAAATTTCACTCGATATCCGAATCATCTGTGTTTTCATTTTATTCTCATCCTCGTCACCCTTCACACGTATACATATATATATATATATATATAGCTACAAGGTATACCAGAGTCAGAACTACGATTAAAATCACGGAGGAAAATGGGTCAACGCCAACCAAAGGGAACTACACACACTGCCTGTTCTGTTAACAGTGTTAACAAAGATGGCACGAAGCCAAAGTACAGCTCTGAATTTGGCTCCGATAGCGTGCTTCGAATAGTTCAAATATCTCAACTTCCTGGCACAGGCTGGTACCACCGGGTACCACCACTATCACAACTCGTATTTCCAGTCTCTTGCAGAAATATGCACGAATCAAGGAAATAAACGATTCTTACAATTATAATGTCATCATACAATTTTTCGTCGATCATTAAACTTTATTCTCTTATATATATTGTCAACGAGGTACCACGAGCTCATAAGCGATTCGAAGCTTGCAGGAAACGAGACTGCAGCACTTTGCACGAAAGTAGAGTCGTAGAACCAATGTCGCATTACGGTGCCAGCCACTCTACCACGCGAGGCTTTTCTTAATACGGTAAAAGCCTCTTGACGAACGAGTTCCTCTCCAACTCTCTCAGCCAGAGTACGCAAGCTGCTGGACAATGTCTGAAACTGACAATGAAGCCAGAGTAAGAAAACACTTTGAAATTTACGTGGTCGAATATCGCGAGCATGCATGGCTATATATATACACTTTCCCACCACAACACGAACCACACGCGTTCAGGCTCGTACCAGACACGAAAGGTGGTAACTACTGGCACCCCGGCCCCATCACTTATTTCCCCGAGACAGAGAAACGTTGATTCGATTCTCGTATCAGTCAAAATACGAACCTCGTCGGTTCTATCGCGTCATGTTCGTGCAGGGTGTTCAAGTAGTTCGAGAAAAATCTGTAAACAGTGAGGATGAGAGCGAGGATGAGGATTCTGGGGACGTCCTTCAGGTCTCGTTTCCATCCTTGAAGAAATCGGATTTTTTGTTCTTGATTTTTCGTACTGAATATAGTATACGTTCAATGGAGAATTTTTTTTTCTATATGCAGAAACGACGAGAGGAGTGCGAGAGAAAAGCAAGGAGGGGGGAGATGGACCCAAGATTGGAATTTGCGTTTCAGTTACTTATCGATGCAACTGGGTTATCGCGCCACGAAGTCATGGACAACGTCTTCGAGGGTGACATGTTGGACGAGATCAATCAGCTGTTCTTACCTCACATGAGATCCAGCTTGCTTTGGTTCTATCAGGAAGTTGAAGAATTTGAACCAGCTAAAAGCACGGAAATTGTAAGATAAGGTGTAATAATTGGGTCTGTTTGATTTTTACTGCAGAACCCAACTAGTGCAATTGTTCGAAATAAGACAAACATTTTTTTTCCATATTAAATTTTTGCACTAGTGAAGTGGTGCAGAAGAAAAGAACAGGGTTCTATTTAACAATCAGTTAAAAAATTGTTATTTATTACCATAGATAACAACAAAGAGTAGTGGTGGAAGGACAGCAGCTAATGTAGCTGTGGCCAAAGTGAAGGAACAGAAAGAGATTAAGGAGCCTGCAAAGAAGAAGCTGTTTCTGACTGATGGCTGGCAAGTTCCATGTACTGGTATCTGCATTTACATGTTGAGGATCAGTACATCTAAGCAGCTGCCTGAGGAGGGCTTTCAGAAGGATTTGTATACTGGAGTGATAGACACGAAAAAAGTTGGAATAATTGCAACTATCCAAAGAATAGTTGAAAGAGTCTTCATGGATGCCTTAGCTCATCCTGGATTCGAAGGAGATGATGATTGCCCTATGATAAAAAATCTCCTTTTGCCTGGTCTCAGGTCATTTTGCAGTGCCTTAAAAGGTTTCAAATTTTTAATGATATTATATAATAGTATTTATTAATATTACTATTAATTCGTTACAAATAAATTTGTTCCTGCAGTCTGCGAAGAGATAGGTCATGAGAGCAATATCTTTGAGGATGAACAATCACTGATGAGAAATGTGCATAATTTTGAGCAAGCAAAATTATTGATTGGCCAGGATGAGATGGTTCTGATGCTCGAGGAAAGGGTGAAAATTTGGGTGAAGAGGCTGAAAGATTTTATGCTAGAGAGTAAACAGGTGAGGAGGGAAAATGATGATTCTGGGCCTCAGCAGGAACTGGAATATTGGAAGAAAAGAGGAGCTCAGTTCAGTCAACTGGTCGATAGAATACAGGTAAGATTCTTGTAGGTATGATAGAGTGAGAGGATTACAATACAATTGCAAGAAGTTTGTAGGATCATGAGGTGAGAATGTCACTACTGTGTCTTCAAGCAGCACGATCCAGGTCTATCAAAGATTGGGTGGAGGCTGAGGATGAGATTACGTATTGCTACAATGAGGCAAAGGACAATGCAAAATTTATCCAGGCACTGGAAAAGTGTTGTCACTGCTTGTACCTCGAAGATCCTGTTAAAATGAGGGCATCCTTGCTCTCACTGCTGCAGACAGTCAGGTTGATCTATAGTGTGTCAAGATATTACAATACTTCTGAAAGGACGAGCTCGTTGATGATCAAGATCACCAATCAAATGATAGTCGCTTGTCGAGATTACGTGACGAATCGAGGACGAGAGACAGTTTGGGGACAGGATAGAGACTCCGTTCGTTCAAAATTGAAGCACTGCCTGAGATTAAACAAGTATTTGAAAATTTGGAAAATATCTCTTTTAATTATACTGAAATTTTATTTTTTTCTTTATCAGGGCCTACAGGGAAACCTACAGATTGGTCAGGTGTTCTCCAGCGGTTACAGAGCAAGAATTTTCCTTCTCGGAGACTCACGTTTTTGGTCGTTTCGATTCCTTCTGCTCTCGGATAAAGAATATCTTGAAAATGTTCGATTTAATTGAGGACTATCAAAAACTCTTCGAGAGGCGAATGGAAGGATTGCTACTGGGGGAAGCCTTGGACGAGGCTGTGAAAACCTTCGAGGAAGCTAAGAAAATAGCGACTGGCAAGTCCTACGATTACTTGGATCCTAGAAACGTTGATTTTCATACCGATTACGATCAATTCATGGAGAGAACCGACGCGTTAAAGGCCAATATTGGGGAAATTATTGAGAGGAGTTACGCAGATGTTTGGGAAACGCCCCAAGGCATAAGATTCTTGACCAGATTTGAAAAAGTATAACTGCTTCATCACTGGCGTTCACCATGCGAATTATCCACGAAATATATTTTTTAGGTCGGTGGAAAAATTCCACTGAACAACAAGCTTGACGAGAAATACAATATTGTGGTAAAGTATTGCGATAAAGAGATCGAGAGGATTTTAAAATTGTTCAAGAGGCAGAGGGACGATCCACCTTTGCCAAGACACATGCCTCCGATAGCTGGTAGATTAACCTGGGCCAATTCATTGAAGCAAGTATTGTTCCATATAACTTCAATATTTTATAATTTTCTGGGAAAGAATATTCTATACTCGTTATTTTTCTGCAATACAGAGTTCACTTGGACGAACTAGCAGCCTCGGTCTGCAGTCATCCAGTGCTGAAAAATTTGCCATCCACTGCGGATTTGATTAAAAGGTACAATCATTCGCTGACTGTTCTGGGTCAGTATCAGAGTGATATTGCTGAAATCTGGACCCATCAAAATTCATGGATAGTCGAGGATAGTTTGAAGCAGTAAGTTCTATGACGTTTTTTAACCCTTTACGAATGGGAGGCAACTCTTACTCGATATTTATCAGGGAGTAATCAGTTTTGTCGTCAGCAAAGGTTTCTTTCATCCATTTTCTTTCCAGACCTCTGTTGATCATTGATCAAGGGAACTCGAGACTTAAAGTGAATCTTCAATCTAGAATAATTCTTCTCTTTCGAGAAGCAGATTGTTTGGCAAAAATCAAACTGGATATTCCAGTGGTCGCTTTAACAATTTTGGCAAAGAGGGACCATTTCAGAATGGTGAACAATGCATTGCATTTGTTGATCGAAGAATTCGTGTCCACAGCGAATAGAGTGAAACTCGAAGTCAGACCACTATTGCTGCCACATTTGGTGCATATCGCATCCCTCATGGAGCCAGGATTGACTCTCCTTACTTGGACCAGTCCTGCGTGGAAGGATTTCTGCGATAATACCAGGAATCAGATTAAAAATTTTGACGTACTGATCACCAGAGTTCACGATGTTTACTCTAATAGGTCAGCTTTAAAATCCATTCGCACTATGAATCCGATCTACGTATACTCTTGACTAGTTCTTGCTTTTATTACTGCAGAATGAACATAAGAAATTAATAAACCTATTTATATTATCGTTATTGCATGTGTGTGTGTGTGTGTGTGTGTGCGTGGATACTGATCTCCTAATTTGTTTTATATTTTAAAATGTTATGTCGAAAAGAATGTAGGGATTAACTTTATTGCGCGTTTGTGTGTAAATAAAGTTTCCCATAGAGCACTTTTAGTCAATTGGATGACTAAAGGATATCTATAGGATAACTTTTAGTCAAGTGTGCTGTATGGGTTAGATTTCAATATTGTAGCTTTTGGAGAAAATGTTTAACTTAATTATTCTAAAGGATTTTGGAAGTTCTGGGAAGTATGCAGAAAATTACGTTGCATGCTCTACCTGAGAATGAGCAGCCATGGGGCATACAGGAGTTTCTCGAGAAAACTGTTGATATGTGTAGAATAGCAGCGATCGATCTTCATCGGAAGAGTATGATGGTGGAGGAGGCAGTTGAAGAAGTACTGCAACTAGTGAGAAATGCTGCTGCTAATTTCAATGATGAAATCGAATCCAATCAATTCGAGTTCCTTGATAATCCAGGTATTTCGCATACAGTGTGTACCACTAAAACAAAGCAGAGTATGGATCTAGAAATCACTTATATCTTTACAAGTGTAAATATTAATTTTTGGCTTAGAATCTCTATGAATGTAAATAGAGAGTGACTTCAGAAATGTGATATGAAAAAATTGATTCTTTCATAATATCGAAGATGTGTCAAATTTTGTATCCATGCTCTAATACACCTTCAGTATACTTATAGTATAATTGTAATATATCAATTTTCCTGATCTAAAAAAATAGAGGAAGGACAAGATGACGATACAGCCCAGCAGCAAGATTGGACAATGGTCTGGGAATGTTTTGACAATCCCCACAGGTTGCTGACCAGTACAGGTGGACTCTCCAAAAGTATAGAGGAACTTGTGAGGAACGCAGTGTCGGAAATGAGGAGGTACTACTCGAGAAAAGTGGTAGATGTTCTGACCAAAGTTACAAGGTTTTCTCTCGATGCTATAAGGAAACGTTTTGTTCGAGAAATTGACACTGGTAACAAAAAGTTGAAAGCATGAATTTTATTGACTATGTAACCAGAGCACCGAATATGATAAATTTTACTTATAGTGGAGCCAGCAAAGCCAGTGTTTATGCTGTACGCAAACCTGATGATTCCTACTGTGATCGTGAAGCCAAGCTTGGACGATGTTCAAGAAGCCCTGACAACGGTGGGGAAGACCATAACGAGCGTTGCGAAAGGAGTATCGCAATGGAATCGTGGAGGCAATAAGACCTCTTGGAGAAGCGCTTCACAGGCAGCGAATAGAAAAACGTTGCTGGATGTGATCTTGAGAAGTCGAACGGAAAAGCCGGATGAGATTGCTGAAGATGCAAAAATTCGACGACGAAGGTTATACAAAATAGTCTCGGAGGAAAAGCCAGATTTTCCGATACAGGAGAAAAACTTTTATGCTATGGTGATGGAGAACAAGGAAGTGGCGAAGATGTTGACTATGTTGAACAGTTGCATGCACGAAATGGGCCAAGATTTGAGCGATTTCCTAAAGCAATGGAAACCTTACGAGTTCCTATGGAAGAATGAGCGAAATGCTAGGGAATTGCTGCAAATTTCACTAACGGAATACGAGAGCACGCTGAGGAAATACGGTGAACTGGAGGACCGACTGGCCACAGAGCCCGATATGGTGCTCTTTGGATCGTCCATCGCAGTTTCTACCGAAAAATTAAAGTACGGCCTGTACATGGAGATCAAAGGTTTGAGTATACTGGTAATTTTTTATATTACAAATTTTATACTAGAAAATTATTTACAGGAGCTACTCACAAGATTGGTCAGGCAATGAAGAAGAAATACCGTCGAGAGATGGAGTACGTTTATGCTGTTATGAATGAGATGGACCGGAAACTCGATCGTCAGATTCGCGATTTGGACGATGTTCGTTTGATAATGGATACGTTGAGGAAGATTCGGGAACAAGAAGTGGACATGGAGCTGAAGATCGATCCCATCGAGGAAGCTTTTAATATCGTGACTAGGTACGAGGTACCAGTGGATCGAGAGTGTTTGGATCTAGTGGATAACTTGAGGTACTCCTGGCAGGAGCTTTTGGGTCGTGCTCAGCAGAGTCACGTGACTCTGCTAAGATTGCAACCACATTTCCAAGAGGATCTACGAAGGAACTTGGAAAAGTTTCGAATTGACAACGAGGCGTACTGTGAGGAATATAGATCATCCGGACCAATGCAACCAGGCTTGTCACCGAGGGAAGCCTCGGATAGGCAGATCTTATTCCAGAATAGATTCGATGGCATGTGGAGGAAATTGCAGAGTTACCAAAGTGGCGAGGATCTGTTTGGACTGACGACCAGTGATTATCCTGAGTTGGCCCAGATCAGGAAGGAACTGAACCTGCTGCAGAAACTCTACAAACTTTACAACGATGTGATCGACAGGGTGAGTAGTTACTACGACATACCATGGGGAGAGGTGAACATTGAGGAGATCAATAACGAATTGATGGAGTTCCAAAACCGCTGCAGGAAATTGCCAAAAGGCTTGAAAGAGTGGCCAGCCTTTTTCGCCCTGAAGAAGACCATAGACGACTTTAACGATATGTGCCCACTGTTAGAACTGATGGCGAACAAAGCCATGAAGGCTCGTCACTGGCAGAGAATAATCGAGATAACTAATCACCAATTTGATCTGGAAGCCGAAGGCTTCTGTCTGAAGAATATCCTTGAGGCTCCGTTACTCAAGTACAAAGAAGACATCGAAGACATCTGCATTTCCGCTACCAAAGAGAAGGACATCGAGGCGAAGCTGCGACAAGTGGTAAACGAATGGTCGTCCCACGAATTGACGTTCATGAGTTTCAATAATCGTGGTGAACTTCTCCTGAGAGGCGATACCACAGCTGAGACCATAGGACAGTTGGAGGATAGCTTGATGCTCCTTGGTTCCTTAATGTCCAACAGATACAATGCACCTTTCCGAAAGCAGATCCAACAGTGGCTGGCAGATCTGTCCAACAGCAATGAGATACTGGAGAGGTGGCTACTAGTGCAGAATATGTGGGTGTACTTGGAGGCAGTATTCGTTGGTGGTGACATCGCCAAGCAGCTACCAAAGGAGGCCAAGAGGTTCGCCAGGATCGACAAGAGTTGGCAGAAGATCATGCAGAGGGCTCATGAGACACCTGGTGTGGTGGCTTGCTGCGTTGGTGATGATCTCCTAAAACAACTATTACCACATTTACACGAACAACTCGAGTTCTGCCAAAAGTCCCTCAGTGGGTATCTCGAGAAGAAACGTTTAATGTTCCCAAGATTCTTCTTCGTCTCTGATCCAGCCCTCCTCGAGATCCTCGGCCAAGCGTCGGATTCCCATACCATACAGAATCACTTGCTGTCGATCTTCGACAACACTCGTCACGTTAAATTCCACGACATCGAGTACAACAGGATCATGGCTATTATCTCCTCCGAAGGTGAGATCATCACCCTCGAGAGGAGCGTTAGAGCCGAGGGCTCAGTGGAGATTTGGTTAATGCAACTCCTACAAATGTCCCAACAGTCACTTCACTCCATCATAAGACAGAGCTACTCGATGATAAATGATCCTAGCTTTGATTTGCTGGCTTTCCTGGACAAGACTCCTGCCCAAGTGGGCATTTTAGGCATCCAAATGATCTGGACCAGGGACGCCGAGTTGGCTCTAGTGCAGGCACGTTCGGACAAGAAGATCATGTCCGAGACCAATAATAGATTTCTGGATTTACTCAACAGTCTCATCGATCAAACCACTAGGGATCTCACAAAGATCGAGAGGATCAAATTCGAGACTTTGATCACTATACACGTGCACCAACGTGACATCTTTGACATCCTCTGTCGGATGAACGTCAGGTCGGTCAATGACTTCGAGTGGCTAAAGCAGTGTAGATTTTACTTCAAGGAGGACCTCGACAGAACTGCCATTTCCATTACAGACGTTCAGTTTTCTTATCAGAATGAGTATTTAGGATGCACCGAACGACTGGTTATCACTCCTCTGACCGACAGGTGTTACATCACGCTTGCCCAAGCACTGGCCATGTCCATGGGTGGATCACCCTGTGGACCAGCTGGTACCGGAAAAACGGAGACTGTCAAGGACATGGGTAAGACTTTGGCGAAATACGTGGTGGTGTTCAATTGTTCCGATCAAATGGATTACAGAGGCCTGGGACGGATCTACAAGGGCCTCGCTCAGAGCGGAAGCTGGGGCTGCTTCGACGAGTTCAATAGAATAGAACTTCCGGTTTTATCCGTTGCGGCTCAACAGGTTGCGGTGGTCCTCGCTGCTAAGAAGGAAAAAAAGCCACGACTCATCTTCACGGATGGTGATCAAATCGACGTTTGTCCGGAACTGGGAATCTTCATAACCATGAATCCCGGTTATGCTGGTAGGAAAGAACTTCCGGAGAACCTGAAAATACAGTTCAGAACTGTAGCAATGATGGTACCAGACAGGCAGATCATAATACGCGTCAAGTTGGCCAGTTGTGGATTTTTGGAGAACATCACTCTTGCCAGGAAGTTCTACACTCTGTACAAATTATGCGAGGAGCAATTGACCAAACAGGTTCATTACGATTTTGGCCTGAGAAATATTTTGTCCGTCCTGAGAACACTTGGAGCTGCCAAGAGACTTAATTCCAAGGATAGTGAGAGTACTATTGTTATGAGGGTGCTAAGGGACATGAATCTGTCGAAATTGATAGATGAAGATGAGCCACTTTTCATATCATTGGTAGCTGATTTGTTTCCTAATCAACCAATCGAGAAGACATCTTACAACGAATTGGACGCTGCTATAGCTGAACAAGCTGAGTTAGCTGGACTGGTCTATCATCCACCATGGGTCCTCAAGTTAATACAACTGTACGAGACTCAGAGGGTCAGGCATGGAATAATGACTCTGGGCCCTACAGGGGCAGGCAAAACTACCTGTATCCATACTTTGATGAAGGCCCTGACACAGTGTGGCGAGTTTCACCGTGAGATGAGGATGAACCCGAAGAGCATAACTGCGGCCCAAATGTTTGGTCGTCTCGACGTCGCCACCAATGATTGGACCGATGGGATTTTTGCAGCCTTGTGGAGGAAGACTTTGAAGCTGAAGAAAGGAGAGCACGTTTGGCTGGTCCTCGATGGTCCCGTGGACAGTATATGGATAGAGAACTTAAATTCGGTTCTGGACGACAACAAGACTCTTACATTGGCCAATGGTGATCGTTTATCCATGTCACCCGAGTGTAAGATTATTTTTGAACCTCACAATATTGATAATGCCAGTCCAGCTACAGTCTCTCGTAATGGGATGGTATACATGAGCTCTTCCGGTCTCGACTGGAATCCTGTAGTCACTGCTTGGTTGAAAGGACGAAGTCCTGCAGAACGAGAGGTCTTCGAGAGATGCTTTGAGGATTCATTTGCTAAAGTTTATGGCTGGAGCAGTCAAACGCTTCGTATGGCCATCGATGTTCTCCAGTGTAATGTCGTTCGACAAATGCTCTGTCTTCTGGAAGGACTGGTACCAACCGAAATTGCATCGGAAGAGGTCCTGGATAAAGGTTTCGGTGATGATGAGGACGATGACCAAGACGATAAGCCACTGTGTTTGTCACCCCAGCACCTAGAAAAGTTTTATGTATTTGCTTTGGTATGGGGTATAGGGGCTCTATTGGAAACAGCTGATAGAACCAAATATGATGAGTTCCTCAGGGAAAATTGCTCTAGTCTCGATTTACCATCGTTGGATGATTGTCCTGACAACAAGTTATTCGACTTCTTCGTAAATGAGAAGGGTACCTGGTGTACTTGGAGAAGCATCGTAACCGACTATTCATATCCTGAATATTCTATTCCAGATTACAGCAGTATTCTCGTGCCAATACCAGATAACGTGAGAATACAGTATCTGATCGACCTGATAGGTCGTCAAGACAGAGCTGTGTTACTGATAGGAGAGCAAGGATCAGCTAAAACCGTCATGATGAAGTCCTACATGAAGAAGGCCAATCCAGACAAAACTCTAGGACGTTCGTTCAATTTCAGCTCTGCCACAACTCCATGGCAGTTCCAGAAAACTGTCGAAAGTTACATAGAGAAGAGAATGGGCAATACGTTTGGACCCCCAGCAGGGAAGAAGATGATGATCTTCGTCGATGACATAAACCTACCACAGATAAACGAGTGGGGAGATCAGGTGACCAACGAGATAGTTCGTCAGACTATGGACATGAAGGGCTTCTACTCGTTAGAGAAACCTGGTGACTTTACAACGATCGTAGATGTGACCTTCTTCGGCGCCATGTGTCATCCAGGTGGAGGTAGAAACGATATTCCTTCCAGGCTCAAGAGGCAATTTTGTGTCTTCAATTGTACTCTGCCTGACAATCGGTCGATCGACAAGATATTCAGCGTACTCGGTGAGGGTCACTACAATACTAAACGAGGCTTCCCATTGGAAGTTCGTGCTTTGATCAAGAAGATGATACCGTTGACGAGAATTTTATGGGAAAGGACCAGAAGCAATTTATTGCCCACTCCGGCAAAATTTCATTATGTATTTAGTCTTCGGGACCTCTCGAGAATCTGGCAAGGTATGATCGGTACTCTATCCACCGTTATTGATAAAGAAAGTTTATTAATGCTACTGTGGAAACACGAGTGTACCAGAGTCATCAGCGATAGATTCACGGTACAATCGGACAAAATTTGGTTCCACGAAGAGTTGAGGAATGTAGTTCGTGAGAATCTTGGAGAATCTTACGTAGAGATGATCAAAGAGGATCCAGCATTCGTGGATTTTATGAGGGACGCTCCGGAACCAACCGGCGAAGAGGGTGAGGATGCTGATGTCGAGTTGCCGAAAGTTTATGAAGCAGTATTTGAGGAACAAGTGCTGAGAGAACGACTGGACATGTTTCTGGCTCAATACAATGAGATGCAGAGAGGTGCTGGTATGGATCTGGTATTCTTCCCTGATGCGATGCTTCATCTGGTAAAAATATCACGCATCATCAGACACCCCAAAGGGAACGTGATGTTGGTTGGTGTCGGTGGTTCGGGAAAGCAGAGTTTGACGAAATTATCGTCCTTCATTGCAGGTTACAAAACCTTCCAAATAGCCTTGACGAGGTCTTACAACGTTGCAAACTTCCTGGAAGACCTAAAGTTCCTATATCGCTCCTGCGGTTCGCAGGGAAAAGGCACGACCTTCATCTTCACGGACCTTGACATCAAAGAAGAGGGATTCCTCGAGTATTTGAACAACATTCTCAGTTCCGGTGTCATCAGCAATCTATTTACGCGAGACGAGCAAGCGGAAATTGTAGCAGAACTGACGCCCATTCTGAGACGCGAGAATCCAAAGCGGACGATCAGCAACGAAACGGCGATGGAATTCTTTCTGCAGCGAACTTGTCAGAATCTGCACGTGGTCTTCTGCTTCTCTCCAGTTGGCGAAAAGTTTCGCAATCGTGCTCAACGTTTTCCCGCCTTGATATCCGGATGCACGATCGATTGGTTCCAGGCTTGGCCCAAGGACGCCCTGGTCCTCGTGGCGAGGCATTTTCTTCATGATTTTGATATAGCTTGCACCGCCGAGGTTAAAGATCATTTGGTAAATGCGTTGGGTTCCATACAGGATATCGTGGCTAATACCTCAACGGAATATTTCCAGAGGTTTCGAAGGGCTACTCACGTGACTCCAAAGTCCTATCTCAACTTCATCGGTGGGTACAAGAGTATCTACCGCAGTAAGGAGCGCGAACTCGGTGATGGCGCGAAGAGAATGGATACAGGATTAGCGAAATTGGAGGAGGCTTCGATATCCGTAGAGATTCTTAAGAGGGAGTTAGCCCTTATGGAAAAGGAGCTGGTGCAGGCATCCGAGAAAGCCGAGAAGGTGCTGCTGGAAGTGACGGAACGAGCTACGCAGGCGGAGATCTTCAAGAATCAAGTGCAGAGGGTGAAGGAGAAGGCTGAACAATTGGTTGCTTACATCGCTGAGGAAAAGGCTCTGGCGGAGGAGAAACTGGAGGCTGCGAAACCTGCCCTGGAGGAAGCGGAAGCTGCACTGAACACCATAAAACCAGCGCATATAGCAACAGTAAGAAAATTGGGCAGACCTCCTCATCTGATCATGAGAATCATGGACTGCGTTTTGATTCTCTTTCAACGTAAGATTGGTCCCGTTGTAGCTGATACCACAGCCTATTGTCCCAAACCGTCCTGGGCTGAGTCCTTGAAATTGATGGCCAGTACGACGTTCCTCCTGCAATTGCAGAATTATCCCAAGGATATCATCAATAATGAAATGGTAGAGTTGCTGCAACCTTATCTTAAAATGGATGATTATAATATGGAGACAGCTCGACGAGTTTGTGGTGACGTAGCTGGTTTGCTCTCCTGGACCAAAGCAATGGCTTTCTTCCATTCGGTTAACAAGGAGGTGTTGCCCTTGAAAGCCAATCTGGCTCTACAAGAGGCCAGATTGAAATTGGCTATGGATGACTTGGCCAATGCTGAGAGGGAATTGTCTGAAAGGGAATTAGCTCTGCAGTCGGTTAAGGAGCAATACGATTCTGCACTTGCAGAGAAACAGCGTTTGACAGATGCTGCTAATGTTTGTCTGAGGAAGATGACAGCAGCCACTGCTCTGATCAATGGACTGGCAGGTGAGAAGGTCAGGTGGACCGAGCAAAGTGGCGAGTTCAAAGTTCAACTTGGACGTCTCGTGGGTGATGTTCTATTGGCCACAGGTTTCCTATCTTATTGTGGACCTTACAACCAACAGTACAGAGCAGGTCTTGTAACAGCTTGGATGAATATCTTGACAAGCAAGAGCATTCCATTTACAGAACGTTTGAATATAACAGCCATGCTGGTCGAGAGTGCCACCATGTCAGAGTGGACTCTTCAGAGTCTACCAAATGACGAGCTCTCAGTGCAAAATGCTCTGATCGTTACAAAATCCTCTTCGTACCCTCTGCTAATAGATCCTCAAAATCAAGGAAGGATCTGGATCAAGAACAAAGAGATTACTAACGAGCTACAGATAACTTCCTTGAATCACAAGTACTTCAGAGCTCATCTAGAGGACAGTTTATCTTTAGGAAGACCTTTGTTAATAGAGGACATTGCCGAGGAGCTGGACCCAGTGCTGGATAATGTTTTGGAAAAGAATTTCATCAAGTCTGGATCGATCGAGAAAGTGATGGTTGGCGATAAGGAGTGTGATGTGATGCCTGGTTTTATGCTCTACATAACAACCAAGCTACCGAATCCAGCATACAGTCCAGAAATATCAGCCAAGACATCCATAATCGACTTCACGGTAACAATGTTGGGCTTGGAAGATCAACTATTAGGACGAGTGATTCTCATGGAGAAGGCAGATTTGGAGGCCGAACGTGTTGCACTCTTCGAGTCAGTTATGACGAATCAACGCTCGATGAAGGAACTCGAGAGTACTCTTTTACACAGATTGACATCCTCCGAAGGATCCTTGGTCGATGACGAAGCCTTGATCGGAGTCCTCAGGGAGACAAAGACCACCGCCGAGTCGGTCAACGAGAAGCTCAAAGTTTCTGCAAATACAGAGAAGAAGATCACTCTGGCCAGAGAAGAGTTTCGGCCTGTGGCAGCCAGAGGTTCCATACTATACTTCTTGATCGTTGAGATGAGCAACGTCAATGTCATGTATCAGAACTCATTGAGACAGTTTCTCACAATCTTTGACAATTCCATAACCAAATCAACCAAGAGCTCCATCACCACAGACCGAATAGATATAATACTTCGTCATTTAACTCACGAAGTATGGGCCTTCACTTCAAGGAGTCTCTACGAAAGGCACAAGTCCCTTTTCACCTTGATGCTGGCGATGAAGATCGATTGTCATCGAGGTGTGATCTCCCATGCAGAGTTCAATGCATTCATTAAGGGTGGTGCATCGTTGGATCTTAACGCAGTCACCCCAAAGCCATTCAAATGGATCCTGGACATAACTTGGCTTAATTTGGTGGAGATCAATAAGCTGGAGGTATTCTCAGACTTATTGACGAAGATTGAGTTCAGTGAGAGAGAATGGAGAGTCTGGTACGAAAAGGACAAGCCTGAAGAGGAGGATCTGCCTTGTGGTTATCAGAAGAGCCTCGATGTCTTCAGAAAGCTACTCTTGATCAGATCCTGGAGTCCGGATCGAACACTGTCCCAGGCTGCGAGATACGTGAAGGAGTCGTTGGGCAAGGAATATGCTGAAGCTAAGATCTTGGATTTGGAAGCTACTTGGCTGGAGTCTGAGCCAAGAACACCTCTGATATGCATCCTGTCCATTGGTTCCGATCCCAGTCCACAGATCACTGCATTGGCTAAACAAAAAACTATAGGTGAATATGACATGCTGCTCAGTCAGATTTTCTATATCCTTTCATTAACTTAACTAATGTATCTTTTTATAAAATTATAGAGTTACAATCGGTTTCAATGGGCCAAGGACAAGAATATCATGCTCGAAGACTGATCAATGATGCGATGACCAATGGGAGCTGGGTCCTCTTACAAAATATCCATTTGTCCTTACCCTTTTGCACAGAAGCTATGGACGCTCTCGTCGAAACGGAAAACGTCCACGAGGTATTCCGAATCTGGATGACCACCGAGGTCCATCCACAATTCCCTATTGGTTTGCTTCAGGTGAGATTCCACAACAACGTGAAACAATTTATATTCTCATTGAGATTAATCTTTCCATATTGCAGATGGCAATTAAATTTACAAACGAGCCACCCCAAGGAATTCGTGCAAGCTTAAAACGTACTTATCAAGGAGTGACGCAAGACTCCTTGGATTACAGCACACAAGCTCAATGGCCGCCTCTTTTATACGCAGTAGCCTTTTTACATACTGTCGTCCAGGAGAGAAGAAAGTTTGGTCCACTAGGCTGGAACGTTCCATATGAATTTAATCAGGCTGATTTTGCTGCTTCCGTACAATTTATACAGAACCATTTGGACGATATGGATCCGAAGAAAGGTGTTTCTTGGCCGACGGTTTGCTATATGCTCGGTGAGGTGAGGCATAATCATTGTATAAGTTTGTATCTCGTTTTTTGCTGAAATAAGAGAAATTAATCAATATTATACTTAGGTGCAATATGGAGGTAGAGTGACGGACGACTTTGACAAAAGGCTATTGACCACTTTCACTCACGTCTGGTTCTGCGACGTTTTACTTCGTCCGGGATTCGAATTTTACAAAGGATACAAAGTACCGCAGACTAGAAATCTCCAAGGTTATCTGGATTATATCGATGCTTTACCTTCCATTGACACACCAGAAGTTTTTGGGCTTCATCCAAACGCCGACATTACTTTCCAAATTAATACTGCCAAAGGGATCTTGGATACCATTCTGAGTGTCCAGCCAAAGGAGGGTGGATCACAAGGGGGTGAAACAAGGGAGACCGTCGTATATAAATTAGCCGATGACATGCTAACTAAGCTACCGAAGCAGTATAATCCATTTGAAGTTAAGGAAGCTCTTCAGCGGATGGGACCGTTATTACCAATGAATATTTTTCTTCGGCAGGAAGTCGACAGGTATTTCATACCATCGCTGATGCGTTCTTTTAAAGTTGCTCCTAAAATTTAAGCAAATTCTTATTGTCATTAATGCCATTATTTCGAAAGAATTTCAAGAGCCATTAAAGAGGTTCGAGATACCTTGACGGATCTTAAGTTAGCCATTGATGGTACCATCGTGATGAGCCAGGGTCTCCGTAAATCGTTGGATGCCATGTACGATGCTCGTATTCCAGAAAAATGGCTGAAGATTTCTTGGGAATCAGCCACCCTTGGTTTTTGGTACACGGAACTCTTGGAACGCGACGCTCAATTTCGACATTGGTGCGCTCATGCGAGGCCAAAGGTTTTCTGGATGACAGGATTTTTCAATCCCCAAGGTTTTCTAACTGCCATGAGACAGGTATAGTTATTAACTAGCCATTTGTAGATTGAAATCAATTAAAAGATCTTATTTGACGTTAAAGGAGGTAACTAGAGCTCACAAAGGCTGGGCCCTCGATTCTGTAGTCTTGCAGAACTTAATAACGCGTTACAATAAAGAAGACATTAGAGATCAGCCTCAAGAGGGAGTTTATGTTCATGGACTTTTTTTGGAAGGAGCGTCTTTGGATCGTAAAGCCGGAAAGTTGGTCGAGAGCAAGCCTAAGGTTTTATATGAGCAAATGCCTGTGATTTATATTTATGCCATCAACACTACAGCAGGAAAGGATCCAAAGCTTTACGAGTGTCCCATATACAGAAAACCTCATAGGACGGACCAAAAGTATGTTGGGTCAATCGATTTTGAAACGGATCACAATCCTCGACATTGGACTTTACGTGGGGTTGCCTTATTATGTGACATAAAATAAAGAAGAGATTAACAAAAACACCATCCTTTTATTTGCGCCTGTCATATATAACAAATCTTTATAAAAACATGCTTTCTCAAAATATATTTAGAAAAATATATAACCTTCCTATAATTTTACATTTCTTACCAAACAGAGTTTACTTTATCAAGTTTCAAACAAAACAGCGTATTTCATATGTTATAAAAAAAAATAGTAAATAAATCAAACTGAATTTAATTCTATAATTTAGTAATAAAATATTACGCGACTTAGATAAATAGTCCTCTTAGAGGACTCTAAAAGTTTCTAATATTTTTATTGAAGTAGTAATAACATGGTTCTTAAAAGCCTTGTAATAGCGTTCCTTGCTGCCGATAGGGCCGTATCCCCAGATCCTACTTCTAATATATCTGGGTCACAATTGACTTTCATCACAACAATATTGTGATCCGATTTACTCTCTGGATCTACCGTGAAAACTATCAGTTTATAATTCAAACTTTTAAGGTTTTCTTGAAGCTCATGGATTGCTTCGTCTAATGTTTCTTCATCACAATAATCTCTGTCTAGTAAATTATTCAGTGTTTCAATAAACGAGCAGCGTTCTTGTTCGACAAGAGAATTTTTAAAATTAACGTGATATTCGTTAATAACTATGCCTAAATTAGTCTTTTTCGTTGGATGAATTTGACTCAGTCTGGGATACTGTGCAACTGCTATATCATTAAGATTATTTATCTCTGACTCGTTATCCTCTGTATCATTCATTTCTTCATCATTTACCAGTTCCAATATTTTATCGTACATTTTACCTGCTGCCTTTTGTTTTGCTAATTTTTTAGTGTGTGCAACACCTTCTTCTTTGAATGTTGAAACTAAGCAATCAATTGAGAATACCTTGGCATGAGGTGGACCTATTTCACTAGTAAGTTGATATTCTGGTTCTTTTAAATTATTTCTTACACAAAGATCCTAGAAAAATAGAAGTTATTTTTGGATTTAATGAAGCTAATAGATGAGCAAAGCCAATCGTTGAAAATTTATTAACCTTGAGAGCACCTATAGCATTCAAAAATGGTGGATTTCCTGAAACTTTAGATAATGATGACTTTGGTTCTGGCGAAGGTGGTGTGATGGGAGATTCACTAGGAGTTGCTGGTAATCGTAAAATATTTTGTTGAGCAGATATAGCTGCCAGCATGGCTTTAGCCGCTTCTTGCTTGGCATCTCTCTTGCAACGTCCAGTACCAGTTGCTGATAAATTATCACACATCACTTTAAAAGTAAAAGTATTATCATGTGTCCCTCCTCCATCATGTATAAGTTCATAATTAGGTGTATCTCCTTTCTTAACCATCATTTCTTGAAGTATTGACACCGGGGTCTTATTCATATTTTTTCTTTAGTTTCTAAGGAGAGAAAGAGAAATTAACTTTCAGCATATATATTTCAATTAGGTTAGAATTGCATAGTTAAAGGTTACATATATACATTAAGGGAATACACAGAATAATAGTTTGAATTATTCTGATAAAAAAAATTTAATTTTTCTATATTACTTTAAAATAATATCACAAAATTAAACCTAACGTGTAATCTGAATACCTACCACCTAGAAACACTAAAGAAGAAGTACTGCAGGTAACATGTAACAATTATAAACAAGTAAAACTACTTTTGCTAGTTAACTATATAAACACTTTTTACACCAATCCTCCTGCGTCCTAGCCTATAGCCGATAGGCTACAATTGTATTGTGCATGCAACTGCATACTATCAAGGATATACTATAAGGATATCACATGCACGTGCTACTCCAGTGTTAACTGCAGGTAATACAAAAACTGTATGAGGGTTATAACGATTGTAAACATAATGTGAGTGAGTTGGTTGAATGATATAAGAATAAGATCTGCTTGCACTGCGATTAAGTTGCATTCAGTTAGATTTAAGCCCTACAGGCAGTTTATTCGTAAAACATTCAGCTCCAATTAAGTTTTAAACGAAGGAGAGCAAGCAGCAAATTGGCTAGTAGTCTATACTAGACAAAATTCGCCTGCCCGTCTGTTTTTTTTAACAGTTTTTACCATTTCGGTCCCTAAGATTATTATCTCCACCTAACCTATTTTCATATATTTTCAAATCAATACAATGAAAAACACCTTAACTTTATTTCTCTATAGCTATAGATTTCAGGATTTGATCAAGTTTTGTGGTATGACAAGAAATTTTTCATTTTATATACGAAGAAAGGATTTTCAAGCTTTTGATAGTAAGTTCTTAGCAAGAAATACTCAATTAATCAGATCATTTGCTATTGCTGATAGGATTAAGAGCAGCAATTCTTTCTCAACATCTGCTGTACTGTTGAAAGAAAAAGATCGTGGTAAGGATAAGAAAAAGAAACCTTTACCACAGAACATAGATTTTAGAGAAATAGCAGAAGTATTCAATGTAGATAAACTTAAAGACCATTTTAATGACGAAGTAGAAGAACTAAAGAAAAATTTTATTGCTAATGTATCTTTACGTACTACTGCTGGTAGTATAGAAGAACTGCCAGTTAAATTTGAAGGAGATGATTTCATGCTTCATGACTTGGCACAAATAGCACGTAAACCTAAAGTTATAGTTTTAAATGTTTCCGCATTTCCACAAGCAATTCCAGATATTGTAAAAGCAATTGAGGCATCAAAGATGAATTTAAATCCTCAGCTGGATGGAAGCACTATATATTTGCCATTACCTAAGTATGCACATATCAAGTAAGTAATATTTGAAACAGTAATACATTAATTGTTTGTTCTAGAGTAACGAAAGAGCATAGAGAAAACTTGTCCAAAGCAGCCAAAGCATTATATATAAAGTGTCGAGACAAATGTAAAAAAATACAAAATGATTACATAAGAAAATTAGAAAATAAGGAAGGTTACCCCGATGACAAGAAACATAGGATAAAAGGTTTTCTTGAAGTCTTGTGCAATCAGTACATTAAGCAAGCAGAAACTCTGCTTAAGGCTAAGCAGACTGAATTGTTAGGAGAATCCGATTGAATCAAAGAAATAGAATGCTTCTGCTACGATTATTGTATAAACCTATTTTTGCATATAGAAAATATATGGTAGAACAAAAACTGCTTTTTTCTGACATTCATTTTTTTTTTTCTTTATTTTTGATAAATTCTAGTAAAGCTGTACAAAGAATTTTAGAAGCTTTTTGCAATGTCTCTTTTGAGTGAAAAGAGTAGCTTAAACGCAAACGGTTGCTTAATTGTCCCTTGTGTGAAAAACGATTGCCTGGTATGGCTGAAACTTTGTAAACTTCTTGGCACCAACTGATAAAAGCTGTACCATCGATTCCTAGATAGAAAGAAGGTAATTCTTACATTTACAAAAGAAATTCTATTAATCATTTCTAGATCAATTATTTATACCTTCGGGAAGATGAATCCAAACGAAGTATCCTCCATTAGGTTTCCGGTAGGAGCAACAGTCGGGTAAGTAACGATTTAGACTATCGCAAAGCGCATTTAACCGTTCCTGAAATTTGTTTTCTTTTTAATTAATAGTTGTATAATTTTTAGTTGAGAGCTTTTAATTATACATACTTTATAAACGCTGATTAATGTGTCTAAGTATTTATCCTCCATTTCCAAATGTAATAAACTAGTAATTATGCCGGATACATAATGGTTAACTGCTCCACCACTGCAAAGCGTACCACTAAAAGGCAAATTTAGAATTTCGTCGGTTTAAATTAACAAAATAATGAAAAGTGTAGCAATTTTAGCTTACGATGCTTTCAAGATATTAATCACTCGAGAACTGCTTTCGATCCAGCCGAGACGAATGGCGGGTGAGAGAATTTTGGAAAAGGACCCATTAGAAACTACAGATCCAATATAGTTCGGATCTTCTGAGTTATCATAGTACAGTAATCTATGGGGTGGATATCCTTCACAGTAATGTAACAGATTGTAAACATCGTCACAAAAGACTGCGATTTTGTATTTTCGGGAAAGTTCGACTAAGAGTTTGCAGCTTGCTAAAATCGTGTAAGATAACGTTGACTGTATTGAATATTGTGTGTATTATAATAATATATATTTTTTATTATTTTTTGATCTACTAAAAGAATAATACCAGGAGGTAGAGTCATCCCAGTAGGATTATGGTAAACAGGTATAGTGTAAAACATTCCCCAGAATATTTTTTGATCATTTAAAAAAATATCTTTCATCGTTTCTTCAGCAGTTTTACTCAATATCTTATCAAAAGCATCAAGATTTACCAAGTCATCTTTCATTGGAACTAGAGTATTACAATAAAATTTCTATGATGATCCACAATATCTCAGTAGAATGTAAGTGAACATTTCAGGACAAAAAAATTTATCTGCACAAAGAAACATTTAAAAATAAAAATTACTTGCTTGTAATGATTTTCATGAGTGGAAATTGTTTGAAAACATCGAGAGCTATCATGTAAGTTGCTTCTTCAACGAATATTATGCCATTTGGTGCGACTAAACTTGTAAGAAAGATCTGAAGGCCATGCGTTGCACCGCACGACAATACCAGGTTTTCTCTTTTAACAGGGTCTCCGTATCTTTTGCTTAAAAATTTGGCTAGTTCTTCTCGGCATTCCCATAATCCCGGAGTAATTCCATATTGAAACAAAAAATATTTGCCTTCTTTTTCCTCCTCCTCCTAGATGTCGTTATAACAAAATATTGGATATGGTCCCTTAAGTATGAGCGATCTTACATACTATTCATATAAAAAGGTAAATACGTAATATACGGTTATATAACCATTCTGTGCAATGTGGATGCTCTCATCATGTCCACGCAATATTTGAGGAGGTCTGGTCCAGGTGCACCGACCGACATGTTTGTTACGTTCGAATTGTAAACATTGAAAATGGGATCACTGTTGAAGAGATGTCTCAGGAAGGGATCTTTGACAACCTCCATTATTGCCACTAACGTGTATCACACTGCAGCTATCTGTTGGTAAATAGATAAGAATACGATAAAAAAATTTAGGAAACTGGTGATTATATTTATACCGACAAATCTGAATTGGAATTCAAGTATGATAACGACTAGTCTTGCACTCTAATAACTGAGCTCGGAGTCGGAAGTGGAGTAACGTACCGTTGGTACCGTTCGAGCTTCACTGAAGGGACTGCGAACGTGACTAACCACGGAGCCTGGACAATAAACGCACTATACGTAGATTGAGCACCACAGTAGAGAGGGAAAACTTAGATGAACTAAATTCCTTAGCTACCTATAATGTACTTACAGTAGACGCGATAAGAGATATTCTGTGTTCTCTTATGACGAAACTAATCTACAGGAAATAATGTACAAAACAGATAAGCAATTAAGAATGATGAGTGTTCTTTATTACAATAATTTGTATCGATATACTATAAAAAATGATATAATAAAGATTTATAAGTTCTACGTCCAAAAACCGGATGGCAAATGCATGTCCTAAAAAGGCTACACACTATATTCTTCTGGTAAATAATTATTACTATTAGAAAATGTACAATTTTTTCCTAAGGCGTCCACAATCGTAGCCTATATAGATTGAATAGTATACGGAACGCTGATTTTTGCAATAAAGTTCGATTTTCGTATTAAAACTTGATCTTGGTGATATAGTATACTCTATTATACTGTATATATTACAAGATAGTAATTAAAATGATTTAACATTATTAACTGTTATGATTATTAGTAACGCTAAATGCAATGTACACGATATACGTATATGTAATATACGCATTATGACTTAAGGCTAGATAAGGTATGTATCGCCGAGATTGGAGATCAGTTAGATATTTTTTTCTTTAACAATAAATTAATATTTAGAAATTACGCTCCTGCAAAAGATTTCATTGATAAATTTCTGGTTCATTCGGGTGATCGGCAATCTCTCGAATAGATCCCTTATACATGCTTATAAATGCGAAATCGTTGATTCGTTTTCGTAATAGTACAATATGCTCTTGTCTCTGTACAACATGGCACGTCCTATGCTATGATTTCGCGGCTTTTTTTTCTACTAAAATTAAACTTATGCACCGCGCGTCTACTAATAACATTTTATATATATATATATATATATATATTTACTATGTTGATTGATTTATTATACCTAAAATTAATTGTTTTTGTTCAAGTACTCTCCGTTTCTATAGGAAATACGCACGTTACAAGCATATGAAATTTAACTTTACATATACTATCTGTATAAATATATATACTATGTACAATAGCGATTCTCTCGTGTAAAAATCTGATTTTTCGTGCTTCCTTGAATTCTCTCCGGCTCCAATTTCATTGGTTCCCGACTAATGGCATAGAAAATTACAGGTTTAACAGCGGGAAGGAGAAAAGGCTTTTAAGTATAATGCGTATTATGCACGAATCGGCAGTTCAAGAAAGAATTTCTCTCTCTTGCGCAATAACGCACCAAAATGGCGACAGGAGAAAAAACCACCGACGCGTTATGAAAAATATTGCGAGTTCAGGTTTCAAATAAGCTTAATTTCGCAATACGGAAGATAGAAGAATGATCAATGGGAGTTTTAAGTGTTTCTCGAAGAGAAAGAGAATGTTTCTTATCACAGTCAGCGGCGAGCCACACGATAGCGCAGAAAATCCAAAAAAGACCTTTTAACAAGTTGGACGTGCACGAAAGGAATTAACAATAAGTCTATAGGAAACACACGAATATTTCCTTAGACCAGCTCGCTTTAAGAATTTCTCCACGCTAATATACAGCTATATGTATTGTCGAAGAAGAAGATTCAGTCGCTTCGGATCTCCCTAAATACTATAATAATACGAAAAAAACAATAAACAAAAAAAAGGTAAGAAGAACCCTCGATAGTCGTTGACGAATAAAAGATTATTTACAAGCCATCGAAAATGGCACATGAACTATTAAGAAATAGTTTTTGCACTACTACTCGTTCCTCACTGAAAGAATGCCTCGCATCAATGTTTTATTTCGGATCTCCCTCCCTGTTGACTCGATTATAAATATAGAATGATAAAGAAACGAGATCTGTGAAGTTCGCGTAACGTCTTTCGTCGACGAGATAAGTACAGAATATTATGTTTACTATTGTATATTATATACTTTAATTGGAAGCTATCAGTCCAAATGCCCTATACGCTGTCGTTACACTGATTTGAATTAGATCGACGAATCGTTAACGATCCAAATCGAAAGTTCGATCATTCGCAGTCCAAAGGCCACTTGGGTGTTTCCTTTATCACGTGTATTCTAACATGTATTATACGAATAAAAGGAAAGGTCAGACGGTCGTTTCGTTCTTCCTGAGAGGCTTCAGTGGTTGC
Organism: Prorops nasuta; assembly: GCF_024137725.1. Taxonomy (NCBI): domain Eukaryota; kingdom Metazoa; phylum Arthropoda; class Insecta; order Hymenoptera; family Bethylidae; genus Prorops; species Prorops nasuta. Next base: position 2,840,811 of record NW_027116808.1, read on the forward strand.
AGCTCTCTCTCGAGTCGATCGAAATCGTTGTAATACTCGTGGTCAGATTCTTCCTCGGAGCTCCTCTGTCTCACTTGAGAGCCAAATGCACCGTTCGTCAGAACTTTCTCCAAATCTGGCGTAGGGATGCCTAACGTCTGCGGCGTCAAAGGACCCTCGTCCTGGGACATGAGATACTCGGGATTGTCCAACGATGTTTTCCCTTGGATCGTCAGGAATTCTGGGTATTTTCGGAAGCCATTATTAAGTCGCTTTTGCTCCGAGTCTGAAAGACCGAAATCAGTGTTAACGATACGGGCTCGTATATTCTACGTGCATAAGGAGATAATTAAATAATAATGATTACCAGTTGGTTTAGTATCTCCAATGAGATCCATGTATTGAGTGTTGCTGTTTGGTAACTGTGGCGAGGGCATCAAATAATCGTCCTCGTCCAGTGGTAAGTCTAGCTTTAAATTTCCTATTTGCGCTTGCTGATGGATGGAAGTTACATCGGTGGCCTCGAAACAGTCATCGGTAACATCGCAATCTTTAAATAAGAGGAAGCATGTTTAATACAGGTACTTGAGTTATCCGGTGGAAAGTGACCGAAGCAGTTTGGTGAACACTCAATATTTACCTCTGACTCCGACCATCTTCAGTGGATCCGAGCAATATCTAGATGTGGGGCCGTCGGAGACCGTCGCGTGTCCAATGCAATGGCCATTCGGATGTGCGTAATGCACGTGTTGACTGGAGTTTCTTGGCTCGTGCGGCGTATTCTCATTGACGTGAGTCGAGGTGCCGTACCTCAAGAACTCCCTGTCCCAATTCTGTTGGTTTTGTGGCGTTGGAGAATCCGTTGCCAAAGGTTTACCATTCGGCCAGTAGGGCTTAACCGGTGTGCTGGGTGGTGAACCGGAAGTACTGGATGCTGAGATTTGGGGTGGTAGAGGGGCTCTGGATTTCGGCTGAAGGTACTCATCAGCGTCTACGAGGGCCTCTGGACCTTCCATGGTTGTGGCGAATTTTCGTATCTTTTCTTTCTCGTTCTGCAAGAGAAATTTGAACGTTATTTTGAATACTGAAGAATGCTTTGATTAGGAACATTTAGAGAAATTCTCACCTGCAAAATGTACGAAGGTAGTCTCATGTTTTTATCTCCTATGATAGCAAGATACCTTCCAGGATCTCTGGACATCTTGGCAAAGTCCTCAGCCAGTTCTTTGAAGCTGGGCCTTGATTCTGCATCCAACATCCAGCACTTGATCATGATCATATAAACATCAATGGTACAAATGGCAGGTTGAGGTAGCCTCTCTCCCTTTTCCAGTAATTCTGGAACGTGTCTAGCTTGTACAGTGTCGTATGGTTTACCACCATACGTAAGGATCTCCCATATGGTGACACCAAATGCCCATACATCAGACTTGTGAGTGAAGATTCTGTGCTGGATACACTCAAGAGCCAACCACTTGATGGGCATCTTACCCCCAGCAGCCTTGTACTGATCCTCATTGATGTCCAAGAGTTTAGCCAGACCAAAATCAGTGATCTTGACGCAATTAGGCGTTTGAACCAAAACGTTCCTCGCAGCCAAATCTCTATGGACCAATCGTCTCTCTTCCAGGTAAGCCATACCTCTGGCGATCTGAGTGCACCAGTTGAGCAAAGCTTTCGACCCAATTTTAGCCTTGTTATCCCTCACGAAATCCAAAAGACACCCAAGTGGCATTAATTGCGTCACTAACATCATTTGTGACGTCATACAAACAGCTAACAACTGTAAAAGATTAGGATGCTCGACACTGGCCATGATGTAAGCTTCGTCCAAGAATTCTTTGGAAGTGTTAGCACCAGTGCCATCGTGCAGTACCTTGATGGCAACTGGGATCTTAACGTTCTCACCTTCTGGTACCCAGACACCCTTAAAAACGTTACCAAATGCACCTCTGCCCAAATCGCCACCCTTTCTCATCTCTTCCTCTTTGATGATTCGCAATTTGGCGAGATTGGGTTTCACCCCTGTTGGTCTCAGCGGTTCGTTGTCGTCTAATCCAGTTAAAGCCATGGTCATTTTAACGGTGTTCTCCTTGGCCTTCGCCCTTATCCTCCAGAGGTACATAATCACGGCGGCTATGACGACAAAGATAATGGCAAATACAAGTACACCTGCTAATATAGCGGGTTGTAGCTCATTGTCCATTTGGAAGCTAAGACCTACGGTCTCGGCAGAACAGTAAGGCTCGTTGTCCGGTGGGAAGATTTTATGTTTGTATTCGGGAGGACAGGTATCGGTACAGTTGAACAGAGTGGAGTTATCGTTGGGGTCGCCGCCGTCCAAAAAGATCTTGAAATTCCTGCACTTATAGCAGTGATTTGGTCCAGATCCGAAACATCCACGACATTCCTTGTCGCAGGAGATGCAGACCTGCGTGAATTCATCGGGGAAGTGGTCTACAGGACATTCGTCCTCGCACTGCTCCCCTCTTTTGAATTTGGCGCACTGTTTGCAAACCTGCTCGTGAAAACCATAACCAGTGCACCTTTTGCAGCGAGGATGACATTTTCGACAGACGGCTTTTCCCGCCAAAGGTTTCAGGGCCCCTTGTTCCTGAGGACTGACCCACTCGTAATAGTACCCGTCAGGACACTGTTCCTTCTTTTGAAGACATCCTTCCGCCACGTCCTCGTTCATGATGGCCTTTTCGCAACTGTGGCACCCATTTTCACCCAGATTGTTCTCCGGACCATTACAGCCACCCACGCAGTTCTTATGGCAATCCTTGCACTGACCGTTGTCGTTGTATTTGGACGTTGGACACTCCGGCACGCAAAATGGACCATCTCTCACGTTCTTGCATCTGGTGCAATGTTCTGCGTTCGGTCCACTGCACGAACCATCGCACTCGCCATGGCAAACCTTGCAAGTTTTGTTATCTGCTTGGTAGATCCTGCAAAACATTGAATGGATTAGAAAAATGTGTAATATAGAAAATTAAAGAATAACAGCTAGTCAGGAGTGCCAGGTGAATTTTCTACCTTTCGTCCAGAGCACTGGCTGGCAATTAGATTGAAGAAAAAATTCGTTATTATTGTATATGGCATATTGTAAAATATATACAGTATTTCATCAAGTCTGAAGATAAACCTACCCTGGTGCAGTGCAGTCCTGTAAGCAGTCGTTTCCCAGGATGAAATTTTGACAGGAGAGGCATCTTGCAGGACCAGGTCCCCAACATCCTTCTGCTGAGCATTGTTTATCACAGACCAAATCTTCCATCACTGTGATTTAAAGATAAATGTAAGCATTTAGTTATATATATTTATTACAAACATTGTTAATAAATTTAGTTACCACCAAAGCAGTATACTTACCACACTCGGTCTCATTTCGATTATTGGTCAAAAGGATCTCGTGTTCCGTTGACTTTTTGATTCGTCTCCAATCTATGCTCTGGGCGTAACACAAATGCTTGTTCTCCACTATGGCAATAGCACCGGACAAAATTTGCTTGAGAGAGCTGAGCCCCAACGAGACCAGAGACGTCTTAACGATGTAAAGGGATGCAAAATATTCAGTAAGGGTTCTACCACCGATGACCTCGAGATTCCTGAAGCATGAGAGGTTCTTAAAATCTTCGTGATCACCCTGGATATTCAGGAAGCCAGTGATCTCTTTCAAAGTGCTGAAAACTTCGAGTTTGTCAGGATGCATTTTTTCGTATCGTTTGCCAAAGGTGAAGTTGTTATAAATCTGTTGAAAGCCCTCGAAGCTCTGATCCAATATCGTTATGGATCCTTCGATAATGGTACAATCCTTGAAGGTATCAATGTTCCCTGAATGTACTTTTTCGACCCCTTTGCAGGTCTTTGGACAAGGGCCATCACATGGGACGCATTCTCCATCCTGGGCCTTCTTTTTAGGCGGACAGGACCTCACGCAGGCTCCGTTATCTTTGAGAAGATGTTCGGGACATTTCCTGACACAGGTTGCTCCATAAGCATATTTGCCTTCGGGATTCGCCTCCCAGGAGTAAGTCGTAGGGTTATATTTTTGCATAGGAGGACATTCTTGGGTGCAGACGCCATTGTCGATGAAATTCTTGCACGCTAAGCAGTCGCTCTGCTTCGGTCCCGTACAGCCACCTGCGCAAAACAAGTGACAACATTCCCTAGGATTCGGACCGAAGCACCTCCCCTGCCAGCACTGCGGCGAACAATTCGTCTTGGAGAACTTTTGACAATTTTCAGGACCTTCTCCCCAGCATCCTGCCTCACAACGATTATCGCACTGCGGACAGACCCTCTCCGGTGACGTAAAGTTATACACGTAGTGATACTTTCCTCCTTGGCCAGTGATAATTTCATCCCAATTTATAGTTTTTATGTGACAAAGGTTGTAATTGTTATAGGCTCCTGCGCTACCGTTGAGGATATCTGAATAAAAAGATTTGATATTTTAAACACTGAAGAATGAAATAAAACCAACAATATCTCATACAGTACACTTGACTAAAAGAAATCTAAAAGATGTCTTTAAGTCATTTGGTGCTGTATGGGATACTACAAACATGCTGAGAATATCCCAAGGATATTCTTCCCATAGCAAAACTCGTTCCAATGATTTAATATAACTAAATTTCTAGCTACAATGACGTGAAACTAGCCAATTTTGCTACGGACATTCCTAAGATGTTCCACGCTAAGAAAAGCAAAAAAAAGGACGAGGAAACGTTTACCTCTGAGGGCCGGCATCTCCAAGTTGTGCATCTGACACATCGTGACAAATAACGCGAACTCGACGTCATATATGTGGAGTTTGAAGAGAGTTCTGCCGCGAATAATCTGCAACCTTGGCAGGACGATCCTGCGTACGTCCACATGACTGATGAGGACATAGCCGGTGACCTCGCGGATGTACTGCAGGAAACTGAGATCGAGGGACTCGTTCTGTAACCACGTGATCTCCAGGTTGCCATCGACGTAAGTACAGTTGGTGTACCGGTCGCGAAGATTTCTGTAGTGATGTTGCTTGTTCGATGGCACGGAGAGTCGGCCATTGGTACCGATGCAGACTGCAAAAAGAGAGATGAAAGAATTTTTAGTCGAGCCTTTCGTGAAGCTATATATAGAGACGAATTTCTAGCGATTATCTCGAGCGGCAGTTCGGCAAGATTAGCCTTGCCTGCCGAAATTTGCCGCATCGAATTAACATTCTGCGAAATTTACGACAGCCCCTGGCTGCGCAGGAGGCCTGCGCATCACACCCATACAGGCGAAGCACACAATACCACACACATCATCAGTCATAGCACGGAACACTACTAGCGCCCATCGATTATAGGAAGGGCGTGAAGTTGAAGCTTTATAATTAACGGTTACCGACTCTGCTTGGGTATTGGTTGCTGGTGTATAAACTGTATTATCTGCTGCTATATTTGTGTGTGTGTGTGTGTGTGTTATTAGCTAAAAGGTCCTAATTAAATAGCAAGCTACAAATCGATATAAATTATTCGGATCGAAGAATTTGCCGGACTGTATTTTACGTGTAACAACGGTATAGGTTATGTTTACACGCCGGGAGAAGAAGAGTGGGGGAGGGGGTGAAGCGAGCGGGAGAAGCGAGAAGTCGGCCATTGTTCCCAGCGAGGACCCATCAGCCAACAGCGCCTCGGCGCGGTGTCTGTTCTTAAATTATTGTTTCTGCACGCGGAGCTTCCAGTCCAAGTGGCCTTTTCTTCGTTTTGCTTATTTCGCGCCTTTACTGCACCCTGCTATCCCCTCAAATCCCCTATCTTTCGGCGGAAGGTTTCTGCCGCGGGCTATCTTCTTCTCATTCTCATTCTCCTCGTCCTTTCTCGTTCCTACTCTGTCCCCCCGCTTCCCCCCTTCTCCCACCACCACACCACTCACGAAAACCTCAGCCCAACCAGCCGTGGGGTATCGATGTTTACGAGCTCGAATAAACGCTGCCGCCGTTATTTCGTGTATTACTTTGGGTCTTTAATGGCGTCTTAAAGTGCCGCATAAAAATCGACGCCTTCGCCTCCAATCATATTTTCACTATAAAAAAGAACGAAGATGGGGGTGGTTTCGAGATATACGTAGCTGTTATACCTGACATACCATAGGAGGGAATTTTTAACGCAACATTAATAGCTTTAAGGTTTATTGCTTTTGAGAGTCTGCGGTTCTCGGCTCTCTCCATACTGCAGCAGTTGAAATATCCAAGGTTAAGTAAGAGAATTTTTGGTCAATAAAGCACGGAGATTGTACTATGTAGGTACCTACTATATAAATGAAGACCGCGTGACTGTGCACCTGCCAAGATTTTCATCCCCGTAAATGAGTAACAGGTCGGACCTTTTCAAGCCTAAATCTTATCTGGATTCAAAGAGCGATGTGGCGTGAGACAGCGCTTTTTCAACTTTAACAGAGATCCGTTCCATCCAACTATTTTTCTCGATTCAATAAATTGATCAGTCGAACGAGCAAAGAAGCGCGGAGGTCAGCAGCAGCGACTGTACTACAGTACGCAGAGTGGAATTCCTTTGTAAGGCCGTTAAGGTCCGCCAGGACTCGGTGAGCCTTGCAACGTCCACGAGCCACGCCGCCATTGTTCGCCATTCGATTTGCAAGCGCCGCCACGTTCTCTTCACGTTTCTTCTGCAATCTCTCGAATTTGAAATATTCGCAGGATTTATCCTTAAATTTCCTACGTTTTGCTTGGAATTTTGCAATTATTGTTTCTCCATCAGGATCTTTTACAATCGCACCAGGTGCCCACTGGAACCCTCGTCATCCACACCCACATTTTTACCTGAACTCTCATCATCGATCAACCGTGCTTACCTGACTTTTCTAAAGCCATCCCTCTATAAAACTAACTTCTTGGAAAATACTCTTAGCTCCACTCTCACAATCAACGGAGATTCTTCTCCGATGTATATACGTGGAGAGATCGAAGAACCAACCATTGCAGCTTGTAAGTAATTTCGAAGAGAAATGAATATAATGTACATGGGATTGTATATATATATATATACATATATAGCATTCTGCATACAGGGTCCATAGGTTGAAATACCACAGAGCACAAATACAAGAAAATGTACCTCTCTCTGTGTATCGCTATAAGATATATTATATTTATTTCAAATTTATTATTACCATAAATATATAAATCTCGTGCAAAAACCTGTACTTTCAATAGTTATAAAATTAAACGCATACGGCACACTTAACTAAAAAACACATAAAAGATGTCTTTAAGTCATTTGGTGCTCTATGGGAATATAAACATTTACTTAATCAATTTTCCATTGATTCTTTTGTTATACAAAAAACAATCAACAACGAAGAACCATCCACTGAAACTTGCAAGAAATTTAGGGGAGAATTCAATACGTACAATATACATAAGATTATATAGAAAATATAGAACAACATATATATATATATGTATATATAGGTATTCCACTGTTCTTCCCAATATGATAAAAATTTGAAAAGTCTTACCATTCCAGAGGAACAAGAGAAATACTCACTTTTTCCTTTAACAAATTCGGAATTGAGATCCGCGGAGACATCGTAGCTACCGAGAACGGCCAGTAGAATAATAGTCACGCCAAGGATATGAAGTGTAGGCAGCGCTCGTGACCCGTATAGCTGGCAGAACATGATGAGCTCGCATATCCTTTACGAACCCGTGGACCTGGCCAAGGTAACCTCGAGAAGATCCTCGTCGCTAGTTCGCTCTGATGAGGAACAACCAAATGTCTTATGCGATGCTGCCATTGCGGCCTCATCAACTTTCCTCCCACATGTTTTTCTCTCTCATCTGAAAAATTAAACATAAAAATAATTAAAAAGGGGAAAAGAGGGGAGTGCAATCAGCTATTATAACGACGACACTCGATCTTTTTAATAAAAACATGATTCGAATGGAGAACCTCAAATACTAAATCGATATTGAATTAAATAAAATATTTTAATAAATTAATCATTACAAGAATTCAACCGTTGAACCTTAAACTTAACATCTCCATATTTGTACACAAGTTCTTTAATTCTTGTATATAAGAATTATAATACATTATAGAATATATATCTGAAATTTCGAGAGACTGGCGATAAAAATGGGGGGAAAGGGGGGGAGGGGCGTGCAATTAGCTGCTTTGTCGATGGCGCCCGGCCTTTTAACTCGAGCTTAACCCCGCCAACCGGAACGGAATGCACGGAACCGGTTTCAGCATCGTAATTTGCTTCTTTCGTATATCTTGCGATTTTTGACGAAACTGCCAACTGACAAGTGCCAGTAGAGACGAATTCTGGTAAATAGTGCCATGTATGGTTCTTCCTTCATCGTTTTCCAACGGAAGGCATAATATAACAGTTAGCCCACGCAGAATCTCTTCGATCCGTATCTCGCCAGCACACTCGCAGTCTCCCTCTACCCCGCCCCTCTCCCTCTCACTGTATTTGAATCTAAATTTCGACTGATGAAAATCATCGTGCGAGGGACAGCTGGCTGAGGAACAGCTAGGAGTGTACGGACCACGATAAAAGATGGTAAAATCAAGTATGGTTGTGAGAGTGTGGGCGATGACCAACATCTCGAAAGGTATAATAATATTAAGCGAGAGAGTGGGTGCTGAGGAAGGAAAACAGCGCTTATTTTCTTGCTGGAATAACGCGTATGGTTTAATTATTGCTAAAAAGAGAGAGAAAGAAAGAGAGATAGAGAAGGTTCCTGTGTTTTTTGCTACGGAGTCAGCAGGTTTTTCCGAACAAGAATATGAATACTCGAGCAACGTAGTCGACAGGACTAAGCGAAAAAAGAAACGCGAGAGTCACGAAGACTTTGAAAAAGACTCAAGTAAAAAAAACAGAATGTACAAAATTTTGCTGGTTTTATGGTTTTACCAAAAAAAGAGCGATGAAGGGTGGAAAAATATAGAAGGGGGATGATTTTCCAGATTTTAACTCATTTTATCTTTATTCTTTTATAATATAATAATTACTAAAATAAGAGAGAGAAAGAGATTATTTTACCGTTTTGTGCCACACAATTAACAGGTTGTTCCGAACAAGAATATAAATACTCCAGCATCGTAGCCGACACGATTTTGCTGGTTTTATGGATATGTATAATAAAGAGTGAGGAAAAGAGAGAAAATAAGGGGGGGGGGGAGGGAGATTTTGCAGGTTTTAACTCTCTCTTTATAATACGATAATTACCAAACCGAGAGAGAGAGAGAGAGAGAGAGAGAGAGAAATAGCGAGAGGATACAAGAAGAATTTGCTGGTTTTATCGCTTAAGCAATAAAATTACAGAGAAAAGTATGGGAGGGGGGATAAGAGGAAGATAAGGTGTCCCTACTCCCGCGCTTTCAGTTTTACCACGGCACCATACCGCTCCGTGCCTAAGGAGAATTCGCTGCTGGCAGATCCAGTTTCATTTCTCGCTTGAATTATTCAGCCACGAAATAAAGCAGCCTAACGAGTCCAGTTTTCTGCTCTACAGCTCTACATATATATATATATATATATATATATATAATATTACGCGAAACCGAATCACCAGTGTTGCCGTGGTTCACCGTCAGTTACCAAACGAGGATTTGCAGCGCGCGCGGTGAATTCGGTTTAAACGGGGAAAAATAGTCAAGTTTGGCAGGTACTCGCGCGCAGTTGGGAATCGTGCAGCGGCACGAATCACGTTCGCGGTTTGCTAATATCGTTCGTGACTGGACTGGGGATGGAAGGTATGGGAGGGGGGCTCGAAGTTCTCGGAAGGTTGTTCACCATCGATTTTCCAGTCCGGGAACGGCGAGCAGGCATCACGATGGAATTTCAGGCAACGTTTATCGCGCGAGGTCGAACGACCTCCGAGTCGCACTTTTCTCCTCGTGCAGCTCCATTTCGTGACCGGCCGGTGCTCATCGACGTATACAACAACACTCCGCAGCAAGCTTACGTACACGAGCTACCGGGCAGCGCTCATATCTCACCGCTCGGGCGCTTAAGGACCTTGAGAAATCTTCCCGCGTATATAAACCGGTTAAAAACTCTCATCTCTCTGACTCTCATTTCCCCCCCCCCCCTCCTGCCATTCCCCTTAACACGCTTTGTCTCGAAGAAGAAAAAAGAGAAAAACCGAGCAGGCACGGAATTTTTTTCAGCCTGCCGTGCGAAGTAACGCAGTTGTATTTATTCGTATGGGTGTGGTATAAACAATGGCAACCGTTGTTATCACCACATAGGAAGGAAAATAACAACGTGAAACTTGAAACGTTTGACTACTGTGATCAACAGTGACCCGAGGCAACTTCAACATGTCATTACGCGTCTGACCTGAGGAAGAAAAATTTTAGGCGTATGAGTTCTTGGCCCTTTCGCTTCATCCCCGGTCTCCCAAAATTGGATAGTGGTTTTGTCGTTTCGTGATCAACACCATGAATAGGCTCAAGCGAATTTTAAATGGCGTCGGGTACACCGTGATTCACGGTAAGTTGGGCGCTTATCCGCGCAGGAAAAAATTTATATCGATGTACAAAGAGCGTCCTCTAATGTCCTTCCCCTTCCTCCGCTTCTCTTCCCACAGTTCAAAACGAACACCCCAAGAGGCTCTCGTCCTGCAAGAACGACCAATTCAGGTCCATCGTGATTTCGCATAGATCCAGCAGCGTCCCTTTCAACGTACGTCAAAATGTGCACGCACGACACAACAGCAGCGCCCTTTGCACCATCAGAAGCAGGCCAGTTCTGTCGAAGAAGAGATCGAGGACGCTCGTCATATCCTCGAGGTCCAGGTCCAAATCCAGCATCAAGAAGAAGGTCTCGTTTGGCAACATCCCCAAGCACCGTCTCGTTAATCACAAGGCAATGTCGCTTGGTCCTGCTGGAAAATCGCAGGAAAGTAGATTGAATTCTATAAAAAAACAGGATATTCGCTCTATCATGCCGGAAATGGAATACGGTGGGACGTTGAAGGCGAGAGGTAGTAGTAGCAACGAGTTGGCTAAGAAAATCAATTCCATAAACATGAGCGATCCGTTCTCAGATCTGTCGAGCAACAAAGTGAGAGCTTTCGGTCCTTCCCGATATTCCACCGAAACGTCGTCGTCACCGTTGCTTTCTGGTAACAAGACGGAGATCAAGAAGGACGGTGATTGGCTGAAGAACGTCGAAGAGTTCCTGAAAGAGCTGAAGAGCAGCAATATCGCGATGACCAAGTTCAACGATACGGAAATCGCTCAGTACTTGAACGAGTCTATAGACTGGATGGACAAGAAGGTGAAGGAACACACGAACAAATTCAAGGAGACTGCCAGCAAGTTGTCCGATACTTTGATCGCTATGAAGCCTAACATAGGGAGTGCGTTTTCAACGGCGAAGGTAGAACAACCTCCGAGCGAGAGTTTTTCGAGCCAAGCGAGCAAAACAATGCCACCTTCCAGGAATCCAAACATTGAATTGAAAATGGAACCCTCGAAAAGCGAGTCCGTTGTGAGCGTCAACGTCGATCCCACGAATTCAGCGCTGCTCGATAATGTAAACAATAACAAAGAGCTCTCGGTGGTCGTCAAGTCCAATAGGAACAAGAGTAGCGTCGCGCGGGCCAAGCTCCTAACCAGCGCCACGCCCCGCGACAACTCTATGAAGATTTCGATCAGTGAGAATTCTCTGCCGGTAAAACAGATCGAGTTGCTGATCAACGGCGAGCCAGTGTCCGAGGTGAAGACGATCACTGCTAGATCGGAAAAAGTTGACATGGTTAGCTCCTTGGATCAGATAGAAATACGTATTCCAGTGGTGCAGGCGGACCAGAGTTCAAACGCTATTGAAAAAGATCAACAGGATAGTTTATCGTCATCGCCGTCCATATTGAATCTGCAAATCTCAGCGAAGCTGGAGAAGCCGATGGTGGCAAGTAAGAACGTCGATCGGCAGCAGTCGATGAGGAGGAAGAGTGGCGACTCTGGTAGGATCCAGTATCTCAACAAGAATACGGCGACGAAGAACGAAAAGTACGAGACTGGAAAGTCATCCGCAGTGAAGGATTCGGAGAGTGCTGGGAAGATCCCGCAGAAGAGTCGAGTGAGGGCCGACGGAAGAAGAGACAGCTTCGAGGTTTACACTGATAACAAAAATCGCGTTACGACGAAAGTCGTGCCTTGGTGGACGTCCGAGGAATCTTACGAAAAGATTGCCAAGCCAGCAGCGAAACAACCGAAGGTTGAGAAGGAAATTAACAAAAAGGTGTTGAAGGAACATAAAGTGGACCAAGCAGGTCCTGTCGCGAGTAAACGCGCGACGGAGAGGAGACCTAAGACCGTCGGGAGCACGGGTACCAGGACCTCTTTGGGAAATAAATCGGTAGTCAGTAATATAGAGCGAATCAACGTGGGATTCGACAGATTCCCAATTGAAAAGACAGAAAGGAATATCGCCAAGTCAGCAGGGGGTATCGCTAAGTCAGCAGGGAATATCGCTAAATCAGCAGGGAATATCGCCAAGTCAAGCGGGCACCGAGAAAAGACAGCTGCTACTTCGTCGAGGAAGTATTTGGAGAAGTTGTTGGAAGGTCCGTCGAGGAACGAAGGTGTACGCGGAACTTCGTCCGACACGAGAATGAAAGAAGTGTTCGAGTCCCTGAAGCCGATCGAGAAGAAGAAGGACGGTACTCTGGTGGACAAAGGAGCGAAGGTTTCAACGAAACAAGCCAGCAAGGACAAGCCTAAGACGGATAAGAAGGACAGTCAGGATAATTTCAGCTCTACCATGGACGAGCCCAAGAGTCAAAAGTCAGATATTTCAAGAGACAAGAAAAAGTTCAACATCTTCGACAGGCCACACAGAAGAGTCCCCGATAGAAGTGCCGAGGAATACACTATGGGAAAACCTCCAGATCCAATTCCAGAGATGATTCCTCCTCCCCAAAAAAAGACAATTCCCACTATTGTCCCGAAAGCGCCACATGGCCCAGCAGGAATGACAACGTTCCATAAAACCGCCACGAGCGATCCCCTTCTGGTTTTCGACTCGTCAACTCCGCCAATGGTGCAACCCTTTTAATCGCCACGAGTGAGATGTTCTTTCACTAGCCGTCACTGTCACACAGCGTTAAATTGTGAAGTCCAGCCCAAATTCAATTGCACATTCAACACAGAGAATAAATTGTATGGATATATTTATTTAATAAAATCGAGTATTTTGCCGCGAGTCGTGTTTGCGATTATTGAAAGAATAATGGAAAAGAGAGGACGCGCGCTTGCGTGGACGAAACGGTGGGGTGAGAGCCGACCGTATCCGATTGGACCCACGTGACCCCCGACCTAACTCGTGCTTAACCCACCGGTGGCGCGACCCGTTGTCCTTGGCTCGTCTCTCTTCTGTGCGTTGGGCTTTGCATCGGTCGCTTTGAAAATCCTCATTTTCATCCTAATATAGTATATATACAGTATATATTATCCGCTAAATAGTTTTGCTTTTAGAAAAAAGCTGAAAAAACGTGTCGGGAGATAAAATCACGAAATGGCAGTTTCTCCTTGAGGCTAATCCGCTTAGGCGCTGGAGCGTGGAAACGCGAATACCGGCGGCCAAATCGTTCGAGGCTTCGCTTAAATCGCAAAATTATATAGAGACATCATTTTCAGCTTCAGAAAATAAGGCTAATCTCCTTGAGAGAACGTTATTTTCACTCGTGTGGAATTTTCGGTGCGAACGCAATTTCGAGTGCTCACCTGTGCGAACCACAATCGTTGCTCTTTATGCGCGTACTGGAGAAAATGCAGGGATACCATATCGAGGCGCAATAATCCTTGATAATGAATGTGCGTGTAGATGCTTCAAGTTACAAGAGAAGGATCGTTGGATCTCCATCGTTACGACTAACGACATGACGAGAGTGTATTGCGAGAGTAACAGTGTATCACTGGCATTTTTCCAACTATAGGTATATATGCATATATATATACTATATGTATGCAATATACCATTCCCACAAGCGTTAACCCCCCGCTGTCTTGCAGTAATTTCTCGCGAAGGCTAATGAGGAAGCTGATGCATTGGAAAAGATTGGAAAACAGCGAAACACGTTCCAAATTCATTCCTGACGTATCATGTGGTACGAGTGCCGTCGCCATTTGCATTAAATATATATAGTAAATACAGAAAATCGTGTAAATCCAGGTAAAATTGGCAGTGAGTAATCAAAAAGTGCTCTATCGACAAATTTAGTAATTTTTGTTGCGAATAGCGTGATATTTAGCTGACGATAATTGAAAGCATTGTAGGAACACGATCGTGGGTGTACTCGGTTGCACGGTCGAGCGATTTATAGTGAATTGCAGCAACACTCTCATTCATAGAACCCTCGTTCATTCACGGTTGTAAATGTTGTTTCAAGAAAAGTCCGCAAATTACTGCAATCGATTGATCTGGACGATTAAATATGTATATACTGTATGCTTTTTTCCCTCGTTTCATTTGATCGTACAATAGTCGTGGGGCAGTTTTACGATTTCCTTAAAGAAGTGAAATCGAAGAAAAAGGATTGGGATCGGGCAGTGTTTCGTGTTCCTGCCGAACAGGGTGGTCCAGTTGCGGTTGCACTCGCCGGGTTCATCGTATTCCCCATTCGTATATAACGAGCTGCTGGCTGCTGGCTGGACGTCCCCCCGTCCCCCTCCCACTGTTGCCACAACAAACACTGCCAGCGTGTTCTACGCGTCGGAAGAACAGTGTCCTCGCGGGCAGCGTGCATCCTAACCCGAATAAATTGCATTTCATTGCTCTGCCCCTGTCCGCAGCCATTTGCCCAGAAAACCAGATTCTTGATGATCCAATCAAGCCATTGTTCTCGCTTTTTTTAACCCTCTATTTGCTTTATTTGCAACCGCAACATCGCTTGCTCCACTTCTCATCCTCCCGCTGACTCGTGGCCAATGCCCGATGGGACGTAAACTAGGAAGAAAAAATATGGGCAGTGCGCATCGATTGAAAAACCGGATTACGGAGACTGGTCGGGCATTAAAAAATAATTGTGGCCTATAGAAACTCATCCCCGCACGATATATCGTGAAGGAGTATGTTTACGTTCTCCGCCAACGCGGAAAGAACGGTTCCTACCAGGAGGTTCTCGAACCTCGAGGTCGACCGAGCTGCCCCCCCCCCCCTCCAACTCCACCTCTTCCCTGCTCCAGCGAGAATCGTAAAGGAGGTCGTCGGAAGGAAAAGGAGCGCGCTTGAATTCCAGTAAAAATAATAGTCGCCGGGCGTACTTTTCTCGATTCTTTCGCTCCATCTATGTCGAGTCAGCTGACTAGCAGTCGATGATGTCACCGCTGCAGCGCTAGCAGCAGCGTGCGTGTACTCCTCTCGATCCAAGAGACACCTACTTCGGTGGAACACCTACTACAACTACGTCACGATCCGAGAACTGCTCATTTTTAATTTTCTAGTCCCGAACACCCTCCTCCTCCTCCTCATTTTACCCACGCAACCGCCTCAATCGTCTCATTTTCAGCTTCTTACCCAATATGGTAGCCAAAGAAACCCCGGCGATATTATATAGAGAATTTCTATCACGCTGCTTCGGCTAATCCCGCGCAACTATTGGGGGGATTCGCTCCTCGACTCGCCACGGCGAAAGGCCTATTATAGAAGGCTCGCTCGCGTAGTCTGTCGAAACATTAAAATAAACAAATTTTGCTTTATTCATTTAGTTTTATTATAACTTTTATCGTGGATGCTTTTAGCATGTTAATGCACTTTGCTCGAATGACGTGTTAAATCTTTCTCTCGAAGATGCCGTTTTCCTCGCCCGAGAAGACGCCCTCTGTATTAGCCAATTGGAACCAATCGTTCACATGCACTATGATTGGTTATTCGATCGTGGACCAAAACTTGGTCATATTGAATTGTTATAACGCATTGGGTATCCAAGATTGATTTAGCGCTTTATAAAATATAATATATTATATATTTTGACACACACATACATACATACATTTGTAAATGCATACACGCATACAGGTGGTGCGGTGAAATATACCTAAGACTCGTCCATAGTCCTTGGCGAATCGCGAGCCCCGTAAATGGCGGGATTCGCCCACGTGACCACGGGCTCATATCGCTGATGCGTGCGTCGATCTGGCTTCGTAGCCTTTGTTCAAAAGGATGATGGTTAAAATTTTTCAAGCGCGGAAATTGCCACGTTTGAAGCAGTCGAGATTGAGTCTCGTTTGATATGCTCGATCGAGGGTAGAAAACTGGTTGGACGATTGGCTGTCCTAGAAGGTAATTAAGACCGATCGAACGAAGGCTTAATTAATCGCGCAGGCGCGAAACGAGAGCGAATCCCGAGAAAGCAGGAATTCGAAGCTTTCCTAAAATCGTGCCAGAGAGCGGTTCGACTCGAGGGGTCTGGGATTTCTTGTTGGCTCCTGGGTCTCCGTTCGGTATGTTAATGTCATTCTTTCGAATGAAATCGGGCTGTTCGGGGGACTCGGGCCTGCTTTTTCGTGTCGCGAGGATGTCGCGTCTAATTGACGCATTATACGCTGGAGGTGTTCGACGGTCGTGTCTCGTTATTATGCAAGGAAAAATCTTTCGAGATACGATTGATGCAATCGATATTTGCCAAAGTTTCTATTTTTTTTCGGAATATTTAACGTGCATACCGCAGGTAAATTACGTGGCGAGCGTGCATATATGCTTTGGAGAAATTATTTGTCTCGCAAATGATGGGTTGGTAGTTGGTGAGAAAACTTCAGATGGCACCTCGGGCGACGGTAAGCGTTGCTTCGAAGATGGCGTTGTTGCTCGCGAGGTCCGTGCATGCATGTAACTATATACGTAATCGTGGGATATACGCCGCGAGCAAACGGGGTGGGCGTCAAGGACTCTCTGGACCAGTATGGCCGCCATATCTGGACCGAAGAGAGCACCATCTCTGTACACTACATAGTTTCTCTCTCTCTCTCCCTCTCTCTCAAGAGCCGAGCAATGTGCGGGAAAAGCAAACTTTGCGAATGGTGGATAATGCAGATCTCTGCACGCACGATTGTTCCAATAGAAAATAGATCAGTGTCTCGAAGAATCCCATAAAGTGAAATTGGTATAAGAAGAGAATACTTTGATGCTTGAGTAAACCGAGAAAGATTGTGAGGTTTCTGTGCGATAAGGGAGATAGGAGAAAGCAAGCAACGGTAATAAGAAATGGCTGGGTTTTTATCGTTGCATTGGAAAATATTTACCGATGTCGAAGGTTTCGTCTCGGTGGAAGGAGAAGGGCCGTGATTCTTTAAAATTATATTCAACGCGTTGGAGATTTGCGTATTACCGGTGTTATTACCGTTCATCTAGGTAATTTAATATAATAGTGGTCGATGGCACATCTCGGGAGATGCTGGAAGCGAAAGGCAAAAGCGGGAGAAGTGACGTCATCTGTAGGAATGAGGTTAACCCGAGGCTATACGTACCAAAGTCATATTGGAGAGCGGCTTTGGCGCGTATAGCTATGTCGATAATACAGTGGTATGGTGTGCATGGAAGCAATAAGCTATATATGCGGTGCTACGTACAGCACACTACCCCCAGTAGCGAGTGCGTTGATACCGTTGATAGCTCGGAGCAGGTGAGCTGGAAAAAGGGGACCGAGCTTCCATTCCTTTCGCCAATACAATTTTTA
Organism: Prorops nasuta; assembly: GCF_024137725.1. Taxonomy (NCBI): domain Eukaryota; kingdom Metazoa; phylum Arthropoda; class Insecta; order Hymenoptera; family Bethylidae; genus Prorops; species Prorops nasuta. The sequence goes on from NW_027116808.1 coordinate 2,858,491, forward strand.
CTCGATCATCCATTCTAATGTCATTCTATGTCAGTCTTTGTTCCATGGCTTGTAGGCGTTCGCTAAACACTGCTATTGGTGAGATCTAACCCACCCCGTATCTCCCCCCCCCCTCCCACCCGAACAGCTTTTACTTAAAATGCATTTATGCATGTACGTCCCTTACGAATCAATATTTCGAATGACTAATTTATTTCTCACGAATCAACTAACATTATATTTGAATTAATTAAATATCCATTGTGTGAATAGCGTTGGGAGTGAAAAGTCCATAAGTGTATTGGTTTCTTGTACACACAGCATATAGGATTCTCGGAAGGAGCGCGCTGGCCAAGCCGAGCCGAGTCGAACAGAGCGACTCGACGGTATTTTCTCGTTAATATAATCCGAACGTAAACACAAATGAGTTTGGTCCCATTCGAGCCGAACAATGTTTTTCTTGCTTTCGAGAGGGTCTTGAGAAATACTGGGAAAAATGTGTATACATACATATATATATATATATATTTTAGCGACATATGATGGGTCCTACGTGATGCTGAGTGGCTCGCGCGCGAATGTGGCTCGTGACACGGCAGCTGTCACATGTCGCATGGCCGATGTTTTTCAAACGGTGGTTTGCCGCCAACGCAGCTTCAGTCGCCTCGTCTCTTCAACCTTTTCTCTCGTTCTCTCGGTCGAAAGCGCGCGCCAGTGCCGAGCCCAGCGTTCAAGTCTCCCGCGTGGATACTAGCGATCCTACAAACGTCAGTCGCTCGATCCAACAGGATCTCTCTCTCTCTCTCTCTCTCTCTCTCTCTCTCTCTCTCAATAATAAATCTACCGCGTGAAATTAAAAACTTGCGTGATATTGTCACGACTACGAGTTTTCTCTATGTTTATCGCAGGAGATCACCCCTTAATCACGTACACAAGCCTCGAGAGCTGCCAATGTTTTAGCTGGCGATCTGTTTACATTACGACGACGATTTATAGTTGGTACGTGCGCATGCTCCTTCGTCAAGAGCAACAGTGGCTGCGCGATTCCGAGATTTCTCGAAAGAAATCACGAACGACTCGACGTTTGTCAACAATACCGAGGAAGATTCTTCGCGGAAATTGTGCAGAGACACAGAAAGACCAGCAAACTTTCGCTTTGCCGAATTCTCGCGAAACATTCCGTTTTCTATTCAAATCGTTCTTTTGCCCGGACAGTTGTGTTATCGAAGGAAACCTCGAGTTTTACAGAATACCCCATACAGTACACTTGACTAAAAGATACCTAAAAGACGTCTTTAAGTTATTTGGTGTTCTATGGGACCTTATAAACACATCACTGCTATACCATATTTTGAAAGAACTCACCGGTTGAGAAACTGTCCTCGTGAGGAATATCCAAGAGTCTAATACAACCTCGCTCGCACAATTATCACATTGGTTTATAGCATTGCTATCACTTAAATCGGTAATATTGCACTTTCACCGATTTCACGGTGTTTTCCGAGCGCGTGTATATTTAGAACCGAGTGTCGAGAAAATCGACAGGGGCTTTGCACGTTTAAGGCGGCGGCGGCGCCGCGACGGGGCGGCCGCACGATAAGAGTTGCACGCGCGCAAGTCTTCTTATCACTGTCAAACACGTCGAGTCCGCACGGCAAGACGCTTAGCCAGCTCTTTAGATTCTCGCTGAATAGCACGCGCGGTTCGATATTGCTTCGCGAGAGTTCTTCACTCCTTTGTGCGTCTCGAGTCTCCACTAAATTTTATTCACTCTTCATCTCGCGCTAAGCACTGCAGCCGCGTGTCTTCCTCTCTCGTCCTTCGAGAATCTCGTCACTTTATCACTTTTAAACAGTTGACTCGACCCGAGCAAGAGTGTGTGCGCGAATATGACCATACGAGAGGGAGGGGGATAAAACTAGAGGAACGGAGAGAAGAGGGAAGCACCTTTCACGAGAAATCTTAGAAGAGATCCTTGCTCGGGGCCTCTTCGGTTGCTTCGGTCCGCGCGTCTCACCTTGCGGAGCGAGTGAGCGAGTCCATGCAGCTACAACGCAGGCAGCCTGAGCTCGCAGCCCCCACAGCCCCGCACAGGTCCACGCTGGGCAGGACTCCCCCCTCCCCCTCGCCCAAGTCTCTCACCACTCTCTCCCCACCCCAACTACCGCCTTCCACTTCCAGACCGCTCCTCGTTCGCCCACCGCTACAACTATTATTCTATATTTATATATATATTCCTGCTAATAAACAATTGCCCAACTTTCTAGATAATTAAAATTCTTGTATAAATTCTAATAAAAAAATATATATATAACATGTAAAATTCTCTGTTTTGTTCTCTCCTTTTCCCCCACTCTCTCGACCGATTCCTCGAGATGTTCCTCGGACTCTCTCACTACATTCCTCTAGCAGGCAGGTAAGGGGGTCTAGCAGGTATATATATACACATGTATAACTTTACGGTTCTACACCACACACAGGATACTTTTGCGTGGCTGCATCTGCTCCAGCGAAAAAACATGTGTTTTCTAGCGCCAGAGACGATAGCGAATATTTAGGGTAACATTGTCACTTAAACGGAAGACTCGCCTACGGAAAATTGATAAACTCGAGGGCCGCTCGTGGGGTAGCGATACGTCGTCGAAGAATAAGCATGAAAACACAGTCGAAGTTTACACGCCTGCAAGAACACGGAGAGTCGCGTTACGTAAAGCACGAGCAGGCGTGAAAATGCAGCTCCAGGAAGAGAAGCACTCGTAAAAGAATGAAAAGCCAGCTTGCTCGGAGCGGAGAGAATTACATAAATTAAAAGTTGGATTTTTGGAAACAGTTGAGAAATTGCAGGGTTCGAGTCGTGCGGAGAGATGGAATGCTTGACGTTTGGGCCGGTTTAGTGTGGGGGGGGGGGGGGGGGGGAGAAGAAAAGGTCGGTCCGGCTGCTCTCTCGAGATACATATCGTGTTTTTGGATCTTTGACGTTTGCCGGGGCGCGCGTGAAATTAGCCCAAGTGGCCTCTCGGCATCCCTTCGAGGTACGAGGCAAAAAGAGGGGTGGTGTACTATATATATATATATATATATATATATATATATACAGTAGACAGAGCGGCAAGGTTTCAGCAGGTGCCTGCTCGACCGAGGCTTTCTTCGGAAAGCACCGGAGGACGCAAAGCACCCTTCGGAGCTGCTGGAGAGTCCTGTGGGAATCCCATTGTTCTCCTCGAGTGGTTTGACTATCCTCCGAGTATTGTTTGGTCCTTTCGAGGCTCCTCGGGAGGGCCAACCGCGTTAACAAGCGTCGCAAGCGAGGAAGAATACCGCAGAATTTTGGCTCCTCCGCTAGTTCGTCGTTAGGATGGCCGTTAGCTCCCTGCCGAGATACTTTTGCTAGTATTCACTTACGCGCACAGAGACACTGCACTCAACGACCTTTACGAACTTTTAACGAGATTGCCACACGCTTGCCATCCGACTTAGTCTCAGCCGCGTCTGAAAAACTTTAACGATTCGACCAACTCGCTCCGTCGCTCCACTTTCCAATGGCCCCAGAGATTTCTTGCTATTATAGGGTATATAAATATATATGCTGTTTTTAATAGTTATTTTATTGGGAAGAATTTTCTTGCTTTACGTGTGATATATCGACGCTTAGAGGCGACACGGTGCAACTGCATCTCAATTAAAGCACCTTCTAGATGTCAGCTTTGAAAGTCGATACCTGCGATGCCTATTGTGCCAAGCTATTGTTGAAGGTGCTGTGAAAACTGGCGAACCTCTATTTACGTTATATATACAGTGTATATGTTGAAGAGGGCTTTCCAGAAAGAAATGTGTTAAGGAAAATGATTTTGGCTGATTTTTCATTCCGGATTCTCACCGTTGATCAATTTTAGTATCGATGTAATGTAAAATGACCTTGAACGGTTCGCCAAGCATCGTCTAGAGTAATAAACGTTCAGGTACGTGTTAAAGATGTGTCAGAACGATAATACGCTTATAAATAGTACATTTTTAACTCAAGATATTTTCCAGAAAAATTTTAATGAGTTTTTACTTTGAATTTTTACTATTGATTAATTTCAATACTAATATAACGCGGAACGACCTTAAGCGTTTCGCCGAGCATCACCTAGTGTAATAAACGTTGAGGTTCGAGTATAGAAGATGCGGCAGGAGGATAGGCTTAGTCCAGCGCGGCGCGGCGAGAGAAAGGAGTCATCGTCCTTTTATTTTCATACCCCCACCCCCCTTTCTACCAAGCCCGTTCTCCACAGAACGCGCGCCGCAACCCTTTGTCCGCTCGTGTTTTACTTTCTAGTGGCGGCCATTGTAAAACACGAGTGGACGCTCCATATATTTATATTTATCTAAATTGACTGGAATGTGAAAAAAATCGGAGTCGATGGAGGAAGTTGAGAATCGGAACGTCAGACTTTTTCACAAGTGGTCCCGCAAGAAGCGACACATTGGATAACAGGTTGGTACACCTGCTACGGACCAATGAGGAATCCTTGTAATTTTTTCTACGTTCCCTTGGAAAATGCACCAAACTGAAATTTCGTACCTCTATATTTTTTTGTATAAATTCAATTTTTCTCTAAAAGCTTCATCTTCGTTATGTATATATATATATATGTATGTATATATACGTTTTATACATTTTCTCACCTCTCTTCTGCTTCTCTCTTTTTAACACTATGTATATATATCTATATATATATATATTATGCATTTTGGAAACGTTACTCTAGATATCCCCAGAGAGTCCCGGCACTTTGTAGTGACGAGGGGAGGCACGAATGGTACATCACCTTCGCGTGTTTACCTCTTCGACCAACCGGTTTTTCCCCTTTCATCCTCCCTTCCATCGACTGGTTCTTGCTCACTCTCTCGGCTCTCTCTTGCCCCTACCAGTCTTCTGCTGATTTCTCGACACTTGTGTACTGCGCGTGTAAACCTATCTCGCGCGTTCTCCACACTCTATACTCTCTACCTCTCAGCTACTATATATATATACACCATATTCTAGTCTTCAGCAATCACCCATCCTGCAAAATTAACAACGATATAATTTTTTACTCAATTTCATGTAAAAATTTTCTTTCCTGGAAGTTAAAATGTATCTTGTGCGTTCTCCATTCTATAACTTCTGGTACCATTAAATATATACTGTATATAGTATTTTCTATTTTTCACCAATCATCAGATATCTTCTATAATTAACGTGACACAAATTTTGATATTTTCTACTGAATTTCATACACAAATTTACTTTCCGGTACGTTTAAACGTACCATATGCGTTCTCCACTTTATACCTCTGGGACTACTCTATGTATATAAAATACATTCTAGTCTTCAGCAATCGTCAATCCTGGAAAATTATCCACGATACAATCTACGATATTTCCTACCCAATTTCACAAATCTATTCCGCTACACGAGTAAACGAATCCCGCGCGTTCTCCACTCTACATACTGTCCAAACCCCACAACCACTATATACATATACAGTTAATCCAATCCTGAAAAATCAACAAAGATAGAACCCTCGATACATCTCGTACTCGATCCAAAAAAAATCCCTCCACCAGATAAAGAGACGAGTTACACGTGTGATTTGCTCGGAGGAATCTCTTGCAGCGACGACCTTGAAAATATGCGATTGGTTTTAGCAACGGTTCTCTCTACGGGGGGCGCCTCGAGGGTATTCATTAGTGCTTAAATTCAAACGGTTTCTCAGTTTCTTTCTCCCGTCGACTCGGCTCGCGCTTCACGGAAATCAAGCAGCTCGGCAACGGCGAAAGAATTCAACATTGGTCGAGGATAATTTTGCAAATGACGCGGTGGAGACCGGCGATTGGCGATACGCCAATGAGAATTCCTTCTTTAATTAAAATTATGCTGCATCTCATGCGTCACTCGATGAAAATGCATAGGAGTCCGAGAATTTTTCAAAACAACGAGAATTCCGACGATGCGCGCGCGCGCGCGCTGTATACAGTACGCGCAGCGCGGAGGCTAGCTGACTGCTGAAGGGCAAACCGCAAAACATTCGTAAAGCTGGCGTAATCCTCGCGCGCCGCTGCCGAGGCAGTCCGTCCGTCGGGAGGAGGCTGAATAACACCGGGCGACTGATATTAGTGGCCACAGTCGTATTAATATTTCTCCTATGGAATTACTGCCTCGTGTCCCTTATCGTTCTTCCTTCAATGACGATAAATAATCGAACGAGGAGAGAAGAATTCTTTCCAGGCTTATCCGAGCCTCTGCTGGAGTCGTGAGCCCTCGCGTGGAGATGCAATAATAGCTTATCGTTTCTCCTCGTGCAGGGAACAGATAAATGACAATCGTATTCCGAGGTTCGTTAAACGGGTGGAGCTGCTGGAAGCAGAAAACGATAGAGGAAAGTGCGAGCTCCAGTCAGGCATTATGTCAAAGTCGTTGTGAGTCAAGCAGAAAACTCGTCTTCGAGTCTATTCGTGTGTTTGGTGTTCGCCCACGTGGAAGGGGGGGGGGCCCAGTTCGTCTCCTTTGCTCGCTCGGGCGTTCGTGAATACAATAGACCCCCCTTCCCCCTTCTCACTACTTTTTTCTGTTTTACTGTGTAGTGGACAATATAGTCTAGCGGTTCGGGGTAAAAAGTATTTTGATTTTTCGAAAATATTTATGATTTCATCTGTTTATATTGGATTTTACAGGTACAGGTAGAAATTGATTAGGTTTGTAGATAAGAACTCTCGTGTCAATACAATTGTAATAACGTTTTTAGTGTTTTATTATCGTGCTATGTACTGTATTATATGTATACTTAGTATCGAGTGTTGCTATTGGCGAGATGCGCGGAATTGACTTTATTGAGTTTCATTTTCGATTTACGATAAATATTTTCAGAAGCAAATACTTGGAAATGGGTCGTCGAGAGATGCACGAGTGATAAGCGAGACAGGAGAATATAAACTTATGCATAGCAGAAGATTTGTAGGACGTGTGATGGCGACGAAGAGCGATAAGCTTGACCAAACTCAGCCAATCGGCTGTGTTTCACGCCACATTGCCATGCGCGCCTTAATATCTCTGTTTCTGGTTTATGGTGTCGCCACTAGGTTGATGTATAGAGAGGTTAGGAACTGTAAGCTTGTCTTGTAGGGATAAAAATTGTTCTTCTAACGTAACATGTATTTTATTTTATACACAAAAGCCTCGTGTTCCAATGTAAACAAATAACATGTTGTCAAATGCAGTAAGAGTTAGCTCATAATTGGAAGGAAAACGAGATAATAAATATTAAAACGAAGAATTTATATGACTCTTTATTGATTCTAATATTTTAATAAAAAACTTTGACCAATGATAAATTATAAATTGATTGTTTAAATATATACAATTATTTTATTATTTCCACAATTTTGTAGTCTTAAGAGTTTCACGCTCATTGCCATACGCGCCTCAATACCCCTACTTCCGGTTTACGGTGTCAACACGAGGCTGCTGTACAGCTAGATCAAGGATTTTGTATCAGTTTTGCAAGACTAAAAATTCTTCTTCGAGTTACGTGTATTTTTTCTTCCGCATAGAATCCTCGTTCTCGGTTAATTATCATCGTGAAACGACTAACAATGATGCCAACTGTCAAAGAGTCACCGCAACCATATTAGCCATTCGATGCTAAAACTTTTTTCTCCACGAATCACCATATTGTGCTGTTTAGGCTAAACTCCATTCGCAATGTTTTCGTTCAACTCACGTATGCCGTAGAGTTCTCCGCGGTAGGTATAATCGAACCGAGTTTCTCCTTCGTCGTACGGTAGTACACTTACGTGTTTTCCAACGTAAGCCCGGTTATCCGATTGATTAGCAGGTACCGAGAAAAAGAAAGAAGGAGAGAAAAATTTCGCTGTTTGTAAACATTTCGTGCCTCGAGGGGGAGGAAGGGGGGGGGGGGTTAAAACGATATTACTAGCTTCTAGAAAATACGACCTTCTAGAAAAGGAGTTTTTCAGCGAAGGCTAATTATTCGATTGATTAACGAGTACCGAGAAAAAGAAAGGAGAAACGAATTTCACTGATTGTAAATATTTTGTAATTCGAAGGGGGGGGGGGGTCTTTAGAACACGATATTCTTATATACGTTCTAGAAAAGGCGACCTTTTAGAAAAGCAGTTTTTCAACGAAGCCTAATTATTCGATCGATTAACGAGTACCGAGAAAAAAAAGTCGCTTTCAAAACTCTTCGCGTACAAAAGAAAGAATTTTTAGAAGGGGGTACTGTTCGCGATGATCATCTCTTACATTCTTGGCGAGATGATCTTTCAGAAGAGGAGAATTCCACGGGAAAAAAGAAGAAGGATGCAGATGCTCGGAGCGAGAGGAAAGAGCCACGATGCGAGGAAGCCGGTCTTAAGGAATCACCGAGACTTTACGACTCGAGGCCAGTACTTAGGCTGAATCGCAGCAATCATTCTGTCGCGGTTACTCTCTTTTACTATACACGATTGATACATGCAGCAACCTGGCCACGCTGCGCCTTCTCTAATTTTCTACGATTTTATTCGACTCTAAAACCGCATGCTAAATCAAGAGTAAAAGTTTATTTATATATATATATGTATATATTTAGCGGTTATTCTACTTTCCTACTTACGCAATTGATACAAGGTACAGTCGGTTTTTCCAATTTTCTTCTATTTTACTTAAATCATCCAACCACGTGTTAAATCAAGAGTAAAAGCTTATGTATATATACATGTTTCATATGTATCACGAATATTCTCTTTTTCCACATATGAGATTGATGCACCAAAACGTTCGCTGTTCAAATTTTCCTAAACTCTTGCAACCACATTCTAAATTAATAATAAAAATTTATATTATACACAACTACCCTACAAAATCCATATATATATATATATATATATGTACTCACCATGAATCGACCGAGTTCTCTCTCGGGCACACCGCTCCGGGTAACACGAAATCACACGACTGAGCGTTGGTAACCTTATAAATTTCTATGAATAAAAGAGTCCGCTGCATAATTTCTAACGCGCGGCCCTTGACTCGGTCGTGAGAAAATTGCCGCGACCGGAAGAGCCAGTAGAACAGCTCCAACTCTGGAATATTCAATCGTGTCTCTGAAACGAAAAAACAGTGTAGAACGTTCCAAGCGAAAAAATCTCAAGCGGTTCGAGAGCGATCGAAAGAAAAATGTCGAGTTTGCGTTCGAAGCGAAAATTCGTGGCTGCCGCGCGTGGTCCGGAGATCCACGCGCGGCGTAGTATAATTATTTATGTCAGATAGGATCTTGAAGAGGCCATCTCTCTCTCTCTCTCTCTCTCTCTCTCTTAAGCGAGAGAGAGCGGGAAACAAAAGAATCCGGCTCCACCAAAGGAGCCTGCGGAGTCCCCTCCGTGGTGTGTCCCCCCCCCCCTCCTATAGCACGCAAGAACCACCGGGATACCTCGCGTCTTCAGGATCTACCTTTTTGCAGACCGACGTTCACCGCGAGGACCCCGACGAACCTCTTCCACCGCGCGAACGCAAAACAGACATTTCTCGATCCTCCATCATTTTTATTTCTCTCCCGCTCGAACCCTCGGACTTTTGAAATATCTCTTAAACATTCTAAACCTGTAAGAAGAATTTCATTAGTCACCGGAGTTATTGGGAAGAACAGTGGAGTTTTTTCTTAAGTATATATATATATATATAGAGGCTGTAAGAAATTTGTAATTAAGGTCCAGTTGGTGTGGGTGGATGGTTCTACTTGCTGAGGAGATATCCTTCAGCAGAGTGAAAGCTGAGGCGATTTGTAAGGTATTTGACGAAAACAAAAGAGCAGTGATTTGGGCCCAGAGAGAGAGAGAGGCTCAGTCTCAAAGATGGGCCCTTTTCTCGGCTAGGAAGAAAGGCTCGCACAGCGTGCGACGCTGCAGCATCCTCCGGTTGTAAAACAACTTGTAAAACGTGGCCGAGACGCGGCCCGTCAGCTTCGGTTTCGCAATGCTGCTATCTCAATGGCTAATCTATCGGATGGCTGGAAAAAAAGCCTCTCTCTCCACGAACACAAACAGCTAGCAATAAATTCAGTGGTAGTACGAACTTGTAGGCCACATGGCATCGGTAAATTCTCTTCGATACGTGGAAATCTTGCATGTGCGGTGTACTATATAGTGTATTGTATGGAAAAAAGAATTTTTGGAAATATATGTTTCTTGAAGGTGGATTTTGTTTTGAACTAATTTTATATTGTTGAAAAATCTCCTTTCGTACATAGACAAATTATATAAGATATATCTATAAGGTGTAATTGTAAAAAAAGAATTTTTGAAAAATATATATTTCTGAAAAGTATTTATTTTGTTGGGATCTGATTTTAAATTATTGAAAAATCCACAAATGTTAAAAGTAGATCCAATCCCGACTTAATTCTAAAACTAAAGTTAAAGATTCTAAAAAAATTGAGAGTCGAAAAGGCATAGCAGCAATACGCGACCTTTGACGATCCGATAAAATTATACGCTTCCGTAAAAAATCGGGTTTTGCCTTTGAAGATCTAGATAGCTCGTTAAAGTAAATCATGTCAATCTCTAGCTGACACGTGTAACCCTTAATCTTTTCACTTGATCTTCAACCCTCTCGACACGTTTGTAGATGGGAACGAATGCCCGGCGAAGAATCCCTCGCGCGCATACACAGTAATACTATACACGGTCGACCGCGAGAGGCTGAGGATTCGTTTTTCTCGATTTTATACCGCAGCCGGTGGGTCCGAGGCTCGCTAACGCTAACGAACGCTCAGATTCTTATCTGTGGTTGGCCGTGCATTATCGTGCCCCACCACCCTCTCTCCCATACCTTCCTCAGCCTCCCTTGAGGTCACATACACTCACACACACATACAAATACAAACCCAAAGGAAAGAGACTGGATGCAGAAGGTCCAACGCGAAGCTTACCTGAAACAAAAGACAAAGATATTAGTCTGGTTCTGAACATGAAAAAAAAATAATGTCCAATTTAATTGGTTGTTAGCAAGAGGGTGGGATAAAATGATCATCGTCATCCAAGAGTAAAAGAAGTATAGAAGAATATTTCTAAAGTACTAAAAACGTGTATAAGCTGGAAGCTTTTTGAGTGGACGTTAACGGTAATCGCTGCCAGTTGTAAGAACAGCTTAAAGCGAAGGGTTATATCGTAAAATATTCCACGAGGCTCATTTCGGTCAGTGCCTTCTTCTTCTTCGTCCTTGCTATCTCTCCCGCTAATGGATCCTGCCGGACCGCTCCGCAGGACTCTGGATAAACATTTGCACGCAGAGATCCCAGGAGGGAACTTTCGATGCATAAGCAAATACGTTAAGCACGTACTTATCCATGCATTAATGCGAATTTACGGATAAAGCTTCGTTACACAGAGTCTATGTGTCTGTGTGCGCTCTACACGTATACAGACGCAGCGTTTTATTGGCTTTTGCAACCTTTCTCCCTCTAATTTCGCCACAAGCCTCGTCACGAATCTTCGTGATTCCAGTACATGCTTATTACAAGTAGGATGTACCAAAGCCCTATATGGTGGTAGATCCATAGATCATGCCTGGATCTTTGCTCGATGCGACGCTGCCATCTTTCCAGTTCTTTATTTATGTTGCAGTCATTAAAGCATTGTGCATATTGCTGGAAAAAAATTTTTCTGTGTCCTTTTTTCAAATTTTCTTGGATATATCGTTATTGTACTTTTAGTATATAGATGCTTTCTGTTTATGTATATATACATATTTCTGGAAAAAACGATCAGTGCTCTTTTTCTAAAAATTCCTCGACTTATCGTTCCAGCGATTTAGTATATATAAGTGCTCTCTGTTTCTTAATGTATATATGTGTATATTGCTGGAAAAAAATGATCAGTGTCCTTTTTTCAAATATTCCTCGACTTATCGTTCCAGCACTTTTAGTATATATATATATATCTGCTCTCCGTTCCTTCGGACCGCCGCGGTTGAAAGACTCTTGCGATACGGCTCGAAAAGCTTTTATCGTAAAATGCATTAGTGGATCTCGCTCGTCTCAAAATGTATCGAAAATCATCCGGAAGAGAGATTTATTTGGTGCTTTTACGTCCGATCACAGCGACGCGCTGTTATTTATACAGGCTCGAAGGGAAGTCATCCGAAGAACAACTGGTGAACACGAAGATAACGGTATGGCTTAGCATGCAGCACCGACAAAGCTACCTTTGGTCACTTCTTTCGCGTTCCTCCGACGTGTTCGGATAGCAGAAGAACACGCGACACGCTCTAATATTCCATTGTAAATAAATTCCATGCAGAATACTCCCCTTTTCATGGCTCATTTCGACACTGCCCACGTGCTCAAAATCATCCTTACCCAATTAGTCTCGGAGATTTCAATGCCTGTGTCTAAATTACGCAATATTCTTAATTCTTTCTTTTCTTCGAAACCAAAGGAAGAAACCTCCGACTCATTTGTATTAATGGTCTGCCACGTGACACGGTTTATATATATGTATGTGTATATATATATATATATATATTCTTATATTTGTCAAACGAGTTTTTCCCCTCGATAATAAATTCTCAAATTAATTTTTTCATCGTGCCGTTTCGGGGAACAGCAGCAGCAAGTTTTGAGCCTTCGCTCGGAATATGGAACACTGTCACTAGTAGCGATAAGATCAACGGGGAAAAATACCAGAACTGGTCTTTCGATGCTGGATAACGAAAAGTGTCGGTGGTTTGTAGCGAGCGGGATGAGGAGTAAGTTTCTGGCAAGTTGCTTGCCTTATAGGTTATGCCCGCCGAAAAGCTGGCGTTGGTGAGCTGCGCTAGGGTCATGCGCGGTAATGCGAACATACATATATATATATATATATACAGTAAACACAGAGAGCACGAGCCTCGCGAGAAACTGGTTCTCGCGGACGTAGCGCTGCGTCGCGGCGAACGCGTGAAACAAATTAGTAACAAGAGCAAGAGGCGTCCTAACCGGTACACGCGCTTGATGGATATATATGAGGTATGACTTTATACTCGTTAATTTTTACGAGATATAAGGTTGTACGACTCGAAAACGTTAAAAAGCCTGAAGGAAAATTTGAGCTCGTGCCACCACCACCACCCGGAACACCCCAGGAGTTTCAGGCTTGTATATACCACTACTCTCCAGCAGTCAGGTTATATTTGCATGCGACATGACGGCAGAATGCGACGTATGTATACAAACACTCGTCCGGCATCGACCGACACCCAACCTTTCTCTCTCCTCTTATTTTCGTCTTTTTCTTGTCTTTCTCGATCTTCGCAGCTCGCCTGCAAGTGTTGTGCAAATCAGTCCTCCGGAACGCTACTTTTTCCTCTTTCACTCGTCTCATGCCGAAGAGTAATTACTGTATTCTCGACACACGCTTTAAATTAAGGAAGGTAAGACGGAAAGAGGCAAAAACTTTAAAATCCTGCGAACATTGGCTCGTTGGAAAATTGGTAGTAGGTAGTAAGTACATGACGTTGCGCCACCGACCCACACGAGACACGGGACTTCGTTTAGAAGTCGCCGTAATATTCAGCCTATACAACTTTTTACGTGGGCGTCGCGCGCGCGCCTTCTGCCTCTTACTATGAACGGCAACGTGTTACAAAAGTGCCTTTCCAACCGGGAACGGGACAGCATCCGAAAAAAGGACAAAATGATCCAGCCAGTTTTTACATGGAATACAGTGGCTGATGGAGAATTGTAACAGGACTGGAGAGATATAATAGGTATTGGAGAGTCGAGACATTCAAATTACGATGTAAAGGTAGTTGTGCCGTGTAGGAGAAATTTTTAATTGATTTTTTTGGGCTAATCAACGTTTTTGCAGCAAGAGTTTTTTGTTTGGAAATTTTAGTACAGCATCCTTTGGAAGATTCTTCTTTCTCGCAGCTTAGATTCATATTATTCAATAGCATTTGGATCACGCGCATTAAAGTCTCTCAATTTGGAAGATTATTTTGTTGTAAGATTTGAATTTTATTCTTTGTTCTTGGGTTTAATTTTATTTCATGCCTTTTCCTAAAGAGGATTTGTATAGTCGTTGGTTCGAGTGTAATAAATTTTTTTCAGTGGTGGACTATAAAGAATTCAGTACAATTTTAATAGGAGATAGGGTCTCGAGGGACTTGCCTTTAATTTTGGAGAAACTATATTTGGTTTTCTTGATCAAATACTTTTATGAGCAAAAGTTTGACGAAAGCAGCGTTTATACTCTAGGATTACTCAAAGTTTGATATTTCATTATTTTAGAAAGCTCTTGAAAATGGGTAATAGGATATTTAATAAGAAATATAAGGTTACTTTTAAAACAGTTAAAATGATCTTCACTTGACCTTTAACACTTGAGCCATAGATTAATCAAAGGTACCACTTGATAAATATTGTAAAGTATTTTTTAAAACTGCAAAGAATTTTATTCTAAAGTATATAATTTTGTAGATTTTCGATAGTTTAATCCATACTTTTCGTCAGATTCCATTTGTTTCCTCAGTTTACTCATAGATGTCGTCTGGTTACAAGTTTCTCGCTACAATATTTCTATTCTCTAAGTATATAAACAACGTAGTTGTAAGATGCTATCAAATGCATTTTCGTGTTTTGCTCTGTTATAAAGGTATGAAAGATACCTTTAATGATGAGGAACTTTCTACAGAGTTATGTACTGTTTATCATAGGTTTCATTATTCCACCCTGTTTCCCCATAGGCACATAAACTATATACGATTGGAGGGCTAGTGAGAGATGTATTTTCCTCAAGTTAGCAATGACTTAATATCATCATTGGTTGGGATTACATCTCCTAGTAAATCGAACGTTAGTTTTAAGTATTATTAAAACATGATAATATTAGTAAATATACAACCTTTGATAAGGATAGCTCGAGCAACAGCTTTCCAAAGTTATGGACAAAACCGATGCATACCCCAATTCTACAAAACTTTTTCAGTTCCCTTTGCACCGATTGGTTCAAGTTTCTGATTACATTAACCGTTTTGGTTCCCGATAAAGTTATAGGAGGAGGGAACCAGATAACACATGTATCGGAATTAATTCCGCATCTAGCTCGTTAGACCGTCGGGATACTTTCGAACGTCCTTTCAATGGAGATTTATTCGTAGGCCAAATATTAGCAACCGCAGCTAATGCAGCTGCTATTACACAGAAAAGTACGCGTGCACCTTCTTTATTCCGCAACTGCCTGATTCCGAAGTCTCCAGGGATTTGTACTACGTCGTACACAAAGATTAGATATAGCTTCATTTTTAACGTTCCTAATCCATTAAATAAATACTAGTGGCACCAGACTCGCACGTATAGCAGTTCTTATCAGTGAAACCGTTCAAACAGTGGTGTACGTGCACGAAGAGACAAAGTTACACACATATACAGTATATATACAATAAACACATGTATTTTGGACAGGTAAACAAGCCAATAACCGCGTAACACAGAAGATGAGGGAGTCGTGGCATTCGGGGGTCCGGAAAAATTGGACGAATCCAATCTGATCGATAGGACCAAAAGAAGGTTTAAAACGGGACAAGAGACGGGTGTCCCTGATGATGTCGAACGCGCGGGCGCAACGCCTCCGATTATAAAAGCGAATGATCTTTTTCTGTCGGTAAACTAGTCTGAAGTATCTAGCGGGGCCGCGTTACGCAACTTCGTCCTTTTCCCTCGAATGGAAGCAGGTGACCTTGAGGTTGTTAAGAGCATCACCAACTTTCACCCGGTCTCCATATCCGGTGCGAACTTCCTGGATGCGCTTGCATTAATAACAACATTACTTTTCCTTCTTCAGGTTCTCCTGCAGTGCATGGCAAAGGCTGGCGTGCTCATAACCGATGGAATTTAGAGTGATAGTAAAGTCCAAGATGGACGTTCGGACGGACCATTCGTAACGTGTAAGGTCTATGATGGAAGCTGCGTTGCCTAGCAACCGCTGGCAAAGGCCACTGGATCCTGGTTCACCTGGTAACGGGTATACGAAATATAGGTATAGTATATCTATAGTATGCTATGCCCTCGCGTGGATTGCAAGGTAAGTTTCGTTCCTCGTCCGATAGGTGATGCTGTAGCTCTCTCTCTCTCCCTCTCTGGCTCCGCTTCGTGGCTCGGTCCTCTCGCGGGAAGGACGTTAACCCCGAAACGGCTCGAGCACCTATTTCTACCTTCCACTGTGTGGAGAGTTCGAGTCTTCTTTTCGCTTCTACTCGCGATTGGCTCGGACATTCCAAGCATAGTCGCGGAGTCGCGGAACTTGGAAGTTGGTTCGACCTATCGACACGATGCACCTGCGGCTGATTCGTATAATTCCTTTCGAAAAGCATCTCCCCAATGTAACCAGCAAACTCCCGAGTAACGCGGGCCCTGTAGAAGGAGATGTTGAAAGAATGTTCTTGAGCGAGGAGTATTCTCAAAATTAGTTTTCTTTTTGATATTGAAATTTTGAAAAAAAGAAAGAAGGAAAAAAGATTACCACCGGTCGGTAAGGTAGGTTTCACAGACCGGATGATTACCGGGTAGTATATCATACGACCGAAAAACATTATAGCGGAAAAACGCTATAGTCAGATCAATGAAAATCTGTCGCAAGCTTCTTACCGACAGTACAACATCACTGCTGCAACAAATTTTCAACAGATTTTCATTGATCTGAATACAGCGTTTTTCGCCATAATGTCCTTCGGTATAATGCCTTTCGGCCATAAAGTCTTTCGGTCATATTGTATACTACCTGTTTTTCGGCCATAATGTCCTTCGGTCATAATACCTTTCGGTCATAATGTCTTTCCGTCATTTTGGTATACTACCGATTATCGTCCTCGGATAAGACCGGAGTCCCCCCTACCGTCGCCTACCTTGCCGACCGTAGATCACCGCGCCCTTTATCCCTACCTTACCGACGCGGAGCTGCCACGTCACACGTAAACAACGATAAAAGCCAGATAAAACATTGTAATGGAGAAAAATTAAAAAGTGAAAGTCAACGCGAACACGCATCGTCGTAAATCATCTTAAATGAATTTAAACGTGAAAATCCAGCGTCCTACCGAGATCGCTCGATTTGAGGAATTGACATTTTTAAACGAGCGGGTAATAGCGCAGAGTTCCGTCGGGGCTTTAAGCGATGGATGGGCGAATAAACAAACGTTTGGGAAGAAACTACGTTCTTCGTGTAGACGCGCTTGGCTATTCGTCTTGCGTTTATACGAGCGAAGGTAGGGCGTCACGGATGAGGGATTCCCATTCCCAGTGGAAGGAAGCGCAAGACACTTATACGCCTGGCACTGGGTTTCAGAGTAATTCTGATCGTCATATGCGAATCGCGAGGACACAAACCAGCATATATAGCAATACACACCCGTCGCGTAGCTTTTGGCAACTCTTTTTCGTTTCAAGCTGAATTACTCACTGTCCTACGAGTCCCGTTTCTTGGAAATCCGCTATACCCAATAGAAAAAACCTATACACAACGTTTCGTCGTGTATATACAGTAGTCTCCCACCCTGCAGACCCCACTTTAGAGAACGAGCCTCGTTCTCGCTATTGTTCCAACAAATTATGCATATAAATATTCTCTTCCATCAATTCCACTCGCTTCTGTTTCAAGTGTACACGTGTTAATAAAGTTTTCTAAAAATTGTCTCTTTTTTATCCCCCTCCCCCTCTTTTCCTACAGCCTTCCGGTTTTCGAGAGAGCAGCGAGCAAGTGGACGGAAATCTTATCGACACTTCCGATCTGAAAGACGATGAAAAGGGTTACACGGTAGTTCGAGTTGAACGAGGACCCAGGGGGACGCTTAAAAAATGATATTCGATAGTCGAGTTTCCGCGGGAGAATGAAGGTTAGGTTCGAAACTGCGTCACACGTCCATTCTCTCCCGAAGAGTGTTTTTAACCTGTATCGAGCGTAGAGGAGGAGACCAGCGAGCAGATGGTCCTCCGCCTCGGGGATCCGGTGCAGTTTGCTCCGATGAGGACTCGATCGTGCGAAAGAAGAGCAGAGAGGCCGCGGAGAGCAGACGCCAGCCGAAGAGGAAGGAAGAGCCTGACGTGGTTCCGCCCTTTTTCCGAGAAAGTTTTTCCCAACCAACCGGTTGCTCGCGCCACGTTGATGCATCATTTTCTCACACACGTTCTTGTAATTTAATTCCTCCCTTCGGCATTGTAAATTGAAACAGCGCGCGGGTGTTAATTCGTGTTTCCGGAAAAACAAATCTTGCATTGCGCGCTATTATACTTTTGATTAAATGACACGGCGATGGCCTCCGATGAGGACTCGATTGTCCGAAATAAAAGATAACGAGGTCGAAGAGGAAAGAAGAGCTTAACGTGCTTCTCCGCCCCTTTTCCGAGAAAATTTTTCCCACTTGCTCGCGCCACGTTGATACATAATTTTCTCACACACGTTCTTGGAATTCAACTCCTCCCTTCGTCATTGAAAATTGTAACAGTGCACGAGTGTTAATTCGCTTTACACTGGAAATTTGTGCTTCCAGAAAATAATATTAGGAAGGTTAAACTTGCTGTATAAGTTACATGGTAGTGCTCGGTGGTATGTACTTGCAGTCGAAACACTATATTGTGTCTCATTGATCTCACATTGCACACACTTATATTTTTAATAAAGCGACACGACGGTGTCCTCAGGTGAGGACTCGATCGTGCCAAAGAAGAGGAAGGAAGAGCCTTATAAAAGCGGTTCCACCCTTTTTCCAAGGAATTTTTCCCAACCAACCGGTTGCTCGCTCCACGTTGATGCATATTTTTTCACATACGTCCTCGGAATTCAATTCCTCCCTTCGTCATTGAAAATTGAAACAATGCGCGAGTGTTAATTCGCTTTACACTGGAAATTCGTGTTTCCAGAAGAACAAATCTCACATTGCGGCCACTTATACTTTTAATAAAACGACACAACGCTGACTAGTCTGCACTTTTAAACCGCCGAATATGCAAATTCTGACGAGCTGCATGAGAACATTTTGTAAGAACCGCGTAAACGTTTTTTTCCTTCTGCTGCCTCTGCCTTCGATTTATCAAAGGCGCAATAAAATTTCTACATTCGAGTTTCTGCCGCGTCACTAAGAAATAACGCAATTTGCAAAACATTTCTTATTTGTATCGCTCGCGACAATAGTGTTTGAAAAATGATTCATTATTGAGTGTCAGCCTCGAAGCTACAAACACGTGTGTTCGAGGAGCGGTATACGCTAGATCATTTTCTCAAATTTATTATCGCTTTGTTTTTCTATTGGGTATGATAATATGCATTTTGTTAATAAATTTACATGTTATTCCACGCTACAAAGAACACTATTCTTTTATGGAAGATTACAACGATACTGTAATTCTTTTATGGAAAATTATACAAATTTAATTCTAACTTTTATAAGTTATCATATTGCAATCCACAAATTAAATTTACAACAAGTTATAGTTTACAGATTACTCAATGATTACTAATTTTATAAACAATTTTTCCTGCTTGTAATAATTTGCAATACAGGAAGAAGCTGCGAACTAGTTTGCACGTTAATCATGGAAAAAATCTAATTTCAATTCATCATCGTTCCACGTAGCCTGGAGCATACGTCTAGGTGTAACCTATATATATATATATATATATTATAGCCACCTATATCGCAAGAGAGGATGTCGTTGCGCAAGTAAGCGGTATTAGGCGCAGGCTTCGCGCAGCTAAAAACTCAATTTGCTTGGCGAAAAAACGTCTAATTGCATGAGGTCGCTACTTTTGGAGATGAAAAATCTTCTGAGATATGAGAGTACGTAGATTATATCCGAGGATTTGTATAAAAACGTTACTCCACGTGTATTTTACTATGTGAGTGGCCGGGAAAAATCAAGATTCGCGCTAATGAGTCGTGCCATACTGTGTGTGTGAATATTCATAATAATAATAATAATTCTCCTATGATTCCCCCCACTCTCAATAAACAATGTTTGGAAGAAAAAGCATGCACCGGATAATAGCACGAAATAAATAACGCAATTGGATTTCACTTCCTTCGATCGAAGCAACTTGGGAGCTGCGAATGATCGACGAGCACAGTTGCGATGACTTTCACTCGGTTGGTTCGAGCCAGGGAGGTATACAGAGTCGATTCGGTAGAGAACGGACGTGGCAAGCGGTTTCTTTGCTATTGCGAGCAACGAAACGCGCCAATTCACACATTTTCTTCCGACGGGCTCTCAAATTTTTTTCCACCGTGGCTTTGTGTTTCGCTATATGTATATATATATAGCGACATCGAGGAATAACAAGAAGCGTCTTTCATTGGGTATGCAAAAGGCAAAAGTCTGACGTGAAAAAAAGAAGCGAGTTTGGCAAGTGAGGCACGTTTTGCGAAACTGCAAAATTTTCCAAAACACGATTGTCTTCTCTTCGATCGAAGCATATATATATATATATATATATATTTATGTATATATTATAATTGCAATGGGACAGTAAGAATAAATGGAAGGTCGAGCTACGAGTAAAATACTCAATGGAGGAAACTGCAGCTTTGCGCTGTGTATATATATATATACAACATCGTCATTAATGCTGCGAGATTTATATACTGGGAAAATCTTTCAGGAAATAATTACGAACGGTATATCTTCAACGGAAGACACACATACACACGCACACACTAATCCGTTTCTCGCATTTATTTATACGACTTTATTCCACACACAGGTTTTTGCCGATCGAGCCAACCAAATAGAATTAATCGACGACGACGACTGCAATGTGACCCAATTCGTTAATTGTGGGAAAAAATCGGCAACGACGCGCAAGACGAAATTTCCCAGCGGGTGACCCGCATGCTCCACAGATATGGGCCACTTGTAGGATTTTGAACGGTAATCAAGATGTTTTCTTTAATCGGCAAGCAGCTCCGTACTTGGGTCTGCGACACACCGTAAACTGTAGCGTTTGGCCGAATAAAGAGAGATTGATTACCTTCAACCCCCTCTCTCCTCCTCATTAAAACAGTTGTTCTGGGAGATTTTTTGTTCGAGCATTTCTCTCCCAGTTTTTATTTGTAAATTGCAATTTTTTTCTATAAAAATAAATTATAGTTCACCACTTTAAATAATTTTTTACAGTTGATTTTACAATATTTTTGTTAAAAATGTCATTTGTGTAATTTCTACTTTGTAAAGTGTGGTATATGTTCAAATAAAACGAGATTGATTACATTCCATCACCCCCTCCTCTGGTATTCTTATAAAAGCCTTTTGTTCCACGTCACGCGTTATTCCTTCAATTCCTTGCATTCGAGTTAATTGAAAGTTTTCTCGCGTAGGGTAATGACTCACTATTATCGATTAAGCTGCATGACAATTGCTGCGAAACACATGTGATTACAATGTTAACATCGGAGACACGATCGTTAATCGTCTCTTATACGACCTTTATGACAAAGCTGCATCTCTTATTCTACATTGAATCACGCGACCATTTGGTACATACGATCCATTCTAACAAGTTTTCCGCATCTTTCCTTCAACAATCCACAACAATACCGCAGCCGAGCAACAAAATTCACTCGCATATCCACTAAAACCGTCCAATCTCATATTCCCCACTTTAGCTTCCGCAAGAACGGACTCTTATCCGGGTTATTATTTTTTTCTCCAGTTCCACGAAGGATACGCGCTTTTTTTTAATTCAACTACCTCATTAAGTACCGTAAGTCTAGCATAGGCGAGAGACCCGCGGTAAAAATCCATGCCAGCAAAGGGGCTACAAGGCTAATGAGTTTCCCGCACTTCTTGCCTCGCACGAAAACTCTGATTTTTCCACTACACCGCCGAGATAAATGGCGAGGCATGAATTTTCAATTACCACCTTCATGGAAACGTCCGACCATTATGCAACTCTCGTGTGAATCCGCGCTGTTTATATTCACCAGTATTTACTCGCTTCTTCTCTTCCAATTTCTTGTTTATTCCCCCCGCTCCCCCCTTCCACGAATACCCAAGCGCGTCTGCGCTCGAGCCACGGATCTCTTCGAGGAAGAGACAGAAAAAAATGTAAATAAAGAACGCGCCCGAGTGTACCGCAGCTCCACTGTGCGTATTTTCGAAGCCCGTGCAGCGCAGACCGAGGGAACGCAGCGAGCCTGCGCGTTCACATGGATGTGAACGAGGCCTAAGGTGAGGCCCCTCTCGCTTCCCAAGAATCCCAAGTGTCCCAAGCAGCGAGAAATTCCGTTACGGCCTATGCCGCTGTACAGTCCGTGATAATAGGCGACTGGCTGTGTGGCATAGGCCAGCGTACGTACCTGCGACTGTCCGCTTTGCTCGCTGATTATCCTTAGGGATACACGCAGGGACTTTAAATTTCTTCACGAGAAATTCCCAAGACGTGGGAAGCACCGAGATACACATGTGTGTTGAGAAGCAGCTAGCCATGTGGCCGTAAGGGCTCCAGATTACGAATTTCACAGGCTCCCCCCTTTCAAAACAATTTTATCATAAATTTCGTCATAGCTCCACTGTATGCACTCGCTTTTTTGTGTTTCAAAACTTATTATTATTTGTAAATCGAGGGATCGATATTTTTATTTCTTTTTTTAAAATTTCACAGCTCCCCCCCCCCCCCCCCCCTTAAAAAGAATTTTATAGTAAATTCCTTCGTAGCCTCGTTGTGTGTACACTCATTGTTAGCTATTCTCCAAAACATTTTTATTTACGAGTCAAACGATGTTTATATTTTTCTCAAAATTTCACAGTGCCCCCCTTCCCCCTTAAAAATATTTTCATCGTAAATTTCGTCACAGTTCCACCGTGCACTCGTTTTTACCATCCTAAAACATTTTTATTTATAAGTCGATGAGTGTTTCTATTTCTCTCATTGTCTTGTAGAAATTCCAAGCGAAAAAAGCAAATTCTTTAGTGAGCGTGATTTAATGCAAAGCGTTTCACTCGGCTGGCTCGGTGTCTCCGCCAGTCTCCGCTATTCCGCTACCTGTTCGTTCACTGCTGCCCTTTTCTCTCTCGCTCCATCTTACGCAGCTGTGTGTGTATACACCCAACTTTGCTGCGACAGCCTGTTGCTCCTCTTTCCTTTCCTTGGCTCCGCTTCCCACACGCAACGCGCTCCAACACGCCATCGAACAGAGAAACGACGCGAGATGCGTGCATGAAAACATTATAAACACCTCGCTCTTTTCAGCTTTTTTTTCGAAAATCATCGAAATTCAATTTTTACCTGAATTATGAACTTTCCAAATTGCACTCTTATTGTCCTTTTTGGTAGTTTGGAAATAAAAATATGTTGAAGTATATGCACATATTTTTATCGTTTTTCAATTGAAAAATTATCTTTTTATATAGATTTCAATAAATATTATTTTAAATACAGTGCTATTGAGATATATTATATTTAATTTTAATTAATACTTACTGCACAACATTGAATTAAATTTTATATTAAAATAATTTCTCATCGATTAAATTGTTTATTAATTAAAACCAAGTACATATCTCAATTCCAATAGTCACAACAATATTTATACAAATAAAAAAATCTTTTTCTCTATATTTGATGTCTTATTTTTAGTATTTTATTTTCTCCCACAAAAACATTAAAACCGAGCTCGATACTCAAAATATAAATTATCCAAATTGCATTCTCACCGCCATTTCACATGGTGTAAAATTAAATATCGTTTGAAGTAAGCAAACATTTGTATGATTTTCATCGTGGAGAAAAATTCTCCAACGATTGATAAGGCAAACGTTGAATAAAGGAAGCCATACGGCAGACGAGTTAAACACAGTTGTGGTGAGAATCATGACCTAGACTAACTAAGCAAGTGAGAGAGACCCTTGAGAACATCACCTGCGCGATAGCCACCACAGAGGAAGTTTCATCACCTGCTCATCATTTAGCGTGGGAGGATATACACTGGTCCAGGTAAAATATCCCTGGGGGATATATAAGGGGGGGGGGAGGGGGGGGGGGTCTGGTGTAAAATGCTAAATGTTCTCTATACCATACAAAATATTATAAAACACGATATTTTTTATTCGACCCATTAAAATTGATCAATTATTATTTCTTATATAAAGCAATATAAAAATATAATAATTAACATTTAAAGGAATAGTGGGCGTTTCCTTCAGGCCCGTGTTTTCGATTTTTTCCTCTCATCCAATCGGATCCCACGGGTTCATCGCCAGCTGCTCCATACGACCGTCTTCATCTTGCCGATGTTTTAAGGGAATCTGCGTCCCACTAGCCAGCTTTTCGGCAGAAAAACGCCAGTCTGCTAGCTCCGGTTCCAGCTCTGTTTACTTCCGCATCTGGCGACTCGAGAAAAAACGAGCTGTCGAAAAAGTCGATAAATTATCTCCATACTTCATTAGGAAACTAAACCACCGTTTAGCGATGGTAAACAAAAGGAAAAAAACGTGTGTAATAGAATCTCTGAGAATTCTCAGTAGAAGATTAGATAAGGAGAATCTTTATGCGAGTGCCGAATTATTGTTTCGATGATTGGCAATTTTTCTTTGATATTGGATCTTGAATAAAGAAAAATGTAGGCTTTGAGTGTGGTTATTTTATGGTAAGGTTTGATTGTAGGGTTGAGAGAAGAGTTGGTGACATTTTGGATTGGTACTAAATTAAGATCAATTGAAAATTTTATTCTGATAAAAGAACTCGTAAGTATTTAGTGGCGAACACTCGAGACCTTCTTAGAAGCACGAAATTATCACGTTTGAGAGGAGACTCGTGAAATTTGAGGATGGTGATAAATTAAGATGTACTAGAGATTCTTTTTTTAAACTCTGTGATATAAATTGCGAGGAGTTTTTTGTATTTTTTTTAGAAACTTATAAGATTATCGTGTAAAACTTGAAGAAATTTAGAAGTGATAAAAAATTAGAACAATCAGAAAATTGTTCTTTGAATAAAACCTCGTGTAAGTATATAATGATGACCATATGAAAATTTACTATATAAGAAGACAGGATTAAGAAGCGAATAAGACAAGGTTTGGAAACTGAAGGAATGGTAATAAATTAAGAAGAATTTTAAATAGCAGCGGGCAGCAGCTGCGAGTGCTCATGAGAGGACGAAGAACCGGGCTGGGAGGAGTCCTTAAAACAGGACGTGCTCCTGTGCAAGGAGCTGCCGCTTCCGGGTAAGTTCCTCCATATTAGATATTCAGGCAGACAGGAACAGAGCAGAGCAGCCTGCAGCACCGACTGCAGCACCTGGTGCTCTTCCTTTTTCCTCCAACTAATTTGAGCTCCACTTTGCACGTGTAAAAAACCTTGATTGAATTCAAGGAAGCTTGACAAGAAAGAACCGATTGGAACGATGAAAACTATCGAAGAGACTTTTAATTTATTAGAAAAAGATCAAAAAGATAATGCTTAATGGTGAAGAGACGTAAGTTTGTCGAGAAGGAGAGTGGTACCAGGATCAAAGGCCAAAGAAAACACGATAAAAAGAATCCCTGATGCAGCTGCTAAAACAAATAAATCTATATACACACGTCTCATCGAATCGTTCAATTTCATTTCAAAGATATAGTAGAGTTACGATGATACGCAAGAAGCATATCCTCGCCTGGACTAAGATAGCGTTCGAATTACTCGGGAGCTTATTAAGCACGAGTGGCGACTGATAATCGTGTAGTATAATTGATAATATTTCACGATGGAGTCAAGTTCCAATATTCCACTTCAAGACGATACGTTGCAGCGCGTGGCTTTGCTGTATAAAGCATAAATCGATGATGCCCGGCAGAACGGCGACGCGCGGTGGGAAGGTTCGGTAAAATCTATGAATGAGTCCAAGTATCGGAATGAGTTAAAATAAGACTCGACGAGGCTGTCCCAATATTTGGAAACCCCAAATAGGACCCTTTCCTCATCATCGGTTAGAAGGGAACTTCCCGAGGAGTGCTCCTCTATATACATGTACACACTTATTTTTCAGCATCCATACGTGTCTTTTGTCGAGTCTTACAGGCGACCACTTGACTCTGGTAAGGAGCTGCAATTTTCTCTCGCTTGTACAAAGCTGCTCTCTAGGCTGCATGCTTGAATAATTGAATCTCTTTGAAAGGCAGTTGCTGCTGCAGAGATTCCACACCTCTTTGTCGAACTCGTCATTCCGATCCAATGAATCGAATAAGTATACGGAACTGGTCCCTGGACCAAAGAACTCATCCCAGTGAGATAAAAGGAAAAGGACAAATTTCGAGCCTCGCGATTCTCTTAATTATATATATTATATATAAGAGATGATCGAGAGAGGAAAAGAGATGGACAACAATTTGCATTCCTGGACGAACGATCCCATTGCAGCGTGCGATAAATGCAAAGTGGTGTGTGCTCGAGGATCAACGAGTATAGAGTTACCCACTTGTTCACCGTGGACGTAGAATAATTATTTACACCATGCGAGTTACGTATTGAGGCATCAAAGAGAAAAATAAGAGCGCCAGTTGCAGCCTTCGGGCTTTATTATAATAATGAGCACCCTGAGGACCGTTGATGAAGAACTTGTTTCGAGGAGGACGTCGACGTCCTTCGTGGAAAATATTTCTTACCTTTGTGGATATTCTGATCTTAAAAGAGAATTTGGGATTTTATGAAGATTACGTATATATACGTCAGTGAGAGGTTTCTGACAGATTTTAGGACTAAGTTTCAGGTGCAAGTTTCGGTGGACCTAGGAAAGATCATTTTCGTCGACTAACGAGCCGTCTAGCTCGGTTGTATTCACAATGCTATATATATGTCTACAGGCTTGAAGTGGTTCAGTGTGTTCGTACCATTCTTTGATGTACTGGGACACCCACTATATATATATATACCTAGAGCCCATCATCGTAGGGTCATTGTTCATCACAATGCGTGCTCGATACTACGCAGATTGCATTGGTTGTGTTATTCTATATTTCTCTCTCTCTTTCTCTCTCTCTCTCTCTCTCTCTCGCTTTCATCTCCAGTTGGGACTTCCATAAGAAAACATATATATATATATATATATATATATAGTCGTCCAGCTTGGAAGGTCGAAGAGAATGACCCGTAACTAGGCGACTTTCATCCTAACACTATTTTTTATTGTTCCTTCTTCGTTATCCAACTGTCCTTCGCGTTTCTAAAATTCGACTAACCCTTCGTCCATTCAAAATCACAGCTCATTCAAATCTCTCATACTTTTCAAGGACCTTGATTCTTTGAGAAAGATGCGGTAGGTTTAAGGATTGTTTTTTTCTGCTCTCTTGTAGACTCGTCAATAAAATTCAGGCGCGGAAAAATTCAGCAACGTTTCTATAGCAGCATGTGTTCTCTCGTTGGCTTATTCTGCGTCGAAGCAGTACACATGGCGAGAGAATTTTTTTCGGTCGTTTTGCTTCGAGATGTCATCTCCTGCAAAGATGCTGAGGAGGAGTTGCTCGATAAAGGGTAAGTTTGTTAAGTTTTGTGGGATTGATTTAAATATTTGGTGCAACGTGAGAATGACCCTGAAGAGTATAATTGCTCGCTTAAAATTTATTAAATTACAATGAGATGATATAAATATTTGTTGTGCAACGTAAGATAGATGCTGAAGAGAAATCACACAAGAAGGATAAATTTGTCAAGTTTCGATAAGACCAAACTAAATATTTAGTACAAGGTAATAGGATTCCAGGAGGGTTTATTAATTTAGAAATGATAAGAAATTTGATTATCAGAGGTTGAGGTTACGCGTGGTGTTTTTTAGAAAATGGCCACCCAGTATGAGTTTGTTTTAAGACGGCAGAGGCACGGTATAGGACGAAGAGAATATAATGTTACAGTTTGCTAGACGTATCTTGGTGTGGGAATTGGGAGCCTCGAGAGATGGAAGTGCGAGAAGAAAGCAACGGCGCGTATATGCACGAAACGTCCTCGTATATAGTCGCGGTTAATATCATGGAAGACCATAGAATAATATCATGTCGCGTATAAAATGCACCGACTGGGTCACACGATATTCCAGCTTTCAGCGTATTCGCACTGTACTTTTCTCTCTCTCTCTCTCTCTCTCTCTCTCTATATATATATATATATATATATATATATATATAAACATAACAAAAGAACACTTTAAAAACGAGAATAATATTTACAATACAATTTATCGTTTAAACCCCCTTTCTCTCCGAATGTCGCATTAAAAAAAATAATTTCGCAAGGTGAAATGGATGCAAATATCGAGCGTCCGAAACTATGTAAAAAAAAAGAAAAGCACTTGGAGGATTTTTTGTCGTGTCCTGCGAAGGCGAGTTCCCGTCTCAAGTTCAGTGCCACCTACAAACTGGCTTCGCAGGTTACTTCCCCTCGCCATCCCCCTGTCTCTTTGCCCCACTATCCCACCTGCCCCCCCTCTCCCCCCTAGTCCTTTTCTACAGGCTGACAGAAAGCAGATCCTACGACGAGAATCCCGCGCGGCACAACAATGCGGTACCTGAGAGAGTGGCCCGCAGGTAACTCAACCCTCGGTGTCTTTCATCCCTTTGGATCTCTTCCCACTTCTCTTTTCAAGGATCCAAAATGTGCCTGTACTTCGTACAAAGCACTGCCAGATTTTTCGCCGCCATTTTCCTCTTCCACGCGACTCGGGAAAAACGAAGAAAAGTGCATCGTCTACTGATCTAATCGATCACTGCATTGTACAATTTTTTTCATCGGTGCAAACTCGATGCTTCGTTGTTGAGCTTCCTTGATGGACGCTGGAATATTCCCAGACTCCCAAGGTTAAACTATTTTTTTTTCCATGTAAAAGTGTCGATGGGGATCATGAGTTTTATATATATATATATATATGTATATGTGTGTAGGAGATTGAAGAAAACTCAGACTCGAAGCAGAATTCGACCCAAGTTAAGAACACTGTGTGTTGGGATGTAGAGCCATATGGCTCAAGAGTACTTTTTGCACAGGATCAACACGTGTTGATGTACGAATTTTACGTGGCGAATACACGGTGGAAAAAATTACCAACTGTGAGGAGAGTGGGATACTTAAAAATTCTGACACTTGTTTTCGTATCGTTTGGATAGAGTTTGTACTTGAGCGAAGGATAAGTGAGATTTTAATTTATTGGGGTTGTATAGGAATGGGAGTTATAAAGTTTATTAGTTGGGATGGGGTCTAGTTAATATAGGATGTTTGTTGGATGTTTATTCGAAGCAGAAGATTGCAAAAGATCTACTGTACATGTTAATATATGAATTTAACATGAAGAATATCGATTTCAGAAAATTACTGTAATTTCAAGATAAATATGTTACTTGAAGATTCAGACACTTGTCTAAGATACAACGCAATAAAAGTGATATATATATATTCTTTAATAAAATACCTAGAAAATAGAATTTTTCAAAACTATACTAAAACGAGCTGCAAAGTTCACAGTTTTCGAGAAGCAATCAAGAAGAAGTCTCGGGCGTCTAGTGGACGTTAACCTCGAGCAGAAGAGTGGCAGCCAGGAAGAAGAACGGATGATCGTTGCTTCAGAAAGAGTCAGAGAGTCAGAGAAAGAGAGAGAGAGAAGCTTCGCAAGATATCGAAGAGTCCCGATTTGGACGGGGTCCGAGTCCCCGAGGACATATCTGGCCTGTTTTCCTCGCGACTGGTTTGCCTATTTTGGTCATGCGTTGAAACTCTTCTTCTGGTCTCTCGCGGATCACTGGCGGATGTTGCTCGGTCGTTCCTCGTAAGTTCGCGTGCAATTTCGCTGGCAAACAGGAAAACGTCGCATCGCCTAGCCTTTAGGGGCGAGCAGCTATTCTTTTGTTCACCTGACAAAAGATTTTCTTCTGTTCGTCCATCGTGCAGGAAAATCCCCATGGAGATTTTGCGCGTAGTTTCTTCAAGGAAGAAAATTAGAAACACTTTTTGTTTGAAACTGTTACTGCGTATGGTACAAAGTTTTATGTGAAATTGCAATTTTTCATTGATTTCTTCAGGGTGATCCTGAAGAGCTCGCACAATTTTCTTTCAAGGAAGAAAATTACAAACACTTTTTGTATAAAACTGTTACTGCGTATGCCACAAATATTTATATGAAACTGCAATTTTTCATTGGTTTCTTCAGGGTGATCCTGAGGAGTTCCAATGTTTTCCAGAAAAATTAACTCTTTGTCATGGAGCTGCTGGAAATAAGGGGGTAGGGATGCAAAATGAAGCAAATTAGTGTGAAGGATAATAACGCCACTCTATACACACACACATACACACATATATATAAGAACACTCTTTTACATTTTTCTCAATTCCCTCGTTTTTCCACCACGCTATACCTGCCAAGTAACGCGATAGAGCAAAAGGTATGGCACTCGTTTTTTTCTTCACTCGAGTTTCTCCTTTTATTTTCATCCGCCGTTCATCGAATCACTCTGCAAATCGAGGAAAACGAACCTATGCGGTTTGTCTTGTTCTCCGCAGGATGAAAAATTGCACGATGCCTTCAAGGTTCCTTCTTTCGGTTTATCCATAGAGGTTATTATTCTCATTTTTCTTATCGGCTTGGAAAAATTCACGAGACGATAGTATGGAGGTAAATGGGTAATAAATAAACTCTTGTGTATAATTGGAGGAAAATTGGAAAGTTAGCTAAGTCTACGTATATATATATATATATATATATATATATAACTAATACAGTGTAAATATATATGCATGAAGCACCGACGACCATGGGAGCTGTGAGAGTTGCAGGAGTAGGTTGTCTCGAGGAAGGTATATATATATATATATATATATAGTATAGGAGAGAGAGAGGACCGGACTCTGAGGTCTTGTAGCGTGCAATCTTCGCCCATTGAAGACGCGATGGGAAACTGCACGGTTATTATGCCTGAATGGAATGAGGGACGGGTTGCAGGGGGTGCAGGGAATGGGAGGAAAGGGGCAGGAGGAATGTCGAAGGTAGCATAGTACGGTCGAGAGACGTACGCGTTACTTTCAGAGAGAGAGAGAAGGGGAGGTTCTTGCTCCGTAACCGCGACACGCAACCTGGAACCATGCGGTGGCCTGTCCAGAAGCGTGTTTCGCGATAAAGCTACTCCCCCCTCCTCCCCTTCCTACTTTTACCCCCCCCCCCCCTCCCTTGCTACACTACTCCTTTACAACAACGATTCTTCATCTTTGGCAACGAAGCCACCTTGTAAAATACTTTCTGCAGAATCCTCGAGATAATGCTTCTCAACACGCGATTCGTTATCAGTATTTATATATAGAATACACGTGTTTGTGTTTTTTTGAAATTTGTCAAAGTTTGTATGCTATAGGAGTTGGGAAGTTGGTGGAGGATTTTGTATGGTGGTTGGTTAGGGTTACTGGGGTTTTGATATTGGATGAAGATTCTGGGTTATATTTTTTAATTTATTATACACGCGTGGATATTTTCGAAAATAATCAAATTCTGTTTGATACAAAATCCCAATGTTTATATGAGAATGGAAAATTACGAAGGAAAGAGAGTGATAAAAGAATTTTTGATTTTTACAGAAACCTCTCGATAATATTTTTCGATCCACAAAAATAATCACTATGCAACATATATAATACACGCGTGTATATTTTCGAAAAATCATCGACCTCTCCTCAGGATCCAAACGTCTAATGAGAAAACAAACTTACGAAGGAAATAACACGATAAATGGAGTCTGAATAAACGATCTTCATCATCGTCATTCCTCTACAATCGTTAATAGCTGCAATCCATGGAAGTGAAATTTTCAAGTGGCTCGCCAGAAAATTGCGAGATAGAATTGGATGTAGAAGAGCGGTACCCATTAAAATAGCATTTATTTGGAACGTTCAAGGAGAGCGAGGGGTTATTTAACTGGAGCATTTTACGGAGCAAGAGGCCTTTCGGGAGAGGTCGAAGACCCGGTGAGACCACGGCTTGACGAGTTCTTCGGACCGAGTTCCATCGACATCCGATGTAGTCCGTGCATTTCCTTCGGCTCGCGTGCAGCAACACGCGTTTTTGCCATTTTCCTCACCCGCAAAAAATCAGCTCGCATCTATCGAGAACAGCAGAGATTCTTCGTCATTGTTCCTTTTAGGAGAATCATCATCCGTTGAAGATAGTCTTCGGTATATCTATAATAATTAGGCAGATACGAATAATAGCGATTAAAAGAGGATGCTGATAACTGGGATAAACTCATTGCATTGGAGCAAGTCCAGTGATAAGGAGCATCTATATATACCAAGGTTTAGGAAGATCACTCAAAGAATGCTGTATAGCAATTTCCTTCTTCCTGAAAAAACTCATCTTACATCTCTATGGAAAATAAGAGTGTCAGAGTCTATGGAGAGATAGTTTCGGACACTTTCAATAATTAACAAGATACGAATAATAGCAATGAAAACAGGATGCTGATAACTGGGATAAACTCATTGCATTGGAGCAAGTCCAGTGATACGGAGCACCTATATATACACATATATAGACTATATACACACCATTATATACCAAGGCTTTAGGAGTCCACTTAAAGAATGGTATGCAGCGGAGTCAACCCTATGACAATTCTTAGGTACAAAGTCAATCGTTCATTCAATCATGCTGCTGATTCTCGCATTGTGTCATCCGTGTATAATGATGACGAATCTCCGAGGCTTCGAATTGAGACTATAATTGCTATTTCAGAGCAGTGCAATGATTTCTGGTATGGTCCGAAGAAGACTCGTACGAAAATCGATAAATGGTTGCATTTTTCTCATGGTTGGAGCTGCCTGCGAGACTCTCGTGAGCTGTCCAGAAGAAGAAACGGCATCCCGGCATTGAATTCCAGCCCAATACGAACGCCCCCCTCATCAACCTCAATTAAACTCCACCGTCTCGCACTTGTGCTCACTTCGCACCCGTCCGAGGAGGACAGAGTTCTCTTGGTGTTAAGTCACTGTAATGTACTACTCTATATATATATGACGTATTATCGTTGCACGCCCGAGCTTCTTCAGCTTCTTCAGCATCCTCCCCCTCGCTGCTCTTCCTCGCGCATTTTCAATGAGCTTCTTGTTCCTCGGACTTACGAAGAATCTTAGCGCTGTGAAAAAAGATGTAGAAGCGGAACTTTTTGTAATTGGAGTTGATTTTAGGAGTTAATAAGTAGTTTTGTTGCATTTCTCGCTTTGGTACAGGATGTAACCTTGGGTTATGGCTTTATGTTTGATGGATTTTCTTCGGGTGATGTTTAACTGCGTCCGGAACGTGAGTGATATTCTTGTTTGGTCCCACGAAAGGAATCTTTGACTGTCCCTTTCTTTTTCAGGGCTTTCTTAGTCAATGGATCAACAGCGACATTGAAATTATGAATGCTCGTAAGGAAGAGATTACAAATCCTTTCCTGCTAGTGACCCTACAATCGTGACCATGCTCCTTGAGATCGACAAGCGTCAGATGTGTCTCTGAATATCGTCTAGAGGATTATGGTACGCAATGTGTCAGTGAACTTTCATATATTGTAATTAGTGATGGTTGGTGTAATTATTTTGTGAATGTTTTTTGTGCTTTGGGAATAGATATGTAAATATTGGAGGAAAATTGTTATAAAGATAATACAAATTCTTGTTTACTAATGACCTTCGAGTGATGACCAAGTTTCTTTATATCAACGGTATGAGATATATTTTTAAATATTGTAATAATAATATTATTATATATACACAGAGTACCAGTGAACTTTGATATATACTGTAATGAATAATAATTCGTGTAATAATTTATTAAATATTTTTGTTGCATTGAATAAAGCTGCGTAACAAATAGATAGGAGTCTCGGATTTTCATTCTTCCGTAAAATTCCTCGAGTCATTCTAGGTTAGCCATGAGTTTTGGCAGTAAGGTCCCAAGAGCTCTTCGTGGAAGAAAGGTGAACCATGAATGAACAAAACTGGCCACCCCCGTTAAGACCTTCCCAGCAGGGATCCCTTTTTCCTCGTGAGGCAAACGAACTGGATATTATCCACTATTTTCGAGCAACGTTGCCACATTTTCGTGCAACGTTTTCAAATTCTCTCTCTCTCTCTCTCTCTCTCTCTCTCTCTCTCTCTCTCTATTTATCTTTTGGTATCCAGTAAGAAAATAGAAGGTGTTTTATATGCACAATATATATAAATTAAAAGAACAGAGAGACTACAATTAATTTTCTATTTAAAGTTACGCTGTGTGTCAAACAATGCAGATGTTACAAAATTTGCTATTCAAATGCGATATTAATATACCTACTATATTATATCTATATATAGATACTGAATCAAGGAGTTGCATCACGAATTAGTGGAAAAAAGCAAAAATATAAAGTTGGAGGTGTACAAGAATGAAGATAAAGAGGAGGGGCAAGAGTGGCTGGTAGAAACTACAAGAATGAGTTCCTCGCGTTTTCTTAAAAGATATTTTCTTTTTTTATAAAATTTGAGATCTAAAAACCACAACATTAATAATAAAAATATCACACCTACGAAATAAATAACGACAATCATAGAATAATACGAAGAACCTTTAGCACGAGCAATGTCGAAAAAATCAAAAATATAAAAGTTGAAGGTGTACAAGGATGAAGACGAGTTGTAGGATGAGAAGTAGGAGTAAGAGGGAGGAGGGTGAGGGGAGGGGGGGGGGGGAGTGGCTGGTAGTAAGTATAAGAATGAGTTCCCTCGCGTTCTTAAGGCTGACTTTCCTCTTTTCTCTCTTTATTCCACGTTACAACGGCACAGAGGGGAGTGGTAGCCAGCCAAGCATAAACCGAGCCTCGAATCAAACTCGACTCTATCCAAGTTACACTCGAGACTATTTGTACTCGCGAGGAATAAAATCTGCGCTCGATCGTGGACTCGCACGCTAATTTTCCTTCGCGGTTCCAGCGAGTCTCGGCCCCAAACGCTCCAAATCGAGTCGTCATCGGTTCCCACGAATCGGTATAGGGAGTCGCGAAAAAGAACGCGGGTCAATACCACTTGAACCGATGCTCGTGATGACGATTCTAATGACGGCCGATGACGCAGCGTTCACCCCGCGCGAATCGCCTTACGCCGCGAGATTATACAATCGTCAAAGCACTCCGAGTATAAATTGATTTGGAAAATTAATTGAGAACGTAGCGATTCGTTGTAGGAACGTTCGTACGAACAATTTGTGTGTAGAGTTCTTATCGTGGTACTTGGGGGAAAAATTAATTCATTTTTATAAATCCTTGCATCGAGCAGTCACGATGAAATAATTTATTTAGATTTAATTAAAGAAAATGTTTAATTCAAATGAAATTTAAATCAAAGTCTATTATTATCATGTTAATAATTTCAATGTGACTATTCAGTGTGAGGATTAACTTGAATCAAATAAAAATTGTCTCAGTGCAGATTCAGGAATCGCAATATGTATTATCAAAACACTTAAGGTATAAATGAATTTGGAAAATAAATTAGGAGCGTAGCGATTCGTTTTAAAAACATTTGTACGACCAATTGGAGTCAAGTTATTATTGTGATACAATAAAAAAATACTTAATTTTAATAAATCCTTGCATCGAGTGGTCCCAATGATTAATTTACTTAGTTTTAATTTAAAAAATATATATTCTATTCAAGTGGAATTTAATCCATTTAAGTTAAAGCTTTTTATTATCAAAAGTGAATAGTTCCAATGGGACTGTTCAGTGTAAGGATTAATTCAAATAAAATAAATTTTTTCTCAGTACAGGGACTTAGGAATCGTGATATATATGAATATCATCAAATCACTTAAAGTATAAATTGATTTGGAAAATTAATTAAAAACGTTGCGATTCGTTGTAATAACGTCTGTACAACCAGTTTGAGTTAAGTTTCTAACGTGGTAGGCTTAGTGATCGTGAGATATAATACCATCGGCCTGGATTCCCCATAGCAGACGTTTTAACAGTGTACGTCTAAATATGGTCTAAATCAATCTTTCAAGACATACGCGCGTACATATATATAAAACAATGTACCTATATAGGTTTATTTATATACATACTATTTTTTAACAATTGTCAAGTGTTTTTGTTTGCAAGCCGGCTGTAACGGCGCAGCTCCTTCCTACTTTTGCTTATCAGTGATTAAACAGATTCTTAATAGAAACGCGATAAACCAGGTTCTTTATCTGCAGTGATAACTCGAAGCCAAAGACTTGCTGAAGTGCACAGGTATACACAGTATATATATAACTACCTGTAGAAAAGGCTAGACCGTATATATAGCAATGGTTTGCAACTCGGTACCGTTAAACAAACTCTACTATACATTATTTACTTTATACAATATATACGTATGGGTTTCTATATAAGAAACTAATCATTATAACATTATTGAGAAATAAGTACTCCGAACGCAGGTGTGATTCACATTTTTTGTTGTCATGTATATATACCAGTAGCACTTTTTTAAATTGCATCCGTTCTAAAAGTTAACGTCCTTGCTTTGGTTCGATCGTTTAGAACCTTTCTTTCCGAAGGACGTTACGCGACGTGGATCAACATTTCTCGTTCAATCTCGTATTACACGTAGGTTTCTCGTGATAAGCTTCGGAGGTCGTTAGCAAGATGACAGAAAAAGAGAATAGAAGGAAAAAAACCCACCTCTTTCCTCGATGACGTCGGCCTCCTGCAAAGGAGCCAGCATCAGGAGCAAGTAAATCCCCAGAACCTTAACGACTCCCATTTTTATCCTGGCCTTGGGAATCCTGCATAAACTCCTCTGGCACCTCACCAATGCATATTCACCACACTTGTACACACCGTGCACACGATTTGCATTCACTGATTCACACTGTCAAGCTTTACCGTGGAAATTGGGTGGAAAAGAGAAACTTGCGATTCTTTAATGTTATATTTATATACACGTATACATAGAATAAAAATTGGTTGTTTTCGGAGATAATAGCAATGTATCGAACAAACTGTTTATATAGTATAATCCATGATGAGTCTCGTAGACCGATAGTTTTCACCAAAGACCAATGAATGGGTCTGTTCAATCGCGATAATTTTCACTTTATCCTCAGCACAGTGCATCCCGCATCGTGAAAGGTTCCGATTGTTTTTCTCGCTCAACCTGCGATTCCGAGGGTTTCTTGGGCAAACACGGGAAATAAACAAAGAGTAAAAAGAAAGGTGTTGACCGTAGACCACCTTGACGGGCTTTCCAGTGGACAGCCTTACTCCCACGCTGGTCGGCTCAAGAATACGCGCGCTTGTCAAAGACGAAGGCTCGTTTCAAGCGCCTCCGACAGTCGGCGCTGAGCTCGCGTACACGAGGATCCACGAAGATTACCGAGGATCCCCGAGGAAACGATCCGCGGAGGCCCAACGCGCACTGCGATATACATATGTATTATATACTCGTAAAACCACACCTTACCTTTCCAAAGATTCTCCTATTCAAGCCAGCTTCAATTCTCTCGAGAATCCCGTTGCAACGTTCATTAAGTATTTCTCTCATGAGTTATTGTTATTATTATTATTATTATTATTATATTGTATCTCGTTCCAGAGTACGATGCGAATTTTAAAAAGTAGAAACGTCCACAGAGAAAGATACCCAAGCAGATTTCGAGAAACCAGTCGTAAAGCGAGTAGAGTGGCGTGTTCGTGGAAGCAGCTAGAATTGATTAGCGATATTGAGTGGTATAGAGTATCTTCCATAGTCTCCCTTATTACCATTGCTCAGCTAGAAATAAGCTGACTCAATATTGTACGGGGAACAAGTTGAGGGGATTCGATAAGGAGTGTAATTAAATTGATGATTAAAGCATTCTCATTTTTAAACTTCATTTATTTATTATAAATAACAATTGATGTATAGTAGGTGCGTACGTGTTTAATCTGTGTATAGTTTTGTATGTGTTCAAGCTCCGTCTACGTATATGTTTGCGCACAGTACTGCAACTGCTTTATTCTATCTAGTACATTGTTTTACGTTCCTTTGCCTTCCCCTTACGCGTGAAAGTGAAAATCTCTTTCTCTTTCAAATCGAGTAGATACGCACACGCACACGCGCAATCGAACTGAGATTTTTCGTTACACTCGGGAGACTTTTTTCGTTTCGTCCCTTTCGGACACTCCACCGGAGAATGTAAATATTTTCGTTTAGAACCAGCAAGAGCAATTATCATTGGTTATTGCGAAAGTATACAGGTTTAGACACTTATACGACACGTTTTAGATATATGTGTATATATATATATATATGTGTGTGTATGTATAATACGTAAAAATTCATGTATCTTGGGGGACAAATTCGAGGAATCCGAGTTTTCCTACAGGACCTCTTCGATCGCGAAAAGAAAGAGATTTTCGAAGAGGTTCTGTGTAAAAATTGAGATCCTTCTGAATAACGAGACGAAACGTAAACCAATTCCTATTCCAGGTGTGCGTCAAACTCACTCTCGCAGTATACAGAATTCCTAAAAGTTGTTATTTTACAGTGATTTTGAACCAAAACACAGTGACGTATCACATGTATATACAGGGGTTATAAGATTGTTCCTTAGCTGTAAAAGAGCAATTTCTGGCAACTCTGGACCAGTATACGTATAATCGAGTGTGTCGATATGTTAGTTAGAATTTTACAAAGATTTCTCACACGCGAATAAAGATAGAAAAAGTTCGTGTCGAAAAACTTGGTCTGACGGAGTATACCGAATCTGACGAAAGGTGATTTGGAAAGGAAGGGACGAGTTGTGATGGATCTCGCGTTGTCTCTCTCTCATCTCTCTTCGCCTTGTGGCTCCTCCTCGATCTCGCGCATGCGCATTGATCTAGCGTAAGACTAATTCGCGAGAGCTTCTATAGATAGTTTTGTAATCGACACACGGCACAATAATCGTTTTAATATGTATATTGTATATAGTGTATACTTAGTAGCTATATATAATAGTAGTACAGTATTATCCCAAAACCAAACTTCCACTACCCCTCGAGTCTCGTTGAACTTGCGAAAAATTCGGAATTATCCCTCGATATGTAGATTATATACGTCATCAATGGTTGTAAATGCCATTTAATCAATGTAAAAACCATAAATCCTTAAAAATAATAATTATCCAAACGGTAGGTTACAACCTTTGGCTTATCAAGAGCGAATCGAAAAATGGCTGTGTTGGATAGAATCGGCGGAAGTGGGGGGGAGGGGGGGGGGGAGGGGTGATTGAGATAAAGGGGCATTTGCGAAGTTCCCGGAATCAAGCTGGAAAAATCCAAGGTTCGATTTGTGTGCAGATTGCGTTTGTTTTATCGCGAGAATATTCAGACTTGGCTATTATCGCCATAAACGTAGCACTCCATATAGCACACTCGACTGAAAGTTCTCTTATAGGGCATCTTTCAGTTATCCAATTGACTAAAATATGTCTAAAAGATGTCTTTAAGTCACTTAGTGTTGTATGGGATACTGTACTTTGCTGCGTCACACGTCGGTGAAGGGTCGCGAGAAGCGTGGAGAATTTGGGGGTCATTTATTCACATAGAAAACTAAAGGCGGTGAAACTTTGGAAAACTACGTTAGACTTCGCGTTGCAGGCACGTCTTATCATATCACGCTAGAGGCTTCAAAAGCCTGCTTAAATTAAGAGGTACCAAATCAGGTTTCAGTTGCATCTTACTCAACTTTTTTGTTATTGCTACCTAACCTCCAAATAACCTCTAAATTCGTTATTGATTTTTCGATCGTTTTTATTCCTTGCTTTTTATATAACTTTTCTTTCTTTCTCAGTGAAATATCGCGCAAGAAAAAGCGTAAAACGCTATTAAGAGAGCACGAACAAAGAATCAAAGAATTTTTTTCTAAAATTACCCCAAAATCGCGATTCGACTAAGAATGTCTCTCTCTCTGTCGTACTTATTCATGTACTTTCAGTGAAACTTTGACTCTTGTGGATATGCTCGATGATTTTGAATGATCCAATTATTTTAGAAGCTTTCACACCTAACAGCTTTTGTTTGCCTAACACTTGTTGTCGTTTTTTTTTATTTAGAAACATGTAAAGCAATAGTGCACGCTTCGCTACCGTGCTCTTATCAACTTCCATCTATTTTTAACGTTTATTTGATTATTTATTTAATTATTTTTTTCTAGCTTTCTCCTGCAATATTACCTCGGATCAACGCGTGTCAATTATTTGTCCTTGAACAAGCGGCAAAAGCTCTCTTCGTTGCATCTATATAAGTTTTTTTTAACAGACGAACTAAAGATATTTCGACTTTAGTTTAGCTCGATCCACACTAATAAATTCGTATAAATAATTTAACTATTTTTTGTAGCTTCTTCCTGCAATATTTATTTAACAAATTTTTATAGCTTTCTCCTGCAATAATTCCCCAGATCAATGCGTGCCAATTAAGAATCCTCGAACAAGCGGCAAAAGCTCTCTTCGTTGCATCTACATAAATTTTCCTCTTATCAAACTCGAACTAAAAATATTTTAACCTGAATTCCTCTCGAATAATCGTGCTGGATCCTCACTGATCAATTTGCACAAATAATTTATATAATAATAACATTACCACTGAATTCTCTTAAAGAATGCTTAAAATTAATAAAAAATCTTAGAAAAATTCCAATGAAACAAAACTAATTCCTTCGACCTCTCTATAAAAATAAAAGCAGAAGAAAGAGAATCGAACAAAGC
This sequence comes from Prorops nasuta, assembly GCF_024137725.1. NCBI lineage: Eukaryota > Metazoa > Arthropoda > Insecta > Hymenoptera > Bethylidae > Prorops > Prorops nasuta. Next base: position 2,899,196 of record NW_027116808.1, read on the forward strand.
GATGGAAAGAAACAACTGTTGAATTAGAACCAACGTTCATCGTTGGATCGACAACCGATTTCCTGGTTATCCCACGTAGACTTCGGCCTTGAAAATAATTGAAATCTTGGTGCCTCTGAAGAAGGTTTCCGGATACACATCCTCTTAACAAACCACTGCTTCGGATATAGGATTTTCAGTGATGTGAATGATTGCGGTAGGCCAATCCAATTTTCTTCCACAGACGTGATTCAGTCCTTCGAGGGAGGCTAGCCTATAGTCAGCCATTCTTAACGGTGAGAGTGGTGCCACTGCAATGAAAAGTCGATAAAACTCATTAATTCCTCGTTGAGCCTCCTCCTTAATTTCTTCGACCCAAATGACGTGAAATTTATTTCTATCTCATGTATGTTTATATACCTATATATATGTATGTTTCTGTTAAGAATGAAAATACACGCGCTTAATGGTCGAACGGTCAACGTACCGATCGACGAGCTTATTATTGATGTGTACGTTGCTAAACTCGAGCAAGCAAAAAACATGCAAATTGAAACGAGAGAAAAGTGTGTACTGTTAGTGAATTGCTGTGTATATACGTGGAAGAAAACGCATTGTGGGTATAATAGCACATTTTTTCTACAATTCTACTGTCGAGGTGCGAGATCCTGTTAATGATTCGTGTACAACCTGCCACGAAAGATCGACACGCTGCTATGTGGAAAAATTGCAAAGTTATTGAGAAAAGATCTGCAGCCTGCGAAAATGAAGATTCCTGTTTTATTTACGGCCGCTAAAGTCACTTACCGACTATCGATACATTCAAACGTTATATATGTATACTGTTTTCTCTCCCTGTGTACGCGTTAAAAGAACCACTCGATCGATAAAAAAATTTCCCTCGCACTGAAGAAATTATTTTTTCAGAGAAACACTTCTTAATCATAATAAATATGTATATATAGTGTAGATAATTAAAAAATCGAGTTAATATTTCAAGAGGTGGTTAGAAGGCATACCAGGAAGGGTTGTATTTGCACTTGCAGAGTTGCAAACGAGTTAGTGGAATTTTAGAACGACCGGATCGGTCCCCAAACACCAATTACATCTTCCCAAATGTTGCGTTAATTTTGGACAGTCTGAGACTTTCCTTTGAAAAGTTGAATTCCGACTTACTCAACGTTTAGACGTTTGGCCTTATCGGCCAACTGCGCGTTCGACTCCTTGCAGCCTTCAATTCCTAATTACATTTACCTTCGGGTGTTGTCGGTGTCACGGGCTTCCGCGAAGATTTCACCACTAAAACGCAGAAAAGAAGAAAATTTCTTAAACAGCTGCTGGCACCACTCAACGTCATTGCTTTCGCTGACTTTACTCTCTCTCTCTATATATATATATATATATATATATATATAACAGCTGGTGCATTAAATTTAAATTTCTGTGCACCAACCAGCAAAAATAAATTTAAGCATATATATATATACATAAAAAATTCGCACTGTAAACAAACTAAATAGCGCTAAACAATTTTCTCTTGCTCAAAATACGCTCAATTTACATATTGCATAAAAAAAAATAAATAAATTAACGCAAGCTTTAACACGGACGCTACAAAAACTCATTTTTTACTTTGCTCTTTTCTCTGTGCACTACGAAGCGCAAAAAATAGCCAAGAAGCACAATAAATCTCAACGAATTTTTTTATAACATAGTATATATATAGTACTATACATACCACTCGATCGATCCGAGAGACGCGTGAGAGAGAAATAAAGGCGCAAAGTCGATCAGCAAGAATTTTCTTTTCCGTCAATTGCCTCTCAACTCTCAACACTCTTTTTCAAGTATTACAAATTAAAAATTATATATTTTTTTGTAAGACGTAGGGACGAATTCAATGGGATCTTTTTTCAATCTTCTTTTTATTTATCATCTCGTGCCAACGATTTCCAGCGGATAAAGGTACATGATCGAGAGAACACTTATGAATCTCGCTGAAACTAGCGAACTGAAAATGCTCGTGTAGCTTTTTCCTCCTTCATCTATATAGTATACATATACGTAGAATTGATTCGTGTGAGTAACCTACGAACCGGCTCGAGATACACGTGTTAGTGTGACACGTGCCACTCGACTACACAATATTTCCAAAGAGAATTCTTAGCATGAGCAACAATGACAACGATGCGTTTGGTTATATATATATACATATATATAACAATAAATTAATAACAATCTCGTGTACTCGAGTAGCCCTCGCAAACATTCGCTACGTAAATTTAATATAAAAAAATGAAGAAGCGGTCGACCGTGACTCGTCTGACGAGACCCAGTAACCCTAAATGAAATTCAATTGTTTCGGTCCAATCTCAAGGTCATCCAACGCGACAATACAGAGACATTGACGTCTTCAACGAGGAATCCGGAAATCCATTGAATTTCATCCACGAATCCTTCCCACGAAACTCTTCCGGCTGATTTCAGCGCTAATCATACAAAGCCAAGTGTCTAGTGATAAGTGATAGTGTGTTTTCTGTCACGAAGAAGCCAAACGGACCATCGAGCTCCGTTTCTCGATTTTTACCAGCTCTTTTAATTTTCATGCCACTCGACGCGTCGCAGAAAGTACAAACCGAACCTTGGCCTTGATTCTATATATAGTATAGAAATTAAGATTTAAACCGACAGGAAAATCTGTGCCAATCATTTGCCTGGATCGTGAGTACTTAATGCGATTTGCATAGCCTAATCAGCAAAATGCTGTGAAAACCAACTAACTAAGATTACAAGCTCAATCTTCGTTGCCTGCAATTTTCTACGCTCAACCGTGAATCGATCGCGTTTTATTTGAATTGCCTCATTGAATTCGCACTGCCATTTGCTAATTCACCTAAGTTCATTCTGTTTATAATAAATAATACACAGAGTATCGACTAGACTACCATCTCATAGGCCAAACATTACTTGTAGCGAAAGCTAATTTATTATCGACAGAGTAAACTTAATGCATGAGTAAAGTTCTCCAAACATTCATGAAAAGCTTCTTTTTCTTCACACTTTTTTATTTAAAAGTTTTCGTCGACAGGAACCTACGTGACCATCTGCTTTATTGGGATTTTTTGGTGTATATATATATGTTTGTTTATATATATATATATATATATATGTATAATTGAGAGAGTTTCCAATGAGTTTTTGGTTCACCAGTAATTTCAGCCAGGAGACGGTCACGCGTGAATTCCTGCGTTGTAACGTGATGCGTGCTGCAGTGTACGTAATGTTCTTTTCTTGTTACTTTTTCTTTTTCTTTCGGAGGTTTTCTCTTTGATTATCAGTGAAATTCGGTCTCGTAATTTTTGGATTATTAGTTTCTAAGGTGTAGCTCGCGCCGGCGCTCACTTACCATATCCTTCTCCTTGAAGAAACAGTCGGAAGGCCTCGCTTACTTTACCGGGCTGCTCCTCCAGCACCATTCCGCAGTCTGAGATCTGATGAATAATTTTGTAATGTTATTGTTCGATCGATAATGAATTTATTGTTCTTTTATATATTGGTAAAAACTCTGTAAAATATTTCTGTAGAAATGACAAAGGTCCTGAGGAATTTTGTATCACGCGACTGTTATTGTAAATTTATATTTATTTAGAAATAATTTTGATATAATTATTGATATGTCTTTCTTATGCAGAACTGTGCAAATTTTGTAACGTTAAAAGTGGAGAACTTTTTAACTGACGGTTTGTTATTATAAAGCTACGCGTTTAATTTAATTAATCAATTTTATTGTAATAATTGTTAAATCTTTGTTAAATAGAGCTGTGTAAATTTGTAACGTCAAAAGTGGATTATTTTTTAACTGATGATTATATTATTGTAAAGATACGTGTTTAAATTAATTAATAAATTTCCCTCTAACAATTATTAAATTGTTCTTCCACAACTCTCTGTAATTTCATAACGAATGTCGTTGTGAAATTACATTTTTAAATAAATAACAATGTAGCAATATTATTTATTAAACTGTTCTTCTACAAGCCTGTGTAAATTTACAACGTCGGACGTGGATTACAAATTTGCCCACGACCATCGTTGTAACTCTCTAAAAATGTTTTTCAGAGCGTAAAGTAATGAGGAAAACAGACCTTCATCCAGGAACTGTTTGTTGGATCGAGACGACCGTTTAACGTAACGGTGTCGTCGACGTGAGGACTGAGAGCACCAGTGATGTTCATGACGGGTACCCCAAGGGTAAGTCCTTCCTTCTTGCGCGTTGGATCCAGCTCTCTCGTGATGTTCAGGTCCGTACGACGAACGTAACTGTCGATAAACAATGCCAGATTCGTCGGATTCACTCGACGCTCGAAGTAATTTTTGTACACCTGCACCAGATCGTGATTTCTCTCCTCCGTGCCCTAAAAAAGTCCCAGAGTAGTTTTTTAAACTCGTAATGCAAGTTTGAGAATAGAGTAATTCGATTGGAAAGTTGGACAGAATTTTTTTATTATTCGAACACTCGATAGAATTTTATGACAAACACGTTGAGCTACAAACGTGAAGGAAATACTGAGAACACTTTTCTTGAGATATAAATTTTTAAATTCGTTTAAATTAGAGCCAGGTGCTTTTTAAAACTAGTAACGTTATTTTTAAATATATTGCGATGTCCATAAGAATTATTCTATACTATTTTTAATTTGGTTCATATTGAATGAATCGTAGAATTATTTTTGTAGATTATCGATCTAAGGGATTTAAAGCTAAACAGAGTTTTGTGTAACTCGAAAAATATTAGCAAAGTAAAGACAAGTTATTAAGCTCTTATAAAATTTTGTTATATTATTAATATTTACTAAACTAGTTAGCAATTTAAACAGAATCTTTGCTCAAGTATATTCTATATAACTCTGCAAATATTGACAATATTAACAAGTTACTTAAGACTTTTCTCCTGAGGCTTAACCATTCTACCTAAACCTAGCATTTTGGCAATCTCGAATCAAACACTTTTTTTAAAAAAACGATCAAATTTATAAAATTATAACGTAATAAGATTACCAAGCCTCTCGTGTAAACAAAAATTAAATGAGTTCAAATCACTATAATTTCTTTGACATCCTCTCTTATCAATAATCCAAAAATAAGATAAACATTACCCTGCCAAAATGATGCCACATGAGGTATTCGAGAACACCCTGAGTCATGCCTTGCGACCTGAGATGGCGAACGTTTAATTTTTGGTAGCCCCACTCGATCCATCCAGCTTGCGTGGATACGCAGTTGATAAGGCAAAGGGCGTTGACCTTTTGATGATGTGCCAACGCGAATCTCGCCAGGATATTAGCCCCAGCACCGACTCCAAAACCGATCACTGATTTCAGACTGAAATGGCCAAGAACGAACAACAGCTGTTCCGCCAACTCATCCATGGACGGATAAACGTAGCTGAAAAAAATGAAAAACTAATTATTCCAACAGGATTAAAACTGATTCCCCTCCCATTATCCTCGTCACAAAACCATTCAAGGAATATCTCATCGATTCCACGATTGCTGAATCCATTTAGGAATCTTCTACTCAAACTTAGTTATCGATTATCACAACGATGAAGATATTGACAAACTAATTACGTTAAGATCGAGTCCGTACAACTGCACGAGTTATCGTTAATCGAAGCAAAGCTCGCTGAGTCTTTGATCAAAGTAAACAATTCCTGCTTACTCTTCAGCTCGTACAATTGCACGAGTTAACGTTAATCGAAGCAAAGCTTGCTGAGTCTTTAATCAAAGTAAACATTTCTTGCTTACTCTTCTGGTAACGTGGATGCACCTTCTTCTTGTCCAGGTGCGTTCACGTGATAGACGCAGAAATTTTCGAGAAGGACTCGCATGTCGATGTAGTTGAAGAATGCCTGGAAGCTCGAAATATCTGAAAGAATATTGTAAAAATTAATAAAAAAATTAGCAAAGAATTTTTACTGCATAAAGTAAGTGCACCAAAGTACTCACAATTAAGGCCTAGATCATGGTAAGTGAGAATTGCTGGCTTAGCTCGATTTCCTTGTACAGCAACCAGTAAACTTCCTTTGTCAGTTTCCACTCTCTCCTCTCGTACAGAACCATCGTCCCTCGACAGGTATCTCAATGCAGGAAATTGCAATTGAATGTTCTTCAGCTCGATGTCGTCCATGCTATCTGAGGGCATCGTGCTAAACAAGAATTTGTCTGTTTTATCACCTTTGACCTTCATTGACGTAAGTCTGAAGATTTATTCTTTTGTCAATTTTATTTCAACTTTAGTCTAGTCTTAAGGAGTATAATCAGATTTTTTATTTTTTTTTAAATACGATTTTCGAGAAACTCGAGTAATATTAAAACATTTATTAAATAATAAGAATATTTTATATACATAGTAAACTGTCTTATACGTTAACTAGACAAACTTATAATGGAGATAGTTTTCTCCTTTACAAGATGGAGGACTAACGCGTAACGTGATTTCGGTTCAATTTTAGTCAGAGCCCTTAACGAGTATCATCAGATTTTCAAATTTTCTTAAAATACAATTATCGAGAGAGAAGCACCAGTAATACAAAACCTTGTATTAAATAATTATAATAATAAGAATATTGTATATATCAAACCACCTTATACGTTATCCAGACAAACTGATAACAGAGATAGTTTCCCCCTCAAAATTGATTTACGAGAGAGAAGACCAACCATATAACGTGATTTCGGTCCAATTTTAATAATTCCTTAAAGAGCATCATCAGGTTTTAAAATTTTCTTAAAACACAATTCTCCAAAAGAGAAACTCTGATAATACAAAAATTTGTATTGAATCATTAAAATAATAAGAATATTGTATATATCAAACCACCTTATACGTTAACCAGACAAACCGATAACAGAGATAGTTTCCCCTTCAAAATTGATTTACAAGAGAAGCGTAAGTACAAAGACTAACGCGTAACGCGATTTCGCTACAATTGCTTCAATTTTCCTGGAAAGTGGCTACCATATGCACTTGATTTTCTGCTCTAGCGTTGTGACCCAATTCGTTTTAGTGAGAAAACGCGAGGGTTGGGTCCCGAAGCTGAGCTCCCAGCAATTTTACAGTAGACTCGGACGAGGAATTCTGGAATATCGTTCGTAATCTTCCACTTTAAGGTTTTTAGCGTCCCAACGAAAGACAAATACCTGAAATAGATCCGAGTGCACTCGTAGAGACGAATGTACCTCAGACGGCGTCGCGACGCCTGCCGTCGACGATCGATACGCTGTAAAAGCGGAATTGCCATGAAACGAGCGAGGAGTTATAAAATGGCCATTCGAAATTTACATATATATGTATATATGTAAACCGGAAGTTATGTCTTTTACAACTCGTCAAAGCTAAAAGTTTCCAGCTTGAGCCAAATATTTTTCACTTGGAGATATATATATATATATATATAAGAGGATTGTTTTTAAATTCTAATTTTTTAGATTAATAACAAATTGGTAATTATTTATTTGTTTCCTCCAATATCAAATTCAATTGCAGGTTTATCCTCGTAAATCTAATTTGTCACGTTTCCTTTCCTTCCCGTGTTACATATATACCTGTCTCGATGGGGTATACATGTATATACAGAGTCACTCGAATGTATAAGCAGATTTTCCATCTCTACTTCTAATGAGAAACATGGGTTCCACTGGAAATTTCATCAAATCCCAAGAAATCGTGTATGGAACGAGTGCAAGGCTTTTCCAGTTCTCTGATGCTATTTGCTTACTGGTAATGCATATATAGTATTCTTTCGGAACGAGTCGATATAAATTGCAGGGGATATAGTTCAATCGCTGAGGAATTCTTGCAGGAATGTGGGGAAAGGAGAATTCCTCCATCGCAGCAATTCTACACTACCTCATACAAATCGCAATCTTCGAAGATCCTGACTCTAAATTAGATTTTCAATTCTTGTGACATTACAGAAATTCTGGGGTTCTGCTTTTTTTTGATAATGTTGATATATAGAGAAGAAGGAAGGTTGGTGAACAAAGTTACTTCCGGTATTTTTTAATGATGCTTGATGATATAGAGAATGGATAAATTTGACGATGAATTGCTTTAGGAACTTCAATTTCTTTTGATATATACTGAAAAACATTTAGATTTCTGCTTTTTGAATAATATTGATATATAAAGTAGAAGGAAGGATGATGAATAAAGTAACATCCGGTATTTCCTAACGACACCTCGCACCATATAGATAAATCAATTTAATGATGGATCGCTTTATGAGCCTTGACTATTTTGATACGTATTAGAACAATTCTACATTTCTACTTTTCGCACAATATATATACGTCACAAAAGGAAGGATGATGAATTAAATAACATCCGGTATTCTCAACGACGTCTCATGCTACCTAAGAGAAAAAAATTCAATAATGAACCGCGTGATGAACTCTAAGAACGAGGTCATCCAACTTAACTTTATTATCCCCGTACCTTTTCAGACTTTTACCTCATCCTCTTAACATTTCATTTAATTAACTTTCCAAGCACGTTTAATCTACGCGTGATATCCCGTATCTTCAACGCGTCACTCTGATACTTCCGGCGTCACTGTGACGGTCGCAATAATTTTCACAAAAAATATGATTGAGGGAAAATTAGACTCGACCTTACAATATAAATATTAATTTAGAATCTTTTATGAGTCTTTCAATCTTTACAGTTGAGTTGAGAGAATACATCCGATACTTTGACACACGATACATGCTTCGTGTCCTTTTTATATCGATTTATTGACTGAAGCTTCGTAAACCGAAGCTGCTGGCAGAGTCTCCTGTTACAAAAGAGTATTGCAAAAATTCTGGATCTAAGAATGAGTTCAAATTATCTGGGATGAACATTCATTTTGGTATATTGAAAATTGTAGAAAATGCATTGTGTTAAATAAAAGCAGATCAGTGTTAAATAAAACGTGTTTTTAATATTAGGTACATTACTGAAACTTCATTAACCGAAGCTGTTGTCAAAATCTCGTGTTACAAAAGAGTATTGAAAAATTCTGGATCTAAGAATGAATTCAAATTATCTGGGATGAACATTCATTTTGGTATATTGAAAATTGTAGAAAATGCATTGTTAAAATAAAAGCAGATCAGTGTTAAATATAAATGTGTTTTCAATATAGAATACATTATTTTCCATGATCAAACTTGCATCCTTATGCATCAATATAGCTATATATTCATTCCATGCAGATATTTCAATCCGAATGCAACCAACTGCATAGCAACTGTCCATTATTACCTTGGGTCTCCATCATGGCAGATTCACACAGCATGTCACTGGACCTTTCTTTTCTACTCTGGGGACTGCTCACACATTTTTCATTACTTCGCACTACACTGGCTCAAACTAGTATTCAATGGCTTTGTAAGGGCTATTCTCATTGTTCTGTGTGTGGGTGTGTGCAAGTAAGCATATATAGAGAAGTTTAAGTGCCTGAGAAATGAGCGATACTCTGTTGCACAAGAGAGGATTGTGCAAGATATTCTAAATAATTCGTGTAATGAATTTACTAATTAAAAGAATGTTTGAAATAGCTCGAATTCCTGAAGCAGAGGACTGACCAGGGCAAGGTTTTATTATTATATTTGATATTTCTGATCTAGCCTGAAAAAGTGTCTATTTTCATAAAAACTAATCGCCGATGCACAGGAGATTTTATTTTAAATAATTCGTGTAATGAATTTACTAATTTAAAAAGATATAAAATATCACGAATTCCTGATTTAGAGGACAAATCAGAACAAAATTTTATTATCACATTCAATATCTTTGATCCTCTCTGGAAAAAAGCTTCCATTACCACAAGAATCAATCATCGAGATCCGAGTATCAATGAAATAAAGCTCTTTGCACAAGCTCTTCCGCATTTATTTTAGGACATAAAAAGGGTTTAAGGTCGGCGAAATATACGATTCACTATAATTGGCGAATTGCCAAATATCGTTAGGCGAATTTCCGAGGAAAGTGGAGCAAAGCTGGAGACACGACAAGTCGAAACGACGGTATCTTAACGTTGACGTAAGACTTTCTCATCCTCTTTTTTTTTATCCTTGCAAAATCTCCGGGAAAAAATCTGATAGATATTTTTTATTTTTCTCATTCACCGTACATTTTAAAATTATTTTTACCAAATTGATAAATAACGTTTTCCAAAATGGCGACTGGTACAACAGAGCTAACTCATTCCACGTGTAAATCGATTAGGTTTTCACGATGAGGAGACTCGACAGACATTTAGTAGCAAAAAGATAATGAAGAAGAAGACCAAGAAGAGTATCTGCATAATGCATATAAGCGTTTCACTGGATAAAATCACATTCTTTCTTGAGATCTTAATGGTCGCCAATTATAGACTTGTTTTCGTTACTGACTCTTCATCTATATATATAATATATATATATATATTTATATATACTGATCACTTTAAATCATTTAAATATACAAGGCTCTCTCGAAGCTTTGTTAAATTAACATTTATGTCTTAATCGATGCTACATCCACATTGTAGGTTGATGAGGAGAACAGGACTCGACTCGCATTGTGCACGCGAGCAAAAATGGTTGGACAGGTTTTTGCTGAATTCAGCCTATCGATTGAAAAATATGACACACTCGAGTATGAAGCTAGGATTCTATCTACGTGCTCTGTCAACATGCTTTTTCTCTCTGGCAACTCTATCGACCCTGTTTTTGAGTCGGAGAGTAATTATGCCTCGGGAAAGAACAATAATCGTGTTACTCCTAATAGCACCTGCGGCAAAGGGGTCAGTGTCGGTCTTGCACGAGGTAAAAAATTCTTTCTTCCTTCCCCCGGTTATTTGATTAGACTCTCTGTGTATTTATGTACCTATTTTAATGGTCTGATGAGAGTTGGAGTTACTACGAAAAGAGTCGATTGTAACTATAGTTTTGTGCTGAGGTAAGCAACATTGTTTTTTCTTTTCCGGTCATTACATTAAAATATGTACGTATTTGTGTAACTATTGGAATGGTCTAACTATAGAGATGTGTATATAAATTAATTTTGGAGCAACTATATATGGAAAAAGTCAACTATAATTTTAGTTTTGCACGAGGTAAAAAAATCGTTTCTTTTCCGATTACTTCCTTAGATTCTACATACATCTATATATACCCACTAAAATACTCTAACGATGACAAGTGTGTAAAATTAATGATTTTAGAGCCACTACAAAAAAGTCAACCCTATCCTAAACTAAAACTTTCAATTCGATAATAGTTTTCTGGCATATAGCAACTTACCCCAAAAGAGCAGATTCCTCAGGAGCTGCGGCGGTCGGCATGTTGTTTCTGTTCCTAGAACAAAATGCCCGCGAATAATCACACTCGGCCAGCCCTAACGGCTTGCACCATCGTCAATCAGTGGCTCGAGGGAGGAGGCTACAGTTTGACGAACATTTTCGCAAGAGACAATGAGTAGCTTGAAACTGAGCAACTGAAGCGTTACGGGCAGAACAAGGAGGGACCAAGAAGCGAAGCGACAAGCCAAGGACGAGAATAAACGAGTGCTAAAAGCATGCAAGAGAGGAAGAAGCTACTGTGGAAGGTATATAGTATACACACACGTTGAGCAAAGTACAGGTTGCACGATATGCAGCTTACCTCGTGGCCTGCTTTCCCCCAGCCGATCAATAGTCACCGGACAAGCCCTTCTTTAACACCAAATCACCTCGATAAATCCAAAATCAAGCAAGCCTCTTACCTTCCCCAGCAAAGCGTTTATGGATCAATGATAAATCACCGGAGGGACTGTGATTAAAAAGTTAAGGATTATTTTGCAAAGAAAGATTAGTCGAACGGTGCGAAATGTGCGAGAGTCCAGCGCGGGGCTTTTGCGTGAATCCCTACCTGGCAACCTGTTGGTAGTTGGTTAGTCTTCCATGAAGGGGGATTAGGGTGGCTCATGGGGAATTACCTCGATACGATGGAGATACTCTCCCGACGGTCTACGATCAGTGGCTCCTTCTTCCTGATCTCGACCTTGGGCGCCGCGAAGCTGAAAGCCTTCTTCACGCTCTCGAGGACGCTCTGTCCGGTGCTCTGAGTTTGATCGACGATGGTCGTGCTCTTGTAGACATCCTCGCCCAGGTCACCGAGGGACCTGTACGATGCGCCCATACCTGCCGGCATGGCGCTATTTCCGATCCTTCCACTCCTCAATGACTTCCTCTTTGCCACACCAGGACCTTAAGCTTCCTGGTGAACGCTGCTGCTGCCCCTGGCGTTCTTGAGCTGCGAAGCTGATCGTTCCAGAAGCGTTTCGTATACGTCAACAAGGCAAACGAACGGGCAAAGGAAGAAAAGAGAGAAAAACTCAGATAAAGAAACAATATTCTGTTCCTGGAACGCTCGGGACGTCCCCCTCTGTTTATGTTTACATCGCGGAGTTCTTATAGCGCGTACTCGCAGAGCGAACTGTAATGTCGTTCCAATCTCGTTCAAATATTCTCTGCCCCTCACTTTCTTTTTCCACGTCAATGCCAATTTTTGCTAGTGGACTTTTCCTTCTTGGACTCTTGCCAGAAATTTAACAAGATTGTTACGTCTATTTTTGCGGTATAAGAACTCGGGATTTTTACCGGGGAAGCAACGTCCCGAGTTTTCCTTGCGAATTTTATGGGAGAAAGAAACAAGGTGCGTTTTTTCGTGTTCCTGGCTACATGCAATATAAATTAGGCTTTGTATTGGCTAAATCATGCGTGGCACATGCCATTCGCAAGTGTGAGAACTGTTTTCAAAGTGCTTTTGTGTTTAAGGTTCGCATAAGCTGTAGATATAATCACGAAGAAATTGGACATTGAACATAGTACATGTATATATACATATAACACGTATACGTCATTTTTATTTCACAATTACTGGCACGCACATGCAGCAGCTTTTTACGTATAATTAATGTATGTATGTGTGTTTTTATGTGTGTGCTGTTGCACCAAAACACACATTGCTTCTGTCGACTTCTGTCGAGCGCAAATTCAAAGAGTATTTTTCGTTTAAAAATCTATCATTATTATGGGGATGTGGTCCAGGTTTCCCGTTTCAATCGTCACATAAACAGATCAGTTTCAAAAGCTGTATATATATGCATATAACTGATTCGGGAGCATAGTGGAATATTTAACTGAGAATTAAGACTACGTAATTCGTCGTATAACAAATATAAATTATATTACGAACAACGGTTTATGAATTTGGTAATCGGTTGAACTGGTCAGTTTTCTACGCCCATGGAAGCCACGAAAGGATCGAGTAGCGAGTCAGCTGGGTCGCGACTACACATACACGTATACGTATGTATTGGTAACTGGAAAATCGATCTCCAGGAGCTTCTAAAACGAAACGCGATCGCTTTTGCGGGACGACGCGAATTTCAACGAATTACCAACACGTCAGAAGGAACGGACCTCTCTCCACTCTCTGTCCTCGTACAGCGAGCAGTACCTATACATGTAATTGTGTGGAGGTCGTGTATTGATTTTCCGCGTAGAAAACTCGCGTGGAACATATCGGGGTTAACGCGATCTCGCTATGATTGTTATCGAACCGTGGACGTTTAAAAAGGGCCACTCGTTATTCATCGAACGTCCTGCTAACGTAAAACTTCACTCGTTACTCGGCACAGTGGAAAATTAAAAATTCTAGGTTATACTGCATTACGCTGAGAGGATGACGTATTCGAGATAAAGGGAAAATGGCGATTATTTTCCGCAAGAGGGAACAGATCGATCTAGCGTTACGCGACCTTCGTCCGTAGTCCCGCATAGGATAATTAATTTATTACGTCCGCTTATCCAATGTGTGCGTAGGTTATGGCATGCAGGGAAGGGACGATGGAACGCAGCGCGTTAGAGAGGATAAGTGTACGTAGTAGGAACGGAGAGAGAGAGAGAGAGAGAGAGAGAGACCAGGCAAAACAAGACAAGACATGACAAGAAAACAAGACGCGAATGTGTGCATTGAGCGCGAGGCGAGAGCGTGTTGCCCAGGCCAAGCCATCGTTGTAGCCAGGCCAGGCTAGAAAGGCACACAGAGAGCTATGCGCGCACGGCGGAAAGAGCAACGGGGCGAGTGGCGACAGCACAACCGACGTCGGATCGATCGCCGTTCAAGAAAACTCTTTCGAACTCAACAACGTCTTCTCCACGAGACTCACCTCGTCTTGCACGCTCCCCTCTCAGTAATCTTCCTACCGAAGAGAACTTGCAGCTTTTCTTTTGCTCCCCGATTCGTGTCACGCGCTTCTCCCCACCTCACCCCCCCACCTCACCTCTTATTGGTCAGTACTCACGTCAACGTGCGCACAACGATTTTAACGAGTTACCCAACGAGCCTCGACAAGAATGAATCTTCGATCGAGCCTCCTCACACCGATCAACCCCAATTTCTTTGGCTCCCTTCTTCTTCCTACTTTGCAATTCCAATTGGATTTTCCTGCACTTTACGAATTATTTCAGAGTGCGCGAGACTGCTGCGAAAAACCTTGCGTTTCCAAAGTCACCGAGCGACTACTAACTAAGCACACCATTGGTCTTAGTCTTCGTTCGAGACTGGTCAATGGGAATGCGCGCCAGATGTGCGCAGTGCACTCCGGATCGATCCGCTTTCACTGACAAACTGTCGACATCTGGCTTACCAAGTTACCAAGCTGTGATCACGCAATTCGAACGACTCGGAGTCTCGGAAGGAAACGGTTTTGCCAGTGGTGAAGTTTTGGTCTAACCCCTCGAGAGGGAGACGTCGTTCGAGTTTATTACTCTCTGACACGGTAGGGTACTGTGTTATCTACCGTAGATAAAAATATTTGTAGGGTAAGAAGAAATCAAATTATTCAATTTGAAAGTAGATAGGCTTGTGTTGCAGTTATCCGAGAAGCTCAGAGTCTGGGTCGATGGAATCCATTCAAACTCTTGAGCAGTTCCTGCAAAATAAAGGTGACAGTTGAACACGAAAGAAGATTTACGTCTGCGTAAAACACTGGGGGAATACCCCGAACACCTGATCTCCCTCCTGAGGTATTTAGTTTCCCAAACGGTGTATATCTAAACAAGAATGTCATAGCTTGTGAAAAAATTTTCTGAGAATAAGATAATGTAATTTCTAATAGTGAATATTTGAAGAAGAAATATCTCGAGTTAGAAGAGCTAGATTTAATATTAATACACAATTTGGTTCTGCGTCTCACAACTCTGCTTATATTCTCATGTATATGTGCGAAATCTAATATTTATATGAACGTCGAGCGGGAATACAAATGGCTATAATGTACTCCATTCCCGTCTTTTCGTAAAACTCTCCATATATACATATATGTATATGCCATCGCACTGACGTCTGGTGAAAACTTTTGGAAACTTTGATGGGGGCATTTGGACTAGCAGAGTTTCCTTATTGTACAGGGCTTATCGGTAAACTATTTTTTTATTTATTTCTCCTTGAGAAGTGTTTCGGAATGAAATTTTGGGTAGACTTTGCAAACAGTTTAAAAGCAAATTAGTATACAGTTAACGAAAGAGATGTCTAAGCATCGTGGAAAATTTGCATATTTCCAGAGCGAATTACAGGCTTAATCGGTGACACGGGTTAAAAGTAGCTTACAACAGTGCTGTATATTTATAAGGTTATTATCATGATCTCCTCCCAGTTGGTCGCGAACAACTGCTGAAATTCTTGAGTCGCGGTCGCCTAGGCTCCTCTTTGAACTTTCCTATTACCATTTTGAGTGGTTCCATGCAAGCGACTCACCTGCCGAAAAGCCCAAGATAGCCCAACTTTCATATCCAACCAATCACGAGCCGAGCAAAATTAAAATTTCTCTCGCGACCGTTTCTTACTTTGCATTTCTCCAACTTCATTCGTAAAAACAACGAAAGAAATTTTCCTCACTCAACATATTCCCACCAGCTCAATTTCCCTGTAAAATTTAATTTTATCATATCTACATTAATTCCATTAAAAAATTGTTGGTTCTTTTATTTGTGAGAAAGATAATCGTGGTAATTTGATATAAATATATCGTTTTACACAGATGTGTATATATATATATATTTACGGTTGACAGGTACTAGAAGTAGGTATACATAAATACATATTTTTATGATGAGTGTAGACGGGAAATATACGTAGTGCAGTAGGTTTGGTATGGGAGGGTTTCAAGGATGCACGTGTTGCCACGCGGTGTCGGTGAAGCTCGTAAACGGATGCGTAGAAAGATGTGTCACGTCTTCCTGCGGATATTTCGCGTCGCGCCATCACACTTTCTCTCTCTCTCTCGGACAAGCAACTCCAGCCAATAAATTGACACTCGCCGTGGGAACTTTTATTTCACTGGCAAAAGGCTCCGATATACAAGGTCCACCATTTAAAACGCATTGGCAAGTATATAGATGCAAGAAGAGACGTATATATTCACAACTATAAAATATGGTAAATTTTAACAAATTTAATTTTTTAGAATAACTTTTTACTATTTGCATTCGGAGAGTTCTTGTGTACGATTTTTATATTTGTATACCTAGAGAGCATCAAATGACTTAAAGACATCTTTTACGTACCTTTTAGTCAATTGGATGACAAAAAAAATGTCTATAAGACAACTTTTAGTCTAGTGTACTGTATGGGTAGTTATGATGTTAAAAGTTTTCTTACATATGCTTGTTTGGGGTATTTTAAGTGGCAGTTCGTATATATGTATATATATTAATTAAACACACCATTCTATGAAAATATATGCATCGAAAATAAAAATATGATGTAGTATAGTCAAACTTTGCGAAAAAGAAGGCAGTATCTTGATATTTTTCTAAATTACTTGCTGTCAAGACTTTACGCGGGCTCTTGATTAATATGTATTTATATATCATTATGTTTGTAATGACAAGTCATTGAATATTATTTTTTGGCTTTATTATTTGCCTTATCGGGGAACGCATTGCTATACTATGTATAATAAAAAAAACGACAAAACTGGCAAAAAGCCGGGTTAGTCCCGGTGATTTTAATGGAGACAAACGCGAGAGTCCTCTTCTTGCACCAACTGCGTGTGATCATTCCGTGCTTTTAGCCTCTGGAATATTTTCGAGAATTTATCGCACGTTGCAAATCCAAGCGGTCGCGGGATTTCAGCTATAGCTGACCTATCCGGTTCACTTCTGAATTTGCCATTTTCCCCAAAAACAAAACTCGAATCGCTGCATATTAAACTGTTCGGAATATGCTTTATCTTCGTTTATCAATGAAAAATACCAAAATTAATAAAAATCCACAAGGTAAAATTTACGGGACCTTTTAAAATCACGTGTTTCTGCACTAATTATTCAATGCTATGCCGAATCAGCGATATGGATTGTTATTTCTATTCGGTCAATAAGATTAGAGCTTTGAAGACTGAAGTAGAGTGGACTAGGGCTAGTTGGGTCTACGGATAAGTTGGGACGCACTGTTTTTTTCCTAAATGTAAAGAGATATTTTTAAACCAGTCTTTATGTCCTTGAACTTAACATTGTCTTAAAGACACACAGAGCACGATTTCGTTACATTACTGGACGAGAAGTAATAAGCATTTCTAATATTTTATAAGATATTAATAAACTTTTCATTTTACTTTATTTTGGTCTAGACAAAAAAATTTTTGTACAAGCTATAACATACACGCATACGTAATTTATTTTGCAATTATGTTATATTTAGTAGATCAGATTTTATTACTAAAATTTCAACTTTTACTATATTTGTAGTTTGCAGATATAAATGAAAAGCCATACAAATTGAGGTAATTTTATATATACATATGCCGAGACGCATGTTTCAGCTTCTCCTGTATTCATAATCAAATAATGTACATTACGGTAAGTACATCATTTTCATTATTATTTGCTTGTTTTAGAGTAGATACAGAGTAATCGCTGTTAAAACTGGGTAAGTTCTAATAGTTTACGACTTGCAATTATACTGTACACGTGCAATCATTGTACTAATTATTAATCATTGCATTATATCTACACCTTATTCATTAATATTATTCAACACTATATAGATTATTTTCTTTATTTCAATTTGTTTCTAGCTCTAAACTTGTCATTGTTAGTAAGCTCTACATGCCCCGGAAGTGGAGATAGTGAGAGTATATTCAGCCATTCGTACTATCTTTGTTTGCAACTGTTTGCTTATTTAATGAATATTCACAATCGTACTTAGGCAGTTGATGTAACAACCTTCCAGTTAGCATTAAATTTTTTCATTGTATCAGTAATCAATAAATAAATATAACAATTTGAATAAAAAAATAAAACGTGTCTTTATCAGTCTCTGTCTATGCCAGGCAAAAATTCCAAAATTCCTGAGCGCTTCCGTGAGAACGCCAATAAATTCCAGTGAATTCCGGCGGATACTGGACGGTTGGTATGAAAAGGAGCAATTTTGTCCTCTCCTGGTTTCACGAACTATACATATAGTATAAACAGGAGCAGTGAGTCCTTCATTCGGCGTTCAGTATTTGCTGGAAAATAAATTGGCAGCTCACGGTCAACCATCCTAGTCGAAGGGAAAACTTGCCTCTGGCTTTACCTTCTGGACGATCGAAGACGGTTTACATTGATCGGCAAATCCCATCGGTTTCCCCATTAAATATTTACCACGGGCCGGATGCTCCGTGCTCAAGCCGCAAAAGGTTCAAGCTTCCTAGTGTTCCTACATATACAGGCTTAGCCAACAACTTTTTCTCTATTTTATATAATTTGTATCTACATATACACCTATATATACTGTAATATGCTATATTACAGTAGACTTTAATCAGCCCAAGCTGCATTTTTCAAGGATATCCATATAGCGTACATGCATATATTTATATATGTATATGGTAACCCTGTGACTCTTCTTCGCACCTGAGTATACCCTTCGCAGGATCACCCAACCTCCGCAGACTAAGAATGAATAGCAAGCACGTGCATAGCCAGCAACGAATTTTACAAGAAGGTGTACGTGAGCAACATTAAGAACGAGCGATGTATACCTATTTCTTACCGACTTCTCTCTCGCTAACTACGTGTTTTCGCGAAGGCTACGGAGAAAACGAAAATTCCTATCCTGGGCTAAAATGTTCCGACGCTTCTTTTGTCGAAATATAGAATTCTATCGAAATAGCATTGCGATACTTCACCTCGGAGATCTCTGGCAATTTTGTGATGATTCTTTCAGGGTCCTCCCGATATCTGCCAAGCAAAGACGAGGAGGAACCAGCACCTGCTCCATGATCACTTGCAACACTGGACAACCGGAAGTGACGGATGTTGAAATTCCATCGCTCGGTGAGTGATAGTTTTCCTTGTAGGACCACACTTCTGGTTCGATTTTCATGATTTTCAATATTCTTCCAAGTTACCTCGCAAAAAAACGCGGATTCGTCTTGGATGATGACGAAAACCAAACTGCGAGCTGGTTTGGAATGGACTGATAGTTTATGCAGTGTTTTGTGTGAAATGGGAGAGTCATTATTGACCACTCCTAATCGTTTTGTGACGGGAACTAAGCGCAGACTTCGTTTCCTCTACATTGCTTGATGGATTTACCTTGGACTCGGGTTATTCACGTGGATCTTACGTGACAACATGATCCACGTGTCGCATGCTGGAAATTTAAGCGAGAATAAAAATTGTCCTTAGGTTTCCGCATTTTTCAGCATCTAACTGGTGCGTGCATCTTTTGCCAGATAGTGTGACGTTGTGAACAGACAGATGTGTGAAATAGGTGATGATAATGTATTATCTCTCAGGAAGAAATATCTCTCGCTGTGTCACGGACTGTTGTAACACGTGTCAGGACGAATCGATGATTGGATTATAAATTTAAAAAGAACGTATTTATAATCTAAATGCTGCTGCACTTTCAATTTACTTCGGTGCAAAGGCTGCAGCACAATACGTCTGAAATTCATGAGTTTCAACAGGATCCGTGGTAGAAACAGGCGATGATAGAGGGGTGGGTGATTCTGCTTCTGCTGTCTGCATCTTGCTAGCTCCGTCTGCCGTGCGTTGGTATTGGTTGTGGAGGGTAGCGTACAAAGCAGACGGCAAAAAGGATGAAGAACCAAAGTGTTAAGAACTTTGTCCTCGACACATCGTTATTTCCCCTCTGGTAGGACGAGATATAGTCTTTGAAATTCGAAATACGTTCCTTTCCATTATATATATAACGTTAACAGACACAATCTCTTTAATAAACATCATAACAAATTGAATTTAATTAAAGAGACAATTTCACAGCATCGACTTTAAAAATGAAGAAAAAAGTCAGGGTCGTCTGAAGAGGTTTTGCCAAGTGGATGATATACGAGTATCATCTAATTTTCTGCATTTAACGTGATGCGAGAAGTGGTTGGGGCATTTGAAAAATTTCCGAGCCAAATCTCGGGTTAAAAGCAAGGACTGAAATGAAATAAAATAATTGCAGCAGGATGGTAACACTGGGTTTACAAGCGTAATCAAGTGTCTGTCGGAAGTTACGCTTGGATGGTGCGGAGAGACGTGTATGGGAACGGAGAACACTTGGGTGTATACGTGAGCGAGTGTACCATACACACGTATATGCGGTTAGTAGGATATTTCGTGCTAGTTCCTAGCCTGGACCAAGAGTATCACTATTAATTAAAGGGAGTCGGTCAGGCGCTCAATTGCTGTAAACTAGTACCGTGCACGCGTATACATAGTATATATATACTATATATAATGCAACCAACACCCACTAACTTCTTGTTACATTTAGTGTCACGAGATTATCAAATTTTTTATTAATAGAATTCGGCGAGGATATTTTATTGATAGGAATAGATCGCGTGTGTTGGTGAATTCGTTCGTTCGACCATCGGATATTTTATGGTATGGTTGAGGAGGGGGGGGGGGGGGGGTTCAAGTACGAAGGGTTTTACACGAATCAATGTGGCAGCTACCATAAATACCGGTCCCTGCTCTGCTCTCTGGCACCGGTCCACGGGGTATGCTTCCTTCCGCCTTCCTTCCTCCTGACCCCCCCCCCCTCTTTCATATACACATATATACATTCACTCTCACGTGCTACCACCAACGCAAATTCTTTATGGCGATCGCTACATTTTACGAGTACGCGCTACGCTTACTGACCACCACCTACCAAGATCCGATCTTCCAAATAAGCTATCGATTTCTTCCTCGAACCGAATTAACGCGGTCTAATCGACGCCCGTTTTTCCGGTCCTCCTGAAAACCACACCGCTACGACTTTAACGCTTCCAAAAGCTTCTCCTGAAATATTTACCAGACCCAGTGTGGGATCGTTACATTTTTAACGTGCTCCATGCGAGCTTGCACTTTTTTCCCTGCCGATTCAACTCCTCGGTTTCGATTAAAAGCTTCGTGAATTTTCCAGCTTTTCGTTCCGGAAACTTTTATAAACGATATTTGCAAGAAAAATTGGTGCATTTTAGTGGAAAATTTAAGCTGTATCGTGATATCGATTAGAATGGATCATTAGCTTATGATCGAGGAAGATTTTCTTGCAGACTAAATTTTTCGATCTCGACTAAAAGCTTCGTGAATTTTCCAGCTTTTTATTCCAGAAATTTTTATAAGTGATATTGCAAGAAAAATTGTTATATTTGAATGGAAAATTCAAGCTGTATCGTGATATCGATTAAAATGGACTTTAACTTATGATCGAGGAAAGCTCACGAAGAACGATGCCTTGCGAGATAAAACCATAAGACTTTTCCTCCCGATTCCACTCTTCAGCATCGATGTTAAAAATCTTCGGAATTTTCCAGCTTTTCATTCCCGCAGAGAAGGCTGATAACAGGAAGAAAATTGCTATATTCCAATGGAAAATCCATATATATATATATATATATATAGCCATACGGTTATACTGATTAGAACAAATTACCAGCTTACGATCGAGGCAAACTCGTGACGCGCGAGATAAAAGAGGAAGATGGTATCACGAAACCGTCGTATGAACCGATATCCCCCACGAGGGCAATTCAATCGTCCGTGATTGTTGCTTTACCCTCATCCGAGCTTCCTTCTATTCTCCCACGCGTAATCCTTCTCCACACACCTCGAACCCCAGGAAGGTTCTCGCATGAAACGATGATTGCACCTCTACTATTGTCCGGGAATCAGGTCACGTAGTCCAACGAACAACGCTTCCATCCAGCCCTAAAATTCACTTAATTAAATGAACTACGATACTGATGAAAATTTCTTTCACCTTTCTCCTCCTCGTTTCGCTTGATTTTCCGCAAAAGGGAATAAACGTTTTTCCTATATATATATATATATATATATATATATACAAGAACCTGGTTTCCATGTTTTCGTAAATATAACGCGTGCAGTCTTTGCGTTGGCAGCGCGCGAGCCCACTGATTTCCCTTTTGGCCAGAGATATCGAGGAAAGAAGGAAGTGGTTCTCGGAGGATCTCTTTACGGTAACGGGTGAAGGAAGCTAAAGGGGGGAGCCTGCGTGCCACCTCCGAAGCTTTACGAGCTCCCTGCTATGGAACAATTTTATTTATGTATTAGTTCATCACGCTACACTCGCTACCAACAACCCTTTACCCTTCGCCTTTTATCAACTTTTGCATCACCTATTAATGCGCTCATTGTGTATACTTCAAAAACTTGTCGCGAGAGATTCACCGCGAAAGTTTCTCCAGCGATAGAATACGGGAAATGGGAAAATCTATCGGAATTCCTGACAAAAATTCTGCAATCCTTTTAGGATTCTTACACGTATCCGCGAGAGATGCGCGTACCGCATTTTGCACTCTTCATCGAAATGGAGAGGAGTATCGGACTTTAAGCCGATTTCTGATCCCCCGTAGAGCCTCCCTATATACGGATCAACTTTATCCTCTCTCGTTGAAAGCTGTCCACCGACTAAATTTCATTCGACTATTTCCCACTTTCGGTCGAATCGAGCATTTCCCTCTATAACTATATATATATATATATAGATATATATAGTGCACTTTTAATTACAAACTGTATTCAGATCTATCGATTAAAACTGCATCTATACAGGTAAGACTTTCCGATCATCGAGATAGCTCCTTAAGAATGGATTTGCCTCCGGGTGAAATGACAACAAGTTAGAAATTATGCAGCTTCAATATCGTTTGTTCCCGGAGGATCGGTGGAGCAGAGCGTAGGAGGAGAGTTGTGCAAGTTCAGATTGTAAATTTTGTACTGGATCGTAGCCCCATAGGAAGCGAGAGACGATTCGATACAAATTCTATCGGCCGTCACGTATCTTCCTCGTGCAGTCGAATGGCTTTGCCCCCCCCCCCCCTCCCTCCTCAAAGTGACTGTTCGATTTTAGACTCCCAGTAAACATAAACATTCTTCCATATTTACCTCGAGCAGTTTCAACGAAAACTCTTCATTTTTCCCCCCTGGAAAAATGACACGGGACGAACAGATCATTCGACAAATATTCCTGTACGAAATCCTTGTAAAATATTATGACGAGGACAGCGTAAAACAGATCTAGTGTACTTGGACCGCGGCAAATGCATGATAATTTATCGAGCTGTACTCGTACTATGTACGATTCACGGCTACATAAACGTACGTTATGGATTATACACGGTATAATATATCAAATCCGAGTTGCGAACGATAAATCACGACGCACTTCAGGACACGCTGCAAAATGTAGAAATATGTTTATGCGCGTCTTTTTTCGCGAGCGAGGCGTCGCGCTCGCGAAGCACAATGGGAGTCTGCCTTGATGGTCACGTGACGAGGCTCGGTCCAATGGAGAGCTTCGCGGTGTATAATTAAAGCCATCAGTGGGCTATTGTTGTCTTTTGTTCTATTTTTGTTGAATTATCCCGAAAGAGATCTCTGTGGAGTTTTCTGGCTTTCTATTTAATACACCGCATCGATCGAAATGTATATGAAGCGAGAGGAGAAAATAATTTTATAAGCCGAACCACGTGAATCGCGTTTGAGAACGCGCCAATGCATTCCGTTTGTAGCTGTCGTGTACAGATTGTAGTCGAAATATGCTCACGTGGAGTTGCACAGTTTCCAACGATTGCATCGTTAGCTTCTAATTAGCGTCACATGGTTCCACTCGGCTCGATGCATTATATCATCGACGGAATAACCGATCGATATCAATTAATGAACTTGCAAGTATCTCGAGTGAGAGTCGAGGAACATGGCGTACACGCGAAGAAGGGATTTCTCGTATGGCTTACTCGATTGACTTCACTCTGGGTCAGTACGTTTATTTGACAGGCTTACCTGCGCAGATTATTATTACGACGCTCAACATAAAGCTGCTTAGCAATTTCACAGGACACGCGCTGTTTGTAAACAAGTTTGTTGAGCAGCGACGCAAAGCAAGCAGGAATTTCGACAGAAATTCAGGAAATGTAATTCGTACGATTTTTCTCGTTACAGGTTACAGGAAACAGAATGTTGTCTAGCAATGATTGAATTAAGACCGACAGAAATATTTACATTTCCCGTGCAAGTGTTGTTAATGCAAAGACGAAGATTCCGGGGCAGGAAATTCCGCGAAATCCCCAAAGCGGATAAGCGGAATGTTTATATTCATTTCTGCATCCGTTAGTGATTGCATTAAAACTCGGCTGAACTTCGTTTCCCGGAGGCTGCTACAGACAGAGAAGTTAGACTTTAGGTTAGGCTTCCTCGCGTTTAACGTCAGCGCCGCCATCTGGCAACTTTGGAACGAGACCTTCGCTAGTGGAGGGGGGAGTGGTAGAAACCTACGGGGAGAATTGGCGAGCCTCTCGGAAATTTCAGTCAGGGATTATATACAGAGACAAGCCAAACAAGTTAAACACAAAGAGTTAATCTTTTCTTTTAAAGAATACTTTCTTCAAAGAAGCCTGCAGCTTTCGCCTCGTTAATTGACCAGATTTTTCCGATTAGGAAAATATCAGAATTTTCCGGCACTCGTGAAACTTGAATAATCGTGGTTGGAACGAGGAACGGATATAAAATAGAAGGAGGGGGGGGCTTCCCCTGACACCATTGTCGTCGATCGTAGAGAAATACGAGTCGCGTTTTTCACAGAGTTCACGGCTGAACGAAGCCGGTGCAGCCAAGCAAAGGCCATTGCAACTTTATTTGAAGAAGCTCGTGTAAACAGTGCTGATAAAGAAAAATTAACCATTTCGCTTGATTTACCAGTCGACCAGCAAAAATCCACTGTAAAGCTATCGTGTTAGGTCTGGCTGGCAGTAAGCTGATTAGAGAGACAATGATGATATATCATCGGTGTACAACCGCGCGCGCGCGAGAGAGAGAGAGAGAGAGAGCAGTCGGATGAAAGATAGGGAGCCGGGCGAAGGGAAAACCATTATTCAAGGATGCGACGAGCGTCGTTCACGGTTCGTCGCATCTCGGCAAACTCGATGCGAGAAAGGGAGTGTGGTGAGCTTTTATATATACCCTAATACCTGTGCATAAAAATATATGAAACTAAATGTGACTATCGCAGTTTCCCTTTAAAGCTATAGGAAAGTGGCGTAGGTTTAGTGTGATACGCACAGGTATAGGAGCAAAGCAGAACGATACTCGCTCAGAGTAATGGAACATCGCTGCTGTGCTCATCGCCCTCCGAAGATGGACTCCAGACTCATCATCATAAACCGGAAATCGTGTTAGCCTC
This sequence comes from Prorops nasuta, assembly GCF_024137725.1. Lineage (NCBI taxonomy): Eukaryota > Metazoa > Arthropoda > Insecta > Hymenoptera > Bethylidae > Prorops > Prorops nasuta. The sequence goes on from NW_027116808.1 coordinate 2,924,944, forward strand.
GTCGGGATTTCACGAAATTGCCGTATACATATATATATATGTGGACGGAGGAGTGTACAAATTACAGTGAATCAATACAAACTAATTTATAGTTTTAACAAAAATACACGTTAAATAAAATACTACATAATAACGGAGAATACCATTTCTTCCCATTATCATCGAGAAACTTTCTCCCTCCTGGAAAATGTGCTCGTATCTCTTGCAAAATTCCAGCTTTCCGCAGGAAGCTTCAAGGTTAACGGGAGAGTCCAAGGATTTGAGGGAGTATGAAAATGCCTTCGCTCCGTCCGCCTTAATCGCGCTCGGACATAACAGTAACATGAATGTGCAAATGCCTCAGGTACGAAACTCGATTCGCCCAGAGCGGAAGGAAAAAATGGAATATTGAAATCAGAGTTCACGGCGCGTACGTTAAAACGAAGTAAGGAAAAGTATGGTATTAAGAAAAAATTTTCCTGGAGTTTCGTGCGATTCAGGTAAGATCAGTCGCGCGACGTTGGAGGACGCCCTTGGCAAACTTTGTCATTGCCAGGGGGAGAGCTGAAAGTTTTTAACGCGCGAGAGAGGTTAGGATTCGGGGAGTAGGGAAAGAAGAGGGGCCGGGAAATCGTCTGGATAAACTTCGGTCCCAGCGCTGCCTCGTCCAGTGGAGCTAAAATACATCTAATTAACTTGAGAAATTCCAAAGCAAAGTGGAAGTTTTACTTGGTAGTCGTTTGGATTGGTAAGAATTGTGAGTGAGTGGGGAGGGGGGGGGGGGGGATTCGAACGAGAGGCCTCAACGGCGGTTGGTCGTTGCGCGGACGAATGGAGAACCTAACCTAACGGTGTAACTGCGATGTGTAACGCGAACGTGTTACGTAGGTTCAATTTGCCAAGCACCGGGAAAGCGCCGGAGGTCCGGAAATGGCCGAGGACTGCTGTGCGAGAATTGGATGAGAAGATGAAGTGGCAGGTGGTATAAGTGATGATCGGATGAGAAAGTGGTCGAAGAAAGTAAGAAATTAACTCGTGCTGGTTGTATGTACGAGTGCAAAGCAACGGTATTAATATGTATACGGTGGTATTATACGGTACATATTGGCCAGAAGTAATTTCAAAGCGAACGTGCGTGGTTTTTGGTTTAACCTCTCTTTGATCGTCCGTTATGGTTCAGAGAAACTCAACGTTTAGCTAGGCTGATATATAACGCGCAATTTTGCAACGTTCGATAATCAACACTCGAGTGTCATTTATACGAATCGTTTATTATTACGGTATCGATAAAAATATCAAAGCGAGTGACCGGGGTCTGCGAACGGGTTTTACATGGCGAATGTGGAAACGTACGAGTGAAGTGGCTGGACGAAAGCGAGTAAGATTACTGTTAACCCAATGAATCGACCGATTAAACGGTGGGAGAATGGCGATGTTTACGCAAACTCTTGTTGAGTTTCCAGCGGATCTCCACTTCCATATTCGAAGAAACAGGTTTGCGAGAAATAGGGGGGAGGGGGAGCTGGGGAGGAGTAACGGGCTATAGGGGAGCGCGTCTGCTTTTTCCAAAGTTTACAAACAGCCAGGCAGCCAGCAGCCAGGAAGAGTGAACACTTTCTAAGTTCGCCTAGATCTACCCAAAGATCTCCTTCCCAGAGGTCGTGCTTGGAATTTTAGTAGTACGCTCGTGGGTTTTAAAATTGAAAGAAAGACCGGAAATTCCTAAGTAGAAAGCATCGTTTGAACAAAATGTCTTTATTCCATTTTATAATCCGATTGCACGATCCTCGCCCAGTTTTTCCCTTCGCTGAATCCAGTCTAAAAGTTGTCTTGTTAAGATCCACGAAATTTGCTTTGCGCGTGCCTCGCGTTGGCCACAGGAATTTATTTCTGTTGCTATGCAATTTTTGTGGTAATCTTTGAAAGGAGAGACACGCCTGGTGGTATTATGTGCGGGGCATGGATGCGTTTGGATAAATGGTTCTGCTGTGCTATATATACAATACATATATATATATATATATATAAGTGGACTGGAACGATAAAGCTCTCAGGTGATACGTGCTTGCACGTGGTATATGACACGCGGCCAATTTTCTTCTGACAATATTGACCCTTATCGTGGGGCTCGCCGAAATTTTCTAGAGATTTCAGTGTCCGGAGACAAGGCGAGCGAGAGACATATCGCGATTAATCCATGCTGCTCGATGCGCATGACCGGAAACTCGATTACGTCGCGGATTTATCGCTGCTGCCCGAGAATTCCACACTTGAAACGATGCAGACTTTTTTTTACACTGTTATACATTCACCGTTGAATCTCATTATTCTCCATCGTTAAATTTCCCGCATTTCCCGGACGAATAAGTACAGCGTTTACGTAATATTGTAAGTATACACGTGTATTCTAATACCTTTATCTTGGCCACGTATCCTATACGGGGTGTACAGTATAATCCACTCAGGAAAATTGTTAATCCAGCAAACACATGTATCGTTAAAATAATAAACAAAATTAATGTATATAATAAAACATGAGTAATGTTATTATTATGATAAAATATTCCCACAGTATCAATAAATTTTATTTATTACCCTAATAAAAAATATTTACTTGCTGAATATTTTTTACCAAAATTCACCAGGACATACGTGCATAAAAACTCAATTATCTCAGTGTCGATAAGAGATATGGGTTTTATTTATAGGACCTTTTCGAAGCTCCTGTTTATTTACGTTTTAAAAGTTTTGTGCCAAAAAGTGATATTTGTGTAGTTTCAAAGGTAAGTGGATTTTTGTTGCCTCTTTGGGTGCATCTTCGGTATAGTACACCCTTTATATACATGTCATCGAATCGAGCTTTCCACGCATTGAGCAGCTTTCACCGGTTAGCTTATGTGGATTCATATTACTCGCGCAGTGGAGACGAGTAGTGAAAGCGATTGGTATTGCACTGGTTCATCAGTGTCACGTATACATGTATGTTATAAACATACACATATATATGTATACGATCTTTTTCGCTTTTCACGCGGGAAACAGCCATCTTGGAGAACAGGATGGTGTCGCATATACTTCAGCCTTTGAACTTCTCCAAGATTTCACTGTTGCCCTCTCACTCTGCGCGAAAGCGATTAAGCGATTGAACCGGTAGCGTCCAATGGAAAAGAGCCGGAAAATTACGAGTTGGAACGTTTCCTAGATACTCGCTCCTCTCTCTCTCTCTTTCTCTTTTTCTACAGCTTCAATTTAGATTTTAGATCACCACAGCCCACACTCTTCGTTCCATTTTTAGATTTTTTCCCTCTGCTGTTCGTTCTTCAGGGTCACCCTGCTATGATCGTGTGTTGCACTCTCACCAACACCGATGCATTCGTATACACAGCATTCGCAGTGCATCAGTCTGTGGAGCAAAGGACGTTGACCTTCCAACGAAGAGAAAGAGAGAGAGAGAGAGAAAGCTATGAAATCCCATTGTCGTCCATATAACACGTCCAGCCTGCCATTCTTCACTTCCGGTGTGGGATAATTTTACACTCTCTCACGAAGAAATCCTCGCTGGATCCAAGATTTTTTTTACTCGCTAGTCAATGACTATTTCAGGTGTACACGAGCGTGCAACACAACGTTGGAATCATTCATGTTACCATTTCGTCGAACGTGTACATCACGCGGAACCACTCGAGTATCGGAGGGCAAAATCCGTACAGAAATGGAGGTACGCGAATACCACAGATTTTATAAATAAAGAGTGCTGTAAAAAATCATCCGCTCCAGCGAATATTTTCAATCCCAAACTCCAATAGCAGATTCGATGTTTCATATATATAAATACGTATAGGAATTAATGAGAGAAAAAATAAAAGGCTGTAGAGCCACGTATATTAATTGGACGTAATTTTCGCGTCGCCAATTTGCAACGCGATCCAATCAAATAACATAATTATCGTAGCTCGTTAATTTAATAGGAAAACACGCGATCGAGGATGATCTCGTAAAGACTACATCAGCCATTTTGGTCCCCTTTTCACTCCAAGTCTTTGATATATATCCTCCGATGGAAAAGATATTCGTAAGGGTCTCTAGCGTGGCTTTTACGGCCAACCGTAATTCTTTCTCACGGGGCGTAAAAAATCATAAACGAAAGTTTTAATTAGTCTCGTGACAGCGGTCAAGCAAGCGTGACGTTCTTGCTTTTCCTGCGTGCGAATTGTCGCGAGTCTTCGGAGTTTTTAATCGCGAATTCCTAATGACCGAGGAGGCTCGAGTTTTTGTGTACTTTCTCGGCTACTTCCGGTTTTCTTCCAGAGACGTCAATGCTCGTGCTGCTTCTCCTACGAGATCATCGATTTTTCCATGAATTTCGGAGTATCGGATGTGGAGTATATATAGGTTGCAACCGTGCCAGATCTCTACTTTACCATAACTACTATTCGATCCATTTCGAGTATTACTGGCAGCGATTCCGCTGCGATGTAATGTTTATGGCCACCGGTTAGGGGTAGCAGCATCATCGTTGTATCTTTCATGAGGACCTTGCGATTGAACTGCAGAGTCGCCATGTGGGATTCCTGCGCTCTTTCCGGTTGCTTAACTCGATAATAATAACGGAGGACGCGTGGCGTTATCTCCCAAAATTTTGCTGACCATGAGCTTCAAATATATATATATATATATACTCAGGCTCATATACTATTAATCCAAACTGCAGCGCAGCGCTATCTTTGCTAATACGAAATTGTCTCACTTTAAACTTCGACACACGATACCTTAGCTTGATCTTCTTCAAAAAATGCTGACCTGAAACTCAAGATTAATTCGATTTGATGGTACAGGTTTAATAAACATACTATACCTGGTTTTATCATATTCAAATATGATATATACTATATACACTGAGGCCCACACTATAAACCGAATTGGAGCTTAGTGCTGTCTTAGCTAATATTAAAATGTCTCGCATTAACCTTTGACACACGATACCTTAACTCGATCTTCTTCTTCAGAAAGTGCTGGGCCGAAGCTCAATCTCAGCTCCGTTTAATGATGCAGGCCTAACAAAAATACCACATCTAACTTAATCATACAAGTTTGAGCCACTTCTAGCTTTAAAGCTCGCATTGTACGTGTTTCAGGTTTTCCGTCGAAACAACGTATAACGCGTTTAACCGACTGCAGCTTCCCGATGGAAACGAGCCGCCATCAAGCTCGGCCCATTTACCGCTTAAACGCTCTTGAGGTACCCCAACACAGTTTTCGTCAAGTTCTCGTTTCACTTTCGAGCTCCAGCGAGTTTGGTAAGAAAATTTCCATTCGTCGAAATTCTCCATGTTCCAAGAGATATATACTGTATATACATATATATATGTTTATATTTGCAGAAAGGGAGAGAGAGAGAGAGAATATTAGCAAAAGGCACGAAACTGGCAAACTAATCAGTAAAGCAGCATTCACACATGTATTATATATGAATTCATACACGAATGTACGTCAGTTAATTGTTGGCTGGTCCTAATGGACCAGCAATTAACCTGAAGAGGGAATGAATAAGAAAATGATTTGAGAGTTTGGAGGAAAGTTGCTTGGCTGGGAGAAATTTTCCATGGCCAATGGGTACTTTGCACACATTTACGGGGAAGCTGCTACGTGACGTGATTGAGCAAAGACTGGGAGCAGAAATGCACTTCTCGAAACTTAACTGCGATCAAGAATCGAGCGATAAGGGCCAATCCAATTCTTCGAATGTAACAGTTAAACTCGAAATCCACCTGTGGTCCAGTCATTCCCCATTCCAGTCACACTCCACGTGTACTGTTATGCTTCGCGAGATTTCCACTAAATTCCAAATACTCATTTCTCAATTCAATTCCCATAATGACTCCTTCGACGGATGTGCATATATATCATTTTAATCTCGAAAGAATAAAAATACTCTTCGATTCGTAAAATAATCTAAAGATGCACAAACTATACATATATATACAGAAAGCAAGGTTTATTTTTCGCCAGCTTCGATTATCCATTATCTGCATTGGTGGCTCGTTTCGATTGGCCCACGTCCACTCAAAAACAATATATATATACATAAAAAAAATCTTATCAAATCGTTACACATAGAAAAAGAAAGTTAGCACACGAGCAAAGTATTTTATTATACGCGGGAAACACGGTGTAAATGAGGCTGGGATCGATCGTTAAATTGATTTACGTCGCGATTGATTTTGATTTGGGCGCGCGGAAGATGGAGAGGAAAGAGAGAAAAATGGGAACGTGGCAAAAGTGAGTTGACTCACGGATAAGAATCCCGCTGGGTTGAGTACAGTAGGGGGGGGGGGGGGGTGAAAAAGATGACGAGTGTGGAGGCAGCCGAGTGGTGTGCGTGAGAGAGATACGCGTCGGTGAACGAGAAAGTTGGTGGGGGTGTCGGTATACCAGAGTACGCGTGTGTGTGTGTGCGTGCGAGGGAGCAAGAGAGGTGGTGGATCGTCCGAGGCAGAGACCTACATATTCGTAGCGGGGCCAATGAGACGGCGCAATGTGGCGTTGCTCGCTGTCCTTGTCTGGTTCGTGGCCGAAGGCTGCCGCTACGACGTCGCTACGTGGAGGATCCATCCACATCCAGTTGCTTCCGAGCATCCGGCACAGTTGGAACACACGATGGCTCTCCTCGGCTCGAAATCCCCGAGTGTCGTGCTCGCGTCGTGCCAGCTCGCTCTGGCCCTCGTCTTCACGGTCCTGGCCCTTGCCCAGGCCCAGTCGGACCTCAAGGTCGAGAATGTCTACGTGCCGGAAATCTGTGACGTCAAGTCGAAGAAGGGGGACCAGCTGACGATGCACTACACCGGTAGATTGCAGGATGGCACCAAGTTCGATTCAAGGTCAGTGACACGGTCGTAAATAAGTGGCCGTTCTTGCTTTGTATGTATGGCTTTCTTCTATGCTGTGTGTATATAAGTACATGTGTGTATTTGGAAAGTGAAAGCTTCTGGGGAGGCAAATCGGAAACGGATTCTTCAGGGTTTTTTTTTATTAATTAATGCAATTATCCTGTGGAACACGAGTATCCGTAACGACTCCACTGCTTGACGTAGGTTTTCCGGTTTAAATTTCAACCCTCTCACACCGCGATACTAATTACGTCTGGCTTTTGTCGCACTCGACTCAACCAATGTGTACTTGAAATTTTCTCCAGCTACATATACATATATATATATATATATATATATATATGCAGTACACAGCTTATTTTATCGTGGAATCGCGTAGATCTCAAACTGCTCGATCACGTGCTCGCACGTCGAGGATGTCGTTATCCGGAATAATTTATTATTCCTCGCAGTTATAACGGTATGACTACGGTTTATCGATCCACGCATCCTCGAGACTCAACGTCAACTGTTGCTCAGCGATCCCTTTAATAGTCAGGCTCGTGCGATAGCCACGTTTCGATGCATCTTAGTGTCAATTTTAATTAATTATTCATTCTTTATATACATATATATATATATACTTATTTTTAATCCACGTAACCTTGCAGCCTGTGAATAGTTCAGCCTCCACACTTGACCTTCCGAAGAAGTTAAAGAGGGATAGGAAAGAGTATAGCCACTGCGTTAAAGCAGAATATTGGCAGTCGAGTGAAAACTCGAGTTATGAGTGCTATATACAAAACTTGGTAGCGAAGGATCGAGGGAAAGAGTGAAAAATTGTGTCAAACCGAGAGAGAATTTTCTCTTTCGTGGATGACGTTGGTTTTCGTGTCCTTGAGTCGTAGAAAATGAGCCTCTGGACGAGAGAGGAGAACCAATTGGCCAGGTTTGAAAATTTCTGGTCAGGTTCTGCGCGCCTCCTCGAGAAGAGGTTCGTTCGAACGATTAACGGTACTCGTAACGGCTCTCTCGAAACAATTTAGTCGGGCCCCGTGAGGCCTACCATTATACGAACCCTCGATGTGTCATGATATATATATATATATATATATCAGGAACCTGCTGCTGGAGGCCAAAGGGATACATAATTGGAACCCTTTAATCGTTTCAAGGACTTTTCCTATTTACTCGAAAATAATAGTCCAAGGTTCTCCAGTAGGAAGAGTTTTTTATGGTCCACCAATTAGTCTTCCTAGCACCGGATAGATGTGCTACCGAGCGAGTGCAGGCGGTTGGATGGACGGAGATGATAATGTTACGGGAGAGAGAGAGAGAGAGAGAGAGAGAGAGAGAGAGAGAGAGAGAAAAAGCGCGGGCGTAAGCGAAATGGACGGCTAGCAAGAGCTAGTGGGAACACCGCTGGTAAAGAGTACATTAAAATCTCGTTCTGTCGTTTTCTCTCCGTAAAACAACGCGATCCAACATTGAACTTGACGTAAAAGCGAATTGAAAAGGCTGCCTTTAAAACGACATCCGCTTATTTCCCCTTTGCCCCGCATCTCCTACGCCAATAACATTATCTCTCGTCTACCTATTAGGAACGTTTTCTTAAGCGTCTTGGGAAGAAGAAGACATTTTACAATGTTTATCCGTTTTGGATCATTCTACACCGATTGGTATGCTATAATTTCATGCGTGTCGAGTAGTCGCGGAGATGATAAGGAGCAGACCGAAGAGTGATAACGTTATCAGTCACGACGGAGCATCGCTTGACCCGGTGGTCCGTTATTAAGAATACCACACAGTGGGTTCAGCTTTTTGGAGGTTTTAATGTTTTTTAAACTGAGTTTAGGGGGGATGTAGGACGTTAAAATGTCGAGTTTTTGGCAAATGAATAGTTGACTGATAACATAATGATATGGTTCATTAAATGTGTAATTAAGGTGAATAATTGGTTGGTTTTTTGTGGGGTCTTCAGAAAGGACGCGATGGATCTATTTTAGAGCTTATCGATGTGTTGAATTTAGCAGAGGTCATAGGTAACCAGTGGGTCTATATGGATTGTATTTTAAGAAATTCAGAACTGTGTCGAATGTGTTATGAATCAGTTTGTTTAGGTTCATGGGCTTTTCACTGTAGGAATGATGTGATAGATCTATGGCAGCAGTTAGTAATCTCTTGAATGCTGCAGAGGTCATAGGTAACCAAAAGATCCAAATGGATTGTGTTTTAAAAAATTCAGAGTTGTGTCCAATATGTTAAGAATAACCAGCTTATTTAGGTTCATGAGCTTTTTCTGAATCGAGTTTCGAGATAGAAATGTAGAACCCTCAATAACAAAAATATCCCCAGACATCCTTAAAACACTTCGAGTATATCCACACGTTTAATGCATATGCTGAGAATATCCCCCTAAATATAACGCGCTATCACAGACGTTGAATGGTTAAATATACCGAAAATCGAACTGCTGATTGATAACATTATTATATAGTTGATAAAATATATAATTAAAGCAAAACATAATTATCGTCATTTCTATGACTTCATGAAAAACAAAAGATATATCTTTCTGAACACTCGTTAAAACCCAGCTTATTCGAGTCCACTGTCTTAATCGTTTCCCAAAATGAAATCTCGAACCAAAGACGAAGAACGATCATCAAAAATCTAGCAATTAATTAACTATACACCAACACAAGTAAGAAAATCGTATAATCACAAAAAAAAAATCATCGGTAATTTGTACCAGTCCACAGAAAGTGACGAGACGGATCTATCGGAGCACTCGTGATACAATGATTACGTTATGGAACAATAATAATAAATCGTATCGTAATCTGGATGTGGGACGACAAGAGGGTTGGAATATCGCGAGTTTTACGAGGCAATTTGTAGCCCAGCACGTATAGATACTTATATGCGATATTATGATACGATTCTATTACAATAGGCGAGCGCATTCAAGCGTGGCGAACGTTACATTAAACACAATTTCCAATTACACTTTCTTTCTCTCTCCACCCTCGCAAGCATTCGAGCTCTTTGTTTGTCGGATTTTCCACTCGCTCGCTTTTTATCTTCGCGACTGAAACCTCGGTACCATCTTCCACCAATATTGTCACTGGGGGAAAGCTTGTAAGATTCGTAGGATTATCGGTATGGGGACTTCGTTAATATGCATTAAAATACATTCGTCTCTGGGAACTCTAACTGCACATTAAAACGATTAATTAACAAAAGCGAGAGATCTCTCGTCTCTTCTGCAAGACCCGTGAATTTAAATTTTAATGAAGAAAACCTGAGGGAGCATTCGTAAAGAATCCATTTAAGATTGGACTGAAACTACGCATAGCTTTGTGGTCTGTTCATCTACATAATAGGTTTTGCAAAAAGATGCTCTTTTTATTCGACCAAGATAATCCGAATCTCTCGCTGCAATAAACACTGTCCATGTATATATATATATGTAAACCATTTCTGGTCGTGGTAGAAAAAGCCATGCAATATCGCGAGTAGAATAATGTTAGTTATTGCTGTGGGTGTATGTGTAGGGTATATATACGTATGCATGTACTATATTTAACAGAGAAACTTTCTGCTCGAATGCCTGGCGTAACGTTACAGCGAAGCAAAGTGCTTTTCCCTGAGAGTTGAAGCGACCAATGCGCACCGGTAATGTCTAAAACTCTTCTAAATCCACAGTGCTATCGAAATTTCGATATTCGACTAAAAATTAATTGCACGAATCGCTTAAAGTTAACAAGAGCCAATTTGCCAAGCATCCTGGCGAGTTTATCCTTCGGTTACGAGCCAGCAAAAATCTAATCAACATCAAAAGTAAGTCGAGATAAGAATACATATATATATATACCACTCTGAGCTTTTTTCAGACAGTTTAATGACGTTTGCGGAACACAAACTTCATTTTTAATTAAGAAACAGGACTTGTAAAATATTCTCAGCTGCGTAGGTCCGTAGCCATTCCAGATTTAATTAGTGCGTCGGCAACTCTACTCCTTAAAGTGTATGTGTGTGCGTGTGTAAAAATAAAAGAAGATAAATTTAGCTGAAACAAAGAGACTGGAGATTTCAACTTTTCTCTCGTTAATTCTCAAGTGTTTTTTTTCTCTTCCTGGTCTATTATTAGCCTATAATTAATTAGGGAATTTGAATGAAAAGAAGATTGGTCGAAAATCTGTCCATTTGTGTGTATGTATATGCGTGCCATTATTCGATTGTATCGGAGCACTGTGCTGGTGCTCTTGCTTCGTTACGCGTCGATGTTAATTAAAGCACGTTTACCTGGTTAATTAATTGTAGCCATATAATCGAGCTTGATAAACCTGTTTTTAAGATTCTCAGCTACGTCGACGCTTACACTACGTCCTTCTGCTCATATATCGATCTGGGATTACAGCATATAGTTATATAGCTAGCTTTCCCAGCCGGATATTAACGACTGGTCAAAACTGGTATTCGTAATCATTAATTTGAATTTATCGAATCTCCGAAATCAGGATATCCAAGGTCGCAAATTATTTATTGCTAATCTTCGTTGTTGTTGTATTCACCCTGGAATGGCACATGTGCAGTAGTGTGTGTGTGTGTGTGTGTGAAAATGCATCTATGGGATCACACGAACTTCATTATTCGAGTCGATCCAAAGAAAGGGAAAAGTGTGTGTGATGATAAAAATGTCTGTGGAAGTATTCCAGTCAAAGGACACTTTCCCAGCTGAATATTAACGACTGGTCAAAACTAGAATTCGTACTCGTTAATTTGGGTTCGTCCAATCTCCAAAATCAGAATATCCAAGATCGCAAATAATTTACCACTAATCTTCGTTGATTCTGCACAACGCCATACGTGTATAGTGTGTGCATGCGTATGTGTGTGTTAGGATGCAACCATGAATCACACGAACTTCATTGTTCGAATCAATCCAAAGAGAGGGATCCACCAGCGTGATATCAAAGATGTCTGCGAAAGCGTTTGGGAGTCGGAGGAGAATGCCCGGTCACAGGTTTCAATTAAGTCGTATTGTTCGTTATAAACCAAATACAATTTCCTCCATTCAACAAGTTGGTTTCCTTCGGCGCCTCTGCATATTTACATTCGGCGTTCTCCAATTTGCATCTGGCGAACACAAAGATTCTTCTCGAATGTTTGCCACAGTCCACAAAAAATAAACAGGATAATTGATTAATTAAAAAATTACTTTTATATATACGATATACCTGTACCTATATATATATATATATATATATATATACACAACAAGTTATATCGTTGGTAAAATTGAACGCGTTGGACTCGCAGCTAAAACGTGTTTTCGGGGTGAGATGGAGAATGATGGTAGAAAGCAGACGTCAAGACTGATTATTGCTTCGTGACAAAGAAGCCAGCGTCGATCGCATGGCAGTCAGGTTCGAGTCGAACGCCCTGATGAGATCACGTTTCACCTTGAGTTGCGTCCTCATCCTGCATATCAAGGAATTAGGTAGACCTCCTGCGCAGTCGTCAATTATATCCTATAGGATATCGTGCGACTTTTCGATAAATAAATAAGTTTCTTAATTAACCAGCTTCGAGGTATATATATATATATATATATATATATATATATACATATACAGATAGAGAGAGAAGAAGAGGATTTTTGCTAATGAAACATTCAGTGCTTGGACGAGGTCGTCTTGAGTTCCGGTGCAGGGATATATCCGCTTAAATGCAGACAGGACGATTAAAGTTTCAAGGATTCGTGGTTGGTCCTGCAGGAATTCTGGCACGCAGTGCCTGTTTCCTGCGAGATTCACCGCGACAAAGTGATCTGCCATGCTCTCTGGGCTAAAAGTCAAACGGACTAAAAAAGGACTGCTGTGGTACCCACACTTGCACACGCTATATATAGAAACGAACAGAATTTTCCATCAGCTCCCAATGACCAACTTCTTGGTGGATCTAACGATCAAACGATAAGTCGCATGACGCATGGTCGGTCCTATGCGAGTTGGCAAAGATTCGGCGTGTGTAAACGGCAGCAGAAATTCGCCAGACCCTGGCCGGACCATGGGAAAGGAAAAATATAGCTACGGGACCCGCTGAGTTCGCTCCCGTGGGATATCACCGGTAGCTTCCCACTGGCTATAGTTTATAATGCAATTTGCTGCTGCTCATCGATCCTATACGTCAGTTTCATCGTACCAGTTGCACTATTTCTATGGAGAGTTTGTGTGTACAGTGTTCTTTTTACTCTTTGGGTTTCGCTGTGTGTATATATGTGTGTGCGACAATGGAAGAACTACTTTGATTAGCGGTGAATCGTAAAAGCCAATTGCATATCGCAGAGGTTGGCTGCAGGAGCAGCTGCGAATTGTCGTTGGCTTCTCGTTGGTGTATGTGTGTGGTAGTGGTGGGAAGGATTGGAGGGGGTGATGGGGTTTGACTTTCCCAGAAACTCCCTCCACCCTCTTTACCTTTCCCTCTGGCAGGCAGTAGGCACCTCTCTGGTGACTCCGAAATTCGCACGAAATAATTAAGAGCCTTCGCAACGAAACTTGGCCTCTTCCTCCCTTCTTCCCTCTTTTCCTCATCCTTTTACCTCTCGCGAGCCTCTCCTCTCCGAATTTAAGCCTTCCACCCGCGCAAGGCCACTTGAAATATTTACCAGCAACGATCTTCAGGATGCAGTCGGTCTCGGCGAATTATTTATTCCTTCTTGCTAAACTAAATCGATTAAAAGTTATTATCATGGTGATGTTTTAGGCTGGTCGAGCCTTCTTCTTGTTCTTCGAGTGTGGGAGGTAAGGGGATGAGGAGTGGTAATGGTGGGGGAAAGCTTCTCGTGGAGAACTTTTGCTACTTTCGGACACGTCGTTTCTACGAGAGAATAATCCATATGAGACAATGAAAAGGAAAAACAGAACTCGATTTCCACTTCTCGCGAACTTCTCCTCTTCGAATTTAAGCCTTTAACCTTCTCAAGGTCACTTGAGTTTAAAATTTATTCTTTCCTCAAAAATAAAATCGATTAAAATTTATTATCCTGCAGGATTTTGTAACCTTGCAGAAAACCTCCGTCACTTTCCAATACCCTACTCCTACGACAACATCAATGTGAATGCGAAGCAATGAAAACGAAAAGCAGAACTCGATTTCCACTTCTCGCGAGCCTCTACTCTCAAAATTTAAGCCTTCAACCTCCTCAAGGTCACTTGAGTTTAAAATTTATTCTTTTCTCCAAAATAAAATCGATTAAAGTTATTATCCTGCAGGATGTTGTAACCTGGCAGGAAACTTCCGTCACTTTCGAACACGTTACTTCTCCAAGAACATCCATGTGAATACGAAACAATGAAAATGAAAAGCAGAACTCGCTTTCGACTTCTCTCGAGCCTCTCCTCTCAAAATATAAGCCTTGCACCCACGTTAGGCTACTCGAGGACTGTAGCGTGCCTCAACAAATTATTTATTCTTACTCCCAAAACTAAATCGATTAAAAATGATCGTCGTACAGGATGTTTCAGGCTGATCGAGCCTTTTTCTTCTTCGGGTATGAAAGGTAAGAGGACGAAGGCTCGTAATGACGAGGGGAAAGCGTCACGCTGCGAACTTCCGCCACTTTCGGACACGCTGCTCCTGCGAGAACATCCATATGACACAATGAGAACAGAAAGCAGAACTCGCTTTCGTCGAGTGGTAAAAGTTCGTAAAGTGCCAGCCGGTGTAGAAATTATATTCTCTAACGTCCTCGTTTGATTCATCCGAGCGTTCTTACTTTCCTTCAGCCTCCCCCTCCTCCTCCTATGCTGAATTTCGACGAATTTTTCGGTCGCTCCATCGATAGCTAATATTTTCGTGTTTCTGGGTCGATCGTCCTGCCCGCTACTTTCTACGCCTTTCATTTTTCTGGCACGCTCGTACCCGATACTTAATAAGGTCCGCATTCTTTAAACCCCGCTTTCTCAATACAGTTACTTCGCTTTTTTATATCAGTTTTTTCGTCTTACAAACATACCCACGCGTGATAATCGCGAGACACGAGTTTTGGTTCGGGTCAAGTTCGATATATTTGCGAGTGATAATTGAAATTTAAAGCAAATAAGCTTTGGGTTTCAATCTGCATTATTTAAACTTCTTTTTTATATCAGTTTTTTTTCATACAAGCACATACCTACGCATAATAACCACGAAACATGAATTTTGGTTCCGGCGATATTCGATATATTCTTGAATAATAATTAAAATTAAAAGTAAACTAACTTGGTATCTGAGCAAAGCATATATGTACTTTTATGTAAATGAAAAAATGGAAATAACGTTAATTATTAATTCCCATAATGTGCTATGTGTACTACAATCCTCTCACCCCAATCCCTCCCGTAATTCATAACTAATCCATTCGATAATGAATTTCATATTGGCGATTTCTCGTTACCTCGATATACGCATACACATAAATCAAGCAAGAGAGAAAATTGGATGAAACCAGTTCGATAAAACGTCAAAACGTTTATTAGTAACACTCCACGTAACCCAGTGTATTAATTTCCCAAGTACACGAAGAGAGCAGAATAATTCATTGTCTCTTCTCAGAGGACAATGCAGAAAGAGATCCAGAACGGCTTTGTCCTGCTATTTGCTTAAGGAAGAAATTAATCCAGGACGAAGGTTCCGGAAATGACGTCTTTAACGTTGTTACTGAACTTTCGTCAAGAGCCTTTTCAAGGTACCAGGTGGTACCACCCTATCGAGATTGATTAGACGTACTGGACAGTTAAAAGGGTCATTCCAGAAGATAGCAGAGTTCATATATATATATATATATAGCTGCTATTTCGAATCTTTCGGGACGATTAATTTCATGACCGTGTAGCCTCTTCAGCATCGTAGTTCCGGACGGATCTTGGAAAAAGCGATGTGCCCGAAGGAAGAAAAGAAATTGGGTAGAGGTTGAACCGGTTGAAGGGAGTCGTAGAATGAGAGAACGAGTCACGGAAGCTGGGAAATCGCTTTATGAACGCGCTGACGAGCCGGGATTGTTACCCTTCGGGCTCTCTCCTTCGGCTCTTCAGCGAAGAACAGCCTGCTGGGACTGCATCGAACTCGCTGATAGACGCAAATTGCAGAGAAACGTTATTGCCCGTAACGAAAGCTCGTCGTAGCTACGTGAATGTCATCGGTTCGCGTGCTGCCGCCAAAGGATATCGCTCTGGTAGGAAAAAAGACTGTGGGGGGCGGGGGGGGGGGGTCCTAGGAAATTCCTCTTCCCTGAACCGGAAAGGCCAATCGATGTAGTGTTCCGGAGCCTTTTCGAATCCACTGGGACTCGTTCGAAAGGCCATCCTGTAAAATCTTACCAAATCTCAATCTCTTCTTCTTTCTGACATTGGAGAAAATTTCAATTACTGTATATATATATATGTAGGTTTTATACGTCATTTAACTTATTTATAGCTTATTGCCAAGCAAATTCAAGGCAGCTCGCTGTCGTTGCCTCGAGAAAGTGCATGGAGAAAGTCGGTCGTATATATTGTTATGTTCTTGGTATGTGTGTGTATGTGTGTAGTGTGTGAGCACGAAAGACTAATTTGAGATATAAAGCTGCCTAAATTCTCTATTTGGTGGAGTCGATTAGAGGGAACGAGTTGCAGTAACAAATATTTTGCTCCACTGTTTAGAATGCAAACTATGCGACACGCTGTTAAAGCACAGCATTGCTTCGCTATATAGTAATTTTCGATAACGTTAGCACAAATTTTCGCTGCGCTTTGCAAATCGATATCGCGTACCGTCGAGTATAACGAATCGAACGTCGTTGCACCACGTGTATCAAACGGCCTAGTGGAATCATGTGTAAAGTGTCTTTTCAAACTGATTTATTTCATTCGCATTTTTTTTTCTTTTTGAATAGCAAGAACGTTTCAAAAAAGGATATGTGAATATTCTACGTAACGTTTATTTTAGTCGTTACTTTTTTAAAAATAATATTTTTTTCAAAATTAAAGTTTAATACAAATTTACCCAAGCTAGTTACACCCTGACAGTTTTATAAAAAGAATTTATTTTACCTTTATAAAATATTGATTGAAAAAATATTTATACGTACAGATCAGTTCAGTTCCTCTTATTACGCTTTTTCGAGGTACAGAATGGACCTCGTTCCATGTATATACAGCTTCCACAAACTTATATATTTGTTCCTAAATCTAACATTCATTTTTATTTTTATACATACCCACAGATAGATTCCTGTAATAGTGAAAAATTGGAAGAAACATCCACAGAACGTTCCAAGGATATCAAAATGTCCTGTATAGAAATTTCGTGCTAATAGATGTTGGACCCTGTAGTGCAATTCCAGTGAGATTTTCGAGAGATGATGTAAATGATGTAAATACTGTGTGCAAGGAGGGGGTCCTTTCGCGATTGTCTTTGGTACATACGTCGGTACAACGAGACAGGTTATTGTCTCGCAAAAGGCAATTCAAGCGCTGGCACCATCCCGAGCTTGCTTAATGGCCGAGAAATTATTTCCCCGCTAATTAACAAAGCTGACAGGCTTTCTCCCTCTCCGTCGTCGCGCCTTTTCAACTTTTCGTCCTTTTCCCTTCTAGATCTGCCAGCAGCCATAATTAAGCCACGCTAATATAGGGCAATTCAGTTCACTTGCATCCTTTTGATGCGGTTCCTCCCTTGCGAGAACAAAGGATCTTACCCCCCCCCCCCCCTCTAACTCTCCTCAACCTATAAATAATTAAATGACGAATACATTTGAAACTGGAGCAAAATTCCTGCAACAAAACCAACGATTCCAAACCCAATGTCTCCATCCCACTTCTCGCAGAAAATTATCATCGTCAATTGGCAAGAAAAATGCGCAACTTTCTCCACAGTGATTTTTTCAAAATTAGACGCCCTCGACTTTAAATCGAGTCCCCCGTTCAAATGAAGTGGGAATTATGTGGGAATATTGCCGGCAGGACTTTCTCGTTTCCCGGAAAATAACTCAACGCGAGACAAAGGAAAAACTTGGAAATAAGCAAGTGGTAATGAAGAGGAGAGCACCGAGTGTACTCCGCTCCATTAGGAGTCTCGTGAAAATCTTTCTCGCGTTCCTCCCTGCTTATCGCGTAGCTATTCGCGCTGTACAAACTGCAACTTTTCAGGATAGTTATAACTTGACGCGCGCGCGAAATGCCTTGCTTCGAAACGATGGCTAGTGGCAACTCAAGGGTCGTTTCTCAGTCGCGCGTTACATCCCTAAGGACACATGAAATCTTAATATCCCTTATTACCTCGCTCTACTAATTAACGGCTGCGGCCTCGGGCCATAACAAATTTCGCGTTTCGGTGCTCTTGGTATACAGTCGGTTAACCAAAGGGGATTATGGGACGCTTAATGAGCAATGAGATATAAGGAGAATACGACGATGATTAATAAATATATCTTTTGTAGGAACATGAATATTTTTGGATCAGCTATATATGTATAGGGATTCATTTTTAGGATCAATTTGAACCGTTGGTTTTAGACCTTATATAGGACCTTGAATCCTTGGAATTAAATAACTAGATCTGTGTAGTTATGGTACGCTGAATAAGTAATGAGATATAAGAAGAACATGGTGATGATTAATAAATATATATTTTCTGGGAACAACATTTTTGGATCAGCTATATACAGCGATCCATTCTTAGGATCAATTTGAACCGACGCACTCGGACGTTCCAGGGTCTCGAATCCCCGGAGTTGAATAACTAGCAAAGAGCGAAGGAAAGAAGTCCTAGCAGTACTTCTTGCCGATCTTGGCCCCTTCCACCTATATACCTAATCTCTCTGGAGAATTGCACTTCGCACAACTGTGCGATGCCAGATCTGGAAGTCACAGCTCGATTCTCAACTGGTACTCAACACTCCCTCCCTTATACAATTTATATATATATATATATATATATGTATACAAAACGTTAAACAGAAGTTTCACAACACCTTCACCATCCCCAATTACAAAGTGTATTATCTTCGAATTGAGGATAAATTTTGAGAAAAAATACAGTATATGAAAATATTTTCACGCTTGAATTGTTGTAGGTACGTGTGCACGGTATAGATAAGGGAGAGCTTTAGGGTATACTTTTTCGGTTTTATCTTATCACGCGAGGTAGCATTGATATCTCTACGGTAGACTCGTGGGAATATTGGAGTAGCTGTAAAGAAAGAAGATAATGGAAGGGAGGCGATCATTGTTTCGTAGCTTTGTATATCATTACCAATGCTCTGGACGCTTTGCGAAAGCTCTCCTGTAAAACGATAAAGCTCCGGAGGTTATCGGGAAAATTCAGCCAGCTCTTTTTCTTGCCGGTGTACGTCCTGGCTAAAAATAAGCGGGGGTCGTTTCACCGATAAATTTTGGCGCAGACTTGGAAATTAATATGGCTCGAGGGATATTAGTAGCTGTTGCTAAAATGTACCCAGCTGCGCAAACCTGAGAGCTCGCAGGTGCTACTTGCTTCGCGTTGCTCATAGGACCTTATTTAGGATCTTCGAGTCACGTCAGGACGAAAAAACAGGATGAAGAAATATGTATTGTATCAGGAGGAGCCAGGCGTTCGTAAGTTATACGGTCAACGTCGTTATATCAAGGAGAAACTAAATGTTATCTAATAGTGATCTAAATGAGGTCTAAATTGTAAAAATATCAAGAAATCGTTGGTTTTAACTTCATTTATATGATTGAAAATAGTGAATTTTGATTAAACGAATCATTATTTATTTTCATTAAGAAAACTCAATCACAGTTTAAGAATGTAGTGATATTTTCTGAGAATAAAGAATAGATGTAGTATATTTTACTATTAAAACATTTTTGTTTGTAATTAATTGTTGATTATTTTTGAAAATACTGTATGTATAAATTTAAAGGATGCTTGAAATCATTTTAAAGCAACTTGCTTCACGTTCAGGACCTTATCTGAGAGTTTCGAGCAACGTCAGGGCTAAAAAAAACACACAATGAAGAAATATGCATTGCATCAGGAGGAGCCAGAGTATACGTGTGATAATTCGCGTGTGTTATACGGTCAACGCCATTATCAAGTGTATATATAAATTTGCAGGCTGCTTGAAATCGATATTTTAATCGAGTAAGCTCAAACGTTCCAACTTAATCGTGCTCGATCCTGTACAATTACCATATGTCACAGGCCGTACACACGTTCTTGCTTAATTAAATACTTCAGGTTTAATTAAGCAACGCTCACGAGTGAGAATGCCACTGCTCTGCACCCATATACGTGGTTTAACCGTATTTAACGATTTGTTTAACTAAGCGTAAACAGACGTGGGAGCCTTTCACAGTGTACTACCTTATATATATATATATATATATATATATATATATATACACATACGTATACAAAATAAAAGTAAAATTATTATTTATCGATAATTGCTATAGGCCCTTGAGACTGCGAAAGGAAGAAAGAAAATAATTCGATTAGCCGTTAAATTTTGCCAGAGAAACTCGTCGTCTCGTTATTCAAACTACTTCCTTATCAAGCAGATTTAATTGAACTTTTAGGAGCATTGGTGTTAAAGTATCGATTATTTTGCAATCTATATCTATATATACAGTAGAATCTTAACCTACCTTTCTTATTAGCATTGTTCTTTTTCTCTCTCACTCTTTCTAACATATAGTATTATGACCCAATACGAGAAACTCAAAATAAACTGCATTACAAGAGTTGCAAAAATTCATACTTAGTGCTAACGAGTTCGTCTTCTTAAATTAATTAAAACATTTCAAACAATCTTCCCATTTGACTTGATTATCGAAAAAATATGTGCATTTCTTTAGGAAATCCAGCCAATAGATTTTTCCAACGAGTATTTATCCCTTTATACATATACGAACCGATGGAGAACACGGTACAAAAACAAAGTGATATTTCTTGTTAAAAGAAGCGTCAGGAGCAGCGGTTAATTATTAATTTCAAGTGGCAGAGAGCGATACAAAGTACAGCATCTATATGGTTTTGTCATGATAAAAAGAGAATTCTTTGCAAAGCGTAATGAAATATTTCTATACGAAAACGGTATAATTAATGTGCGTCGGATAAATATGAATATTTCAGAAGCACGAGGCAAGAAACACAGACGTAAACTGTAACAGCGGTTCAAGAATTTCTATCGGCGCACCCAGGGAGCTTGGATTTTATTATATCGGATGCTTTTGACAGAATTCAACACTAACGGCAGCCAACTCGCTTATACTTGTAATTAAGTTTAGAGAACTCCAATGAACTGACGTAGTTATGCCATCAAGTGGAATTGGGAGGAACGAGAAGAGTGCAAGATTAACGGGTCGGGGGGTTTTTTCCCCGAGAAACGGAATGATTTATACGCCTTGGAAGAGATCCTTTGGTTTTTGCCCTTATACGGGAGGAAGCTATCCGTTCTTCGATTCGGTTAAACGTAATTTATGGCTGAATCGTGACCTCCATTATTTCCAGTAATTCAATGTACATAATCATGGATATCTGCTAGTATGAGGATTCAAATATGCTCCCGATAGATCAGCTTTTATAGCGAGCTGTAAAATTTCCTGCTTCGGTGCTCATCGCTCTGTATCCTTTATCTCGCTTAAAGCTCGAGAGAGAAAGAGACGGAGCGAGAGGATAATTTTTTTTTAAAACACCCTGTACCTCTCGCGTGCATCAACAATTTTCTCTGTGCCCTTGGAACTCGAGGCATCGTCGGTGGTTTTAGTTTGATGAAACGAAAAGTGCAAAAGGTAAATGAGAAGGGAAATATATATATATATATATACATAGAGAGAGAGAGAGAGAGGCGAGGGGAAATCCATTTGAGCCCGTATTGGAATATTACGTGGATGCATTTACCTTTTTTTTCTATATATAAAAGGAGACACAAATTGAAAACGTTGCACCGCGATCGATACTCTTTTTGATCCCATGCTTCATTAGCGATAGTAGCTATTTGCAAATTATTTGCGCGTGATAATGTTGTAACCCGAGTGGAGCTGATGGAATATCAAACCGCGGCGGCTTGTTACCAAGAGTTATTAAGCTTTTTGCGAGCTTACGTAGGACGGGTCAAGGATCGAGAATGAGATTTTACGTCGCTAGATGGATTTTTAAGATGATCTCTCTCGTCGAAGATCCTCTTTCGCTGTTTCACAGCGTTTAGCGACGAAACTCGAATATCCTGCATCGTGGGATTGTTTTTTAACGCTGTTTCACGGATGTCAAGATTGTGCATTCTTCGAGGGTCGTGAGATATTATTTTTAGACAGTCACGGTCTCCGCCCCTTAATTTCTCTCCTCGTCTTATGCACATATACATATATATATATATATATATATACATAGTGATCGTTAAAAACTTTGCTTACTTCGATGATCCGATTTTCGAATAGCAAACGCGACGATTTAAGAAGGAAAAATGATATTCCCCACTGCCATAAGTTAGACATCTCGCGGAAAACGCATGCTGCAATTCCGTACGGTAAATCTGCCATGCTCGTAAATCGCTTTATGGAAATTCAGCTGGAAGAATTCGTATGCTCCCGAGCACTTGAGTCGATCCTTAATATACTCTTGGGGAAATAATTCCAGCACTTTTGCTGGATACTCTCTACACACATACACACACAGTTTTGAGATCCGGATAACAAAGAATTAACAAGAAAAATGAATGAAACAGCGCATATGAAGGAAAAAAAAAGAAATGAATAATTGATAAGCTTCGAATCCTTGAATTCGCAGCACCGATGCTCTCGCTCGAACACGTACGTAGGTCGATAAGTTTTTCTACGAAATTTTTGCATGAGATTATCGAACCTTGTACCTCGATCATTCCATTGCCCATGGGGCCTGAAAAACTTGCGCAATTTTCTTTTTAATTGAAACGATAAAAAAGCCCATATTTGTCCTTCTCGATTAGATTACTCGCGGGAAAGTGGATTTTTGTCGTTTTTCGTTCGATATTGCAGTGGAAATTATGGCGTGCGCAAGGCGGAGTATCGCGGACAAGCACGATTATTGGCTGAGCGAAAAGCGCAGCAGGTGCAGTTGCACACTGTAGCATCAATCCTTGATGGGGAGAACAAGCTGGAGATTTCATCCGGCAGAGGTTGCTCCCCCTCCCCCCCTTCCCCTTCCTTTTCCCACAAACATGACACGTTCTCTAATATCTCTGCAATTTTTCCCCTCCCCCCTCCCCTTTTATATTGGTACCATCCGCATCGTGACGAATCCAACGTGTTTATTAATAAAAGCATCAAATATATATATTAAAAATTATCCTTGCTGATTGAATTTGGCTCGAGCCAACGAGAGACTTTTCCTATAGACCCTGCATGGATGGACGTTTCGAGGGAGTGTCTAAGGATTTCCCATGCGGGGTGTACGTTACGTTACGTTACGTTACGGTGGACCATGAAATATGCAACGCTATCTGGTAGCAGAGCCGCAACACTCGAGCGATGCTCACCCTATTTCCAAGCAGACACGCTCGGTCCTTCCCATTCCTAATCCTCCCAGGCCTGTTTCCCTTCTTCTTCTTCTTCTTCTTCTTCTTCTATTTCCTCCTCTTCCTTCCTCTTCACCCCCTATTCCATCCCTTACCAAGAGATCGAATCGATCCAACTGCCCCGACGTGACCGTCGATCGCGATCGCAATTCTACCTGGAAACTTTTCCTTTTCTTCAACCACTAGTATATATATATATATGTAGGATACTCCAGCGAAACTTTAATATCGCACCCCAACCCCCTTGCAATTTCAAGCCCGCTTTAAAAACGACGAAATAATGCGACTGGAATTTTATTTATCCCAGCAGTGAACAGTGTCAATAACAAGTCCGGCGAAAAGTTATTTTTTGAATCGTCGATATTGAAGAGCTGCAGTTAGTATTTTCTGCTTATTGCCATATACACACTCTTTTTTTAGTTTTACAGCCACGGTGCAACGTTGCACTCCGGCAATTTCGATCGGCCTGGTCGAGCGATAAACTAAATCGCTGGATCCGTGTTTACTGGCGCGATGCAATTAACATCGTTCAGGACGAGGTTGGGTGATCTAACGAGCTGCGGTGACGTCACACACCCCTTCTCTCGCTGCGATAGCTTCGATCTCTCGCGGTCGTTCGTCATTCAAAATGCACCAGCCAATTATAAATTTCGCGTTGACGGATAAGTGAAAAATGTATACAACTGATCCGCCATTATGGCCTTGCGAGGCAACTCCTGAAAGCTACGTGTATAACGACTATATATATATATATATATATATATAGGTAACTCGCGTCTTTCACGACACTTGGAGGAACTCCAGCCCAACTGGATACCCTCCTGCCTCCAACCTGGACTGTTTCTCGCAGCTACAACGGCGGTAACAGATAAGGGGGCACGGACTATAAATTAATTAGCCCAAGTCGCTAAGACCTGAAAGCCGCTGCTTCCAAAAGGGTATACTGCAGAGGGAGGGGGGAAAGGGCTCTATCTAAATCTGCATTAAGCCACCTACCGAGCGCAGACGAAATTTACAACGAGCCTCCGACTCCCTTCATTCCTCAACCACCACCACCATCCTATCCTATCCTACTTCCTGACTCTACTCGGTACACCTGCAGCCGCTAAGAGCCCGAAGCTCGACCCTAGTCCCGTCGCGTCGTTAAGAACTACCCTTTAACTTCCCTCCAGATCTCCCAAGATCGACGCTCCTGTCCAGAATCCACTGGAGAACATCTCAATCCCCCCACTCCTCCTTTTAAGTTGAATAATCTCTCTTATCGGAATTCATATTTTCTACCGAAGGTCTTTTTAACCGAGGCTAATTAAGAGATACGTGGGGTTTTCAGAGGTTTTAGATTTTAAATTTTGATGAGAGGTCTTTCTAGATCTGTGCTTTTGATCAGTGCCCAACAGAGGATTCTTCAACTCCTAAGTTGGATCATTTTATTTATTAAAATTAATATTTTTTATGCTGAATGCTTTAAACCGAGACTGATTAAGAGATACGTGGGGTTTTCGGAGGTTTTAGATTTTAAATTTTGATGAGAGGTCTTTCTAGATCTGTGCTTTTGATCAGTGTACCAGAGAGGATGTATTATACTTGTTCTTTTAAGCTGATTAATTTTACTTAATGGAATATTTAATTTCTGCGAAAGGTGTGTTTATTCGAATAATTAAGACAAGTATGAATTTTTGAAATTTCAAGATTTCAACCTGACTTGAGATATCCCAAGATCTACGATTCTGATCGTATAACAGTTTTTTACCTTTAAGTTTAATAATCTGTCTTATAGGAATTAATATTTTCTATGAAAGGTATTTTTAACTCGAATAATGAAAGAGAACCTGAAATATTAAAGATTTTCAGATTTGGCACTTGTGAATTAAGATTTCTGAAGATCTACTCCCCCCCATTCAGTATCCAATAAATAATATCCCACATCTCCACTCTATATAATTAAAATAATTTCTCTCATAAAAATTAATCCATACATTCCACCTAACCTCTATTAAACTCAATCGACGAAAATATCATAAAATTAAAAATGTCGAGTTGTCAGGAACCGGGACAAAGCGAGGCTGCAGACTTGTTATAAGCCTAACTCGAATTGCTGAAGAACGAGTCATTCTTCACCGACGTTCCTCCTCGTCCCTTAACATCCGAAGCGGGGACAGAGGGACACGACGACATCGTGTAATACCGTAGCAGAGCGGCTTACGTATGCTATATATATACATACATATATATACGCATTCGTAAGATATTCATAAGCCCCCCGTCTCGATTCACGCTCTGTCGACAAAAGCTGTCCCAACGACCATGCTGCTAGTCGCATATAAAGAATCCAAGCTACATCCACCCTATCCCGCGAGAGAAACGCCGTTTTCCGAGAGCCACCCCCTCCCCCTCAACAAGAAAAATTATAAAGCTCTTCCTCTCTATATACACACACACACCTCCAATGTATTAATGTATGCCTATGTGCTTGCGAAAGCGATGAATAAATTAAATGGAAAAAATGTCTCCACATAAGTTTTTAATGGGGAATAATTTTCAAGAATACAGGGGTGAAACTGTATATGATAATCCAGTGCCTTTGCAGGGTCCCACGAGGGAATTACGAGGTGGGGATGAATTTTTCGGCGGAGAATGCTGGCTTTCCAGGAAATTCTTTATGAATGGTTGGAAAGTCCCTTGCTTCTCTTAGCGTGGATGTACTCTCCTGTATATATATATATATATATATATATATATATATATGGTATATACCGCTTATATACTCGCGGTTTCCGATACGTAAAAGGGCCACGAGGGTTACGGGAGTGGTTTTCGGCTGAAAGGAATAAATTTAAATATCGCCCGGCTCTTTGATATGTTAACGAGTCCTGCTAACTCCGGGCCAAAGGACTCGCAAAATTCTTTGATAACGATTCTTCCGGCCATTCTTTTTTCCGGTCCAAGGTGGGGATGGCGTATATATATATATATATATATTTATCCCTCCGGACAGCTATATCGCGCGATTTATGCTTTTGGACCGCTTTTCCACTTCCACCTATATATATAGCTATAAGCACCTCTATGCAAATCGTATAGCAAAAGAGCCCAAATTATGCTCGCTCATGGCTCTATTGTTTTCTATTCCATCCCCCCCCCCCCCCAACTAGCCAGTTTCCACGCTCGAATAAAATTCTCAACCACCCCCTCCCCCCTCTTTCTACTGTCCCGTAACGTTCGCGATAATTCAACATTTTTACCCCGCAACTTTGCGTTTCAACGCTCGTTGGTCCGTGGCTTCCGTTTCAATTCCAAAGTGACTAGATATATTGTGTATAAATATATAAGAGAGTCTTGACGAACGACACGAATGATGAGGCGAATCGAGCGAAATTCATTACCAACGTCATTCGTCCCAAAGTTTATTACGATCGTGTCCGAAAATTTCACGAGCGAACCACCTAATTAATCGGATCTCGAGAGAGTTTTACTACGCCAGACTCCAAGTTTTACGAGTGTTTTCCCGGTGGATAAGCTTCGGCACAAACCGGAGTGTTTATCCGCGGACGGTTTCGAGATGGCACGTGTTGTTATACGCCTCGGAGTTTCATCAGTCAAGAGCGCTGTAAAAAAAATTGAAAAGAAGGCAGGGCACGTTCGAAGACCTGACGTGCGACGAATGAGCACCCTTCTTGCTTGTCACGAATGACCTCGCGTCGCTGGGAGGAAAAAACGACGCAATAAAAGCAACGGTTGACAGAGAAACAAATAAACAGTGTTTTATTCTCCTTCGCTGTATTTTTTATTAATAATCGAGATTCGTCGGAGAAATTCGTGGTAAAAGGGCCAAATTATCGCCGCGGACGTTCGACGAATCGATGCATCGAAAACCGCGGAGGAATGAGATACCAGTCTGATCATAGTCGTACCGTAACTACTTGGGATTCCCCGGGCTGCTCCGTCCTACGCTAGTTGGCTGTTACTACTGAAACTTCGTCCAACGCGCGTGTTCTCGACATTTGCGACTGCACAGCTGGCTTTGGCACGCTCGAAAGGTGCATCCTCCTTTTCGAATCTCGCCCTGTGGAACCTTCGCTTGGCAGCTGCCACTCAACTTGGCGAACTCGTCAATTCCTGTCCGTAACAGCAGACCATGATCGCTGCCTTTATATCAGTGTATATACTTCCGGGAAACTCTGACACCTATCTTTCCGAATTTCCACCTTGGGGCGATGTAGATCCTATGAGATTCCAACATCTTTGAATATTATATATATTTAACATTTTTGTTTGTAATTCATTCGTAAAACCCTGCATATATTAATTGCAAATATTTTCTTCCTTCACAGTTTGGACAGAGACAACCCATTCACGTTCCAATTGGGTGTTGGACAAGTTATCAAAGGATGGGACAAGGGCCTCCTAGACATGTGCGTTGGCGAAAAGAGGAAGCTCGTCATTCCTCCTGAATTGGGCTATGGCGAACGTGGGGCTGGAAACGTTATTCCTGGAGGTATATATATATATATATATGTGTGTATTTGATCATAAATAAATTAGATTCTTCAAGATTGGTGGTACCAAAACTCAACGAACCTCGTGTACAATTTCAGGAGCAGTTTTGACGTTCGACGTGGAGCTTATCAACATCAGCGACTCACCTCCAACTGCCAACGTCTTCAAGGAGATCGACGCTGACAAGGACAACCAGTTGTCGCGCGAGGAGGTGAGGAAAATGGCAAGAAAATTTACCATTCCTTTCCGTGGGTCACTCTGGTGCTGGTCAAACGTCTCGAGAAAGATTTTCAAGCTTGACACTTGTTCTTGAATCTTGAAAAATGTACTTACGAGTCATACGTAGATTTAGGCTGAGATGCATGAGTCAAATGTATATATATATAACAGCATGAGAAACGAGACCAGGTGATTGGCGTGCACGAAGGAAGGAAGGATGGATCCGAGGTGTCTTGGAAAATATATTTTAATAATAAAAATCACTCGTGTGTATTTTTGCCAAATCCAGGTCAGTGGATACTTGAAGAAACAAATGCTGGAGGCTGAGCAGTCGAACGCTGCTGGGGACAATGAAGAAGTGAAGAAGATGCTCGCGGACCACGACAAACTCGTGGAGGAAATTTTCCAGCACGAGGACAAGGACAAAAATGGCTACATCTCGCACGACGAGTTCAGCGGCCCAAAGCACGACGAACTTTGAAGCTGCCCCGACCCATTTCCTTTTTTCCTCAACATCGCGCCGACACGTGTTCACCCCTGTACAAAAACGGCCCTTCGAGTCTTGCAAACTTCCAGGGAGAATCGAATCAGAAACTTGTCATCGGAAGCAACGTAGTGGAGATCCAGTGAAATCATTTTTTATCGAGTCAAGAGGAATCATCGGGCTCTCGAGGATCATTTTCCAAGGACTTTTACCTTGATTTTGAAAAGCTGAAACGTCGTAATTCCGCGAACAATGCCCGAAGAGAGCTTGATGAACCGTGACCTTCTCGAGGTCCTCGGTGACCTCGTGAAATCCGCTCAGCGTGGATCCTGGCAAAACGCGACGACATTCCGACGCAATCACAGCACACTTGTACATTAATAATGTAATATCAGAAAAAAGGAGAATGACAAAAGTGCACGAATGCCTGTAGAAAAGTCGTCGAGTTTATCTCAAACATTTTTCACGTGATTTTGTGCGCGAGTAGTTTTTACGCGTGGCGAGAGTCTCCGGAGTATTTTTTTATTAGTCGCTGGAGAATTTTGAAACTTGGAAATAATTTTCTTTTGAATTCATTGGTTTTAATTGTTTTTACTATATATGCAGCTATTTGTAAATTATTGTTTATATTTAAATATTTTTTTTGTAAAATTTGGGGTTTTATTGTTGCAATTTTAACGTTTACATATTTTTATAAATAAGCAAAAGTGTTTTTTTAAAATCGATGAGATACACTTTGCGAACTTTCATGCGAGTGATATATGTGCGAGCCGATGTTTAGCGATAGTATTAGTGGCAAGAGAATGTTCATTTTTGAGAAAAGTGGATGACGAGAGTGATTTTTCTACACAATTATAGATGTTAGTAATTATTAATAATACTAATCGTATTTGCCGTACGGTGCTAATCATGTGCGAACGTTCCCTCACCCCCCCCCCCCCCCCCCTCTTTATGCTTCAGCATCCTCTTCCTTTCGAAGATCCTGATCCTGCAAACTCTTGCTCGATACTTGCTTGCCAGTGCTTCGTGGAGAACCCATTTTTAATACAATCTATATACCTATATATATTATACATACCAAATTAATTCCTTGTATGAGTTTACATCCTTGAAACTCAGTTTATAAAATTTTATGAAGCACTGTCCTCTATTTCCGTT
This sequence comes from Prorops nasuta, assembly GCF_024137725.1. Classification (NCBI taxonomy): domain Eukaryota; kingdom Metazoa; phylum Arthropoda; class Insecta; order Hymenoptera; family Bethylidae; genus Prorops; species Prorops nasuta. The sequence continues at coordinate 2,954,711 of NW_027116808.1, forward strand.
CCCCATTTCAACGTCAAAGGTACGCGAGGCGTAACTCGCTAATTTAACGAAACTCTCCAAATGCGAAAAAGTGCCAAAAATTCAAGGGAGACGTATTTTTTTTATCGATACCTAAAACTGGCACCGAAGGCTAAGAATCACCCTTGCTAAAATTGGCAAGTTTTTGTTTCACCAAAATCACAACGAGATCAAAGCCTGGAGTACCTTGCTTCCTAAATATTTTACTAAAATTACGAATAATTCGCCAATGCTACCAATACTGATTTAGATAATCGATTACTCTATGTTTTCTACAAGTATCTTAATGTCCGAATATTATGGAATTAAAAATCAATGAATTTATCGTTTATTTTATATCATAACTGTGTTTGTTATGTACGCCCGTTAATCATGAGATTTGTAATAATTCTAATAATAAAAAAGTAGGGATATATATATGTATCTCGAGTGGTGGCAACGACCACCTTGACGCGGTTAAAACTCCCTGTAGTCGCTACTATCATTATTACATTTTAAACTCTCATTACGTTTTTATTACTACATTATATTATATGTTGTTAAAGTTGGACGAAGGTTAACAATAAATCGTGTGTCTTGAGCACAGTTTGTTATAAAAAGGACGTCGTTTATCATTTGCTATATCTCCTCTGCATCATGGTATAAGTGAAAATAAAGCGAGGTATTAATTTTTAGGGTCTGGAGGGAAATTTAAAAGCCATGAATAACTTGGATTTATTTTATTTCAATAATTATCTTCGCAAGAAAGCTACAGTAACAGCGGCTACGCATTTCAACAATGCGTCATTATCCGACAATTGCATTTATCGTTGTTTCTTACATTCGAACGCAACATACTCTTAAAATTTTTCTTATTCTTCACATCGAGACTCAATTTTCCTCGTCGAAAAATTCTTTAAAAAATAGAGTTGTGCTTTAAAACGATGTGGTTCGCTCGAAATTTGATCCCAAACATTATTTTCAAGGCACGAGCTATCGATGATAAATTTATTAAAATTTTAGGCACTTTACACCCTTCTAGACGCATTCATCATGAATTTTTATCACTTTTCGTTTCTTAAATACTTTTTCTTGATTCGGAGTATAAATTTTGTATATATATATATATATATATTATATATAATTGCTTCTCTATCATTTTATATCATTAAATTCCTGATTCGAGTTTCGAAGCTCAGAATGAGATTACAATTTGAAAATTGAAATGACTAATTTCGAAGTAAGAACTTTGAGAGATATCCTTGCCTCTTTGTATTATACCTCAGATTCGCATTATTCTTTATTTTACACAGCGGGAAGAAAGGAGAAAGTTGGGAATGAGCGTAATTTGCTAAGTTGCGTGGACCAACTTTTAGCACAAGCTGAAATGGAAAGAGAGAAGCAAGAACGTATTTCTTGTAAGATAAATTGGCAAGCTTCTTTCTTTGATATTGCTATTAACGAATCTACACCAGCTTTTCTGCACTGTGGAACTGCAACTCGACGAGTACCATTGACTTCCTTTAATCCAGGTGCAACAATATCTCACATTAACCCATTACGTTCCATCATTGATAAAAAAGCTCGATTCCAAATAATCGAATTACCAATCACGTGACAAGCTAAATTATTGCATTATGATTATTTGCACTCCTATAATGGATCAAAGGGAAAACGTGCATTATATATAAAATTGTCTAAGCTGTGTGCTCCGCAAATAATTTTTTTCTCACAACAAACGGATAAGGGATAATTTTGGCAAGAATATGAACATATAGATATCACGCTTATAATAAATCTACATAAAATTTAATTTCCTATATGCACGGTCATAAAACGACTTTTAATCATCTTCCAAGGAAACACTTCGAATAGGCGAAGTTTCAATTGTTTCTAGATCCTTTGCTTCTTCAAACTGTCCTTCCAGGTAAGCACAGTTGAGTAGAGCAGTAGTGGTAGTAGTAGCAGTAGTAGTAGTGGTAGTTTGGGTAGGTAGTATCACAGTCAGTAACCCTTGATGTAAGCGGCGATATGCTTTTTTTCCTCCTCGGAGAGACCGTTCTTCAGGGTCCTACGTACTAAAAGGTGCAACAAAAAAATTACTACAGAAAAAAAAAACTAGATGGACGAAAAATTTCATGCAGCAAATATTTCACACACATGCTTCAACATTCAATCCTAAATATTCTTTAAATCGAGCAGTCGATAATTCATTAAAGCACTAAATGGAATTTTAAACCTTCCAAAAAAAGCTGAAGCTGCCAAACCACAGAATACTCGTGCGAATTAATAGTCGAGTACGAATCTGGTCTGGATTCGTCGATTAAGGAATAAAGAAAGATCGTGATCATAGCTATTTTGCCCGATGGCGTTAAACATTTATTGGAAATATAACGGCGCAACTCTGCAGCGTAACACGATAATTTCTATCGCATAAACGTCAGAAACGAAGTCAGTTAACAGCTTCGTAACCGCTTTACGAGAAAACCAAGTATATTCTCGGCTTCATTCAAATTTTATTACGTATTCCGAAATAGGTTCTCCTCGATCTTGAAGAGTTTCCCCAGTGGCTGTATAAGTAACCATAAAGCGTCTGCGAAACAAAATCATTTTGCATAAATCTGCTTTATAGGCAAACTATAATACGGCTCTGCCATTTCCAAAAGGCAAATCAATTCTGCTAATCAATTCCTTTGATCCCACGATAATTATGGGATTCGAGTCAAAGTTGAGAATGAAGAAAATGATATTGAAATATGGAAGATATTTGAACGTCATTTAGTAGTTTACAATTGGAAAACATGAACTCGTTGGTTACAATTAATAATAAATGAAAGAGAGTACAAGAAAACAAAAGTGTAATTATAATCTTGTTCGTTTTCAATTATTTATAAGATTATTTTTTCCAGTAGCTGTGTAACAAAATGGCAAATCAATTTTTCTAATCAATTCTTGTAATCAATTCCTTTAATCTCACGATAATTATAGAATTCGAGTAAAGCTCGAAAATGCAGAACATAACATTGAAACAAAAAAGCTGTACAAACGTTTATTTAATAGAGTGGTTTACGAGTAGAAAAAAAAACAATGAACTCGCGGGTTAAAATTAATAATAAATGAAAGAAAGTACAAGAAAACAAAAGTGTAATTATAGTCATGTCCGTCTTTATTTATTTATACGATAATTTAGTTGAGTCCTGCGAAGAAGAAACACGGAATTTCTTTATCACAGAGTTTGCGAGTCTCAAGAATATTTCACTCCACCCCCTCCCCTCCTCTCTCTTGTCGACGTGTTAATTTCTTGGAGGTCGAGTCGACTCTTCCCTCGTGAAGCTGGAGTTTTGCAAACTGCTTCGTGCTGCAAATAAGACTTTGCATTGTTGCTAAAAGGTAGCTCCTCTTGCGGGCATTGGCAATAACGTTGTCGCAGTGCCACGTACTTGCAGTTTCGCGATGGAATTGGCTGAATGGTTGCATCGTCGGTTCGTTATAGAAGCAGATAATTGCTACGAAGCTTGATTGCTAATTAAAAACGAAGCTCGAGCGTGAATGAAATAAATATTATTTTTGGACCCATTAATGCGAAGGTTATTAAGAAATTAATTAGGCTAATTGTTCATGCTTGTGCAATGCTGGAATAAAAAATTATCAACTATATATATATATATATATAGATGTGGCAGAGGTAATCATGCAGATAAGAAGGAAAGAAAGACGAAATTGGAGGTGTAAACCGGCGAACCTTTGTAGCAGAGGTTACAAAGCATGATTCTTCAAGGTAGATAACCCTCTGGTGTAGTGTTGTTCTCCCTTGTGCGTGAACGTTTCACTATTGGACAGAAAAAAGAAGCAAGGGAAGACTGGGCCAAGGCATTTTCATTCGAGTCATCACCACACCCTATAACTGCTTCGTTTTACCAATTCAGGGATCAAGGGTTATTGCGATCTGGTGCTTCTTTTAAAAATAATTAAAGAAGTAGTTGTTATACGGGACGGCAACACTTTACCACCCATTAAAGGAACTTTTTGTTTACAGGCTTGGCAGCACTGAGACACTCAAAGAGTGTTCTTCGAGATAGAATCCATTCCACAGTATTTTAAGAAATTGTTCAATTATAAACTGAGAAAAGTTCAAATTCACAACATAAACACGACACACGCACTAGGCACTCACAAAATTTACAATTTTTAAAGTTATTACACTATATTTTAAGAGATTTTCTGATTATAAATTGATGAAAGGACCTATTGAGAGCACAAGCACAGCACAAGCACTATAGGCACTAACGTTTTTCTAATTTTGCACTCTTTTCGCTGTTTTTTGGAATAATTTTCGATTCTGAATGGAGGGAAGCACGAATTTCGCTGAATTCTTTGAAGAAAAGCGTGGAAAGTGCACCGGGGCCGCGAAAAGTGAAAAAGGCCCTGTCGGCCCCGGTGCACTTTCCGCGCTTTTCTTCAAAGAATTCAGCGAAATTCGTGCCTCCCTCCGTTCAAAATCGAAAATTATTCCAAAAAACAGTGAAAAGAGTGGAAAATTAGAAAAACGTCAGTGCCTATAGTGCTTGTGCTGTGCTTGTGCTCTCAATACGTGCTTCTTTCGACTTTAAATCAACTAATATCTCAAGATGTAGTGAAATAAGTTCATAACTGGTGAAAAACATCAGTGCCTAGTGCGTGTGTTGTGTTTATGTTGTGAATTTGAATTGTCTTCAATTAATAATTAAATAATATCTTAAAATACAGTGGAATAACTTCGAAAATCGTAAATACTGTCAGTGGCTAGTGCATTTGTTGTGTTTATGTTGTGAATTTGAATTTTTCTCAATTTATAATTGAACAATTTCTTAAAATACAATGGAATGGATCTTATCTTGAATAACACTCTTTGTTTCTCAGTGCTGTCAAGTCTGTAGACAAAAAGTTCCTGTAATGGGTGGTAAAGTATCGCCGTCCAGTTGTTACATACATATATAAGTGTATATAAAATTATTTGATTCAATTACGACCTTCACCCTTTATTCCACAGACCTCCCACAGATGCAAGGCATTGAAAGCGAGCAATGTAAAGTCGGTAGGATCGCGGATCGATCATGAAAGAAAAAATCTGTCGATCGAGACACTTGACTATTTCGGAAAGAGCGAGAGAAATCAGTGCTCGAAGTGTGCATGAAAATGGAGAAGCGAGCGAGACGAATGCCTGGACGATAAATTCGATTGTCCCTCGCGATTCGTTCCCCCTCCTTCATCGATCGATGAAAAGTTTTAATAAAAATAAACATAACCTAACCTGAAAATTTCTTCTTAATACATTAACCAACAAAAAAATATTAAACAATTATACAGAGCTACTACATATATAAATTTTCTAAATAAATAAAAATTACTCTTTGTCCATCGAAAACAATAATCATCATATTGAATTAAATATACGTATAAATGTATAATTAATAGAAAATAAACAAATACGCTGTATTTCCAATCATGTACAAAATTACCATCAACGAATAACGTTTCTAATTACAATTAATAACCATCTTAAATTAAACCAAAACGACAAATATCTCCACTTAAATAAAATATTCGATCGATGAAGGGAAGAACGCGTGTGTGCAGGGTGCGGGGATCACACTTACAAGACTTACGGTCGGCGTGTCTGGTCCGTTTGCGTTCACGAGGAGTCGTCCTCGTGCCCGGTGATTTCGTCGCTGTTTTCACGAGTGACTCCAGCAGCTCGTCATCTCCATCCGTCAAATTCCCATTGATACTCTCGTCCCTCAGTATTGGACCTAACGAAGTGCGACCTGCAATCAAGCAGCATTTTCCTCAGTTTCTCGAGTCTCCTCACTTTTTCACGCTGCATCCTTTCACCCCGCCCCCTCCCCCTCCATAGGGCGAAAGTTCTCAGGGTGGAAACTCGCAACCGGTCAAAAGTTCTTCGAGAGCTTCTTTGAAACTCGCTTGAAAGAAACCCGTGGCTGCTGCTGTAGCTAGCGGGTACCCCCCCCCCCCCCCCCTCTCCTCTATAAAGTACAAATCCGATACCAGCTCAGACTGAACTTTAACGAATAAAGGATGCGGAAAGAGTGCGCCGCGAGGTCGTTTAACCAGACGCGAAACTCTGCTATTATTGACACGAGCGAGGGATAAAATTTGTCGTTTAATAAAGATCACAGGAGAGAGAGAGAGAGAGAGAGGTTTACATAGGTCTCGTGTGCTCTGGGAAATCCTGCTAGTGTGACATCTGACATTTCCCGGAGCACGCGAGCCTGCAGTATTAGGCCATAAATGTGGATTCTTTTGCCAGGCGAACGTAGAATTTTTATCCTGGTCCCCCTTCGAGTCGTAAACTCACCCCTAGTACCCTGCATTACGTCGGACTGCAGCCATCATAACTTTCCTCCCTTTTATTCTAGTGTATATCTCGGCATAAAATACCAACCACCCTCTCCTAAGCGTTACCTCCGCTAAGTCTGTATACCTCTAGGTGCTTTTATTCAAAGCAAAGCTAAAGTCCACCGATTCGATCGAGACATTCAGAAGAATTATTTATTTTTATATGGATCTGTGTAGCTGGAGATTATTTTTTTCTCTATATTTAGGGGGGTGTACTTTGTCGAGTCCACGTCGTTGAATGGTTACCTGTATAGGTACTTTTTTATTCAAAGCAAAAGTATACTAGTTCAAATGGAACCGTAAACTCGAATTATTTATTTCTGTATGAATCTGTGACTGGGGATTTTTTTTAACAGTGTTTTAGGGGGAAAGAGGTGTACCTTGCTGAGTACTAGTCAAAGAGTCATCTCCATGTGCTTTCATTCAAAGCAAAGCTAAAGTCTACCGATTCTATCTAGTCATTCACTTGAATTATTCATTTTGATATGCTTCAGTGACTGGAGATTATTTTTTTTCAGTATTTTAGGGGATGTACCTTGCTGAGAGTCCAAGTTGTTAAATAGTTATACCTAAAGATGCTTTCATTCAAAACAAAGGTAAAGTCTACCTATTCAAATGGAGGCATTCACTCGAATTACGTATCTTTATATGTATCTGTGACTGAAGATTATTTTTTTGTTTTTTTTTTCTCAGTATTTTAGGGGGATGTACCTTTTGCCGAGTTCAAGTCGTCAAATAGTTCAACGGTAGTATCCTTAAATCTTCTCTCGAGAGCTCCTGTTTAAGCATGACATTTATCTCACGCTACGTTCCCGAGGACATTACAAAAATGAAGAGAAACTTGCACACTTTGTTCTTATCTATGCAATTGCCCGAAGGTGCACCGTCTTTTGAAAATGTACGTGCAACAGTGTATAGTCCAAGGGATGGTTAAAACTTAGCAATTGCTTTAATTAACTCGCGTTAAAAGTCGTGTTAGAATAATCGTGAATTATGAATCTGAAGAAAAAGTATGCGTCACGTGGTGCGCATGCGCGTAAAAGTTGATGCAAAGTTTTGTTCGGAATAGAGTATTTTGCTTCGAATAGTGAACCAAATCAGGGCAGGCATACTCTAGTTTTTACACCGACAAGAAACTTCTACTGAATTTGATAAATTTCCAGTTGTTTAAAGAATTTTTTCTTACGAATAATTCCAATAACTCTAGTTTTTACATCAAAAAATAAAATGCTGTTGAATTTACAAAATTTGCAATTAATTAAAGAATCTTTACTAATGAGAAACATAAAAAATGTAGCTTAATATCTGCTTTTGAATTAAGAAACAATACTTAAAAAATGGGATCAAAAAATTTAAAAAAATACATTAACGATAAAAGCTACGAGAGAAATAATTGGTGTCTTACCATCTTTCCTTTGCCTTCGCCACGGTAAAGTTCCATGGATGCTTTCAACGTCAGAAATGTCACTCCCCAATAACTGTCTGAGCTCGGCATCGGCCCGATCCTCCTTCGTCCGGAATTTGCCAACCTGAGAGCGTGAAAGTTTATTTTTATTTATCGTGACAAAACACGAGTGGAGAAACAAAGAGGGGGGGGGGGGGGGGTATTTGAATTTATTTGTAATGAAAAATTCAATTCCATTGGTCGACGAAACTATATATATATACCTCGGTGATCATTTTTCCTCTCGTCTTGTTTCTCTCTCGGTGGTTGGCCTTTTTCTCCAGCTGCTGGATCACTCGCTCCCTGGTGGTACGATACTCCAGAGCGAATTCCGAAACTATTCGACAAAACTCGTTGGGCTTCGTGTCCTGAACCCTGTGCAACGGGATGCCAAGCCACAAGATGAATTTGTGAAACCGATTGATGACTCGTCGGTGCACGATTCCTAGAACGATTATCCTTTCCGCGCAATCCGCTAGAAAATCTGACATCCTTGAACAAAGAGAACAAACACCTGAGCAAACTGTTTCGCGCGTAGAAATTTATGAAGTGGAAAAATGGCGCTATATAGAGACTGAAAATTATATTCCCTCCTGCACACATAGATTTTAAAAAAGAGAATAGTGTTGGTGTCATAAAGAATTTAACTAAAAATTAATAAACTTTGATTTTTATTTACATTTTCTTGTATTTCTCATTTTTTTGTCAAGTGTGATAAGATAATATTAGTGTACAAAAATTTAAGATTTCTAAATTGAGTTCTGAGACAATTTTACCTTGATTAGAAATTTTAATACTTTAGGTAAATAAATTATTAGAACTATTTATATATATCAGCTAAGATAAGGAACTCCTGATTAAGCTCGGAACTCTAGAACTCTTATGCACGAGTGCTACCAAATTTACACACATCCTTTTATCTCCCTGCATGAAAAGTCCTAAAGGGGAAGAAAAAGTGCTCGGAGGAGAATCGTCAGGAGGTTTCCGGTCGAAAGGAAGAAAGTGGACGAAGAATACGATGATAAGGGCAAAGGGGGACAGCATCCGTAATTAATGGCGGTGCCATTTGGCAGGGTGCCAAGTTCTCTGTGAAAAAAGGCGTCTGGAATTTATTGGAAGCACTCGGCTCCTTCACTATTAGCGGCCTGGAATTCTCGAGAGTTTTGCAACGAGAATCGATGCAGGACAATTTAGTACAGGCGAGAGAAAACTCGTTGGAAAATGCTATACTCACTTGACCTTCATCATCGTGGACCCATCGTGCTTGGCGATTAATTTCAAATGGTCCCAGGAAGCTTTGCACTCGCTCTCCAGTTTGCCAATATTGTTGGCCAGCTCGTCGAAATCGATCTTCGACGCTCTGGTCACTGCACCTATCTGAAAATGAGTCATCAGGGTTTGCATCTCTTCATCATGTACATCCTGAGGAAGTATTTGGACGTAAGACCAAGGTGGTTATAAAAGTCAAGTAGAGGAGAAAAAAAAAGTTAGAGAAGTTATACTATTCGGTTTTGCACAGAATAACACTATGAAATATCGGAGAGTAAAGTTCTTCAAGTACGATCGAAGAGCGAAGTCGGTGAGAATTTCGACTGTCTTTTTACAAGGTAACGACGACCAGGGAAGAGTAAAGTTTCATCTACTCTTTTTTCTGCTACGACGCATTGCTCTCACCTCCGAATAGAGGTCCGTCGAGTCTGGAAACTTCTCCATCACCATATGGCAGAGATGATGAAGAAGAGAGTGCTTGTGAACGGTATCCTTGACTTCGGGTACTTTTGCCAGATACTCCAGTTGAAAACCTTTCACCTAAAAGCAGTCGATAATGGTCCATGAGTATCAATGATCAGCTTCTATATCCAGGAACCTCTGGGTCGATTATACATCCTCTTCAAGGTGGAATTAACCGGATACAATTTGCCTGGCATTCAATACTCACCTCATTTCCGTTGAGGAATATCCCGATCGAAAGAAGCGTGCTGAGGATCCCGCGGAAGGTTTTATTAACTCGCAGGGTCTCCATTCCTTGCTTCAGATCCATCAAAGGGTCCGCAATTTCCTGAAGTCACAAAAGTCCCTCTTCGTCATTCTTTCTCAGGGATTTATAACCGATGGAACAAAACAATCGAGTTGCGGGCTCTGCGAGCCTTAAGACATTGCAATTTTTCCAGGGAGATTGCGTTACAGCAAACTCTGATGAGAAAATCGGTCAAGTTTGCTTATATATATCGTACCTTGGCTAATTGGGTTACGCCAGGCTAAGAGTTTGTCTTGTAAAATTATTAAGTAATTACCTTCTCGGAGTTCTCAAAGTCCAGCTTAAATGCCCAAAGTTTTAGCCTCGCCGGAAGCTCCGAGATGGACGCGAGAGTTAGGAGAAACTGTTCGGCTGAGCCCAAGGGTAGGTCAGGATTGGCAGCCTGCGCCTCTTGTATCCTGGATCTTTCCTCCTCCGTGGGTAACATGGTCAAAAGTTTCTGTTTCGGGCAGTAAAGAGGAAAGAAAATGTAGGATCGTTCTCTCGACAGAATGGGAACAAGTTGGTCGATTCTTTACTGTATCATTTGGTACACTGCATCTTTAAAATTTCATATTACCTCTATTCCTTCCCTGTTCATAATGGTAGCGTCCATTTTTAAAATCGCTGTCTTGATGGACCTTGGAGGAGGCAATTTCGTCATGCCAATATTAATCGCGTTTGATCTTTTGTGATCCAACACGATTATCTCCTTGTTCTTGTTCATCTCTTGTTGCTTCTGGTAATCATTGGATATTGATATATTTAGAATTTTATTGGTATATTCGATGGGTGTATTTACAGCAACCACTATGAAGCATTCGTTTGTGTATAATTTGTAGAATATTGTTAATAGGATTAGTGTTTGTTAGAATACTGTATGGTTCGAGTTACCACGTGCTGTAAGAGGAATTTTAGAGAGAAAATGAAGGAGAGAGACAGAAACGTGTAAAAAATCAAACCATGCATTTGGAGTAATTATTGTACAAACATTGATAACGAAATTATTGTAAACTGCATGCTAGCAAATTTTAATAACTCTTCCTCTTAATTTTTACCATAGACGACTTTAGTGAAGTTACGAAATGAAAACTCACCTCCTGTAAAATTCCAGCATGCCATTTCGTTCATTTTTCGTGCGAGCACCAACAATATTGCAAAGAATACAAGATTCCATTAGTTGTATTGCAATAAACCATCACCAATGATACACCATCCACCATTCTTAGTACTAATATTCCCACACATATTTTTTTAACAAAATCCTTTTAATTTCGATTATAAAGCTAATTATTTGTGAATACGATTAATTTGTAATATTTCGCACTCGAAACTTTCTCCAAACAAAGCTGCCAACCAGAGCCTCTTAAGTCCACTGACTGACGCATGGGTAATTGCAGGATAAAAGCAGTTTACAAAGCGAAAGGAAGCCAGGAACGAGGGTGTAATGAAAGGCAGAAAAATCTGTTGAGACGAGGAAGAAAATTATAGGTCTGAAATTCGTAAAATTCAATAATGAAATTTGGCAAAGAGGCTCGCAAAAAAGCCAACTCGAGCAAAGTAGGACAGTGAAATCATTTTGTCCTATTTTCAGAAGCATTAAACAAATTTGCTTTTTCTCAATAACTTTCTTGCTCACGATTATCATTTAAGAAACATGATGCTTGCAGTTTTACAGTTAGCTAAAAATACTTCTTATACATATATAGCTATATGAATGTTCTCACACTTTTGTTCCATTCGTAATTTTTCTGAACAAAATTTTCTAGATTCTACAGCTATTTGCCAAATTTTTTGCTTGCAACACGAGATGTGTGAAGTGAATGATATGCCCGGCGTTTAGTTATACAGACAGTGAGAGAGAGAGAGAGAGAGAGAGAGAGAGAGAGAGAGTTAGAGAGAGATATCCCCTTTAACCATGAGCCCCAAAACAGCTATTCGGTCAACGAGCCACATAGCTTTGTGTATTTGGGATTGTGGCCTCGCCTGAATCGCTGAAAAGGTCCTCGCTCGAGGAAAAGCCTCCTTTGCAGCAAAGTTACTTTCAACATAAATTTTCATCGACTTTCACATCCTTAAAGATTTATTAGAAAACGTTACACGAATCCTTCCACTCGACCTCGTTACAAATACACATGTAAATTTGTTTTTCCAAAAGAGACTTCTCACAAACTTCACTGGGATTAGCTTAGGTTGTACGCTGTGGAAATTACGAATTCTTTATCATCCAGGGAGCAGCGTGTACACGTCCTTCAGGATACTCGTGGCAGAGGAATTTTCAGGAAAGTACAGAGGAGAGCTCGACAAAGTTGAGCTTGCGACGATTACAACTCTCTCGTCTCTGTAATTTTAAGACCGTCGCTATTTAGCAGGGAAATGCAGGAAGTGTCGATGAGGATGTAACGTGGAAATGAGTCCAGTTTCCTGTATGCATAGAGATTTTCAGCTGGTACAAGCGAGGACAATCAGAGCATGCTGAAGATGATTATGATGAGATTAATCGATGTAACGATTGCAGGATATATCGTTGCTATTGAATTATTGCCCATAACTAAGCCCCCGGAGCATGACAAAGGATGCAACATAGTCCCCTCACCTTGGTGATGAGATCCTTGGCTCTACTTTCGAAGAGATGCTCGAGCTTCTGCGTATCTACAGGGACCGGTGATAGCTCGTCCCAGATCATTTTATTCTTATCTAGCCTAGAGAGAATAATTGGGTCATCCCTGACTTCCTTCCAGAAGAGCTTGACTGTCTTCTTGTTCTTCTTCGTGGTCGTCAGAGGAGGACTCTTTGGCGTGTTGTTCACTTCAGGGATTGCCGGAGATCTGACAGTTTTCAGACTCACACCGAACAGTGGTGGAGGACCTTGGGGTAGGGGAGGTGGAATTCTGGATGAGAGATAAGATAGTTTGATCAGAACTGATTGAACTTTGAATTGGTTGGGCAAATAACGGTCATTGACTTACTTAGCACCGATTGGAGGAGGAGGAGGGGCCCTGATACCTCCAGGTGGTACCATCGGTGGTGGAGGGGGTGGTACACCATTAGTAATGTTCACTGGTCCCAAAACGTCGACCTCGTCATCGGTGTTCAAATCAGTAAAATCTAAATCACAAAGTGCCAATGGTCTCTTCAATTTGTGCACCAACTCTTCCCAATGCAACTCGTTCTCCGTTTTTTTAGCTTCCGGAAGTTTTGGTAAATTGTCACTGGTTGGTGACTTCAGTACATCTGCTTTTGACTTTGATTTTGCTAGACCCTCCTTAGCCTTTGAGATCAATCCACTCATGTCTCCTATCCTGCAATCGTACCATGCCACACACACACAACGTTATAGAAAAGTGCGAGAAAAACGAGTTCTTCAAAATAAACTTAGTGCATAATTTAAAATAATCATATATACAGAGAGTATTCGATATAATTAAACCAAATCATTATCACACATTATCTACATCCATATAAAAAAACAATACCCTTCAAATAAAAATATATAGTAATCCACCATCATCATTTGTTATCCCTAAATAGTATAATGTTCAAAAGACTATGTCTTCCTAAACGTAATACACATTACACATCCTCACTTCATCGTATCACTGCGGTCATAAGGTCTCAACAAGGTTCGTCAAACGATCTATATATATACCTAGAGACTTTTTCCTCAACAGGACTGCTAGGTATGAGGTTCTGGGCAGCCAACTTCTGAGTGAGGTCCTTCACAGTATTTTCCCTCTTGAGTTGCAGGACGACTCTTCGGTCCGCTTCCTCATCAGTGTGATTCCCCTCGTCACACTCCACCCCCTCATCAGGACACTTCCCATACCATGGCTTTTTCTCCTCCGAGTCTAGCTTGTTCGCAGCGTTCATCAACGGCGTCATATCTTTCCTGCTACTGGCTCTGGACAGTTTGTTCGATGGAGAATCCACGTTTCTCTCGTAAGCCGAGCCATTGGTGTATCGCATACCATTTGTGGCGAACGGAACTGAGCAGAGAAATAATTTCAGTGAAAATGAAGCACCGTAAATTTCTCTTTGGGTATAAACAATGCAACGACTCCTTCATTTATCCTTACTTTCTTGATCATCGGGGTGACCAATGGAAGCCCTCAAACTCGCCGTAGCCTCTTGCTGCTCCCTGATGAAGCTCCGCTGTCTCTCCGCTCTTTCCCTCCTCCGCCTGAGTGCCGGAGTCACGCCTACGTCCACTGCGAGAATCACTCCTTTCAATTACTCCCTCAACGCAGAATTATCGTCTCGCGTTGAACCCAACACTGAAAGAACGTACCTTTGTTATCCTTGTAAACGCCGTTTATCTGCATCTCACCGAGGTGACCTTGGGAGCTTTGCGAGCTGCTGGACTCATCATCGTCGTCGGGCAGACTGGAGTTCAAGGTGTTGTTGAGGGAATTGAGAGCCAAGGAGTGGTTCAGTCTGGGACTCAGGCGAGTGTTCAAGGTCATCGAGAGGGGAGACGTGCCAGTGGAATGCCTGCGGGACTTCCGGCGCTCGTGCGAATCCACGAGAGACTTCCGGTTCCTCAGAGTCTTTCTGCAAAGTGGCGAACGGAAATGCGATTAGAGGATGCTGAAGAACGACTAGAGGGATGTGTTTTTTCGACGTGGACCATGAAGAGTCTCTTACCTGATATTATCGTCGAGTTGCCTTATGGGAGAACCCCTGTCGTTGCCATCTTCATGTTGCAGCACAGCCTCGTAGATCTGAAATTGCCTGAGGAGGTCAAGGTCAGTACCTTGCTTCGACATGTACCTCTGGATGATCCCTTCGATTCCCTGCTCCTCCAGGCAATCAACTTGATCGTAGTAGGTATCCTGGTCCGGAATTCCGTTGAGGCACTTGTTGACCAAGGTCGTGGCATAGATCAGTAATTCCGTGTCAGCAGCGTCGTAATCCTTGAGTAGCTTCATCACGTTCGTCCAGGGGATCATTCCCCTCGATGTGTCCACAGACCTCACCGCTCTCACCAGCAACAAGCTGTTCGTCTCCACGTATTCCACGAAGACCAACAACAGTTTCAAGGCCGTCTTCACGACCAACCGGAAACGACTAGCGATCAAAGTGTACAGCCACTGCACGGTTTGGCCATGTTCCATCACTCCGTTCATACCATCCACGTACAGCATAACTTGTCCCAGGGCTGTTTTCATTGAGAAACACAATTTAGAAGAAGTAAAATAATGGGGGGAGTGGAGAGAAAAATATCAGAAGTGTCTTATAAAGAATGGAATCTGGGTGGCATATCTATTATTTTAAAACAACCGGAAGTCTCCATCAACTATCTTCCTTCTGGAGAACAAAGAACCATTCTTACAAAAACCCTGCAGAGTCTAACGTGTAATACATAAAGGAAAAAATTCTAAAACCAAATTGATAAATTTCCCCACAAAGTGACCTTGTTACATCTCATCAAAGAGCAAACCCAAAACACTGGATTGATGAATCGAACAAATAACAATATTTCACCCATTTCTATTTTCCAAAAGAAAAAAATAACTCCAAATGACATTTTGTTCTCCATAATGAAAGACCAGGACGCTGGCAAGAGAACGACCGAGCAAAATCGTTTTACGGGCCAATCTCTGCTCGTTGGAAGTTTTCCCTCGTGAAAAAGCACGTCGACCGGAAATTTCCATTTAATCGGGTCCACGATTGTTACTTTAACTCGTGCTCTATCATCAAATGCGATCTGGTTCGATTTATTCTTACAGAGCAGAGAGTAGAGAGTAAGGGACCACTGCACAATTCTCTCCGAATCCGTTTGATAAATTCTTCTGCAGAATTTTTCGAGCGAATAAATAAGAGCACTATATATATAGAGTGATTATCCCTGAGGAAGCGATGATAGAAGTACGAGGCAATGAAGCATCGTTTCGTGGGGTGAATATCGCGAGTGATAATACTTCATTACGCCTCGTTGAAATTCACCTGTTCAAATCGCTCGTTAACGAGAGCTCCATCGCATTAGCTGGAACGCGAGAAGCATCGACGTTGCTATTGTGCAATTTTCTATGAACAATACGTCACTGGGAGTAATGGCAATAATCGTAAAGCGATTCGAGCGTGCCTGTGCGTAGAGCTGGGGGGCATTAACCCCTTCCTCCTGGAGAGGACGAAAGGGGGTTGGTGGTAGGGGGCGTTATCGTTACACGAACCATAAGTTATGGCGTGAAATCTAATTAGCAGAGCGAGGATATGGATTGTGCCACGCATAATCGTTGCCTACCGATTATTACGACGCCATTATGCCCTGATATTGTAATCTCGCAATGCTCTAGCCGCGTTAATAAATTCGCCAAATTTTCCAGCCAGTCGCGACTCGCCGGTTCAACGAAATGCAAATAATCCTGCCATTTATAAATTGCGTCTAAACATTCTTCATAACGTTGTTTCGTCGATGTACGTCGATGTGGGGTATATGCACCCCTGCAGAGGCAGTTTGCTCATTTTATTTCGAAAAAGAACGAGTGACCCATGAAAATTCGCCAATCGACAAAGCCCCAGAGGTCCTATGGCTTTATGCGTCTGCCGAGTTTTATGCAAATCTACTGACGCATTCGCGTTGACGGTCGTAACGATTTTGAGAGATCGTGCTTGGTTTATCTTGAAGCATTGGATCGATCCAGTTTGCTTAGATTTGTGGGGAAGAGGGATACTGTGAGATGGTGGGCTGTACGAATTTATTTGGGGGATTTTATTGAAAATTAATTAGTGTTTCCTAGAGTTTTATTTATTGGCTTTATATATATGTATATTGTACGAATTAAATTTGTTTAGATTTGTGAGAAAGATATATATTGTGCAAAATGGTGGGGTTTACAAATTTCTTTGGGGAAATTCATTGAAAATTAATTAGGATAGCTTGAGTTTTATTTATTAGTATTGTGTATATATATTGAATTAATTTTTTGCTGTGAGAAAATTAAAATCTTCGCGTTAACCATGATAACGATTCGAAGAATTCAAGCTTGACTTATCATGGAACGTTGGATGAATGAAGTTTGTTTAGACGTACGAGAAAGAAAAATAATTAAAGACAGTGAGCTGTAGAAACGATCTCTCAAAGGAAATTCATTATAGAAATGAAATTGACTCGAAATTTAATTTTCAGTATTATATTTATACAATACATTTCTATAACATATACATATATTTTTGCTGTATGAATTTTTGCCAAGAGAAAATTAACCTGCTAGGATTCGATTTGCAGATTGATTAAGCACTTGAGAGCTTTGGCGAGACAGAACACTCGAAACGTTTTCAAAGAGCACATTCATAATTCACGATGCATCGGGATTTTGGAAGGCTATTTGGAGCTTTGTACGCTGACATTCTGTAAACACTCGGAATCTTAAGGTTTATACGCCATCGAACAAGAGTTTTATAAACCTCGCACAGACACATATACACGCAACATCTCCGTGGCAAAAGAAAATTCATATATTAAAGGAAGAAAATTTCTCTGGGTAAACCGTTTAAGCTCGCTAAAATCTTAATAGAAATCATCTCGACTTTATGCTCTCTAATCTCCCATCATCCGGATCGTAATAAAACGGTGCGTAACTATATCTGTAACTTTATACGAAACTAAAGTTTCATAATCAGTAGCGAAATGTTTTGCAAATGAGTGCTGCCTGGAAGGTAGATAATAATTTAACCATAAATCATTACTAACGCCTATCATTACCACTGGTAATGCTAACGATTCGAGGCTTTAATTATATCTTATGCTTTACTCATGAACGTTCCGTGCATATTTACGACTGAATACGAAGTATACGACTCCCGCCATAATACAGACACTATGTTGTTTTATGTTTTGGTTGCTGGTCACACACAAGAGAGAGAGAGAGATGTAATCCTCTTAGGCCACGAATTATGCGAGTTGAGTTTGATGGGTCTAAGGGTGTTGCTTATGGAATTTTTTGATTGCGTTAATCCCGCACTCCGATATTTGCCTAGCCGTGCCATTTCCATTGGGCTATTCGACGAGCCAGCAGAGTTATTAGGGCTAAAGCGGTTCATTACGGATTTACGGGAACGCGGTCGATCGAAGGAATATTCGATCTATCCGTGGATCGAGGAATTACTCACCTCGCAGTATATAATTTTGGTAATTCTGATCGGCCTCGCTGCCGACCTTGATGAGACACGCCAGTCCGTCATTCTGCACGAACTCGTGCACCAGATCCTTGTCTTCCTGTAATCCGGATTATTCCTTCTATTAATTCTGCGATGAGAAACATTTTTTGCAAAAATAAACATTACTCGTCAAAACCATGCCTCGTGACCTTTGACCTCCCAAAATTTCAGAATTTTCCTCCCACGAGCGCCGAATTTATGCGCCAGTTTCGAATTGACGCTTGGGGAGGCGGTACGCTAAATGGAATTAGTTATACACCACACTGGGCACGAAGTCGCGGATATAATGGAAAATCTACCAAGTTTGATTAAGCCAGTAGTTTCTAGTTCGCTGACTGGCTAGCTTTTCTTACCTCTCGCTCTGAGACTTTGCTATAGTATCAAACTATATATATATATATACACATATATATTCAACAGAATCATAGCCTACAGACCTCATTTGTCAATCCAATTACGAGCCAACCAGCGAATTCAGGAATGATATAAAATTCGCATGCTTTCGGATATTAAACCAGGTCGATATTACGAGTATATATATATATATATAGAGAAGAATCGTAAGTTTTCCAGACTGATTTGTCGAATTTACAGCTACACAGTCGCGTTTACCATGAGAGATAAGAGGGAGGGACTCGAGGGACTCGAAAATAGAAAGAAAGAGAATGCAGTCACGTGTGTAGCCAACATGCAAATATTTTCTCAAGATCGTGCAAAAAGTCTCGTGTAAAAATAGCTCGGACCGTCTACTCCTCTCCCACACACACACATACACACAAATACAGCATATCCTGCAATGCAAACCCACCTGAAAGATCTGCTTCAAGGAGAAGAGAGCCCGTCTCAATTCGCGGCCCTCGCTGTTCAGCAATTTCTCTGAAACAAACAAACGCAGTGATTTAACGTGGCACAAACGTGGATGGAAGGTTCCTCTCGCCACGTAAGGGGAATTATCATTTTTCGCAAGAGTCTTTCGATCCAAAAATTGCACGTTTCCCTCTCCGCTTTCTAACGTTGTCCATGCGCGTCCTCCTACACTTAAATACACGCTTTTATGCAACATCCTTTCCCGATAAATTGCGGTAACCATTGCAGCCGCAGGTGAGCGAATCGAGCAATGAATTATTTATAGAATTTCCGATCCGAGGTGAGAATCTCCGTAGAAATTCCATTAGGAAACTTTGGCTTGAAAATACCAGCTGATACTTTCGTTTATTCGGCAAGTTATTTAATCGGACGAAATATCGGAGCTATCTGTAATTGTGTAGGAGGAGTGCTGCTGGGTGTCGGGGGGAGGAAAAAAATTCAATGACGGAAATCCATCGGTTCTAATTAAAAGCCCTGCGTTAATTGATATCGTTGGCTAATAAACAATCGTGTGCGCTGAATAAGCCGATTAACACGGATAATTTAATGAACATCTGAGGAATCCTATTGAATTCTTGTAATTACCCTATACGAATGCTTTATAGATACGGTAATTGGTGATTTTGTTCGGTGGGTGTTTCCAAATAATTTTTCTCGTGCTCGAGTTTTACTTGAGATTTCTATATATATTGTTTAAGTGTTGGCAAAATTGAATGTATTCGATAATTCTATGAAAGTGAGGAATTCTTTTATGGACGTCTCGTTGATAAGTTACACTGTGAATTCTTATAAATACTCCATACAAATACAAATATATAAATCCAGTAATTGCATTCATCAACTATTTTGAAATAATTTTTCTTGTACTCGAGTTTTAGTCGAGATATGTATGTATATATATGTTTAAGTGTTAACAAAATTGAATGTATTCGATAATTCAATGAGAAAGTGACGAATGCTTTCATGAACGTTAATTCGTTGAGAAAATTCTATCCTCCACAGCATTTAAAAAAAATAGAACATTGAGAAGACATATATACGCAGGTTAACGAAGGTAATTAGAAACTGGTCGTATAGTTGGGACCACCAGCACGGAGCACCAAACATCGACGCAAGGGAAAGTGGCCCATCCTCTAAGAATAGTTCTCCAAGAGGCCCTCTATCGTGGGCCTTCTCCTCTTTTTTCACCTCCTGCCCATTTTTCACCGTTTCGATTGATTAACGAGCCTGCCCAATGATTTCAATATCGAGTCGAGCATAATTTATTCAGTCCGCTCGTTTAATAAATTCATTAATGGGATTATAAGAGTATAAAAAAACTGTATATCGACTGTGCAGTTGGAGACTTATTGGGCAAAACCAGGCATATCTTGCTGGATTAATTAGCGGGAAAACTCGTGGTAGATTAAATCTCTCGTCGAGTGAGGAAGGAGGGAGGGGGGGGGGGGGGGAGAAAGAGTGCGCGTACCGTGCTGACGCCCGCTGAAATCTGATTCCGCGAGTCGCCCGATGCGTGCGAATGCGAATGCGTTTTGCATTTAAACGCGATATCAGCTCGCACCTGTCTGCGGAATATTTACACTCCGCCACGTTTATCAGTGTATTTCGCGAGAAGGAAGCGTCCCTCCCACCTCAACAACGACGCCATTTTTTTTATAGAAACTACTTTTTCCTTCTATTTATATATATAGTATTAGTATGTACCACGTGATCAAGATTCAGCTGATTTCCTTTTTTACCCCATTCGTCCTGCGCATCATGTCGCATCGAATCGTTTATTTTAATTAGAAGGCAGCGCATGGACGATATTATACCACATGTAAATTATTGGTGAAAGCAAGCGAAATTAGGAAACACGAGGAATGGGGAAAAGTAATGTCCAGTTTAATTTCCAACTTGACTCGTGGTCTAAAAATTAACATTTCTGTGGTATATATATACATCGACGAGGATCTGTTTGATAAATTCTCTTTTTTTCATGTGGAAATCTATAAGCTTCGGTAATTAGTACAGTCACTATATATATAGGTATATATATTAAACGAAGAAAAATATAATTTTCCTTAGACTGGTTCACAGTGTTTGCCACATTCAATAATTATTTTTTTCTTTTTTTTTTTCCTTTTTCATTAAAATTAGTCTCGTTATTCATCACTGCGGAACACTTACCGATGATAGTATGAACTCTGACGGAGAGCTGGGTCCTGAGAACAATCGAGTTCTTCCGACTGAAACAGAAAAACAAGTAGTGGTATATATAGATTAACCGGGTCAAGCGATCTATGAATATTAAAAGCTGCTGTTATATCCCATTGGCCTATTACATACAGTGTGTTAATTAATTATATTGTATCGAGTAACACACACACACATGAAGAGATAATCTTACATGAATTATATATATAACAAGCCCAGTGGCTTTGGTTAAAAGTAATAATTAGTCGAAAAGAGAGAGAATAAAATTTAGTCGAACGAGACTAAATGCACAGGAAAGTATATTATACAGTCTGTTAATTAATTATATCGTATCGAGGAATATACACATTGAGAGATAATCTTACATATATATATATATTACTAATACAGTGGCTCTGGATAAAAGTAATAATTAGTCGAAGAGAGAGAATAAAATTTAGTCGAACGAGTCTAAATACACAGGAGAGTATAAGAGGAGCAAAGAGGTTTCAGCAGGTTTATTAATTAAATGTATCAAGTTCAAGGGGGAAGAAGGTATATATATATATAAGGATTTATGAGGAGCTGTGGGAAAAGCGGGAGAGACTCCCTTGTATTTAACGAGCGGAAACATTATTAAGGCGCGGGCGCGTATATGTATGCGCGCGACCTTTTTGCTGCGAGTTTGACGCCCTAAGTCCTCCCCCTTTATTTTTCTTTTTTCTAAAAACCATTGTCTGCCAGTCGCAGTGCTTTCTCAGCTGAACCACGGCAAACGTGGGAAGATTCGCAGGGCCTTAAAGTTCGCCGGCCAAGGCGATGAAGAAACACGCGCTCTCTGATGCCACTTTAACCCAATTTATACTCCGTTCTTGTGTACGTGTTATACGTGTGTGGTACCTGCGTAATTCAAGCTCGAATCTCGATCAGGTTAAAATGTGTTGCTAGAAAAATATGCACATGGGGTAAGAAATTGTTTATTCGAGGCAACCTTGGGTTGAATGATCATGAATTAAAATAGCTATTCCAATTAAGAAACATATATTTATTCGTGAATATTTGATGCAAAATTTAATTGATTGAAATCAGTTTTTTGTACTGTCAGTATAAAGATGCATAGACAGGGATAAATATTTTATTCGAGTCGATATTGGGCTGAATATTCATGAATTAATAGTTATTAAAATTAAGTAAAATTGATTTACTGTTGAATATTCTTTACAAGGTTTATTTGATTGAAATAATTTTTTTTTTATAGTGTCAATATGAAAATACATATACAGGGATAAACAATTATTTGATTCAAATAATTTTCTTCTTCGTGTATATATAATATTGCTATAAAAACAAAGTATTTCCGTATATTATATATTTCTGAGTAAACGAAACTTTTAAAAATCCCTAAAACTCTTCAAGACACGAACAATCAAGAGCGTTAAATTCAAACGGGAATTACACTCGAGACAAGAGTCAATTGACCTCATACGCGTCTAGAAATCTCAGTTCAGCAGCTAATCGGCAGGGTTAATGAAATTCGCGAGAGTGAGGCAAAATTCAGCCGCGGGAATCTGGGCCTAGCAAAAATTTTCTAGCTGAACGAATTCTTAACCTATTGCGATATAACGCTCTCTCGACGAAACTATAATACCAGAACAATTCCCGTAATTCCCTTACTCCTATACTTTGATACTATTTGGCAGCAGGTCTCGTGACTTTATTTCTGGACTCGCGTTGCACTTGCATAATTTTAGAGACCTCGCCGAGGTCCCGAGTTGTTCGATAATAATTATTACGCAATATTATCTCAATCTATATATATATATATATACACATGCAAGAATTAACTCCCACGAATAATTATGTACATCAGTTTTTAAGGATATATGTTCGAAGTTCGATCCTGGAAAATGATATGCTTCTAATAGATTGTTGAAGAGTGCGATTAGCACAGCGAATCTCAAAGTATGGGAATAATTATCTCAATCTATATATATATATATATATATATATATATACATGCGAGAATTAACTCCCACGAATAATTATGTACATCAGATTTTAAGGATGTTTATTCGAGGTTCGATCTTGGAAAATTTGACGCTCCGAATGGACTGTCTAGGAGAGCGAATGGCTGAGCGAGTCTCGAAGTACGGGAATATACGAGTTGTCGAGGAAGGTGGTAGCAGGCTTCGATGGTTTATACATCGGGTAGTGTGGAGAACTGAACTCGGGGAATATCCCCTGTCGTATCGTACATCGCAATCTTTCGGTGCAACAAGACGATCGTATTGGAGGAACCCCGGAGAAGTCCTTCGGAGGACCCTGTAGCCGGGAGATTCCATGTAAATGCGATTTACTTCTCGCATAGGGCGAGTGCACCCTCGGGAGACCCAGGAGTTCCGCTTGCAAATGGAATAGAAAATCCTGGACCGAAGCTACGATCTTATCAGCTGCAAAATATTGTTGGAAACGAGATGAATTTTTAATTTTTTAAACTCTTCGATTAATTCTGACTGAGAAGATTTGGTTGTGATTAAAAAAAATACACTGACGATACTTATCAATTGCGAAATATTATCGGTAACAATAAAATGAATTTCTGATTCTTCAAGGTCCACGATTAGTTCTAACGAAGAAGATGATCCTCCGAGTTCGGGTTAATTCCGATAAAAAATATAAACTGATGGTACTTCTCAATTGTGAAATATTATCGGTAACAATAAAATGAATCTCTGATTCTTCAAGGTCCATGATTGATTCTAACGAAGAAAAGGATCCTCCGAGTGCGGGTTGATTCCCATAAAAGAAATAAACCGACGATACCAGACAGAGACTCGTTACGCGTTCTTCTCGAGGACTTCAATTGACGTGAATTTGGTGTGGATGATGATGAATCATTTATCACCCGAACAACATCGTCAAACCTCTTCTTCGGCGCTTTGAAGCCGGATCTCTCGAGGATTTCGGCGCCGCGCGAAAGTGAATCGCCTTGATGAAAGTGTGTTGTAAAGTGGGGAAAATATTTGTAAAAACCGTTTCAATTGGGGTAATGGACAAATATTTTTAGAGATCGTTCGATGCGCCGTTCTCGGAATCATCGATCATCGTTGCATCGCGTCGGACAAGTTAATCCTGATGAGCGAGCAGTCGCCAGTTGAAGATTTCAATGAGGCAACGATAAGTGTGAAGATCCAGGACGTTACGAGTATTGAAAGGAAATATCGATGCGGTTTTCGATCTCGTATCTTGCGTGATCGGTTCTATTAAACGATTCTATATACATATATACTTCAAAATAAAAAATAGAATTCATCGGATTAAGGTGGTTCTTGGAATTAATTAACGAGATTTATTATGTGCTTGCGAGATGTCTTTGTCGTTATTGAAAAATCGTGGAATTAAAATGAATGAAAAATCGTCATAGTCGCTGGTTGAAGATTTCCATGAGGCAACGATCCAGTGTCGGAAGAAACGATCGATGCGATTTTCGATCTCGTATCTCGCGTGATCGGTTCTATTATACAGTTCTATAAATATTAAAATAAAAAACAAAATGCGTCGGATTAAACTGATCGCTAGAATTAATTAACGAGATTTATTTCGTGTATAGAAGATGTCTTAGTCCTAATGACATTTTCGATGAGGCAGCGTTAAGTGTGAAGATCTAGGACGATCCTTGTGTCGAAAGAAACGATCGATGTGATTTTCGATCTCGTATCTCGTGTGATCGATTCTATTATACATTTTTATATATAAACACTCGTATAAACATTAAAATAAAGAACATAATTCATCGGATTAAGCTGACCGCTAGAATTAATTAACGAGATTTATTTCGTGCTTGGAAGATGTCTTGGTCCTAATGACATTTTCAATGAGGCAATGTTAAGTGCGAAGATCTAGGACGTTCCATGTGTCGGAAGAAACGATCGATGCAATTTTCGATCTCGTATCTCGCACGATCGGTTCTATTATACAATTCTATATATATAAACATTAAAATAAAAAACAGAATGCATCGGATTAAGCTGATCGCTTGAATTAATTAACGAGATTTATTTCGTGCTTGGGAGATGTCTTTGTCGTTATGGAAATGTTGTGGAATTGAAATGAATGGAAAATCGTCGTGACGATAGGATTTACGAATGGACTTGGGGAGCTGCACGAATCGTTCGACTGTCCTAGGCGAGAGGAATAGAATCTCGTAGAGGAGGGGAGGTAGGATAGAGGGAAGAAGTATGGAAGAGAGCCACGAAGAGGATGATGACGAGGATGAGAATGATGATGAGGAGGTATAGTGTGCAGGACGAGGAATATATATATATATATATATATATATATATATATATATATATATACAGAGATAGAGGTGGGGGTGGGATACGATGAACCCTCGGAAGGAACGGGCTCCCCTGGCTAGGAACAGCCGAGTCACGAAGCGCGATCGTGCTTGGACCATAAACGATCGACGAAACACGCGCGAGTGAAAGTCAAGGGACCAACTATCCAGCGAGAAAATGTCATCGACTCCCATTTCGTTGGAAAAATCCCACCTCGCTCGTTTTAAATTTCCACTCGTTCCGATCCTCATAATTCTCATAAGCTATTCCCCTACATACACACGCACACGTACAGAACCACATTACACACGGAAGATTCCTAGCAGTTTAACCAAGACACCAGAACTCGGCGATAAAACAGGATCGCCTTAAGGAACGATATAGCGTGCCTCCACACCTCGTTGGACGAACTGTAGCAAAAATGGTTAATATCCAATTAATGACTGAATTTACGACACGAGTCTCCTCCGTAATACTCTTATGCAAAGCAATTTGTTTGTTTTGCACAAGTTGACTGGAGCAATCGTGCATAAGATAAGAGTCTTCTGTCTGGTTGGCTTTGCTATAATAATTTCGCTATTATTTTAACGAGCATTGTATATATATATATATATATATATATATATATATATATATATATAGCTGAGTGCCAGGGCAGGAAGGCAGGCAGAACCGGAACCCGTCGGACTCGAGGAATTTCCTCGAAGGTGAAAGTGAGAATTACACGCACTTGGACACTCGTTTTCGATGGGATTCCAGACGAGACTCGATTTTGGGTAGCCACTGCGTTTCGACCGGAAGGACCTCCTCTTCTTGGTCCGATTATTCAAACCCGTGGCTTCTTCGGATGGTTGCACCTGTTGCACTCGCGGAACGCAGCTGCGCAGAATGCGAGCTCATCAGCCCGCGCGATTCGTCCCGCTTAGCAACCCTTTGTAAGATCCCCACAAATCATTGTTCCCCTCGACCGAGTAGTCTAGAGAAACTCGCTAAACTTCGCTTTCGAGAGGGAGACTTTGCACGTGTGTATGTGTGTACTCGATGCTTGGCTTCGTGGAATAAAGAGGATCTTGATAAGTTATGCAAAACTGTGAAATTTGATGCTATCGAAGTGTGCGATATATGGTGTATATAGTTATGTGTGTAACGAAGTTTATACGAGTGATTTTGTTTATCAGTGTTGAAGGAGTAATTTGGACTTTTTTTTTAAATCTTATATATGTTTATTAATATAGGGGATGTTGACTAGTGCAGTCAGAGTATTGGATATAGTGTATAAACACGTGTGTGACAAAGTTTATACACGTGATTTTGTTTATCAGTGTCGAAGCAGTAATTGAGACTTTTTTTTTGTTTAAAAACTTATATATGTTTATTAGTATGGGGGATGTGGATTAATGCTATTAGAGTGTAGGATATAGTGCATAAGCACGTGTGTAACAAAGTTTATACATGTGATTTTGTTTATCAGTGTCGAATGAATAATTACAAACTTCTTCCTTTGTTAACAATTTTTATATGGACACACACATATATATATTTACCAGTAGGGAGGCATGTTGAAGTATCAGTCTCATGACCCACGATTATCCAAAGCTGAGAGGTTTCCGGAAGAAAGGACGAAGGAACGAAACAATCACAGTCGCGTTTGTTTGGAAGTTCCCGCGAGGACTCATGGACGTCTCGAGGTCTAAGCACCGACTGCCAAGTGCCACGATGGCTTCTTGGCGAGCCTGAGTGCCCTGAGTTCGCCACAATAGAGCCTGGTGGGAGATCAAAACGCTGACTGGTTGCTAGTGCACGCACCAATACACTCGAGTAGCCCCAGTACACTTGCTCACCTATACGAAGACTCGAACGTGCACGAGAAGCGAAGCATGTGAATCGAACAAATACTGGACTGTTGGATTCGAGTCGAGTAAAATTAATTGAATCGAATCCGATATCAGTGGAATTAAGGGGAGGTGGAATGATCTCTTCATGGTGTCCTTGACTCTCTTTTGTGTCACACTCGAATATATCGATGTAATGTTTTTTGTAATAATTAAAGAATTTTTTTTAGGTTTTCGGGCAGACGTTGATAAGATTGTTCGGTGTATAACGAGGTTATTAATAATTGAACGATAGAAAAGCTGCGATATCACTTCCTTATCTTGTATATAGGATCAACACAGTGTTCTATACCAACCGTGTCAGGTAATAGTGCGATTTATTGCTTATCTACGTACTGTGATCTACGCTAGGGAATAATGCGGATATTTTATTTTCCAAGGAGAGAAATTTTTGTTGTGTGTGAAAGTTGAGACGAGGGTGCTACCTGTTGTGTCATTGTGGAAATAATTAGTGTAATTTTATTAGTGCTTGTGCTGTGTGGAATTTATTCTGGGAGGAAGGGGTAATTGCAGTTGGCGATGGATCATTGATAATGGTTTAATTAGGAAACTGGAAAATTAATTTAATGTAGATATTGTTTTTTTATTAACAAATTTTTGTTGCATTTAAAAGCGAAGGTGGAAATTTGCTACTTGTTACGTCTTTGTGAAAGTAATTAGTGTAATTTTATATGAGTGGTAGGTGGATTTAATTCTAAAAGGTTGTCTCTAGATCAGTAAAAATGAATAAACAAGGAATCCAGAAAATAAGTTCAGTGCACAAATATTTTATCTATAAAAAAATGTATGTTTCACTGAAAAATGAAGTTGTGTAACAAGAGGGTCCACCTGTTGTATCAGTACGAAAATAATTAGTGCAATTTTATATGAGTGGTAGGTGGAATTGACTGCTGGAGAAAAGAGGCAATTACAGTTGTCTCTAGATCATAATAATAAATCAGACATCCAGAAAATAAGTTCGTTAACTCGGTAGAAAAATGAATGAAGTTTATCCCTCGACACAGCGGGAGTGGGACTTCCGTATTTTGAGCCTGGCGAGTTCCTCCTGGTGAATATGAGGAGAATCCGCGGGATGCCAGGACGTGCGCGGATGAAGCGGCTCGTTAATCTCTGGTTGTTAGTCGAGTTGGAAAGATACGTATCTCGGGGTTTCTGTTGCAGACGGATCATTCGTCGAGGGTACCACTCTCACGGTAACTACCTCGCTTACTCTTACCCACGCAACAGGAACCAACCAACTACACCGAGTATACGTACTTAACCAAATGATTCCACCGACCAATCGTTTAAAAAGAACGATTAAGAATGTTTAAACACCAAGGAAGAATTTTAGGACAAAGACTTTGACCCATCCTTCACTTTCTTTGCTTACGATACAATTCAGATTTTCAGTTAGCAATGGGGGATGCAAGCAAGGATCACGAACAATTAATTTTTAAGGATAAACGAGTAAATTTAGGGCAAATACTTTGATCCATCATTTACACCATTAAGTTTTTCAATTACCAATATAGAATACGAAAAAGAATCACGAGCAATTAATTTTTAAAGACGAATGAGGAAATTTAGGATGAAGACTTTGATCCATCATTCACTTTCTATGCTCGTGACACAGTTGAGTTTCTCAGTTATCAATGGAGGATGAAAGCTAGGATCACGAGCAACTAATTCACTGATAATTAATCTCGCGTCAAGCATAATCTATGAGCATCGATAACTAAAGACCCTTTTCGCCCTTTTACCAGTAGTATCAAATCCCAATATTACTTCACGAACCAGCTCGATTTCATGATATCGAGTAAAGTATGCATTCTAGATGATAAAAATTCTTCTTCATCATCTTTCTTACTACTGGAACCAATGATGAATCTTCGTATTTCCACAAACCTTTTGCATCTTCGATCTAGCGATAATTATACAGGAACAAAATGAACAAGAAAGAAGAAAGAGATGGAAATTCTAAAAGTAGAGCACGTGTGTCGTGTATAGGTCACACCATTAACGCGATTGTTACAACACAGACCATTGTCTCAGGTAAGTTTGAACGACTTGCCCTGTGATCGGCTTACGTGGCCAACTTTCTCTCTATTGGCTGAAAACTGACCATCCACCTCCCATTCTCTTCCATCCTCAGCTTCGTTCTTTGTCCACAAACCAGCTGGTATCAGTGTGGTAAAAAGGTATCAAGTTCGAGTGGCCAAGAATTTCGAGCAGATTTACAGGAGTAGATCTCACGTATGGATCGATTTCGAGGTACACGATTAAGACTGGAGGACGTTATAATTTCTGGCAAAATCAATCAAGGGTATATGGAAGGAGTTGCTGTGGCAAAGAGATTTTCGTCGTGGTCGAAACGTGTTTATTTTCTCTGAAGCAGCACGTTTACCAGCCGGATGGCAAGTATCAAATTCGAGGGTTAACCTTGCAACTTCTCCCCTCTCGCCAACTTTTCTCGTCTTCCGCTGAGACTCGCAGATTCCTCTTCGACGACGACATCGAAATCGTTTCGCACAACCACACTTATCGTTCCTTTAATCTTATCGAAGAAACAGAGAGAAAAAAAATATCGCGTGGTTGAAACGATGGGAATATTTTCCAGTACAAATCAAAATGGTCAAGCAATAGCTTACCGATTTTCTCAAAAATCTATATATGCATTTATTAATTTTCTCAAAAATCTATATATGCATTTGTTAATTTTTTCATAAAAAGTTTAACTCGAGAGTTAACCTTGCAACTTCCCCCCTCTCGTCAACTTTTCTCGTCTTCCGCCGAGACTCGCAGATTCCTCTTCGACGACGACATCGAAATCGTTTCGCACAGCCACACTTATTGTTTCTTTTATCTTATCGAAGGAACAGAGAGAAAGAAAAGATATTACGTGACTGAAACGATGAGAATATTTTACAGCACGAATCAAAACGGTCAAGCAATAGCTTACCGATTTTCTCAAAAATCTGTATATGCATTTGTTAATTTTCTCACAAAAAGTTTACTATTTATTATATATCGTGCAATATGCAGTATATCACTTTTATTGGATTTTCCTGCAGCAAAAGCTTGACAGATATTGCTATGATATATCGGTATAGCCTCCCAAGCAAATCTCTAGCAAGGCCAGTCAGTCAGTCATTCGAATGCTTTGGACAAGAACGCAGACATCCGTTTGAACTTGGCACTCATCCTCGAAGTGAAGTTTCGTGTCTAGCACGATATAAGTGTACTTTGAGTGTTTCTTAATTCGGCTTAATTCGCCAGACTCATTATTATACCGATCAACGTTACCCAGTCACTTTCTCGTAAGGCATTGTTAAACGAAGACAAGACTCGCGTTTATAACAGGTAATTGAATCGGGTTAATGATGATTTTGTTAAAATTTAGACAAATTGATTGATGATTAAAATAATAGGTGTGTTATAGAAAACAATCGAATAATTTACTTATGATTTTTCATTAATTTAGTGAAGTCAGAGATTAAACCCTGAGAAGGTATATTATAAAAAAACCTTTTCTAGTTGGTTAACGAAACGATCGATTTAATAACGATTTTACAAAGATTTAGTCAAACCGATCAACGATTAAAACAGGAAAACGTATGTTATTGAAAAACCTTGACTAATCGGTTAACGAAGCGATCGATTTAATAACGATTTTACAAAGTAGTAAAGATTTAGTCAAATCGATTAACCATTAAAACCGGACAAGGTACGTTATGAAAAAAACCTTCTCCAACCGCTTAACGAATCGATCGATTTTACAGCGATTATTCAGCAAAGATTTAGTCAAATCGATCGGCGATTAAAACCTGAGGGGGTATGCGTTATAGAAAAACCTTGACTAGTCGGTTAACGAAGCAAAAAGAGTGGAATCGCTGGGAGAGCTCGTCGTAAATTAATATCGTCCAACTTGGCAAGATTTACGATCGGCACGGCCGAAATGCTGCGAACAAAGCCGACTGGACGTCGATATTGTCGATAAGTACATTTCCGACGCTGTTTGCCCGCGAGACTCGGACGCGTGGGCGTTCTATTTGCATCGACCAGCGCAACTTTTAACTCACGCGTGAATTACCAAAGCCGAGCTCTCCGTAAACATCGAGTCTCCACGATCGCGCCGTGCACAACCGAGAAGCTCGTTCAAATTGCCTTTTTTTCATTCGAGTATTTGAGAAAAAAAAATTAGACTTGTATTTGTCGATTTACTCCGCGTAAACCAGTTTAGCTTTGTGAAAGTACAGCATCGTGGATGAAACTGGCGCAGAAACTTTCCAGAGGACATGTATATGTATGCTTCCCTTATTACTCGTTATGAGTCTAGGATGGATGCACGATTATGTATATTGCGTTGGCCAAATAAATCTCATGCATCGACCAATTGGAATTAAAGATAATTATTGTGTAGAGCCTTTTGTATAAATAATAAAGCTAAATTATAATGAAATATTTTCCAGAGGACATATATGTTTCCCTTATTACTCGTCATGAGTTTAGGATGAATGCACGGGTATGTGTATTGCGTTGACCAAATAAACCTGATGCATCGACTAATCGGAATTAAGAATAATTATTGTGCAGAGTCTTTTGTATATATAATAAAGCTAAATTATAATATTCCTGGTTATATATGCTAGACTGTACGCTATATAACGCTTCAACTTTATAATTCCAAGAACTTATGGCTGAAAGGAGTATATATAGGCATACGGTTAATAGATATTGAGATTATCACGACACAGTTTCTTATAATCTCCATAAAACACTCGCTTTATTAAGGTCTTACTTTTAGGAGAGGCAAGAAAACAATATGGCTGGCCTATCCCTACACCGAGATTCTCTTGGCTCCCGAGAGAAAGAGGAGGATGCAGTTGGAGGGAAGAAGCCAAGAGGAGCCGAAAAAACTCCTTATTTTACTTCCCATCTCACGCATTTCTCCAAACAGGTATACACACAAAAAATTTTCTGAACGTGGTCGTATGGTACACGTTGAGATAATTCTGCAAGAAATTTCGTAAGATATGCACCTGTGATATGACAAACCTTGCTTTACTCATGCAATATCAGCTCCATGATAAATCCCACTATGATATCCTAAATTACAGAACTCATCAGCAAGAATGATCGTGCAAGATGTACTTTGTAGAAAATTTGTTTCCCAATGCAGAGTTGAGGGTACTGTTTTGCCTAGTGGATATATATACTAGTTTTTCCCTCGTCGAAATCAAATTGAAGATCTAGGAAATGGATACCTCTTCATCCAGCACTATATCTACCGCTGTTCCTCCTCCACCAAGCCACTACATCAAGATACCTGCCGGTAACAGACACCTGGTAACAGACCCAATCGAAGATCAGGGGTCGGGAGTCTATTGCAAAGTTTTCCAGATGGGAGTGCGATAACCAAACTGTATACAGTTATCAGGCCTCTTTCCAGTCGGCTGTCCATAATAGGATTTAGCCGTATTACTAATTCATCCCGATGCTGCAATCACGAGATATGGTCGCGACGTCGATTAGTCCGGGGATTGGTATCTGGAAATTCTTCAGGGTAAAGGGGGGATGAACAATGGAACGAATTTCGTAATTGGTTCCCGCGTAGTTCGATTTTCCGCAATCTGTCCGGATCGTGGCTGATCTCTTTTCGATTAGTCCTGAATAAACGAGACTCGCAGGGATGAAGATGGCGTCGATAAGAGTTATACGGGAGCCAATTGAGAAACTCGTTGTGTAGTATTTCTAGAATACCATTTGTTTCAGTTACATCCTCGACTCCCGTATATCCACAGGAATGTGAAATCTCCATGCAAATTCCTCCACTTTTTTCCACGTCCACACGCATTAAGGACGAGTGTCCAGAAATTTGTTATAGAGCTAGCTCTAATAAATCTTTCACTAATGACGGCAAAACTAATTATTTCCGAGCCGTACTCTTTTGACACGGTTACGCGGGCCTCGCTCCCTCCGAGGTAGGCCACTTTGCGATCGATCATCCGATTCTTACGTCTTCTTCTTGCAGGCTGAAGCGTGCATTAAAGTGCAAGGGCTTAATGGCTGATTACGCCAATCTTAGTTACGCCAGCGAGCAATTTGCGAAGTTGGCCCAAAAAGATCACTCTAACCATCGAGTTAGTCTCTATATATATATATATATACATACACCGATACTTTAATTACCCATCACATAGGACTACCTGCAGATGCGACAGAAATCCTTGCCACAATTTGGGAAGCGCTGAGCACCACCGCTGTAGCGAATCCTTCTGCTGCCCAACATGGCGAACGGAAGTTGGAGAAACAGCGTTTGGCACTCTGATGAACCGCGGTCAGCGGTTTCCGCAAACTGAATAAAAAGAAGGAGTAGCACGCGGCCCTGAGCGATGACGGACACGGGACAAGTGGTGGCACTTGCACGAACCCAGCAGCAGCACACGAGTGTTCTTCTGCTCTTCTTACTTTTACCGAATCCCCACCTCACTATATATACACTGTACCAATACAGTCCCAGAGACTCGTTGATTGCAGGCAAGTATTCAAGTGACTGGCCCACTTCCAGTCAAACCTCTCTCGCGACAAACACGAAGACAATTCGAGAACCATTTGTACCTTCCGCTGTCCTGTCAACATATATTCGATCGAGGATGTGTATGGGTAGAATCCAGTTATAGTTATACATATATAGCAAATGGTGAAGGAATGTATTTATTAGAGGAGCGTTTAAACCCTTCTTCGGGTTGATGTGTTTGATTGAGAATGCGTGTAAATAGGAGTTCAGCTACGATGTACAATTGCTGAAGAATTTTACTGTTTAAAATACAATCATTCTTCGGAATAACTTTAAACTTCCGCTGTCTTTTTCAGATATAGTTATAACGAGGAATATTGTATTACAGTGAATCGAGTTATAGTGTCTTAAATGATAAAGATTTTCAGAGGTGAATTCAGTACGAAGAAATGCTTTTTAAAGACCATTTGCACTCTAAGATATTCTGGCCAAATCTATATCGATCTACAAATGAGAATTGTTGAAGAATTTCACACCTCGAAATGAAATAAGAAAGAATAAATGTGGAGAACTATTTGTACCTTAAGATATCCCGTCCAGATGTAACGATGTACAAGCAAGAAACAAGGACTAGCACACCAATTGCTAATGGTTTTGAGTGTATCACGCGATGAGAACGCTTACAGAGCTTAAACGTAGAAATAAGCCGTGATGAAGAGAGGAGGACTGGATTGCAAAAGGAGTGGCTGGTCGAGGATCCTGAATAGGACGTCCCCCGCAAGTTTCCCACGTTGCAACGTTCACTGGAGGCTGTACAGAGGTTCTTCCTGCAGGCCACACGTCTGTAGGTCAGCCATTGAATCACGATAAGCACATAGCTAACTCGGTCACTATACGTGTATTTCGGTTCTCGATTAAAACGTACCTGCCATTGGCGAAGGTCCCCCAACCGCGAGATGGAATTATTGACACGGAGAGTCGTGCAAGTCGGAATGGTAATCGGATAGAGCATTTAAATATCATTCCTTGGGTCTGCCAGATAAGACCTGTCCTTATTTCGGCTCCCCTATCTCTCTTACATCTCTGTACAGTCGTACAGCAAAGAACTGGCACACGAGTAAGAGTGTACGTGTAAACCTATCAAGGCTGCACGACGTTCCTCAAGCATTTTCCGGTCCCGTTCCATTTTCATGATCCCTTAAAGTGTCAGTGTGCAAAAGTGTTCGCAATCAACAAGGACAACGGCCGTTCACCGTGGGAACTCGAGGACCTGGGCCTGGCTGAGGAACGGGACGGGAACCACCGTCGGAGGAAGAGGAAAAACTGAGGATGAGGAGGAGGAGGAGAGGATGTTGGCTCCGGGCTCCGGGTCGTCGAGCTTATGCTGCTTCTTGGTATCCACCGTTACATTTCCACCAAAGGTCAAATCTATGTGCGTGTGTACAACACTCCGTTGAATTTGGTGGCTCTCGAAAACTCGGCGGACCAAACGGTAGAGATAAACCCTGATGAAGATTGTTATTACATTAGACAAATAGCAAGCTTTCCAAGAATTTTATTCCTTTCGGAACGAACCTTCCTATTTATTTAAAGCCTGCTTCTTTCCCAGCATCCACCGTTAAGTTTCTTCCAGCAAAGGTCAAATGTAGGAACACACTGGCTGGTTGGATAGCTCTCGCTATTTTCCTCAATGGTAATTATCGTCTTTCCTATTATATATATATGTATACATTGTACACCACAGTCTTCCATCCACGTGTTTTTTCCATGGAACGAACAAACGAAAAAGCCAATACAATTTTATAATAAACGACTCTTTGTGAGCAAGCTTTCTGGACTGGCAGATCCGTTAAGCGTATATCAACGTCACGTGAAGCGGTACACCTTGTCTTAAGGGTTTACTGATGAATAAGCTATCGAGGTAATA
Source organism: Prorops nasuta (assembly GCF_024137725.1). Taxonomy (NCBI): domain Eukaryota; kingdom Metazoa; phylum Arthropoda; class Insecta; order Hymenoptera; family Bethylidae; genus Prorops; species Prorops nasuta. Next base: position 2,990,425 of record NW_027116808.1, read on the forward strand.
TCATACGACATCTAGAAAACATTCCCGCATGCCGGGGCCTTCGCTTCGGTAAGACCGAGGAAAAATTTATTTCTGCCATTAAGTGTAGTACAGGTTTCGTGAAAAATAAGAGATTCAAGGTTGCCCGAGGATGAGATAAATTTCCGAGAACAGCCATTCTGGTAAGTACACATTGTCTAAGACTCTTGGCTCTTATCTCTTCACCCCACTCCTGTTTTCCTCTTGATGGAAGATGTAAGTTTTGATTACCGCTGAATAACAGCATCCCTCTGGTATTCCTCGGCCAATTTCTAATCGATTCCATCGATTTTCGAGGGATTCGTGTGAAATTTCAGTCGAGGCACTTGTGGTCCCGAAGGAATTTCAGGACTTCCGGGGGAAAAGCATGTTGACGAATTTCCAACATCCTGTTTAATAAATGGCAATTTTCCACACTGTTGGTACCACGTTGACCGTTATCCAACAGGCCAGACTTCGTGTCTTGCAATATATATATATATATATATATATATATAATATAACATGTACACATAGCGTATAATATAGTTATCCAGATACCGCGACCATTATATGTATGGGATATCGCTGGCGCAGAACAACGGAGCCAATGGAAACCAGGAAGCATCTCGGCGAGACACAAACAAACAATGGTGGTGCTATTCGACTAGGAGCTTGCTCGTTTGCCAGAGGCTCTTCCAATGGAGCTGCTATCCAACTCTGCTGCCTCTGCTACCATTACTTATTAAAATGCATCCACGAATGTAGAGTAAATCAGTGGAGTATAATTTATGATGTTGAAATATTTAGGAATTTGTCAATTTTATGCAGTGAAACCTCAACAGGTTATTTAATTGACTAATCGAAAAGGATAAATATTAATTGTAACAATAGACTAGAAATTAATTAAGGAACCATTGGGTACCAAGAAAATATCTGATCGCAAATAATAAATGTTGATCAAACGAAGCATGGTTTACGCCATTACAACGTTGTAAAGCTGGTACTAAAGCAGATTCGTATTTGTATCCGGAATATTGCAGTTACTGTTCTTGATAGCTTATAGCTATATTATGTTTATTTAAGAAAAAAGTTTAAATTGGAAAATCACTATACTAAGTATTTATTTTGAATTTTAGCATCTCATTAAAAATTGACTATAAAAGGGTCTAAATTGGTTATTTCTCAAGAATTTTGATATTTTCCAAGTATTTTTAAAAGAGTTCTGTATTCTTTTATTCATTAATAATTAGTTAATTTAGTGAAAATGCGATTTTACGTGTTAGAAGTTGAGATGACAATACCAAATAGTGAATTATAGTATAGGACAAATATTTAATTACAGTATTAACATTATGTAAAAGAGTTCCAAGGAAAATATGTTCTTTTTATATATTTTTCTATTTATATAAAGATTATCGTTGAAGATGAAAATTCTATGAGCTTTCTTCTACAATTTATTCAGTATCCAAAAAATAAAATACCCCATCTTAGCATTATTATAATTTTTACATAATTAAAAATATTTGTAATTAACTGAAAAAGTTAATTGCAAATATTCAGAAAGATAAATTAAAATTCTGTATATTTCATAAATTAGCAAGGTCATTTTCTTCATAATAGCTCAATAATTCTTCTGGCAGTCGAGCGATATAAGGACGAACACTCATCCACCCATGCACGTGATATATGGGTGTGGCTGACAAACGTCAGTAATTTCAAGCATAGCGGTCAAGTGCGGCTCGGTGCTAAAAGCTTGTCAAGCAGAAAAGGCGTCGATCTCCCGCACGGATAACTTGAAATAAAATCCAAAGAGAGTATTAAAGTGAAATGCCCTGTACAATGTGTATTCTTAAGTGCTAGTCAATTTTCGCTATAATTCTCTACCTTTATGCAGTTATTCGGAGAAAGGTAGATTAAATATTGTCAATCATCGATATTTTCTTTAATGATTTCATTAAACGAATAAAAAGTTTGTAGCTGTATAAAAAAAACCAAAGTAATATGATCCCCACAATGTATATCCTTAAATGCCAATGAATTTTCCCCGTAATTCTCCATCTTTGCACAGTTGAATGGGCAAAAATAGATAAAATAAAGGTAATCATCTATAAATTCTATAACGATTAGATTAAAGGAATCAAAGGTGGTAGCTACCGTTGAAAGACGCAAACCGTGGAGCGGCGTTACGGATTCTCCGCGCTAGCTCGTTTCTAGCGTGCAGCACGGAGATGTTTGCGCGCTCCATCGCGAATCCATTGACTTCACTAATTACGCCGTCATAAATGCTAGTTTCTACGGCTCCGAGCAGTTTCGCGCAATTTCTTCGGATAACTCGCCTTTTAGCGCCGATCAACGATGATAGCCCCTTCTCTCTCTCCCTCTCTCTCTCTCTCTCTCTCTCCATAACTTATAATTCCAACCACGCAAAACCCTCCATTAGCTATAACTAAGCGACACGAGCGAAAATTGAAAGGCAGGATAAAATCAGTGACAGGGTGGTTTAAAGTTGAAGAAAAATTTGGCAAGTTTGCCAAATACTCTATTTGAAGCTAGATCGACTAAGAGTATATACGTATACTGCAGGATTCACCGGATAATTAAGCTTTAAATTGCAAAAGGACTATGCTTGTTAAGCCAAAGCCAAGTCCCAATCCTGGCGAATTCTTCAGCTACGCGAATCGACTACCCATCTTCATTAGCCTTTCATGAACCCGAGCTCGGTGCTTATAGTCGCCTGAAATCAAAGGGCCGATGAGTTGTATATTTGTAAAGATCGAATTAATGGAATCAATTAATTAAACAAAATTCATCCAATCGTTATGTTCCTCGAAATCCATCATTCGATATATGTTCGTCTCGTTAATTAAACTCCAGAGACGTACAGGGGAATTATCAGGGAATGCATACTGTGCTAAATGGTAGAGTTGTACGTGTGTTGGTGATGTATTGTATATATATATATATATATATATATATATATACAGTGTGAATTCTTTTAGTACATTGCGCACTTTCGTGATATCCTGAAGAGGAAGAAGAAGAGCGACGACGAGTTTCTACATTTGCCACTGTTGGTAAGGCAGCAACGCCAAGACCTTCCGGAAATGAATCCTAGCGGAAGAAGATTGAAAAGGAGAGAGCTTAAAACTTGGCGGTATAATGCAAATCGTCGGAATGCGAAGATTTCCCTCGGGAACTGCGGCGATATGCGGGAATATCAGTCATTGTCCTCGTAGTCATGGAAACTTTCGCGTGGAAATAGACTACGCTACGTGTATTTACTTGGATATTTAACGAAGGGAGCAACGCGTGCTATATATATATATACAAATAGTGGAGAAGTTGGTACGATTGATTCCATAAATAATAAGAATGGTAAAGAGGCATACAGACACGTGTCATAATTCAATTACAGGAAGTTCAAAATGAGGATTAATAAATTAGCATGACAACTGCTTGATCAATGCTAATCTCTTGCTGGATGTCTCGTTAAAATTGACCAAGTTACACAACGTTTGGGCTTCCAAGGATTATCCACGTTTTTTCTTCATTCGATATTCTACGGTTCATTTGTTCATTTGCATTCTCTCTATGCTGATGCCATCGTCGCTAACTAAGCAAGAATTTCCGAGAATTCGCGTGCTCTTTCGACGTCCGTGTACCTCCTTTGGCTTTGCCAAGATCGCAGGATTAAAGCTGTGTTAGTATTTATATCCTCCTTGTTGGGTCTATGTTTTTTTTATTTTTTAGAGAGAGAAAGATTCATTAGAATTAATTAATTCTTCGTTCGTTCTCTCGATGGTATTATTGTTATACAAGTTTGATTTAGAGGAAAGGATGTGGGTTTTTGTGGAGTTTACAAGGGTGCAGAGAAATTTTTAAATTGTATTAGTATATGTTCTTTCGGTTGAATCTCTTTTTGTCATTATTTTCCGAGAGATCGAATCGAGTTAATTAATTCTCCTTTGAAGATTCGACGAGCTTTGCTATCGTTCACACAAGCATGGAAGGAGATTTTAAAGCTCGTTGAAAGTATATTTTTTAATTTTGTTAAGGTTCATTACGCTTGATTACACCGAGAAATATGTTTCAATAGATGAAGAAAATTTCACGAGAGCAATGAACAAAATTAATTATACGAACGAATTGCGTTCATCTTTGCTGTGAAAAATTGTTCGTTGTTCGAAACATTTCCTAAGCGTAAATTTTCATTGTTTTTCCTGAGATTGTCGTGCAAATAAATATGACCTTGAAGATAGGACAAGGTTTGGTGGCGTAGTAGGAGGATGGAAGGAGATTTGCTTGTCTCGGTCGAGGTCTCCTATACGTACCACAAGAACCTCGTTCGATCTGGCCTCGAGAAAAGGGAACCGAAGGAAACGAGCCGCGAGAGCAGATCGTATCGATTTCGCGCCTCGTAAACGAGCCTCCCTTCACCACACTCCTCCATCTCTCTTCTCTCTCTTCTCAGACACTTTTCTCTCCTCTCCGAGAAGCCACCTATCCAGCGCACTCGAGTACATCCGGTCGAGATTGGCCCACCGATCTACGAGTGCAGCCGTCTGGATACCACCACGAGTTATCAAGGATTTCAACCTGTGCAACCGAAAACCCGGCATTACCCCCGAGGGACGCTCGATGCTCGAGAACCTCTCCTCTATATAGAGAAAAACGAATTTTCACTGTGGGGAGTGATCGAGATCGAAAAATTGTTCGATAAGAAAAATAGAGTCCTTGTACACTGATATGTTAAATTCTTCGAAGCACGTGTCAATAAGTGGAATTTTTTGTATTACAGGAAGAGGTATAAAAATTTGTCTCATTATTTAATTGATTATTAAAAAATTGGGGTTTGCATGGAGAATTCTGACAGCACTTGGACATGTATCATCAACAATTATCCAACTTTTTCAAATGGTGCAGGATGTTAATAATTTGTTACCTCGGATACACGTGACAATAAGTAGAATATTTCTGTATTAAAAAAAGCTATAAAAACTCGTCCCAATATTTTTTTAATTCTAAAAAAACAACGAAATAAACGCAAAAATTTCTGCCATTCGGCCAAGATCTGGACGAGTATCATCGCTACTTCTCTGGCCTTTTCAAACGCTATAGGACGTTACGAGAAGTAATTTGTTATCTCTGAGTACAGTATAGGTATATATACTATATAGTTATACCACCTGCGGGAAGCTTCTTGGCGAACTTTATCCTCGTCTTTATGCTCTCTCGGGGTTTAACTAATTTCAAGCTATCTGCCCGTGTGTGTTCATGTAAATGAGCTCGCGTGTCGGGCAAATGCCTACACGCATAGACGCGATCCGCTGGTTGTATTTATGCAGATGTTTCTACACCCCCACAGGCATCCACGCATTTGGGAATTCGCACTTATTTACGGGCACATGCTCCACTTTCGAAAAACACCGCAATGCGATCTGCAGGAGAAACATGGACAAAATTACTTTCTCCCTGCTGAACATCTGTTTTTCACCATGAAAGTTTTACCAACCAAAACAACAATCCTCGTGAAATGGTCAAGGAAAATATTTTCTCGATGATGAAAAGAGTTCACGATTTATCGATGAGCCAGAAGGATACTGTTGGAACAGATATCCTGCTGGTGCTTTCATTGATACTTCCAATTGCTTCGAGCAGTACTTTTGCAAGGTCTCAGGATCATCCTTGTCCAACGCCTCTTTTGAAATTCTGCCTCGTTAGTGCGAACTCCGCCATAAGCTTCGTCCGAAAAGCGATCAGCTAAACTCCGTGGCTGTCTTTTAGCATTTATTTGAGAATTCTGCTAGAGGCCACTACATATATATATATATATATATATATATATATATATATACATGTACATCCAGATGGAATCGTTTTAACGAGGATACGAGCTGACTGATAGCAAGGGCCGATTATTTTTCACGTAATCCATCAGTAGGAAACGGAAGTGACTCAGACGGGTTCTTTGCGCCGAAGAACCACGTGACTGACGTTAATCGTCGATCAGCCATCGGGATAATTTAGAGCGGCGCCCCACGATTTATGCCGGTGTACCCCCTTCGCAACCGCAGCAACGTCCGATCGCATTCGGCCAGATCGTAAATTTAATTGTGTAATGAGCCTCCGTCTCTATTCCTCCGTGGCTTTCGCTCTCCCCCTCCCTCTCCCCCACGCACGTACCCTTTTTGCGTGGTAACAGCTCGTAATTGCCAGCCAATGCGCCGAGCCGTTGATCAGCGAGACTATTTGCTGCCAATGCCCACCTAAATCCAAGGCTGCCCGTCACTTTTTACTTCCCTTTTGCACCGATCTTGCCGGGCGGCGCGGACCCAGCGCAAATACTCGCCAAGATCAATTGCTCGCCCATCAACCACAGGGACCCTCCTCGTTCCGTAACACTTATAAGTCCATCTTTTCAAATTGTTTTATATATATGTGGTACTGTGTAATAAGAATTTCTACCTCGCGTTTGATTCGATTCTTTTGAGTTAAAAATGTAATTGTTTCTTTTGATTTTTCTTACTCCTCAAGATCATTTAAGTACTCTTCGAGAATAGGATTAATTCTTATTTTGTAACACTTGTAAGTTCGTCTTTTCAAATTGTTAGTACTGGGCGATAAGAGTTCCTACTTCATGATTTATTCGATTCTTCCGAATTAAAAATATAATTATTTGTTCTGATTTTCTTTTTAATACTCCTCAAGATCAATTGCATGGTCATCGAGAATAGGGTCCGTCCTCATCTTGCCACACTTATAAATCCATTTCCTTGTACCGTCTTATTAGTAAGTACTATACAACTTTATAATTTCTTACCCATATTAAAGCCAATTCTTCCGAATAAAAAATATAGTACTGTATACTTTAGAGAATTTATATTCCAATTTTCTCTTTTTTCGTATTACGCCATTAAATAACGCTAAAACGCGTCTTGTGCGTTCAAAAATAGACTTCTACCCACGCATACGCGCATTAAACGAAACGAAATCCGGTTATGCAACATTTTTGGCTAAGCTGCTAAATGTCGCGGAACAGTAGTTTCCACACTGGAAAATTTTTAACGTTTTCTACGCAAGATTAAATAGTTTCAAACATGTGTTATTGAACATTTATAACAAACGAGTATCTATCCACTGTTTAAATTTAATTTTCTAACGCGAAACACGTGAGTCACAGCAGCAGCAATTTTGGAGTAAGAAAATCCATGAATCTCATCGACGACGCTGCTTCGGGGAAAACGCTCGAGAGAAAACCGCAAATCTTCTTGGATATATCCAAGCAGTTACTCCGAAGCACCCTGTGGCGAAATTAAACTCGCGTCATTAAAGAAGGAGAAAAAAAGACTCCGTCGAGAGATTTTACAGTTTCTTCTGTATATAGCTAGACATTGCTAATCCTTCCTTCCGTGATCCAGCAATAAACAAACATTCCCACTGCGTACCACGTGATTTTCATTAATTTTCCTGGCAAATCCACCAATAAAATTTAATATTGCTTTATTTAAAAAAGGGACAAATATTTTTTAAATCGTAACAAAATATTGTACGTAAATAGAAATTCAATAGACTTTCAAAAGACATTGCTAATCCTTCCTTCAATGATCCAGCAATAAACAAACATTCCCACTGCGTACCACGTGATTTTCATTAATTTTCCTAGCAAATCCACCTATTTATCCAACATGTCTTTATTTAAAATCGGGGCAGATATTTTTTAGATCGGATGAAGAAACGCGAGAAGTTTGGACCGTCAGCTGTTGCCAATAGTTCATCCAGTTAAATCTTTAGGAACTGGGACGAATGAAGAGTAAACGTCTGTCTGACAAAAGTATCCATTACCAAAGTAACAGCTGCCTGGTTACGACTGTAATATTCCTCCGATCTGTCACGAATAAGAGAAATTTATTTCGTCTCTCCTGCTATATTCACTTCCTCCACTTTATTTACTAAAATCCTTGACCATTTAGCTCCGATTGGGTTTATCACGATTGTAATCAAGGAGGGTTACACCGTGTAACGCACACCGTGTAAATTACACGGTGTAATCAGTCTACTGTCGATCTGTCAATAATCGATGCAACGAGAAGACTGTCTAAATTCGATTACCTATATATAGTTACAATATATACATTTACAACCACTAAACTCCGTGTCCTACTTCCATTACACTATAAACAAATTTTCTAAAATTACAAGGACAATCTTGACCAACTTTGTAACCAACGACTAACCTTGTAAATTTACACTTTTAATTTTACAAAATTTTCAAAGTATCAGCTCTATTATAAAATTTCAGCAGCCCAATGTAAATTTCCAAGAACAGTCTTCAATTCCAAATTTCCTCGCTACTTTCGTTGCAATTTTACAAGAACCCTTCTCGATTCAACTAAACACAAAAAAAAATTCTTATCCCATTAACCCCTGGAACTGAATTCGTGAAATTTCTTTCATCTCCTTTTGATGCCAGAGATAGAGTTTTTAGCAACATTTAGCAGCTTATTCCGTCTGGTTATTGAACTCCTGGGAGTACAACAGCATAGTCCCTCTCGGTCCTTCCACCTTGGTTGTTCTACTCGCGGATATATGTGCCTTTCATTGTAATTATACACGGTTGGCGCACCGCATTCAAACAGGTTACATAAGAGAGCAGCGAAGGTGGAAGGTAGAGCTAGGTAGGCATAAAGGGGGTGGGGGGGGGGGGGAGTAAAGGGTTTATCAGTTGTGAAAAAAGGACGAATCTTTTTACGGAATTTTCAACGGGTACACAAATAAGTGCGCACACGTATATATATATACAAAGAAAAAGGTACTTTGCCTTGGTGCAAAGAATGGAAGGAAAGTTGGGATTTTCCCCGAGTGGCTTTCACGAGAGGGGAGTGCGAGCAGAATTCCTGACTAATCCTGGGAAATTTCTAGGAGTAACGGCGAGGCTTTCCACATTGGACGTCGACAAACCGTTCGGGGAACTTTGTGCACCCCCCCCCCCCCCCTCCGTTAAAACCATACAGATGCACAGAGGTATCGCGCGATATCAAACCTTGCGATCCACCCTCTCTGCCTTGATTGAGATAACGCTTATCGACGGGAAAGATGTTTTCTTTTCCGAACGTTCCATCGTAAAGAAATCCCTCTTAGTCGCCTTTACAACTGACCGTGAAAACGTGTTGTTTTATCGCGAGCCTGTTTACGCTCGAACGTAGCTATAGAATTACCGATAACTTCCGGCCGTTTCGCATTTTCTTCACCGACTTTTGCGAAAGGATCAACTGTTCCCGGCAGCTGCGCGTAAAAAATGTAAAATTACAGGATATCTGCTGGAAGTATATTATAAGCGTTGCTATAGAGGGTGAGGAAGAAGTACGAACACCCTTGAATATCTAGGAAACTATGTGGTTCTCGAAAAAATGTATTGTGCTTGATTTTTTGAACGGAATGTTCTTTATTGTGTATATATTTGTATAGTTTATCAGTAAAATTATTGTCAAACACTACCCATACAGCACATTTGACCAAAAGTTGTCTTTAATACACTTCTTTGTCATCCAATTGACTAAAAGACACATAAAAGATTTCTTTAAGTTACTAGGTGCTGTATGGGTATTGAAGTTTTAAAGACATATATTGTGAGCGATGCTGCATGCCCAGTGAATCAATCGTTGCCTCGGAATAAAAAGAAGGAACACGGTAACTTTAGAAGCATATTACAAACAACAAGAAAGTACAAAAAAAAGACACGAGAAGACAAATTAAAAAACCAATAATTTTCAAAAATCCAACACTCTATTCCCTCACCCTTCGTGCAGCCTCTTCGATAGTGACGCAATCGCCTTTTCGGAACAAGAAAGAAGAAAGAAAAACAGTAGCCTGAAAATCCCATTACAGCAAAAAAAATTGAAGATGAAAGAAGGTAAACTAACCACCGATTCCTCATCCAGATGATTCGATCGGGCCATCTCGCGAGAGACTCGGTCCCCCCTGGCAGGGCATACTTAATTACAAGAGTCCCTATGGCTGCTACTATATCCACCATACGATTATCGTACGGAGGTAGGACTGCGAGTCGGCGGCCGTAAACTCGAGGGCCCCAGGATCCGTAAAACCGGCTGGTTGGGGTAAAAGGAGCAAGAAATCTGGTCGTTGGAAAGAGTAAAAGGCGCGAGAGAGTCGGACAAGGACGGAGTGGAAGAAAAGTTGGCGCAAGAAGAAGGGAGAGAAAAACGCGAGGAGGCTGAGGCATCGAGGAGAGGGGGGCGAAAAAAGAATCAAGAAGAAAGAAAGACATAAGGGAGAGACCGTTGCTTCCTTCCTTCCTTCGTTTAACGAGGTTCGTAACTCGGCCAGAATCGGCTACGCACACATGCACGCACACACTCATGACACACGCACACTCCTACAAAGACGCGTGTCGAGCATGCTTGAAACGCGCCGGTTTTATTAGCTATAGATTCCTCCCGGCACTTACTTCGTCTGGAAGCCCTCGAATTCCTCCTGCTGCTCACTGATCGACGCCTCGAGGTCCAGGTAAGCGCCATAATCGCCTTCTTTATAAAGCTGCAACGCTGTGTCATCCAACTGAAACAAAAAAACAGGCCAAAATCATCGTAGGAATATTTCTTCTCTCTTGGATTCTTTTCTGGAGCGAGTGTTTCTGTGGTTTCTGAAATGTAGGCTTTTCTTTGGTCGTAGATGTTTATGTCTATGGCTCAGGGTGGTAGTTTGGCCTGTGAGGTATAGCTGGTTAATTATTTATTTTATTTTTTGTAGGAATGGGTCCAACGAATGAAGAATTTCATTTGGTTTTTATATATGGATTTAATCATGTGTGTTTTGATAATTTATTGGTTAGTTTTTACGCGAATCTTCATTTGTCGAAATAACGTTGTATGTGTATAGCATTTAGAAAACAGGAACCCTCCTAAAAATCTTTAATCAAATGCAAAAATTTCAGTCCAATTTCTTCTCTGTAAAAAAAATAGAGGAAGCAAATGTTACGGTATTCGCCAACTCGAAGGCCAACTATGTGGGTGAATGGGATGAGAGGTTATCCAGAGAGTCACCTGATTCTAAACTGGGATATTATCACGTCGGTCGTATGGAAGCCACGCATGTGGACCGGTTGATCCTTGGATAAATTTAGCAGATTAGCAGCGTTAGCCCGGATGGTCGACCCGTAAAACGTTCTCTCGTACAATGAATTCATTTTCCGAAAATTCGTCGTTTTTTTACAATTCATAAAATAAAATATTTTCACCCAAAGAAACATGAATACCTCTGGAAATAAAACTTTTGGAGGATGCAGAGAAAGAGAATGAAAACTGGAATGCAGTAACGAGGACTCGTATACAATGAACCAGTTTTCCGAAATTTCGTCATCTTTTTACAATCCATAACAAAAAAATATTTTCAACTCGAAGAAAAGCATCGATAATTCTGGGAAACAAAATTTTTGAAGGATGCAAAGAAAGATTGAAGAATGGAATGCAGTAACGAGGAAGAGGAGACATATGAGGCTGTAGAATAGAGGAAGAAGGAGGAAGAAGAAGATGATGATGGTATAACGACGCATGCTGACCTATATTTCTAAAAATTTCACAGCTTTAAAATAGTTTGGTGGCGGCGGCAGCGTCGTGGTAGCTTGTAATATCCGAGGCTGCATTTCTTCGGTTTCTCTCTAGGCGTCCTGCACTGGCTACACGCGCGAATATTCATACTTAATCGCGTAACGACGAAAATCCCGGTCAAACGAAGGCACGTGGAATGAAAATTTTCTTCTCGAGGAGAATTAAAAGTTTTCCATGCGAAAAACACGTTTTTTAGGTGTCCTGCACTTGGCACACCCACGACTCCCGAGAATATTTATGAAATCTCGATCAAACGAAAGCACGTGGAATAAAAATTTTCTTCTAAACGAGAATGAAGATACTTTATGCGAAAAAAACGATTTTTCTAAACGTTTTACACGCGATTCGCAAGAGAATATTTACAAAATCTCGGTCAAACGAAAGCACGTAGAATAAAAATTTTCTTCTACACGAAAATGAAGATACTCTATTCGAGAAAAACGATTTTCCCAAGCATCTTGCACTCGATACACGAGCGACTCGTACGAATATTTACACGTAATCTCGAAATCCCAGTCGAAGGAGAGCACGCGGAATGAAAATTTTCGCACCAGGATAAGAATGCAATCCATTCTATGGTAAACAAAAATAAATTTTCCAGCTCTTGAATCTCGGCAACTGGATATTTCACAGTCAAATCATTCGAGATCCGGCTTGGTTATGCTCCAATAACCCAGCAATCTCACATAAATACAGGAATAATTAAAATTGCCATTAATTAATAGATCGAGCTCGCTTAAAATTCGAATAACAACAATAATAAATCGTAGGTTCCCTTACGAGGAGATACAATTTGTAAGAGCGATTACAGATTCGTCGATAGCGAGCTGGAAAACTTTCACCGGTGTCTTTTTGCTGGGTGTATACGTAATGTACAATGTAAGATTATATATATAGCACATATACCTTTAGCGTAATCATGATATCACTGATTACAATGTCTTTAACGCTCTGAGCGTGCAATTAACACGCGCCGATAGATTAATCACTCGTTAAAGGAAAGTTAAACTTCATTTGTCAGATTGAACGATTAAGTGGATGCAGGAGGAGGTTAAGAGGGGGGGGGGGGGAGGGAAATTGCAGAAAATTATAGAAATCCTGCAGATATCCTTCCGTGATTGAAAAGTAATTTTCGGAAATTATTAGCTACAAGCCAGGGTGATTTATGCACGGTCAACTATGCCAATGTACTCGCATGGGCTTCCAGAGACTATATATTATCGGTCGGTTTAATGCGCACTTTATTCGATAAAACGACACGTACGTACGCACACCAGTGCACCAGCAAAGTACCAACACTTTTCATCCCTGCCAAACGCTCGATGAAAAATGATGGAGAAAGTTAGCGGGGCTAGTGACATCACCGGATTCCTCCGCTGGATTAGCGCATACAAATTAAATGCAACGTATCATTTTCGAGGTTAATAGCGGATAAACGCTCGCTGGTAAGTGATACACCCAATCATTTCTGCCCTCGGTTGTCTTTTACTGAAATACTTTTCTAAATATAGTCTTTGCGGTCTGGTAGAATAAATATAATGTGCTTTTTGATGTATAGATCGAAGAGTGTAGTTTTATTGTTTTTCTCTTTTTTGTGTTTCTCTTGGCTGAGATTTTTGGATGATGCTCGTGTACAGTGGTATTCTTTTCTTGCTTCGAGGATGGAACTTTTGTGTCGAGGGTAAATCGGTGAACGTGTGGTCGAGTGTGTATTGTCTTTGGGAGCTGGTAGTGTAAATATAGTGTATTTCATACAGCAATAAAAAACTCTAACAAATTTATTATGTATATCTTTATGTATATCTGTGTTTCTAGGCTCGAAGGAAGGAAGGAACTTTGTTGCTAGGAAAATCTCTCAAATCTACATAGTATTTAAGTTCTAAAAAATTAATTATACGTATAATCTATTATATATCTGCATTTCTAGGCTATTTTCAATGATTCCTACGAAGGAATTTCTTTTAGTCAAATGAAGAAAGAAAGAAACTTTTGTGCTAGGAAAATCCTCTAAATTTGCATAAAGTCTTTAAGCTCCGACAGAAAAAATATACTGCATTTCCTATAGCATTAAAAAAATCATAAAAATTGATTATACGTATCCAATATATATCTGTGTTTCTAGGCTATTTCCAGTGATTCCTAAGGAATTCCTTGTGGTCAAACGAGGGAAGGAAGGAAGGAAGGAACTTTCGCGCGGCGAGGGAAAAACCGGTGAACGTATATAGTCGACTATAATCTTCTCTAATCACAGAGAGTCGGCGAGAAGGAGGCCAACCGGTCCGGAGTGGATTGTCAGCTTCCCAGAAGGTGTAACTACTGGACGACTTGCCCCATTCTTATACAAGAGATCCACTTGCACTGATCCGTTTCACCGCTCGCCGGCCTCTCGACTCTATTTAATATACCGTAATACGCTCGGTTTCACTGTGACAAATGCCTGGATTAAATTTCTGCTCGACTACTAACCTCGACTTACAGTGAGCAAGCCCCTAACCATTTCTTCTTTCTCCCCCTTCTTATCCTTCAGAAATCCCACTCGACTACTTTTCTGCTCGTCAAATTAACTCGTGAAAAACGTGCGTAAAATTATACATATATATATATATATAGTTCCCCTGTAATATTATCCAGTTTCTAGATCTGTGTAACAATAACAAATGTCGTACACTATATATATATATATAGGAATTGTTGGAATAATAAAATCAAGGAACGATTAATTAGCAGCAAAAGCTTCGGCGACTCGCAGTTTTCTGGCATAATGATTTATTCGTGGAGCTAATTAGTAGTAGGGATTATAAGTACGATGTAATTACGAGTGGAATGTTGATAAGATAGTTTTGCGATGCGTGCGGTTTGCAGGAGGTTAATGCTTGACAGGGTTGATCAGTTGAAGGTTAAATCCTGATTTGCATTACTGCGATATAAAACCGCGAAAAATTGACTGTTAATTAAGAAATCTAATTTTCCGAAGTTGGGAAAAATGGGAAATCAAATGCAGGAGGTTGTTGATGTCTTTCCGGTGAATTAATGGAGTTAATGCGGTATTCTGGTATGTTTAAGTGTGGTAGTATAGGATATTGATTGGAATATGTTTATATAGCGTGCTATATCGGTGGATGAAGCTTTTATGTTTTTAGGCAGCCACAGTGGGGCGGTAGCTTAAGGCTGGCAAGTGAGGATTCGGGAGCGAAACATGGAAGAAGCCAATGGGTATTCCCATTAGGGTTGTATGTACCAGGATCCTAGTGGTAATGGCTTCCCGTTAACTTATAGGTATACACACACACACATACACACACATAGGCAAACTCCTCAGGCTAGCAGACACATCGTTATTATGTGGGCAAGGGATAATGAAAACTCCGGAAACCACGCTGACCCCGCAACTTTGCATTACCGAAGGACTTCCTGTTCGATACGCTCTTAATATCACAGTATATCTCTCTCTCTCTCTCTCTCTCTCTCTCTCTCTCTCTCTCTCTCGGTTGGAGTTCCCAAAATAACAACGAGATCCTGTAGAAGAAACTGTTTAATCAATTTTATATCATTTTTTGATGGATAGTCGTCTTGGAAATAAAATAATAATTGAAGAGTGTACGTACTGCATTGAGACAAAATTCTTGCAATCAATTAAACATTTCTTGCAGAAATTTAGCAAGGATTTTTTATGGACCGACCTACGGTGGACTTTAACTGATCAAATCTTCTCTCTTCCTCCCTCAGTTTTAATTTCAAAATTATAACAAAACGTTAGAAAAAAATTATTTAAGAAAAGTTTCGTAATTTTTCAAAGACGAATCATTTCTGAAACAAGATCATAGTTGAAAAACGAGCTAAAAATTCAACAAGACTCCAATGTTCAATCATTCATGCGAATAACGCGTTCGATCCAAGTGAAGAGAGTAGAGAAAAAAACGAAGACACACGATTATGCCATTCGTTGCGTGATATCCTGCACACACAGGTCCTTGAAGAAAATAAACGAAGAAAAACCAACAATAATTTCCAACAATTCATCCTTTTTACTCGTGCTACTGACAGACGCAAGAATCCCAAAACTCGCTTCATCCTTTGTCCCCACCAACACAAAACAAGAAACATGCGAGATTTTGGAGAACCGTGATCACTCGAGACTCGTTGAAAAAAAATGAACAAAGTCGTCCTATGAAAAAACAAGAGACTTCATCAGGATTCTGGATGCAAGTGATCCTGAAATATTTGCAGAAGGACCACTTTTTCACAAAATGACGGAACGCCAAGCGTTTGCGAAGCTACTTGCCTTTTTCGGGTGTCCTTGAGCCTTCCGCAGGACTCTTTCAAGGACCTCGGTTCAGGGACCCCTGAAAACGCCAGGTGCGTCGCTGCGTGAAAAAGCCGGTTTATTTAAAGGAAGCAACGGGAAAAGAGAGGATTAGATTTTAAATATCTGCCAATGACACCACACACACACACTCTCGATCCTCAGGATCAGAAAATATCCCGAATAAAAATGTCAAAAAATTGCAAAGTTCGATGGATCCTCGATCAAAGCTCCTCGACTCGATTAAATCGAAAGAAAAAATAAATATACCAACCACGTGTCGAATAAAGCCCCCCGTATATCTATAGATATACACACAAGTAACTAGAATGTGCCCGAGCGCCATTCACCGGGCAAAGAATCCGCGCGAAAATTAATTGAACTAGATGAAACGTGCCGGCGGTGCATCGTACGGAGTGCAGCCGCTCATTTCACTGGATTCTCACCTCGAGTTCGCGCGGCTGCACCGGTTTTCACGAGAAATGCGAGTGCATCTGTTTTTACTCACGGGACAAGTTCCCCGTACTATATAGATTACCGGAGCTCGTATTCCTTTCTGATGCGTATATGTATACGTGTATTGCGAGCTTCTCACCTCGTCTACGTGAACTTTTTCCCTCCCAAAATCAACATTTTACGACGCGATCCTCTGTAGAGTTCGAGGAAGACTTTTTTTAACAAGATTCTCTCGCTGAGGATATATATATATATATATATATATATATAGGAGAGAGAGACAAGAGGAAGATTGAAATCTTACCGAGGAATCTCGCTATCACGACGAGAAAGCATCACGAAGAGAAGAAAATAAGTCCTTGGACCTCTTCGAGTTGTTATAGTTATATTCTCGAGGATTATAAAGGTCCTACAGGGGTCGTGTTGAGTTACACGCGCGAAATAATATCCGAGGCAAACGCGCTCGGTCGGTAAGAGCGAGCGCGAGATATGCCTATTAAACAGCTGACATGCTCGGATCGGACCACCGTGATTCGCTGTTTTTTTTTCATTTTCGTTTCGATTTTTCTCGCGTGTACTTGTGTTTATTCGTTATTGGTAATTATTATACATGTATTATTTAGTTGGATTAACAGTCTTTTGACTCTTTTTATTGTTGCAAAAAATAATCATTGCAATTTTCGTCCAATGACTGTATTTAATCGTTATTAGGAATTTCAGTAGGATTTTCCAATGCTTATCAATGGGAGACGAGTATTAGCTGGCTCGATAAGCGGTCGATCGAGTGTTGCGGCACTCGGAGCGATCAAAATCGCGAGGTCAGTGAAGGTAAAATTAATTAGAATTTTAATTAATTTCTCGCCTCTAGGATCTAGCGTAGCGGTTCTCATTGGCTGCATAATATATAATCAAGGGTTTATATATGTTGTGCGTGTTTATGTTATAAGGTTTAAGAAATTTTAGTAAATAAGAAAAAGTAGGAAAGCTATCGTTGTATACTATATATATATACATTATACAAGGTTATACTGAAATCGCCCTGAAGCAAAGATACATAAGACGTTATCTTCAAAAAACTATAAAAAATATAAAATTTTAGAAGAGGACCTTCTCGAAGCCTCTTACATTACGTTTGCTGCTAGTGTATAAAATAAAATTTGCAATTTTATAATTAATTTAAAATAAATTAAACACTGATACTTTCAAATAACAATTTTTCCAACAAATAGTATACTACATTCTGTTACGCTTAGGACACCTCACGTGCCTACTGAAGCGTTAAGAGACGTTTAGTAAAATCTCCAAATCTTTCATAATAATATAAATAGAAAAATATATAAAAAGAAATCTATCTCCATAAGAATAAAGAACATAACATTTTCGAAGATTTCCCTCGAATATGAAACAAAATCTGCAATATTATAATTAATTTAAAATAAATAAACCGCTGAGATACTTTCAAATAACAATTTCCAACAAATACTGCACTACATTTTGTTATGCTTCGAACACTTCACGTGCCTACTGAAGCGTTAAAAAACGTCTAGCAAAATCTCCAAATCTTTCATAATAATGAAAATGCAAAAAAACAATTGAAAAAAAAATCTAAAACATCCGAAAAATTTCTATCGCACACCTCTTTCCATGAAGGAAGCAAAGTATGAACGAACGGATGTAAACAGTAAGTTTCCTTGAACGGTGTCTCCGAAAGGTTGCTGGCCGCGGCTAGAAGCGACCGCGTTAATCACGTTCGCGTAAACCTGTCACGGGCCGCGTGCGCGCATTCCAAACAGCGAGAGTCACTCTCGATATCGCGTGAGTGAAAGAAAATCGAGCACGTGGATCACGCTCGAACGTGCATAAGTCGTGTCGCGCGTATATTGTGTCCAGCCGTCCTCTGGTTCTCCAGAGAACAAAAGAGAGAGAGAGCGAGAGAGAGAGAGAGAGAGGGAGTGAAGAAAATCCTTTATTTACTTTAATAACTTCCTGTCGACTCCTCATGGATCGAATCGAGGTGAAAGCGCACGATCCTGTGTTTATTGTGGCACGCTCGCGTGAATTCGTGCCACCCAGCGCGACATTTTTCACCGATCCTTGCAATTGCGACGAAAACACAACGTTTTCGTATAATGACATATATTGTGTACGTAGAGCACGTGTTCTATTCGCTGCGTGCATTGGAACACGGATATAATCAAGTTGGAACGTGTGGGAGTGTGCATATATATAGGTATAGGGGAGCAAAGTCCACCGAAAATGACGAAAGATGGATATGGATAGCGTTGATAGTGTGTGTGCACTACTATATATATATACATACACGTTCTCACTTCGTTATACATATACATATATATTGGTATTGAAATGCACGTAGCGAATACCGAAGCTCGGTATCTGCTATTGTGCTATATATATTATCTAACGTAGATTCCAGGGCGTGTCAAATGGATCATGCATAGTGGCTGCAACGTGTAGGATAGCTTATTGCGAAAGGTAAATAAGCCTGTCACGTTAATGTCAAGTTATCTCATCGCTCGTTAATAAAGCAATCGATTGCCTTTGGCAGTGTATGAAAATTAGTTAAATAACCACTGGGACTGGGTCTAATTGTCTGATGAGTGTTCGTTTTGTTTCTCGAGCGAGATATTCAGGAGGAAATAAATAATAAATGATATATATATATAAGGAAAGGAAAGAGTCGCATGTGAGAATAGCAGTTTTGGCATCAAAATTAGTTAAATAACCACTGGGACTATGTCTAATTGTCCGACGAATGTTCCATTTATTTCTCGAGCGAGATATTCAGGAGGAAATAAATAATAAATGATATATATAAGGAAAGGAAAGAGTCGCACGTGAGAATAGCACAGTTTTGGCATCAAGATTAGTTTGACCCAAAACGATCCTTACTGTTTATCTTAGGTTTTACGTTCTTCTCGTTAGTAACACCGAGGACAATGAAGTAATTAAAAGATACCCGTTGTAGCAACGAACGCTGTTATCCGATAAGACGAAAGAGGACGACTCTTTCCATTCATGGGAGGATATCAAATTAACTCGGCGTCAACAATGATGCTGTGTGACTCGCGTGACCCTGCAGATATTTGGCTTTTATAGTACTTGCAATCATCTTATCAATGTCAGCGGACGACGGATGGGAAAAACACTAAGAGTGACCTAGGAATTTGTCTTTTAATAATATATATATATATATATATGTGTGTGTACACGAATCTAAATCATTTCTCAGGCTACGAGGGCCATCAGCTAGTGTCAAGGTCAAATAAATTCATGAATTTGTCCTTGCAGATTGCTTGCTTGGACCCATCAATGATAATTGAGATTTCTATTGAGATTTATTCTATCGATATTTGCGGAGTTGCGGTTTCATTTGTTTGATTGAGCTTTTGGAGAGAGAAAGAGAGAGAAAGTTACCACGTGCGAATATAGTAGGTAATACATAATAGGTTGCTGGATTTCTTGGATTGTCAATTTTAGCTTTAGATTATTTTTATTAAATAGTTTCGAGAGAGAAATGTTATTGTCACACGTGCCCTGTCTTCATTGTCTCTCGATACAGCTTTTATGAGACCCTGAAGACAATACATATATGCCATAATAATATATTTTTTGTTATATTTAATTTCTAGAACTTTTACAAACTTGTGTAATTACGACAATTAGGCACAGGTAGATCACAGTAGACTACTAAATTTCTTGAATCATCTAATCTTCACTCGTTATTCTTATATATATATATATATATATGTTCTCAAGAAAAAACATTATTGTCACAAATGCATCCTTCCCTCCTCATTGTCTCCCGATACAGCTTTTACGCGACCCTGAAGACAATACTCATATGCCATAATAATATACGTTTTTCCCGAGACACAAGCTCTGGTCCATTTAGCAGTAACGACAAGACGTTCCAGTTGCTAATTAGGCGTAGGTAACGCACGCTGGATAACGGTTTAAGTTCACACGCGTCGTGTCACGATCCGCCTATGTATGGTGTCAGTCTCTTTCTAATGGCTAAACAGACTTTGCTCTCTCTAACGAGTCACGAAGCTCGCACGAGTCACGATGGTTACGCTAATGCGAGTCCCGATCCATTACGTTTCCAAAGAAAAACTCGATTGTCTTTCTTACAATTAATTTGAAGAATCCACTCCTTTCCCGTAAACACCCAGTCCTCCCCCCTATCTAAAAATAGAACTTAATTAACAGACCGAGTAAAATCGTGCACGGATCAACTTTGACTATTTTTCCTCGGAGCACGCGCGACTGGCAAAAATCCAGCAGCGGGAATACAATATTATTTCACCCTCGTATATATCGTCGAGAGAGTCTGCGTCCCGTGGAATTAATGAACTAAGTACTGGAGAGCACAATAGACGACAGAACGCCGAGTATTTGCCCGCTTATGATGCTAATGTCGCCTCTTTACTTTGCATCACAATTACCTCGACCTGGCTCGTCTCTCCCGGAGGATGGGAGTCTCCGGATCCAGCACAAAAACCCACGCGTATATGCACGATAGATCTCGCGTAGAAATATTTACCCCCCCCCCCCCCCAGTCCTCCTCCTTCCACTTTTCCGCCCTCTTCAACGGCTTTGACTAGCGTATACCAAAAGACTCCCATGGAAGTACCAAAAGGAAGAATCAATTACAGGGTGAATCTACGAAAGTCTTTCGAAAGGTTTCCAACCAAAGTTCTGCAGTTATAATCACCGGTATTAATCGTCGGAAGAGTGCGAAAAAAGCCAAGGATCTTGGAATAAATTTCAATTTTAAAACGGAGCATAAATTTGCGCAACTTTGCGAGTCCAAAGTGGAAGGGGTGAAAAGTGCTCGGGAAGTATTAGGAGAGATCGGGAGTGAGGCGTGGCTCGCTCTTCTTTTGTTTGTTATTGTTTTTTTTCTCGCCGAGTGTATCAGCTTTTACGAGGAACCGAGAGTTCTAAAATTTCTTTTTCCTCGAACTTCAAGCTCGTTGTGTTTATACCTATATGTATACAAAACACGATCGAGTGTCTCGGAAGAATTGGTCCTCCGGTAGAACGATGTAAAAAAGGTAAACAAAGCAACTCGAGCTGGAATTTTCTCGGGAAGATCTACGAGGATAATTACCGGATTTCATCGACGTTCGTTTTAAATCATCGGATACGAGAGGAAAGATTCTTCGTGAGAAAAAGCGTGTTCCGGATGTCCGCGTGTAATCAGCGGCGTAGAAGCGACGATGAGCGAAAACGGAAACTGCGGATGATCCGCGCAGGTTGGAATGGATGAAAAGGTCGGTCAACCACGGCGAGGCACCCCGACCCTGGTCCTCGAGTGGCATTCGCGAGCTCGTTGATGAAATAAAACGGTACCATCAGCCAATGGCAGAATCCCGCAGGATCGATTCCCGGAAATTCGAAGCTCGGATGACTTTTCATCATCGCGCGCCGAGGTACCGGAAGTCCGCGAGTAATCAGCGGCGCAGAAGAACGAAAGCGAAAACTGCGGATGATCCGCGCAGGCTGGAATGGATGAAAAGGTTTGTCAACTACGAGGAAGCACCTCGACCCTAGTCCTCGAGTCGCATTCACGACCGCGTCGATGAAATACAGCGGTACCAACCACATCAGCCAATGGCGGAATCCCTGAGGATCGAGTCCAGGATTATTTTTCATCGCGCGCGGAGAAAAATATTTCGGATTAGCCGCGTTTCGTTTCTTCTCCATGGTCTCTGTTGGATCAATGGGGAGGGGGTTGAGAGAAGTTTAACGAGGTGTGCGCAGCCTCCATTTGCGCCACTACGGCAAAAGTGGAGCCGACCGAACGTGGCGGTCGAACGTTGGACAGGAAGCTGATCGTTAATCTGCAGCTTCGATCTCATTTCTGCTAATTGGCTGATTGGAGTGACCGATACGCACGACACCGGACACTGCAGGAAAGCACGCGCACCGTGGAAAAAGTCAGCGGTCAATTTTCAGGACTCTCTCGGTGCTGAAAAAGTCCTGTATATATATATATATATATATAGCTGCCCTCTCGTCTTTCTCATCTCGCTCAGATTTTTAGATTCCTTTGTTCTCCCTCCTTATCCGCTTATCTATATACATATATACACTAAACTCGTATACCTTCGATCGAATAACAAAAGAGGAGCTCGATTTACAGACGAGGATTCCGTTACTTCCGGCTATACGTCTTGCGATTCGAATGAGATTCAGTTTTTTCGTTATTATGTTGAAAATTTCTTTTGAATATATATATGTATATAGTAAAGTAGCTCGGCTCGAGCGTGGCGAAGGACGAGAAGGATGCTACCCCCGGAGTATCAGCAATTTCTATCGATATATCGGCCCTGGAGAAGCCGAAGGTATAATATTTATCGGAAATTCCGGCGACTAGGTCCCTCCGGAATTCCCGATCGAGCAAAGGAGAAGGATTTTGAAGAATTAGATTGGCTTTCGCTATTCGGCCTTCTGCGAAATCCAAAGCAGCCTCCTATCCAACCTATAAATGTTCCATCTCCGATATTTTATTCATTCACCTACGCCACTCGTACCTCGCTCTAGATTTTCAACTGTTTCTTTCGCAAAAAATGCGCCAGAATTTATATACAGTGCCATAAAATGCTCGTGTATAATTTTCCTCACTCCTCCGGCTCTACCCTGCAATTGCCTTAATTTCTTCGCGAGAATTCCCTGATTTTCTTGATGTAACAAGACCATTGTACTGTGTGGCATCCTGAGAGATGACACCCCGACAAGATACCGTAACGAGACTAAACGTGGAAAGCAAATAATTAAGCGAGCCTCGCTATATAAAATTCGCAATTAGCCGCTTTTCCACGAGTTTCCGCTCGATGAGGAAAATCTGCAGAGTGTATATATAGCATTGTATGGAGATGCTTCTGTATTTTGTGTTACATGAATATTTATGTTTATCTTAGCAATTCGATCGAACGCGTGTGCACCGCTCGATGTATCGACCTTTGATTCCAATATTTTCATCGTTCGATAAATATATATAGCACGCGCGTAGAAACAAAATGGACTTTGATTAGGAGTATGACGTCATGAAAAGATAACAATTCAATAAAAGGACTGCTCGGAGTGGTTTAACAAAATTATTAACAGACATTTTGTTATTTCACTTTGCAACTTGAAACTAACCTTCCCTGCGATAACTGAAAAATTATCAATATATATAAATCGTGCAGCAGTCGCATTTTCCAAGACAATAAACTCGCATTTTGCTTTACGATTGGATCCAGCCTTTATAACTGTGTGCGCGAGAGCGTTTTACTTTTACGCTACTGGCCATTTTTTTTTCTGCCGAACTCGAGTCTCGCGTTATAAACGTTGACTACACGGATAGACCGAGTTACTCTTCTCTCGTGTAGAGTAACTGCAGCTTTGTATATATATATATATATATATATATATATATATATATATATATATGTACAGTATATTGCCACGCTTCGAATACCACATAAGAGCAGAGCTAGATTTATTTATGCGCACTATTCATGCGGCGGTGATCAGGAGGGTGCAGGGTGGTTTTTCAGAGGGACGACTCCAACTTATTATTCCAAGAAGAGGGAAATAAAAAGTAAAAAGCTTTCGAGAGATATTGAGAAATATCAATTCCGTAAGATCCTCTGAAAACGTAATATAATACAATTTAATTTGAAAGAAGAAATAAGATGCAAGCTTCTTCTCACGAGTCAAAGAAGAAAATAACGAAGGGGAGTCACATATACAAGAAGAAGCGAAGGTAGATCTCGATCGGCCCAGTGGAATCTTCGTTTGGTCTTCGTGTACATGTTTTTTTAACCGAACGTGCACGCAGTACTCTCTGTGCACGCTTTTTTCTCTCTCCTCAGCCGAGTTGGTTGCTTCGTGAGACTATGTTGGGGCCCCTTTGTGGTTCGTACAGGATTGGTGGATTCGAGGGCTCTTTATATATATATATATAAACAATACTACAAAACAGAAATGGCATGGTTCGCATCTCAAAAAAACCATCCCTGAATCAATGGATTTGTTTGCTGCTGTATCAGCAGTGATGGTGGTGGTTGTAGAAATTTTTAAGAGTTACAGGCCAGTATTAATAATAAGCACGGCGTGGCGGCAGTACTACGTACAATTGGAAGGCAGCGTAAGCCACGTTTCAGGGATCAGCCGAGCGTGCGAGGCGTCAGGTAGCACACCACCCTCCCGCTTTATTGCACGAATAAATCTTCGGTACCGTCCGTCCTGCGGCCTTGATTCGTAGAAAATGCACGGATCAACGAAAATTCCCACGTCTCTCCGTGGCTGATCCCGCAGCCCGGAGGAGATCTCGTAAAACCTCGAGGATCCATGCTTCTTATATTAAAGTCGATTCCGCCTGGATGAAAGGGCTTCAAGGATCATTGATGATTTGCACGATTGATTTGTCCTGACCTGAAATCCGAAGGAGCCAGCTCGCGCATCTCCATGAAGAAGAAAACCACTGATTTTTGCTGCTGGATGCACACGAGGAAATGTCCTCGAATAAAGTCGTCGACCCCTTTTATTATATCGCTTCGTATTCCGGACCAAAAGTGCCAAGGTAAAAATCTGTAATTTCGGATCATTTTCGCGAAACGACCGAAGATGAGAATGAGCCGTCGGACGTGTAGCTTATTCCCCGCGTTTCTTCATGAATAATAATTATGGCTGCTACCGAAATATAATTCGGTGACGCTTTTATCGTCCGAATGGTCAACGAGAAACCGGAGCCCCCTACCCCCTTTCTTTCTTTCTCTCTCTTCCTTCGCAGGAAGCACTTTTTATCAATATTTATGAACGCTCGAGGTAAGGTCGCGCCGAGGACGTTTTTTCCATCCGTTACGAAAAGCTGCTGCACGATAAACGTATAAACCGAGCCACCCACCCACGGATACTATTACACGACTGAATTCTTAAAATAATGTTCAAGTAAAAGTAACGTATTGCGAATGCGTGTGTAGATTTTTGGCAAGCAGGCTTGAATCATCGGCCTATTTTTGCAACACGATTCTAGAAGCTGGCGAAATTTCGACAATCGTACGATCCAACTTGTTTCTTTAAACAAACTTGCTATAATTGTTTAGTATAGTGATTGATGTTCTTTGGACAGAACTGTGTTGATTGATTAGATCACAGTTTCAACGGTTTCGCTGACTTATTTACAGTATCATTTTATATATCTATTATTCTTAAAAACTAGTTTGTTCTGTAGTTCCACCTCGTCCCCGAAAAGATTATTTTAGGAAGTTTCATTTAAGGTCCTGATAAGGATTTCTCTAATATACGTAAGGAGCTGATTCAGCAATTCTAGAAAGCACTGCATCATGTTTTATATTTAGAAGATAGAAATTAATATGTAATCAGGACCTTAAATAAAGTATACCTTATAAACCAATATAATCCTACTTTTGTATTTTAATTTATATTTATACAAGAAACCAATAAGGATTAATATAATCGAACTGCTATGGAAAATCATATGAAGAAAGCCTCATTTTAGCCAAATCAGATCCATTTGGAACGTAAGGCGTTTTCTAAGATTTTTCCATTCGAACTTCCTCGATCAATGATTATTTCTCGAATTTCGCCATCACGAATGCATCCAACAGTTTCCAGCGCCATCGACGTCCTCCAAAACCTGAAACTTACAAGTTTCCAACGAGTACACCAATTCAACAAATAATATTCGATCGACTTTTCGTCGCGATTTTCCAGGGAAAACTCCTCACTGCCTCATAAATTTCATCTTTCGACGCTGGTGTATCAGCTATACGTATGCATTCTCCTGAGATTCTCGCGGGATTGGCCGGTTTAGCTTACAATTAACTGGCTAGTTATTTACGAGCACATTCCAAGGAAAGCTCGGCCCGGTAGGAAACACGAGACTCACTGATAAAAGAATAACAACTTACCGAGCAGCTAACTGAAAATCCGAGCAAAAATTAATATAGACGGTGTATTAAGCAGAGTACTTTAGAAATGAACATAAAATCACCTGGAATCCATTGTTTAATAGCACGTTCCATGTACTCTTCGGTTATATCCTTATCAGTATTCATTCCTGTCCAATAAATAATCCACTGTCGCCCAGAGGCGCGTAATCGTGACTTCGTCAAAGCTATATCACAATGTTCTTATTTTTACGCAGCGTGCTGGTTCGTTATTTATCGCCATGGCGGTTTGCACGAGGGACTAGGATCGTGGCGCAAGGATCTATAGCGATCGTGATATACAGGATGTAATTGCAGGAGCACGGAGATTGAGTGATTTTCAAGAATTACCTCGCGTCAGTACCGAGTGATAACGTCGAGTTTTTCAGGAAAAATCACGAGCTACGTGTAGCAATTATAGGTTAGGATTTTAGGTTAACCTTAATATTACGACAACGCTGCGTTTGGTCGTTTGGATATGATCGAGAAGCTCGAGATGTTATTGTTGACGTTTGAGTTTCTAATTCGTTCCCTTCCCCGTACAGATACGGTTCTTTCTGTGAATCCCCCGCTTGCGCCACTCTCCCCCCTCCACCTCGAAGAAACTACTTTGTCGGTAATGCAGAGGAGTCTAAGCCCTCCCCCTTCTTCCGCGATGAGACTTCCTATCGCGACGAAAAATCACAAAGAGTCGCACAAAAGGAATTCCTCGACAGGGTCGCTATATTTTCCGAGAAATAAATTCGTGAGAATGCTCACTATAAATTTCAACGGTGGAGTGTGTGTATAGGCCGGTCATAAATTCGTTGCGCGGTTCTGCTTTACCATACGAGCGGGGGCTAAAGAGGTTTCTTTCCGCGAGAAACTGTCGAAGAGAATAAAGAACGGCATGCCACGATTGATATGGGCATGGGAGATGCGCGGGGAATGATAAATGGATCGCGGATTCTGTGCATTAAGGGGATGCCGTAGCGGCTCGCTCGCGGTTGTCGTCGGTGGAGTTTCAGATCTTTTCTTCAATTGCACGAAACCGATCCCATCGTACGAGATGAATGAACAAAATAACCCAGATAGAAGCGCGTACTATTTATACTCGCTACGAGCGTCCCCGTGTCCTTAACTTTCCAAATTCAGCTGCTTTGTATATATATATATACGTCTCATTGTTTCGCACATATATCGATGATCTCGTTGAATTTTAATCAATTTCAATGGAGAGCATTAGGGGCAAAAATTGCATGTTATCGACCGAGCTTTATAGGTGGTGTTCCCTTAAGGTGCACGCAGGCACACAACTTATGAAATATTATTCTTGCTGCGAGCGAACCGTGTTCCGAGCGAGAAGGGCGAGGCCGAATTTAAGCGTGCAAAATAACGAGCAAAAAGTCCCCCCCCCCCCCCCTATCTCAGCAAAAAGAACCTACCAGTGTTCTCGAGATAACCGGTACATCGGCACGATACCTATAGGTATATATAGTATAATACTGGAGCCATAAAGGTACTTTTTATTCCTCCTCCGAGAGAGGAACGCTTCCCGTGTACCGTTACGTCGGCGAATTGCCGAACACGAAACCAAAGAGAACCGGCAACATCTCGCTAAATGCTTAAATCTTTGACGAAAATCTGCGACGGAGCAGCAACGATAATTCTTCCCTCGGTATATTTCATAGTTGAAGAATTTTCAGCGCGTTGATCCTTCAAGATCCTAAATGTCCACTGTTTTATGGTTGCCTGTGCAAGAGTGTTGCGACACGAACGTCGAGAATTAGGTCAAAGTGTATATATATATATATATATATACTGTATGGATAGATGGTTGAGCTTGTAGCAAGAGAATAGTAGCGCCCCGAGGGCTGTTCCGGGACTGACGACGACGACACGGACCACGGACAAAGGAACCACGTGCCTGTTGACTGCTGGTCGCACCGCATGCCTCCGTGAGCGCTGCACTACCGAAACTTTCCTAACCTATCCGTCAGCATCGCTGCGTATAGTCACTGTGTATTCGCTGTAACCCCCTCCCCTCTTCAGTGAGTTCGTCTACCAGAAAGAACCTTCGCAGAGAGTCGTAGCTACGCTATTATATTATAAAACGGGAAGCCACGCAAGATACTCGCTAAAGAGAAGGTGTTAAGGGCTTTGCTCGCGTCTTGGAATATTACTGTCACTCTCTCGTCAAGTTTGCTCAGTCGATAACCTGTTTAACGTTGTTCCAGAAGCCCTCGAGCGATTCTACTCCGTCCTAATAATAATTCCCTGAATATTCTTCGTTGTACTCATATTCGTATTATACCAATAAGCACGCGAAAAGTTTGATGGTGAGTTTAGCGAGTTTTGGAGAATATTAAAAATTAACGTAGAAGCTTCGAAGTTCGTCGATGCGTTTGCGCACGTGACAAACTTATCGAAGGCTTTGGGAGACAATGAGCCGGACAATGAGATTTCCAGCGTGCGAGTTGTGAGTCAGTCTGTACAATACTGCGCATCAACGAGTAGAAAGGAGGGGGGGGGGGGGGGGGGAGAGCAGCTGCGACGTGACGCCCACCCTAAAAGTAGTATAGCGAGAGTTCCCTGGTTTCCAATGTATTCTAGGTTTTTCAATCACGCGTTAAACGAAGAAGAATAAACGCTAAATCCAGCAGACGATACGTGGTGTTTGTTTGGAGAAGCGTTGACTTTAATAAGAATTTATGTCTCAGAAATGAAACTCACCCTGTGCGGAGCCCTCAGGAGTCGGTGAACGGCTGCAAGTTGGTTGATCAACGGCAGAGTAGCACTGAAGGTGTGCACAGGTGGCAAAGGTGGCTCGGGAAACGGAAAGGAATAGGCAAATGGATCAACATCGTTCAAATATTGCACTCTGCACGTGAGAGACATCGCGGCCCGGCCCCTACCTCTCCCGCTTTGTTTACAACTCACTAACCTCTGTTATTCCACGTATTCTCTTCACTCTTCCCAACAATAACAACTCCACTCACTCGATTTTACCCCGTTCTTTGATTCGTTCATTCTGCACACTCTTTTCTATTCTTCCTCGCTGCAAATCAAATCACGAGCACTTTTATATAACCGATGTGACACGCCTCTCCCGGGGGAATTGGATTCTGTGTATGAATTTTTATGGATTGCTCTCGATTTCTTTGTTTTGGACAGGTCGAAAAAAAGCTCGGCCTGTTTATCGGTGGCCGGCAAGAAGAAGGACACAGTCTTGCCGGACACGGAGCGCACCGGTGGTACTTGTGGATCGCCTTTACGAAAACGTAAGAACCGGTTCACCGTATACCCGCTGCTACTTGGTTTATTTTTATTCGCGCCGCCTAGAAAGACTCTCTTCTGCCTTCTTTCTCTCTCTCTCTCTCTCTGACGGGAATATAATAATAACGCCACTCGTGATTCCGACCTCTTTTCGTATCCACTTATTTACAAATACCTACGACCTTATAACTATTATAGAGAAATCGACCCTCGTGTAGCCATCCCAGAATACACAGCTCCGATCCGAGCTAAAAGAACATTTCCTTTTTTTAAAATTTGGGAACATCCATTCATGCCTTTCTTTCTATTCCTCGCACAGTCAAGGCTGCAGGGTCTAGACTGACCACACAAAGAGAGACACACGAGTACACTCGCTATCCGTTGAACGGAGGCCCGTAAATACCAGGTACATTCGCGATATAAAGTGACGACAAGAAGAATCGCAAACGCGTTCAACTGGTCGACGGCCTTGGCAGCTTTCCTCCAGTTCGCTTCGAGGGATTCCGCGATAACAACGTTCAAGGTCGTTTAAATTTGGTCAACCGTCAATGAGTTACGTGAAAATTACCAAGCACTTCCTTGAACGCAGTGCATTTCCCTCGAGCAGTAATTGCATGGAGAACGCGAGGTGGAATTACGTAAGGAATTTTAGGGTTTTCCAGAGTTCCCGTGTGCAAGCGCTTGTGTATATTGAGAGTAATAGTGATGGGGGGGGGGGGGGGGTGGTTATCTCGCTCCGCCCACGAGGAAAATCACGATAGAAGTTATAATAATCCCAGGACGATAAACGCTCGAATATAAATAAGAGTCGTTACGAGCACAAACTCAAACCTTCGGTTTACCTTTCATTAACCTTTAACTCGTCGATTATTAACGGCCTCGCGCATTGAGATTCGATAAAGTGAAAAAGTCTGCTCTATACACTTGACCCATTTCATTAAAGAGCTTAAAAGATAGAGAAACAGAAAGAGATATATATATATATACATACAAGTTTAAGTGAATTATCAAAGGCAAGCGAAACGAAAAAGGCTTCTGGATGAATCAAAATCAAATTAAACACGCAAACAACTCTTTGTGCTATTTTCTCCAAAGGGAATATTAAAGATTTATGATTTCAGCCTGTATTCGAGCCCTCCCAAGCAAGATGCACTTATTGTGATACAAAGTATTCCCGTAAAGTGTATCTAAAACCGGTTTTATCGCGCTCAGAAATTTTCTGTGCAGTCATAATACACACAATCAAAAGTGTGAATCGTTCGCTGGCACAATCCCTCTCGTCTATCTGACTGGGAATGTTTGGAATATTATCTCGCTGTATTATGACGTGGCCAGGGCTTGCATATAATGTATTCTCTCCTATTATCAACCCGACGCTTGAAATTCTTTCTATCATAAATTTCAAAAATACTCTGCACTTTGTATGTATATATGTATACTCTCGAAAGGATTCATCAAGTTCGATCAATAAAATACGAGACTCGTAACAAAAATTCCACATCCTCCCAAAACTAAACTCTTATCAGTTTGTTTATGTTTTAAAGAAATTTTCAAGGTTTGCAGAAACAAGCGAGCCTCGTGATTCTTGTATTCACAGCATTGTTCTTACTTATATGCATGCGGACTAGCTGCTCTTCTACGAACCGGCTTCGGAGAAAGAAAGAGAAAGGAAGCGAGTGGGGGAGGTGGAGGACAGTGTGGGGATGGTGGAAGAAGTGAAACGAGTCTGCGCCATGCAACCAATGTAAACGTGTGGCTCCCTTCGACGAAAGATTCACGACGAAGATCGAGATCGGAAATGTGTGTGTGTGGAGGGATCGAGAGGAAAACCGACAATTTCCCAACTCGAAACGCGAGGACTTCCGGTTCTTCGCTCGTTCCTGGAAGCCACCCGCGATATTATAGCCAATCAGAATAACTTCTCCACCTCCCTCCGCGCGTATCCGGGTCCACCGGAAACTTCCTTCCAGAGGAATTCCCACGCGGAGTGGAGAGTTCTTATTAACCAATGTTATATATATATATACAGTATATAGATTGTTTTGCCTAAGACAGTCGAGATTAAGATAGCAGCTCGAGGAATTAGAATCGAGTGACAAAATAATTCAAGCACCAAGCTCGTTCTTATCTCGACTGATAAGCTTTGTCAAAGGCGAATAAGCAGGAACACTTGAGTAAATTATGCATCACCGACAGAAATATGCGTGTTCGAGGCTGCTGAAACGAGAGGTATTCGAGATATTTGTGTAGATCGAAATAAGGTGAGCTGGGAAGCAGCAGGATGGTACGGAGCGTGCGTGAACCGGACTCGTCGCCGTACCCTAGCCTCACCTCACCTCCAAAATAAATAACGTGCTTCGGCAGGCCTCACCAACCGAACGAACCAGTCGAGAGAAAGAGAGAGAGAGAGACCCGAAGCATTCCACGAAATTAACCAACGTATACCATCTCCAAAACAAAGCGCGAAAAAATTCGCTTTGAAAATTCCCACAGACGGTGACCTTGAATTTCATCTGCGAGGTCAGCTGTTCTCCACGGATCCAAAGAACAGACTCGATTTTAATTCCTGAGAAACTTATGATCAACTTTCAGAATCGATTGAATTCTGTACAGTTCGATGTATACTTTGTCCCATAGGAAGTTTACACACACGTTGAACTACAACTTGGTACCACTGGTTATTGTTTTGCACTGTTCTCCAAGTGGTACCGGAAGTTCTTCGTTTTCACAGTGGATAACAGTGGGCTTGGTAAAAGAGTCATTCCATTGTAAATATATTTCACTGGTTATCGAGTTTACGGTCGAACCGGTGTGTTTTTGCAAAGGCGTATCGCGTGGATTGAAAAGAATAATTTGGGTGGTGAGAGTAAGAGAGAGGGGGGGGGGGAGTCTGCGCAGGGGACTCACCTGAGCATGGAAACCAGGAGGGTATTTTGACTCTGAGGGTGGATAGGTGCGAAAGGTTGCCGGGTGGTGCGAGACACGAGCAGAGAGCCGAGTAAAGCCGAGGCGAACCGAGATTGGCAGTCGGACAAGGAACGTTACGTGCCTTACCTCGCGAGCGGCCGCCGCGACACTGAACGCCACGGACACCTGTCGCCACGGGCCGTCGACTGTGGCGCCTTGCAGCGGCCAACCCCCTCCCTAGACCCTGCAAACTACCCCCCTTTTAGAACCCACAGCTCCCACAATATTTTTTTCCTTCGACTCTTTCGTCCCTCTCTTGCTTCATCCCCCCTCTCCCCCTTTATCCTTTATTATACTATAGCTACTTCATTATTCCCCAGAATCGCGCCATTTACCAGTAATTTACATGGCGGAATTAATTATCTCGAAGAAAAGCTTCCACCTAACAGATGGCTGAACGGTTTGGGAGCTTTTGTAGAATTTTATCGCAGACTCGGTCCGCACCCTCCCGAACACCATTCACGCTCCGGAATATCCTGTTTTGTTCCCGGTACCTCCACTGGGACTCTATTGTTTGCAAAAGGCTCTCCTTCGAGGATTATGGCACAAGTTTTTGGTACCTCGCCAGCTGATTATTTTTTTATTTCGCCAGGAGTCGTTGCTGGCGGTTTATACTCTTTTATTTGGAAAAATGCGTCCGGTAAGAGAGTCCTTGTTCGAGTGGAGATTACAATAAGAGCTTAGCCATTATGCCTCGAAATTATCGAACGATTCTTCGAACTAGGCCAGTGTATTCCTTTAACGAGCGACTGTGGTGCTTGAAGACGACACGCGAGAATTGTTAGAATACCGCAGTTTTCTCTATCCGATTATACATTCGTGCAAAACTTAACTGGGACGTGGCCCCTATCTATTTCAGCGTGGAGATTAATTTTAGCGAGGGTATTGTTTTGGTAGTCGCGATTAATTCCAACGGTAGAAATCACTCTGAGAGAACGAAGGGAATAATGAGATAGAGATATAGAGTTGGCGTGAAAGATGCAGTCATAGCAATTGACGGAACGTAGATTTGTAATTAAAGGTACATTCGCAAGGTTTCCCGATGTTTAGACATTTACCAGGCTCCTCCACAAATTTTATTCCATTTATCCTGATTCTATACGAAAAAGTAAATATCTTTTTCTTGAAGAGAGAGCGAGATAGAGATATAGAATCGATCAGAAAGATGCAGTCTTATCATAATTACCAAAATGTACATTTGAAATTAAAGGTACATTCACAAGGTTCTCTGATATTTTATAAATTTTTCACATTTACCAGCTTCTACACAAATTATATTTCATTCGTCCCGTTTATATGAAAGAGCAAATATCTTTTTCAACAAGACGAGAGAGAAAGATAGAAAATAAAGCCGGCATGACAGATCCAGTCTGGGAATTGACAGAGCGTATACGCAGGGTGAGACGTATGGAGTGTCTAGGCAAGGTTCGCTTTGTTAGGAGCACTACGTGCATCACGAAGGCAAAAGGGAGGGTGCCAAAATGAGACACCCCCCTCTTCCCCTCCCACACTCTTCTCATATCACATCCCTCCCGAAGAAACAATAATGTCGCGCCTCTCGAGCCCTTCTTATTCTTTGTTCTTCAGCCTTATTCAAGCACCCACGTACCAATCCGTCGCCAGGAGGCAGCCTCTTATGTTAGTCTGGGCTCCCTTACATTCAAGGGCTTTCAATTCTTCCCCACTGGCGAACGTGCTACCGAATCACCAATGGCAGCTTCCACAGTCAGCGTTTTGCACGACTATTCAAACCTTCCAGTTCTATAATCTACCAAACTTAAGCACTCACCGGAATGTAACCATCTGGCTGAGGTCTGTCGTTCTCCCTGGAAATATTCAAACGTTTAAAAAAAACTCTTCATTTATTATTTATGTATTTATGTACTGATATAATATATGTAATAAGAATATTCACCTGCCCCTACGTTGGATCACTGGAGTTTGAGGAGTACTGTCGTGGATGATCACCTGTGTGGCGTCGATTTCCTCGCATTCGGAGCTGCCTTCCGGTGAATCTGTAACAAAAGTATAGCTTAGTCGACCAGTAGACCGAAACTTCGTCGAGTAATTCGATTAGTTCATCAGTGGTCATCCTATATATGTATATAGTACAGCTTTCATCCGTCTCAACCCTGGATAGCTTCGGATTTCACGGTGATATACCCTGAAGACTCCAACAACGTTTGCCATTCAGTAGCGAATCGCGAGGGGTGGACACGCTAACAACCCCGAAAGATCGATCAACAACCGCACCACCAAGACACGGACTAATCCAACCTGATCCGTTGTAGAGCTTCGTGACCGTAGTAATCGATCGTCTAGTTTAGGAAGCTCTGCTGTACTATATATATATATGTATAGAATTGTTGGATACAAAAGGAACAGATTCACCCGAGTGTAGGAGCTTACCATCGTCTGTTCTGTCCAGAAAACGAGACATGGCAGGACTGTGGCAGAAGCCAGCTTCCCCCAGAAGGTCATCGATGTTGGTGTGTTGTCCTATGAAGAGGGGAAGAGTCGAAGGTCGTTTTCTGGGGTAGCTTCTTCGGGGAAGGGGTTGAACGTTTTCGTAAGGCGAACTTTCACCACGATAAATCTCTGGTGGATCCGGTGGATTTTCGATCTGTCTCATGAAATTGAAGCAGTTGGAATACTCTCCCACTCGATTTCTTTATAAATGACATATTGATTGCTCAACTGACCCCTTCAGGACTAGCTCGGTCCCCCAAAGGCTCCTCCTCATCCTCCTCTTCTTTGGGTGGGGGTGGTGGAAATTCGATAGGGAATCTAGAGAGACTCTGACCGGAACAGGTTCCAACCCGAGGATCGATACCAAGGTCGACTCTTTCGTAGGACTCGGAGGAATCGGAATTGGAGGTTTCTCCAGGTGGAATCGCAATGACTCCTTCGGGAACGTTCGAGGTGTTGTCCATCCACCAGGCCTTCTCTCCAGATTCCACGTGACGAATTCGGCTGATTCTTTGGTAGGTCTCACTCAAATCAGCTGATGTATCCTGAGAAGTCTTCGGGGACACTGGTATGACCTCCACACCATCAGGAACGCTCTCGGGATCATCGCACAACCACCAGGCTCTCTCTCCGGATTGTTGATGACGAATTCTAGTCCTCCTCTCGGATTTACCACCACTTTCTCGACTGGACCCTCTTCGGGATATAGGCGAAACTGTGGTTCCTTTCTTAGAGTCCTCTGAACTTTGGAGAACATCGGAAGGATCCAACCACCAATTTCGTTCACCGGAATCCTGACGCCAGACGCACAGCTTGTACTTTCCTGAAAATTGTAGATTTAATTTTAAGGGATTCCTATGGATATACTGTATATATTATAATGAATGATGATGTGCTACCACCTACCATCGTCAGGCAAAGCACCACTTATGGTAGTGTCCTGACTAGCTTCATCATTGTAGATGAGCTTCTCAACACCCTCGGGAACGTTATCAGAATTGGAGTCCAACCACCAGGGTCTCTCCCCGGAGGATTGACGGGAGAGTTTCGTGCTGCTCTTCAGCCTGTCACAAGTGTGCTCGGAGTTGTGGAAGCTAAGGCTCTTGGACAAGCTCTGCGTGACTGATCTCGAGAGGGAACTCGAGTGTCCAGGCTTCTTATTGATTTCGTCCTCACTGGCATCCTGCCAGCCACCTGACGTCCCGGTATCGACTACGGACTCCTGACTACCCTTCCCTTTGAAGATATTCGTTACTGGAGCCAAAGCCCTCATCAGGAACGACTTGGCCTCCTCGGTTTTGCTGGATCCATCGGTTTTCGATCGTGGACTGGATGGTGGTCGAGGAGGTTTGTCCATCGTCAGGGACACTTCGTCCGTTGAAGAAGCAAGGACACTCGTCCTCGAGGAGCCCCCACTGATCATTCCTTTCTCACTGTAACGCGGTGACCTTGAAGGACGTCTCTTCTTCTTCCTGCATCCCACTTTCTCCTCGTCCTCCTCGCTGCAGGAAGAGCTCGAACTGGTTCCACTACAACTCGAGGTTCCGGAAGTCCTGAGGACTCTGGACGACCTTGAAGTACTCCTAGACTTTTCTCGACTTCCCGAACACTTGTTGGAGCTTAAAGAGGATACCAGTCGTGGTTCACAGTTCACCTCGGATTGAGAATCCTGCGAGCTCACTGATACACTCCTCTGCGTCTTCCTCTTCCTCGGATACTTCGACCTTACAGGGTCACCGTTCTCCATGTTCAGCGCCGACTTGCGGAAGTCCTTGTTGACGTATTTCGCGGACGTGGCCTTCATGGCGATCGGAGACTCGTTCTTCGGCACAGGTGGTTTACCACGAGCATCCGGCGAATTGCTTTGCCGCAAGTTCACTGATGAGCCGCTCGAGCTTGATTTGTTGGGCGACGATGTTGGCGGCGTCGCCTTTATTTTTGCACCTTGACTCGTTACCGAGCCACTCGAGGAGGACCTCAACCTGCCAATTGGCACACTGACAGAGGATCCGTCCGACGAATCGGCCCGCGTCATCTGACGTTGACCGCCTCTCGATGATCCGCTACGCTGCGGAGTCCCCGATCGACTCTGCGATGATTCGCTGGGTTAAAAAAAAGCAACCTATCAATTCTAATAATAATCCTCTTTAATTCTTACAACTAGTGACGAATTTCTCTGTAACCTTACCTTTGAATGGAATTTTTCCTCGATGACGAACCGTCCCTCTTCTGGGTCTGAGAGCTTTCGTCTCGACTAGCATCATCTACTTTACAACTGGAATCCTCGCTTTTTGATGCACAATTACTGTAATCCGATTTCGGAGTTAAGCTCCTGTCTTCTTTCTTCAGCTGGTTAACTTCCTGTTTCAACGACGCTTTGGAAGTTTTAACCTCGCTCTTGGACGAGCCTCGACCCAGTCTGGGAATGGAGGGTCTTCTTTGGTTATTTTCCTCGGATTTCTGAACAGGACTACTCCGACTCGAGGACCCTCTACCTTCTGTTTTGCTACTTTGCGTACTAATACTGCTCGAGTTCTCGGGACTTTGTATTTTCACCTCGCATTCGCACCCTTCGCTCTCCTTCTCGACCTTGGACTCAGTTTTGTAGGATGCTGAACCCTCTTGACTAGTCTTGGAATATCCAAAATTCCCGTAAACCTTCTTCTTGTCGTTTTGAACACGTCGATCGGAGTTGTTCAATTCTTGACTAGACGCTGGCGACACTTTAGCCTCGTTTCTCGAGGTGTTCGAACTTTCCGTCGATCTGGTATACCCTGTAAAAGTACCTAATCTCGAAGTGCTCGTAGTTGCACTGTTGTAACTTCTATAAGGTAAAACGGTGCTGGATGAGGAGTACTTATCCAAATAAGAGGACCAAGTGGTTCCAGAGTCTCTGACCCTAGAAGCACCACCGAATCTGGCGAACCTTGAATTATCCTCAGGACGATCACACTGGACCTCCTGATCTTTCGTATCGAGGTTTTTTTTGGTCCTACAAACTTCCAGCTGACTAGAAATTCCAGCATCGACCCTCCTGGCTCTGACGAAGGTCGATGATGCTGGTGCAGTTGGGGAGGTAGCTCTGGTGACCATGGTCAAGGTCGTAGGTTCCACATCCTGAAGTCTTTCATCGACCTCGTTCTTCGCCAAGTTTTCTTGCTTGTTAAACGCTTTTTCCCCCCTCTCCTCCTCCTCTTTTACATTGTTCTGCTTACTCGAAGCTCGAAATCTATCCGAGCCGGAGTAGCTTATGGTGGATGGCACTCGATCGTTGCTGTTCCTCGATGAAAGTGAGAACCTGGAGCTAGTGGTAGCACCTAATCTGGTGGAGAAGGGGGTCGATGATTCAGAACTGCCTGGAATTTCAGTTTATTGTGTGATTCATTCAATGTCTTAAAATGATACTTCGGACAATCTTACCGGAAGTCCCTGATCGAGCGTAGGAGGATCCTTTGGTGAACCCTCGAAATGTACCAGTCTTTGAGATACCAACTTCCGGACTGGGTTCTCGCGAGGTCCTTCCGGAAGTGGTACGTATGCTCCTGTACGAGGTAGAAGGATGTTCGTTTCTGTCTTTTCTATCCTGTCGATCGTTACCGGAATAATTTCTGCTCAAAGCTGATCCTGGATAGGTGCTTGAACCATGTCGAGTGGTACACTCTGGTTCTCTGCTCTTTTCTCTCGAGGTTCCTCGACTGTACCTGTCCAGGACAGAGGAAGATCTCTCCGAAGTTTTGATTGTGGGGAAAGAATATTTTTCTAGCAAAGAGGTTCTGCTACTCGACAGGGGACTCTTAGCTCTGGTCTCTTCGGTAAACCTTGAAGGAGTCAGTCTATTTTTGTCAGCCTCTTTTGCATCTGAAGAATAGAATTTTTTTAAATAATATCATATGCTGTTTTTTGGCATTCTATAGTTATTATGTTTTATGAAACTCACAGGAATACTTATATGTTGACTTATCTTCTGTTTTGTCCTTCGAGAGTCCACTGGTAAAAGTTGCTCTATCTTTTGCAGTCCTGCCAGTGGTCAAACTCACACTGGTGTAGGGTCTGAAGCTCGGTAGATTGCTCCCTGCAGGCGAATTTTTTCCATAAGGACTCGTGCTAATTCCACCTCTCGTTCGATAAGTACTGCCTTCGTTCTGGAATGTACAATTTTAATTTGTTTGAGATTATCAGTCGCGTGTCAATGTAGAGTGGTTTATAATTAGATATATTAAACTGGGATCAACCGAGTGGGTAATGAAGGGAGAAAAATGATTGATTATAAATTACAATTGTCTTTATATATTAAAAAGAAAATCGTGGATCAATTTGTAACTTACGACTTTGTTTAGGACATTAAATATTAAAAATTTTTAATATTTTAGTATAGCAATATTTACATATGAATTTATTCTCTCACAGTCTAATGAAAATGTACAACAATACTCATAATTTGCAAAGTTATCAATGATTGCTTTTGTCAATTTTACAAAAATATTATAAAATTTAGAAAAAAAAAACGAGCTATCCAACAAATGTTCTAATCCATCAAATTTTGTACCCTTTCTGTCCTTGACCTCTGTATCACAAGCATATAAATTTCGCAATGTTTCATCGCAGCCTAAAAGTACAATTTCATCGAACCATTCGATCATCCATTCACGAATTAAACAGAAAGAATCGATAAAGAAGAACGTCGATGCCACATGAAGTTGTTTGTGCAAAAGAATGGCAAAACATACTCTGTTATCTATTAGAGAATCCACAATCGTCTGTTGCCTATATGCCGGAATTCCCTGCACGGTATATCCGTTTCTATCTGGCTTACGAGTTTCAGGATTTACGTGAATGTACACGTGAGCGAAATATTGTCCGAATGGTTTGTGAGACCTCGACAGGGTGGGCGCTGCCTTTTAAATGAGGAGCAGCACAAAGCAACGATGCTTTCAGTCCGTACATCTGAATTTAATCATAACTCGAACGCTTTATGAATTTATTCCTTCTGTGCTCCCCCCCCCCCCCTTCCCCCTACCATATCAAATACGTAGGATCAGAGATAAAGCCACACAGTCGCTCGAACTCGTAGGTTTGTAATTAGACCATTGTGCATATGTCGTGAAAAAGCAATTTACCGAAAATTCGACAGTCCCACAACGCTTCCTGAGCCATATGTTATTTTATTCTTCGCGTAGATTGGACAACCGCCAAATTTTTTGGCACATCGTGCAGTGAATCGAGGAAGCAATTTCAGACCCTAACACACGTGGTACGTGTAAATCAGAAACGAATTCTGAATGGCTACGGGTAAGGCACGTTCTCGCAAATATAAAACCGCAGAGTATATCGCGTATCCACCCTCCAATTCTATCATACCGGTGTACTGTACGGAATTTTGGCAAATATTTGCGAAACAATGAAAGATTTTAATTTCGCATGGCGAGGTATCGTGGTTTTTGTCTTCTGTATCATTATTTCTTTGATCACCCTGAACGATGGAACACGATTGAAGAATATATAGTTATTTGTTTTGAATATTTTTTTTAGTCATAATTAAATATCAATTTGATGTTTGGGAATTTTAATTAAACGGATTCAAGTTTATTTGATCATAGGGAATTTTTTCTCAGTGTCGGAACTTATTTTTCAGCGAAGCCAAATGCGAACGATATTAATTTTCTTGTTCGCTGTCGGTATCTTGACATAAAATGAATTTTCTGTCTCAGTAATGGCAAAAATGTGAAACGAAAAATGATTTTAATTTTGCATTGCAATATTTTATAATTAAGTATTTTATGCTATTTCTTTGATAATTTTGCATGAAAATCGACGTAAGTGATATTGCATCGAAGCCAGATTGGAACAAAATGAAATTTCTGTTTGACAGTGGGTATAGCCTGGCACAAAACTCGTATACCATAAGCTATTATTTTTGCAATGACGATGGCAGGCAGGCAGGCTCGACCGAACGGTGCCTTTCAATAAAAAGCTTTCTAAGACACGAAGCTTCTTTACGCGGAAAAATTGAGCTTCTCAACGAAAGAAACAGCAATGGCTTTGGTGCGTAATTGGAAAACTTCCGGTAGCCCGTGTAAGTTACCAAAAGTTTCTGCGTGAAACGCCACGCTATCTCGCGTATATATATAAACACAGCGAGCAGTTCTTAGCAGTATATACGACCAAAAGCCAATAAAAAACTCGTCATTAAACCTATCGCCTTATTGCACGATCCTATTGACAATTTTAAGCAAATATTTTCTATCTCAACACTAAATAACAATCATCGAAATAAATAATTTATAAACAAATGATTCTTGCAAAAAAATTTAATCAATGACTTTCCTAACAGTACGACCAAAAGCCAATCAAAAATTCGTCTTAAACCTACCGCCTTATTGACAATTTTGAGCAAATATTTTATACCACAGCACTAAATAATAATCATCAATATAAATAATTTATAAAAGAATTATTCTTGCAAAAAAATTCACCAATGACTTTCTCAAAGGTTATTAACACCACGTGCCTATATATACTATTTATTTGTTCAACCACCATCCGTGAACCGAACGCATAAAATGATGTCACGCATCTTTCTGAGAAAAGCCTCTGTGCGTGTACCATGCATATATATATATATATATATATTCAGTAACGGATAAATACAACGAAACGCATAGCCGTATAATAAATTCAACGCGAAAGCTTGTTTGCATTGCATCCCTCCTTATCTCGACTGCAAATTCGAGTAATACGAAGCGAACGAGGATGGAATCTAATAAAGGGTAAAACCTGATAAAAAATTCATTTCTTCGGGAATGAAAGATTTGCTCGCTCGACGAGTGATGTATA
Organism: Prorops nasuta; assembly: GCF_024137725.1. NCBI lineage: Eukaryota > Metazoa > Arthropoda > Insecta > Hymenoptera > Bethylidae > Prorops > Prorops nasuta. Next base: position 3,032,298 of record NW_027116808.1, read on the forward strand.
CAGTTAGTATAATATATGCGGTATATATACAATCGATTGGGTTCAGCGACACCAAGCACTGGGTCAATTCGCGTAGGCCGTAGTCGGGAATTGAGTTCAATTCTGACAATTGATACGCGAGATCAGCTGTATTTGCCATTGCTATATATTGACAGCACAGCTTGCAAATATTGGCCAATGCTAACGAGCCGTGTACCGGAGCAACGTAATAATAAATCATTTTTCTAGACAGCTATATTTCTATCTTATATGTATACATATACACGTATGTACGCATATGTTTCAGTGTGTGGGTGTGTAGAAAACGAAACCAATTTCTTCGTCCATTCTTAGTAGGATGCGTGAGGATTTTAATTATTGTTGTTTGAATGCAGCAGTGAAATACTGTTATACGTGGTTATATATATAGCAATAGTGATTTAGGCAATGGGCCGTTATAGATCTCGATGATCTTTGATCTAGATTATACGTCACGTGACGTAGTAGGTTGATCCGCAAAGATCTTAACTATCATTATTATCATAGTCTGAATCCTATATTGGAATACTATGATATCCGGCTATATATATATCAATACTAATTTAGGTAATACGTCATTATAGATCTCGATGATCTTTGATCTAGATTATACGTCACGTGACGTAGTAGGTTGATCCGCAAAGATCTTAATTATCATTATTATCATAGTCTGAATCCTATATTGGAATACTATGATATCCGGCTATATATATATCAATACTAATTTAGGTAATACGTCATTATAGATCTCGATGATCTTTGATCTAGATTATACGTCACGTGACGTAGTAGGTTGATCCGCAAAGATCTTAATTATCATTATTATCATAGTCTGAATCCTATATTGGAATACTTTAATATCTAATTATACATACCTATATATACCAATAATGATTTAAGCAATACGTCATTATAGATCTCGATGATTCTCGGTGGAGAATCTACGCGATACACGGCGGGCATTAGCAGCGAGCGGACGGGTAAATGTGATTCGGCGCGTGTTTACTTACAGCGTTCCATCGGGCACGCAAGTTCCTAGTCGCGGGTTCGTTGATACTTCGGACGGGGATGAGCGACTAAATTTAAACGGTCTACAGCACCGTCTATTGCGCCTCGATCCTCCAACAAGCCGAAGAAAGCCGAATTTTGCCAACATAACCAATGCCATTTTTCAGCTCGACAATCGCACGGACGAATTTTATCGACTCTAGCAGCCATGGCTAATTTTAGCGAGACACTTTCTATTTGCCCTGCGTGTGCCGAACTGTTCGATCCCCTTGTCGAAAATCTAGAACGCTAACACATTGCAGCTCTAAATTTAACCGTGGCCTGTGCTCTCGTGTTAAACGTTTACTTGGAGCAAAATTAGCCTCGGTCACCGCTTTTATCAGTCTATGCTGGAAACTCGATTATTGCCAATATCGTCGAGGGCCAAAGGGCCCGATTTTCTTGGGTCAGACGCTAATTTGCGATGAGTATACAGCGTTGATGTTAGTTTGCGCGTTCTCGAGACTCGACAAATGAGCTCATTCATCAGCAGTGCGACTGCAGCTACGAGGAGGAGTTTAACCGAATCTCGAGTGTTCCTTGCCTCGGTGGTCTTCCACTGCCCGTTTTTAATAAGCAGAAAATGATTTTCTATTAAAAAGTTAAGGTCATATTAAGTTGCTCTGAGTAAAGATACTGAGCAATTTTTTTGGTAATCATTTCTAAATGATTTTTTATATTGTATACAGTGAGTTTAAATGAATCCTGAGTGTTCCTTGCCTCAGTGGTATTCCACTGTCCATTTTTAATAAGCAGAAAATGATTTTCTATTAAAAAATTAAGGTCATATTAAGTGGTTCCAAGTAAAGATTCTGATCGATTTTTTTGATAATCATTTCTAAATGATTTTTTATACTGTGTATAGTGAGTTTAAATGAATCTCAAGTGTTCCTTGCCTCAGTGGTCTTCCACTGTTCGTTTTTTTATTCAACAGATAATTATTTTCCATCCATTCTAGTCAAGGTCATAATACTAAGTGGCTTTGAGCAGATATTCTGCTTAATTTTTTTAGTATTCATTCCTAACTGATGTATATCGTGTACAGTGGTTCATGAGATGACGAGAAATTTGCTCGACCCGAATATTCATTAGTATCAAATTTTATAACGCACATTATATGGTTCTCAATGACACAAAGTCTCGAGTATATTTCCAGTATATCCAAATGTCCCCTTCCAGTATATATCCAGAGTACATTAAAAATTTTATTTCTCGAAATTTTAACATATTTTTACTTAAACTTCTCACAGAACCTTTAACGTTTCTAAATATAATTTTACGACTTTCTTCAGGATACCACGAACTATATATAATTTATAAACTTTACCACATAAGCCACATTAGAATATACCGAGGATAAACTTGGTAAGTTCGTGCTATTTAAGCCTTAAATTAACAAAATATCAGCTCGTTGGTCAAAAATTTCTTTGACTAATCAATTTTACACAAGAACTCCTATTTTGTGTAAATCTTCAAAAAAAAAACCCTAAAAATAAAAAAAAACTTCATGAATAGCTCTGTAATGTTTTTTCACCGAGAGCACGTGTTGATTATTCGCGTGGTCCACCCACGATTCGCCTCGTCTCACCGGGTGGCTGTGGTCTCTTGTCATCGATGCATTCGGAATAATCGCGCACATTGATATATATACATATACATATAAAATTAAATTCAACAATAAAACTTTATCCAAAAATCGAGGTAAATAAATTTTAAATAATCGATGGTTCCGAACAATCGCACTATTTCCTACTCAATAATTACTCAACTTTAATCAACTAACTAAATCAACGCAAACCTTATAAATTCCTCTAAAAAGAAATTAAATCTTAGACGGTGTGATAAATCGTTGGAGAAAAGTCTTGAAAGAAATCGACTTACGTAAGTCCTATAGGATGCCATATCGAAAATCCCAAAAGGCACAGAAATTCCTTGGGGTGCTCGGCTCCTTTTCGACAAAGAGTCATAGATTACGAAGCGAACTTATTACATGGAACGATAACTGAATCGACCGTGTGATCGGCACTGATATATATACTCTATATACATATCTACATGTATATATATACGTATACATATAATATACGAAGGCTTGAACGTTGGAGAAGTGGAGGACTCGATTAGGGTGAAAAGAGGGGGAGGGGAGAGGGTTGATACGCTGCTGGTGATAAATAAATAAAAGAAGGTAGGAGAAAAAATGAGGGATTTCCCAGCGAGAGGTGAGCAGAAGTCGAGGAGGAAAAGCGCTTCGTCTCTGACGGCGCTCGGACCCTGAAGAGCCGGCAAGCGAGCCGCGGGTCGCGAGGCACGTTTGCGTTCACCCCCCCCCCCCCCTCCTCTTAAGGCTCTCATCACCTACAAATCCCCAATCGCCCATCTTCTTTTTCCTCATTCTCATTCTTATTCCGTTTTATCTCTCTCTCTCTCTCTTGCTTTCTCTCTTTCTAGAGCCCTATTTTAAGAATAGCTGTATGTTCTCATCCCTTCCCTTCCATTCCCTTCAGCATCGAGTCTTCGCAGTCTCTTCCTCCTCGTCTTCCCTCTCTCTTTCTCTTTCGGTAGCAACGTCGCCACGTTCGAGCAACAGAAATCCTGCCAATTTTCATTTCATCGCGAAAATTCCCCATTTTACACCATAATTCGTTTAACACACGCATCAGCCTTGTCGCTTTTAACGTGATCGACGGCTCGACGTATTTCCGATGATTCTGCGACAAATGCAAATGAAAAATATCTAGTTGACAATTATCGTGACGTGTACTTGCGAATTGACGTATCGGTTTGTCGAGCATAATTCTCTCTGTAGGTTGATAATAATTTATTCTAGGTTAGTTTTTCTTTTTAAAGAAATTTCTTTATCCTACGAGCGGTATATGCCGAGTCGGTAAGTAAGGAATCTGCCTTTGCGGCGGAGAAACGAAGCTGCGTTTGGACATTTTAACGTCGATGGCGCCACTAGCGCGGCTTGAGAGTTCAAACTCAATGGGGATAATTATTCTCGTAATTTTCGATACGAATAATCCTATTAAAATCGAAGCTATAGTAATTTCTCATTTGATGTAATTACTGGTAATCGATGTATATTTATTGGTAAATGTATTTTAAACGGTAATTATTGTTGGAGCGTAAGAATTTTTCCTAACCACAGTTTTGTATATTTTGCTCCTTCTAAATTTCTAAATCTATACTTCCCTCGTGCTGTGGTGATTTACTCGTCTTAATTTTATCCCATGTTGCCGAAAAGATGCGAGCCGTGTTTTTCGCGCAACGAGTTTGGATGATGATTCATCGTGCCCTAACTTTCTCGAAACTACAAAATTTAACCGTACAGATTTGCGCATCGCTTTAGGATTTTGCGTTTCGTGCTTTATCCTGCATCGCTCGAACGTTCCTCGAGTTTTTTCCCTCAGCTTGTTCGAACACAATGGGAAGTAAATATTTGGATGCTGCGTAACGCGATGGGACATTTGTTATTGATACCTTGACTTTCCCACAGTGGCAAAATTTAATTGACTGTAGAGACTCGACTTTACGGTCAAGTGTGTATCACGATCGATCGGGACGGTATGTTTATAAACAGATGGTCGTGAAGTCAAGACCTCTCGATGCGATGCACGGGAATTCAGTCGAACGAGAGTCGGAAAGAGATATATTTAGAGAATTGGGCCACCGTGCCTATAAGAGATGTTTCAAAGAGACGTTCCTATGTCGTCCTTTGGACTAACAACTAACCAAGTTCTGTAATTTCCTATGGGCTATCTATGTGTTTCTTGGGAAGCTTAAAAACGTTCGATTGATCTATGCTTGATATGTACACATATATATACATAACATCATAGGAAAATGATGCCTATATAAAAGACGTTTCAAAGAGGAGTTTCAAAGAGACGTTCCTTTATCGTCCTTTGAACTAACAACAAACCAAATTCTGAAATCTATAATGTAGCGTTCTTTGAGAAGCTTAAAAACGTTCGATTGATCTATGCTTAATATGTACAAGCACATATATATATATATATATAAGAGATCATAGGAAAAGGATCGAAAATATCATCAAGGCTTGTTGACACGTGAAAGAATACACAGATATATGGAAAAACAAGAGTGTTTGTTGTAGATGAAGATAAAGAGGGAGAGGTGGCTGTTAGGGAATCTAAAGTGAAATGAGGGATGGAAAGGGGGGAGAGGGGAGAGTTTATTTTGGTAGAGCGAGGGCTGGAATTCTCCACCAGAGCGAGCCACGCAACGGAGTGGGGTATTGGCGAACCTGAGGAAGAGAGGCCAATCTCAAATTACGCGGTGAGCTCCGGTTAGCCAAGCGGCCTGGCGTCTTTTTGCCCACCATCGCCCGGCGACCTTTTATAGACACTCCCGGTAGCGGGGCGAGCCGGGAAATGCGTGAAAATTCAAACTTTCCCATTAAAATCCCCCCCCCCCCTCCCTCCTCCCTATGTTCTCCATTATCACATTTCTTCACCTTTTTCTCCAGAAATATATAACCTTTAAAAAAAATATATTTCCTTTCACTAGAAAATCTCAACCCACTTCACCTTTTCCTAATTTTCTCAATTAAAGAATAATCTAATTAAATATTACGTTCTAATTTGATCCGTGACAGACTTAAGATTTCCTCATAAGGAATTTTCTCCACTCTTTCTCTCTTTCTCTCTCATATCATTTTACAAACTGAAAATAATTTTGTCCATGCAATTTTCAGATGAGTAGAGAGCGAAACCTAGAAATATAGAAATATTTCATAATTTCTGGAGCACGCAGCGCAGTCTGATATAAATACTAATAATCGCGATTCCCTCGAGTAGTTTTGGTGTTTGCCATCAGTCGCCGTCATATTGCTCACACGTCGTCGACTGCAAATAACAAACTGCTTCTTCCTGCTAATCCCAGCACGAAGCTGCGAGGAATTTTCGTCAATTTAGCAAATCCCCCGTACATTAACAACCTTAACTCCCGATTCTCTCGAATTATCCAAACGCTCAGCGATCGCCTTAATTACACAACAACGAATCTGTGATATCCGTCCCGTTTATCTAGGCGATTCCCAATTTTTTCTCTTTTTTTCTCTACGCCACACTCACATGGAAAAATAGAGAACAACGACCCAAATACGTTGTTCCTATAATTAACACTCAAACTGAGCGGTAATTTAATTTTAGCGTGCAGTTCCTGGATGAAAAATCCGATCGTGTCATCAGGAAGATACGGACGCGTTCAATTGTTTCGCCATAACTTTCTAATGCACGCTTTGACACATAGTCATTATATATGTTCGACTCCCACGCGATGATGAGTTTCAGTAGCGAGTTTGGAGACACACTCGTGTACCACTTATCACCTGATCAACACAAATTCGACTATCTAAATTGGTCCCTATTACTAAGCGTAATTGGGTAGGTTTTCGTCGACTCGTCAGTCGCGTGGGTGGAACTAACTTTGAGACTTACGTGTCTAGAAATCGAACCTGCTCTTTCCACTCGAGTGCTTTGGGACTTAGATTTTTAAGGATGAAAAATTCTGTAAGAATTGAGACGACCAAATTGATTGGACTTTGCACGCGAAAAGACCTTCAATGACCACACCTTGAGACATAAAGCATCATCCAGCCTTTTTGCTCCGCATCATTACTACTGGGGCGTCTAGTCAAAAGAAGCTGGTCACTTTGGCAGTTGTCTCTGACTGCTCCGCAATTAGCCAGTTTGGATCGGAGTTTCGGTAAGAGGTGGTGATTTCAACAGGCGCCATGTTGTGGCTTACCTTGTGTGAATTAAAAAAACAATATATATAGGAATATTAAGGGGACCGGTGTGGAGTAATTTAAGAATCTCTCATTGGAGCAAACTTTGATATATATATATATATATATATATATTGTAAGTGAAGAGAATCAACGGAAAGACTAGCTCGCTACAAGAAGATGGCACGTAGCGAGTGGGTGTAGGAGCACCCTCGACGATGCAGAGGTTCCCCGTGTGGATGACGAAGAACCGTCGGAGGTTGTTGGGGTGGGGGTATCCCTGGACGAAGGACGCATGCGTTGAGCGTCATTTTGACGAAGCCATGAAGCGGCCGGCGCGCCATACGAACGACGACGAGTCGCGCACTACGAGTAGGGCGCTGGTCGGCTCCGAAACCCCGAAGAGGACCGGAAGTTGAAGAAGCGGAGGACCCAAAGCCTTGCCAGAGTTTTAATTTTTCTTGAAAATCGACACTACGACTTAACAAGAGCAAGTTCGGCCGAATTCTTCAGAAAAGATGTCTTCAGCGGTAGCAAAAAGCTCCAAGTACACATACCGCTCCAGCGGAGGTGCTGGTACCGAAAACGTCAGCATCGAATACAGCGCTGACCTTAGCGCTCTTTCCAGGCTCGAGGTAAATGAAAATTAATTAATTTTCTAATTTCAATCCTTTTTCTGATGCATCTTTAATCACCTTCTACATAAACCTTCTCTTTTATCTCATTCAATCAGAAAATCATTGTTCCTCTCTACAACCTCATAAATTTGTATCTTACCAATTAAAATTCAGGAACGGTAAGTGCGAAGACTCTTGTACATCAGAGGATGATGAGGAAATTCTAATAGAGGAATTTCTTCTCCCCTTTTCCTCGTTTTGTTCCGCTCCAAAAGTGGTACGTTCGCGAGACGTACAGTGACCGTAAGGAGGATAAAGTGAAGCGCGAAAGTTCAGTGACCATAAGGGATGTAGTGCCAACCAAGCGATGAACCAAAAGTGTACACGACCGCTGGCTAGATATCGTATTGCTCGACTACGAAAATAGGCGTTATACAGTGACCATTTCTCTCTCGTGCGATGACCTTGGAGGGTTAAATTGTTCTCCAGCAAAGAACCGTCCAACGGAGGCGAATCGACGAGGTTCGCCAGGTTCTCCAGAAAGGTTACTCGGATTTCTCGGCGTTCCCGGGTTAGTTTCCAGGATGGACCAGGAAAATTAGCAGGAATTTTGTGTTTCCAAGGGAAATTTGCTACCTCGTACCTCGAGGATCAAACCAGATCCGGACGCATTTCCGAAATCCCGAGCTCGCGGATATTTTCGTCGAGCGGTTACATAAAAGGCGTCGAGTCTTCTTCGTAATGGTCCCACGAGTGCACGACTAATTAGCATCGATATAGTTAATCCCAGAGCCCTTCTCTCTTTTCAGGACAAAATCCGGCTACTGCAGGATGACCTGGAGTCCGAGAGGGAGCTGCGACAGAGGGTGAGTTTTAAACGGGGAATCTGTTTGGGGGAAATGAACGATGCGACCCTCGCGAGAGTTGGCTTTCTTTATATATATATAGCTCGAACGCCATAGTGAAAATTCTATTACTGCCTCGAGAAGAACGTTTCCCAATCGCTCGGTCTAAAAATCTGGAATAGAGGAGAAAAAAGCAACAAGGAGGGACCGGGGGATCTATTACGGATTATAACGTTTAGAAGGAGTGGGTCGAAATGTCCAGCTCTAGAGCCTCGGCTATTTTTGGTTCGGTAACCTCAAACGCATTCCTTTCCCCTCTCTCCTTGCCTTATCTTCCACTTTTGTACAAAATTTATTGTTAAAAGCTTCTGTGATTTTTATATATAATTTTCCGAAGAAGAAAATATTATTTTTGTGTGTATATATATATGATATACAAAAGAAAATTTTTGGTAGTACTGGAAAATACTAATTTGCAAATTTTTCTATAAAATTTGCTCGTCAGGTTTTGAACACTTGCCAAGAATTCTCTCGTAAAATCCAGGCAATTTTTCACGCTCTCATAACACTTATCGCATTGCGAAGAGACGTTATGCCCTGCGTGAAATTGTTTTGACAATACGCACACGCGTCTATTTCTGCTTCTATATATATATATTTGCGAATTTTAGCAGCACCAGGAGACCTGGGGTATTTCAAATTCTCGAGTTGGACAGCTGGCAATAAAAATCTTGGGATAATCGACTCGCTAACAATAATATAACGACCGAGGTGGCCTCTCTTTTCTCGATAAACCGCAGGCTTGTAATATGAATAAAGCTCCGGAAATAGGAACACCGTGCCAAAATTAGCCTGCGCTATTCGCGTTGTGGACAGAAAGCTAAGCTTGTAATTTCCTACTCGTGCGCGTCGCAATGTTTAATTCCACTTTTCCAAACTCGAGGACTCTTGTCTTTACAGCTAACTGAATAATCCACGTGATTCATTCATAAAATTTCCCTTTGACAGATTGAACGCGAGCGCGCGGACTTGAGCGTGCAAGTGATTCAACTGTCCGAGCGTCTTGAGGAAGCCGAGGGTGGCGCTGAATCTCAGGTAAAAATTTTTCTTATTTCAGAAAGATAAGAGGGATTTGTTGGTGGGAGAATTTTTGGGTTTGGGAAAAATCAACGATTTTTTCTGGTTACAGTTTGAGATCAATAAGAAGAGGGACACGGAACTAGCCAAGTTGCGCAAACTACTCGAAGATGTGCATCTCGAAAGCGAAGAGACTGCGCACCTTTTGCGCAAGAAGCATCAGGAAGTTGTGGTTGATTTCCAAGATCAAATCGACCAGCTATCGAAAGCTCGTGCCAGGTCAGTAGTAGTATTGATAAGTCAGGGGAATTTTCTTTAATGAAAATTGTCTAAGAAATTCTATATGAAAGAAAATTGTTTAAATTAAATTGAATAGCTATAGAAACCTTATATCAGGTTAATGCTAAGGAAGTAAAAAATATTTTCTAGCAGCAAAATGTTTCTTTAAATTAGTGTTGATATATTGAGCAGGGAAGGGGATAATTTTTTTTTTTTTATAAAAATTAATCGAGAAATGCCTTAAGTAAGGAAATTTTCAAAATAGAATTGACTAGCTGTAGAAATTTCATATGAGGTCAATGTGAAGAGAGCTATAGACATTTTCTAACAGTAAAATGGTGATCCACATTAGTGTTGATAAATCAAAAGGAAGGTTTGGATTTTCTTTTATCAAAATTACCTGAGAAATTCTTTATAAAATAAAATTTCCAAATTAAAATGGACTGTCTATAGAAACCTCGTATCAGATCAAAGTAAAGGGAATTACAGATGTCTTCTATCATTAAAATTGCTGTGCAGATTATTGTTGATGAATCGGAAGAAATATCTATATAATAATAAAGTTGGAAAAGAAGGTTTGTTTTTTAATTTGTTTGAAAAATTATTCATGAAAGAAAATTTCCAAAATCGACCAGCTTTACAGAAAATCCATATCAAGACAGTGTGAAGGAAGCTAGAGATGTCTTCTATTATCAAAATTTTTATCCAGATTAGTGTTGATAAATGGAACATATAGGAAGACTGTTATCCTTAAAAAATTATACGACAAATTCATCACAAATAAAAGTTTCCAAAATAAAACTAGCTAACTATAGAAATCTCGTGTCAAGTCACTGTGAATGAATCTCCAAATATTTCTCTAGCGGTAAAACTATTGTCCAGATCAATGTTGATAAATCACTCGCGTTAAATTTGGCATTACGCATAAAACTATAAGAGACTATAGTAATAAGAGGGAGGAAGAGAATGATCTTTTAAGAATCACCCAAAAAATTCTCCACGAAAGACACATTCTGGACAAGGCAAACCCGAGCAGAGTGAATCACGACTCGTCAACGTAATTATAGCGCGAGGCAGTGAAAGTATATTCGCAAAATTTGCGTGGATTATGCTTCGGCCACACTGGCTTGGATCCAAGCAGCAACACTCTCGCATCTGAAATACACGAGGATTCGTTAGCCCAGCTTTTCTAAACATAGTTGCCTCGCGTTACGGAACCCGGACGTGTAATCACCCCCCCCCCCCCCCCTCCTTATTATTTCCTCCACAGCAAGGACGTTCAGAAATTTCATCCACTCTAGGCTTTCCCTCATCGAAGCTTCTTCAGCATATATAAATATATATATCTAGTGTACACGTGTTCACACGAACACACATGAAAATCGATAGAAAATTCGAAGGTTTCTTCGGAGGAATCCGTTTTCACGAAGAATCGATATCTCGAGGAATGGATAAGATCCAGGGTGTTTTTCTCGTTGCTGCCGCGTGTATACGCGGTGCGTTTCCCTTCGCTCGCACGGCCACTCGGCTTATGACTATTTTTAACCACGCGAGTCGCACGGCAAATCTGAAGCCCGCGCCATATTAGTCCACGCGACCGGCCCGAATCCCTCCTATCCTCGGAATCGGCCAACCGACACCCTATACCCTGTACACGCGTGTGTAGGTGGATGGTGAACGAGCTCTTCGAAAGTTCCTCCGGAGCTTTTTATCAAATTACACAATCGATCAAGGTCTTTGTTCGTACATCACCCTCCGTGACCTTGAATCTTTGCAACAATACAATAATAAGAATAAAATTGGAAAATTGCAGAGCCGACAAGGAGAAATCGAAATTCCAGCAGGAAGTTTACGAGCTTCTCGCTCAACTCGACAATGTCACGAAGGAGAAGCTCCTGTCGATCAAGACCGTGGAGAAGCTGGAGTTCCACGTGTCGGAGTTGAACGTGAAGATCGAGGAGCTGAACCGTACGATCGTTGACATCACCAGTCACAAGACGAGATTGTCCCAGGAGAATATCGAGCTGACGAAGGAGGTGCAGGATCTCAAGGTCAACATCGAGAACATCAGCTACTTGAGGACCCAGATCGCGGGTCAGTTGGAGGACGCTCGTCGCAGACTCGAAGATGAGGAGCGTCGTCGGTCCTTGGTCGAAGCTTCGCTGCATCAGGTTTGTGGAATTTGTTAATCTCACACACACAGGGATGTTGATTGATCAATTAGGGCAATTTTTAATTTTCAACCAACTTTCAGGTGGAAGTCGAATTGGAGTCCGTCCGAGTGCAACTGGAAGAAGAATCCGAAGCTCGTCTGGACATCGAACGCCAATTGGTCAAGGCTAACGGCGAGGTTCAAGTGTGGAGGTCGAAATACGAGACGGAAGCCAATGCGCGTGCCGAGGAAGTTGAGGAGCTTCGACGCAAGTACAGCGCGCGCATCCAGGAACAGGAAGAGCAGATCGAGACCTTGTTGGTGAAGATCAACAACCTTGAGAAACAAAAGTCTCGTCTCCAGTCGGAAGTCGAGGTCCTCATCATCGACCTTGAAAAGGTAGCTCGATCAATTTCGAATGTAAAATTTATAAATAGAATCTTGATATCTTAGGAAAATTTAAACAAAGTAAACCCGAAGATTTATAAAAACTCAGAATAGACAAATCAAACATTCATTAATTTTCTTTAATTCTCATGAAAACAAATGTTTACATAACATTCTTCAAGCACAAAATACACTTGTTCGAAATAACCAAACATATATTGTATCACAAAAAATATAAGGATATAATTCTGGTATTGATTATAATAATTATAGAATATTTCCATACAATTAATCATTATCATTATCATTATCATTGAATTGTCCAGGCGAATGGAACAGCTCGGGAGCTTCAGAAGCGAGTGGAGCACCTGGAGAAGGTGAACATCGAGATAAAGGCGCGTCTGGAGGAGTCCATCGCGATGTACGAGCAGAGCCAGAGGGACCTTCGCAACAAACAGCAGGAGCTCCAACGCACGAACGCCGAGCTCGATAAGACGCGCGAGCTGAAGGACCAACTGGCGAGGGAGAACAAAAAATTGGGAGGTAAGATTGCTTTCTCCGGTCGAGTGATTTTCAACGCACAATGTCCCCCCTTCCCACGTGATTTAATTATTCACCAGATGACCTCAGCGATGCTAAGAACCAATTGGCCGACATGAACCGCAGACTTCACGAGCTCGAACTTGAACTGCGTCGTTTGGAGAACGAACGCGAGGAGCTAGCAGCTGCTTATAAGGAAGCTGAAGCAGTCAGTATATACACATATACAGTTCTTAAATAACACTATAGTTATGCATCGTTATTTCCACGATCCCACTTGATCCTCCTCTTCATGGTTACGTCCACAGGGTCGCAAGATCGAGGAACAACGGTCCCAGAGATTAGCAGCCGAGCTGAGTCAACTACGTCACGACACCGAACGTCGTATCGCTGAGAAGGACGAAGAGATCGAAGCAATTCGGTAAGTAGAAGATAATGATGAGTAAATATGAGAAAATCAAATTTCTTCAAGAACCTTCGACGATGCACAGAGTAGGAGAGTTTGGTATATATAGTTATTTATAAATTTTGCTCTCGAACGAAGAATGGAATTTCAACGTCATTAAATTGGCTGCAGTCTGAGTCTCTCACAGCCTCCTCCTCCTCTTCTTCATCTTCTTCTTCTCTATTAATAATGCACGATGAGAGAAAGCCTTAATTAATCGCTGTGTAATTCGATCGTTATCTCTTTTGATCCATCGAATTGCTGCTCTGAAATAAACATATATATATATATATATATATGATTGCAATTAAACGCTACTTTGGAGAATTGGTATCATCCCCAAGGTCACTCGATCCCTTCTCCGTTCCACTCGATTTCTCGAGTGTGGAAAATGGATTAAGAGCGTCCAATCGTCAAGATCCTCGCTCGTGATTGGACGAGAGGATGGTAGGCTTTTCAGAAATTGATTTCAGGGGGCAGTTCTTGGCAAGAATTCCCTACGAAATTCGTATCATTAATCGAATCCGATGCGATATGCACTTATGGATGGCAGTGTGGTTTCTATTAATAAACGCGACGACGAAAAGTGAGTCACGCTCCAATTATTATTGACCAGCGCTGATTGGTCGCTCCCAATGTGGCAATCGGGAAAAAACGTACAAAAGATGGCACCTTGCTGCGTGCGCGGCCCAATTTTTCGCGAGCCACCAAGGTGTCGTCAGTGGCAGCGAAAAGTGCGCGAATCCAGGGAAAAACAGTCGAGTGGCCGAGATATGACGAAGAGGGATCGATAGTACTCGAAGAAGCAAGGATACAAAGGTACGAGAGTGGAATTCTTTAGGGAAGGGGTGGAGGGAGGTTCTCTGTGTAAATTAGCAATTTTGCAGAGATTCGCACTTCCGAGGAAACACAATGTCGTGTTACGTGCCACCCAGTCTCATGCCACTCGAGGAAAAATGGCACCACGTGCCTACCCACGTGTACAATCAGAATTATGGTTATGGGATGAATTATTATCAACCCATGCTGGACTATGTCGAGAGGAGGGATGGTAGATCGAGACCGGAACTACCTTGGAACGATGGTCGACTCCTGTGGGAGGACAGGCCCTTTCGAACTTATTCGCGTGCTGATTTGGCTAGACGTGCCATAGATGCTGAAGACCAGGCCAGGGACCATCTGTCTCGGTTCAAGGTACGAGAATAACTCTCTCGATTCGACTCTTCATCAGTTTTTTTATCACTGCCATTTTTTCTTCGACTTACTGGCCTGGTCTTCAGCATCTCTTTGTTTCTTAATGACGAGGTTTCTGAAAACAGGCCAGTAAAGTGCATCACTTGGAATTGAAACAATGGCCAAGAAAATCTTGCCAAGCTATCAATGACTGTCGAGCTATTATAGTAAACACGAGGATTATTGTCGAGGCTTTGCTGGATGAGAGTTGACAACTGCTGCGAGGAGATTGAAATTGTTTTTGTGGTGGTAGGTTAATGGATTTTTGGTATAAGGAAAGTGTCGATGTTCTACAGGGCAAACTCGAAGCTGCGACGTTTCTCGTTGTATGTTTGACCTTTAAGTTTGCTAATTTTGGTCCCACGGAAGCTTTCGCTCTCGAGAACTCATCTGCGTTCGGATACCAAAGTGCATGTGTAATGTTTATTTATTTCTGTGGGCTTGCGAGGAAAACACTTTTTACACTTATGTTTGTTTAGAGTAGGGAGAGGAAAGTAGATAGGATTTTTTGTTTGTTTCGGTGAGCTTGCGAGGAAAAAATAATTGTTATACTCGTTATCCATTTAAAGTGGAGAGAGAGAGAGAGAGAGAGAGGGGGGGGGGAAGGTAGAGTAAATTATTAGTTTATTTCACTGACCTTGGAAGAAAAATACTTTTTACACTTATATCTGCTTAGAATAAAGAAAGAGGAAAGTAGACTAATTTATATATTTACATGACTAATCTCGAAAGCAAAATACTCTTTACACTAATATCTGCTTAAGGTATAGATATAAAAGTAGACAAAATTAATAGCAGAATTTCTATTGCATCATAGAAATAAGGCGAACGCTGAAAACTATCACGGAAGTGAAAAGCTAGTTGGCAGACTATTATTCAGGACGGCCTGCTACGGAACCAATCGTGTAAGCTGCCAAGTTGCTCGTAGGGTGAAAAATTCATCTCGCCATTCGTCTGGTCAGTAGTACTCGAGTCTCTTCAGGGCGTCGATCGCGCATTAGTATAATCCAAAGCTTCGATCTTTCAAGTGTGTACATATAAAATCACGTTCAGTTCGGTTCGAGCCGTTGCCACGAGAAAGTCCGTGAAAGTTCGCAAAGTCAGTGTGGGTGTATAAATATATATATATATATAAACATATACAGGGTGAAACGTACGATTAGTAACAGTTTTGGGCATAGGTTCTTTAGATGATTCCGAGTAAAAAAGTCAAATACATTTTTTTTCTATCTCCTACCATTTTAGAATTAATTGATTTTTTAATTTAGCCAGTAAGACTACTTCAACTGTAAGAGTGAGAGAGACGAGCATACTTCTTTCTCTCTCTTTCTCTTACTACTTAAAGCATTGTCATAGGCTAACCATAAAACTGAAATAACTCGAAAATGGTGCTAGATAGAAAAAAAGTTTATTGAACTTTTTTACTCGAAGTGGTCCAAAGAACTCATGGACGAAACATTTCCTATCATCTACGTTACACCCTGTACATATATATATATATATAATACCACTAATCGAGTCTCCTCGCAGCGTGACAAAAACCTACCAGTGAAGTTATCGAATCGCGTAGATCCAGTCATTGCTCGGCAAAGTTGTCCATCGATCCACATTTTTCTAATAGAGTTGTGGTGTTCCGAAGATAGCGAAGAGGTCTGACTTCAGTCGCGAAAAAACTGCCCAGGCTAGTCACGTGACGAAGGAAGTATTTCCATACAAGAGCGAGGACTTGCGTTGGCGAGTTCCGTTATCGACGAGAATCGAATTGTTGCGGCCCAGGACCCGAGCGAGCAGACTCAGCCCCGAAGAGATGGCGGAGATCGAACTTCAGTCCCTGAGAGACGTCCAAGCCATGAACGAGGTTCAGGATGCTCTGGAACATGGTAGGAACTTGAGAGGAAAATCAGCTCGTGCCATAGAGTTCCACCTGAGAGCAGAGGCCATGAAGAATCTCACGAAGAGTCAGGAACTGGCGGATATCAGAAAATTCCAGAGAGAGTCGGTTCAGAGCTTCTACGAGGACAGAAATCACTCGAGGTTGATGCTGGATAGAACGAGAAATTTACTGGACGAGGATAAACTGACCGAGCCTCTTGGACATCTGAACAAGGAACTTCGGGGATACGAGCAAAAGTCCAGCAAATACTTTCTGGACAAGAGGTACAGGGACCCTGGAAGACAGAGAATGGGATGCGAGTTCTTTAGGCTCAGAAAATGAACACAGGGATGAACTTGTAGAAATTCTATGTTTCTGTGAAACGAAAATAAACTGCAACGAAATATCTCTGTTTTTTCCTTCCTTTCTTTTTTATCAACAGGGAACACAGGATTTATATATATATATATGTATACTAATTCTTATTATATAAATAATGAAATGATATAAAAATCCTTGATTGTACCCTTGTACTAACAAGATGGTGATCTTTTTATTCTTAACTTAATTTTATATATTTATATAATCACTTAGAATTAATTTGTGTAAGAAACTCCGTACTCTGTGCCTCGTTCCGTTAAGAACGTAGCTTCAGGAACGACGAGTAAAGAAAGTTTCGTTGATTAGCAAGCAGACCAGCATCGAAATCGAGCAGCTGAGTGCTCGTGTTGTGGAGGCTGAGACGAAGCTGAAGACCGAGGTCCAACGCATCAAGAAGAAGCTGCAGATTCAGATCACCGAATTGGAGCTTTCCCTCGATGTCGCTAACAAGAACAACATCGATTTGCAGAAGACCATCAAGAAACAGTCGCTCACTTTGACCGTAAGCTCGTAACCTTGAAAAGACGATGAACAAAACGGGACCATCGTGTATATACATATATATAATTTTAGGAATTGCAAGCCCACTACGACGAAGTTCAGCGTCAACTTCAGGTAACGCTGGACCAATTGGGCATCAGCCAACGTCGTTTGCAATCGTTGACTGCGGAACTCGAGGAAGTTCGCGGAAACTACGAATCCGTGAGTAAAGAATGTTCCTAAATCATTGATCAGAAATTATCATGAGTACACTGAGTTATTTCGAACAATAAAAAATACTCTTCATCTACTCAGGCCCTGCGCGCAAAGAGGAACGTCGAGCAGCAATACGAAGAATCGGTTAGCAGGATCAACGAGCTGACCACGATCAACGTGAACATCGCTTCTTCCAAGGCCAAACTCGAGCAAGAATTGGCAACTTTGGCCGGAGACTACGAGGAAGTGACGAAGGAGCTACGCGTGAGCGACGAGAGATACCAGCGAGTGCAGAACGAGCTGAAACACACCGTGGAGATCCTGCACGAGGAACAAGAACGTATCGTGAAGATCGAGGCCATCAAGAAGTCCTTGGAGATCGAGGTGAAGAATCTCTCGGTGAGACTGGAGGAGGTCGAGGCGAACGCCATTGTGGGAGGCAAACGCATCATCAGCAAGCTGGAGGCCAGGGTGAGTTTATACGTTTCTTCAAGGTGGAACGACCTTGAGAATAGAATTTTCCCAAAGCCAAAAGTTTCCTTTTGCAGATTCGCGACTTGGAACTCGAGCTTGACGAGGAGAAACGCAGACACGCCGAGACGGTGAAGATCCTGCGCAAGAAGGAGCGGAACATCAAGGAGGTGATGATCCAGGTTGAGGAGGACTCGAAGAACATCGCGCTGCTTCAGGAATCGCTGGACAAGGCCACTCAGAAAGTGTGCATCTATAAGAGACAGCTTCAGGAGCAGGAAGGCATGTCCCAGCAGAGCGTGACCAGGGTCCGGCGCTTCCAGAGGGAGCTGGAGGCCGCTGAAGATCGCGCTGATACCGCTGAGAGCAATCTGACCCTGATCCGCGCGAAACACCGCAGTTTCGTCACAACATCCACCGTGCCAGGCTCCCAGGTATACCTCGTCCAGGAGACGAGGCAAGACCTGTAGAGAGCACTTCCGGTCAGCAACCACCCCGCACCAGCAGAGTCTCACCCTTTAGCGCTTCGAACGCCACGTCGTAGAAATTACGAGCGTTGGTTCATCCTCGATGAAAGTCTCGTCGATTTTAATAATTTAAACGCACTCCCGATGAATCCTCTTTAGTTAGGCATCAAGTACATCCTCTTAAGAGTCCGGATTTTCATCGTTGGATGAACTCGCGGGCACCGACTAATCGCGACATTTAGACAAGAATGAGACAACGTGAGACCGTTTTTAGATAACCGCAAAAATCACCGAGTAAGAGTGGATACTTTTTGGAATGGGAATCGAATGGGGTAACGGGAAAAAGGAGAAACTTTGATGATACGATAATGTCGTTTGTTAAGTTGTATCGGTTAATCTATTCTGCAATGAATACCGTCGGTAAATTGTTTAATGGCCATGAACGAGACGCAACGATATCAACTCTAAAAAAAAAAAACAAGAAAATGAAAAAAAAAGAAACAGCAGCGAGAACAAATCAACTAAATTTTCACCGATTTTTAATCTCTTGCAAATAACTTTAGTCTTCTCGTTTTAATCATTATCATTACTACTTTATTATAATTATTTAAGCGTGAAGGCTGAGAAGAAATAAACGCGACTATTATTCATGCCAGTCGCACTTGTATTTAAATAAAATATTATTAATTCTATTCTATTATTAAATTCATTGGTATTGTATTTTGCCCATTACATATATGCTTACTCTCGTTGTGTTATACGTCATACGCGTGACGAGGCGTATAAGAAGACGTAGTGTACGTTTAACTGAGAGAGAATGCTTCTTTTTCTCTTATATATATATATATATATATATATACATTGGGCCCTTAACTCTTACACCTCTGGTTTCTCAGGCCCCCTTCATCCCCCTCCACGCAATCCTCCAAGCTCCTTTCAAGTTCTACGTTGACCGATACGAGATTGGGAAATAAATATGGGGACTAAGAAGTTTAAAGTGAATTTTGTTTATTCAAGCCAATCGTCTACTGTTTCAGACCACTGTGGCATTCGTTAATAAAACGGTCAGCTCGGACTTGCGAGATTACGGGCCCAAAATTCGAGAATTCCTCGGAAGCGCCCGATGAATATATTTATATAGAAAATCGATTAAAAAGTTCTGCATTATTATTGTATATATTGGTCGATTGGTAGTATTGCTTGTGGCTTATACCATATGAAATCTTTGTAAAATTCATTCACGAACATTGAACCCTGAGAAATTCGCAGTCCCGAAAAAAGTATTACAAATGAAGAGTTAATTGATAAAACTGAAATTTTCACATTTATCAAGAAAAATCGGTAGATGCCAAGCATGATATTCGTAGAACGTTGAGAGTATGATAGAGATGCGGATGGTAAGTATACGAAGCGATTTTTTTCTCGAGATAAATGTGAAAATTTATTCGATAATTATGATAGCGTTAATCGATGATAATAATTATAATCGTAATAATAATAATAATAACATTAGGTACGTATATCTAGTAACAATATTATTCGTTCATACCGACAGATAAGATATTTACAAGAAATTGCCGATTATTCGTATTTTATTCTCGATTGCTTAAATGTTTCCTCAGCTCCTTTGATTTCCCTCGGCTGCCCGGATACTGTCAAGTTCAGAAAAGGTTTGTCGAACATCGATCGTATTGCTGCTTGATTCTCGTGGAGAACCTCGAAAGGTCCAACGAAAGCCTTTATAATAATGCGTCCATAATTACACACATGCTTTTTGATAATTTCAAGTAACGCCAGCCACCGATTCACTCATCGTTACAAAAATTACAAGCACTTATGCTAACGTACGTAAGTCGATATAAACATTTACACCAGTATTTACAGGGTATTTTACACGAAGGAAACGAATAGTAAGAAATGTAGCTACGTTGGAAAAAGAAAATAAAAGTTTATAAAGTATGAACTACATTTGATACGCATTTCTTTTCTTTCTCTTAATTAGCATATGTTTGATAACTGACAAATTAATCGATATAGCATAGTATATAATATACCTATATATATATACATTTCGAAAATTCTTAATTAGAATAAATAGAAGAGTGCAGTTCTCTTTGGAAACAAAATGGATTTAACCCCTGACCTCTGTGTTTTCTAAATACATAGATTATTAAACACGACTCGAAGCAACTGAAAAACTCCTATCGATTCGCCAGATCGTTCATTTTTATTTATTTCATTTTAATTATTTTTTTCAATCACTTTAAAATAGTTCTATTACCATTTCTCGCATTTTTCTCATAATATATATATATATATATATTATTTGTATACATATTCTTTAATTTCTCTACCACCGGTATCCGTAACACTGGATTGTAACTTAAAGCAAAGACTTTACATTTGCGAGACGAGGCCAACGTCGTCCCAAAGGTACAAGTTTCTTTCTACCATTATTATACTCCTTCTATACAGATTGGGCTCAAAAGCGTCAAGTAGCGAATAATAGCGATTGGGACTGAAAACTCTATTTGGCAGTTCGGTATAGTTATATATAGATATGAGTCAGACTATTTAATTGATATATCGTGGGGGACCCAGTGTACTCGAAAAAACTCTCTCTTCGGAATCACCCGAGAGGATATGCATCTTATACGTTGATGGTTATCGAGGAACAATCTACTATTTTTATGAGGAATGAACAAAAAGAAATCGTTTCTTCATCGACTCGTCAGTCTTCTCGTATACAACGTGACAATTGAACAATCGTGGAACAAATTCCAAAGTTCTCTTCAGCAAGCAAGGGTTTTCCTCGAGTACATCCAGGGCCCCCGTTGGAGCATTCGTGAAACTTTAAAGTAAACTCGAACGACGCACTCGTCGTTCTATTAAAAAAAAAAACAATAGAAAAATACAATTGAGTCTGATGGATTTTTTTTCTCTCTAAATAATACGTTCTCGCACACACGGTTCATCGTTTTACGGCTTAACTACTAATCAAGTTCCTCTCGCCACAATCTCGCATCGCCCACATCCTTAAACTCTTCTTCCTCATCGTGCAGGAATAGCCAAATCTACAGAGAGATATACATCCCATACGCATAAATATTTAACAGGATCTCAGTCTCAATTTGTAACTCGTAAATTTCACATGTATCGCCAATATGCAATAAAATTCCCGAAAATATAGATTCTCTCCAACGATATTAAAGCCTTCTTCGTCACATCCCATTTGTCACTCTCTTCTTCTATCTCGCTAAATTTCCACATTTTGCCTCCTCAGCTTCAACTACCTTCGATCATTGTTCTCGTTCCCCTTTATTACTTCCTTCGGCCCATTCATCCTTTTTATTCTTTTCATTTGCCCACTTCCTTTCTCTTCTCGCTTAAGCGCATCTTTTTTTTCCTCCTCCTCCCCCCCCCCCCCTATTCCGCTTCCTCCCAACCACGTCTTTCAATCCTCAGTCCATTCACTCTCGAGATTAGCACCCTTCAATTTCAGCCTTCCTGTGTTACAAAGGAAACACGCTTCGAGAGTCCGGTGTTTTACAATTTAACGCACCGAGAGCAGCACGTATCGCTTAGATAAAATATTCACTTTGAGCAAAATATTCGGGTGTGTCTACGCTAAATATACGTACACGAAAGTATCGAGAAACGAAAGCGGATCTCTTTGAGAAATGGAATGAAACTGCTGAGATATATACTATATAGTAGTATAATAAAGAGAGAGAGAGAGAGAGAGAGAATAAGAATAAATCATCTGTACAAAGATATTTACACGAACGTGAAGTCTAGAAAATCGGTTGCCTCTCTTCTGCGAATCTACAGCTGCAGTCACACGAAATGTCCCAAAAAATGGCACTTCGTCGGAAAAATAAAGATATGCATTTCTTTTGTAACACGGTGTATGATAGATGCTCCCATAATGTTTACATCCATCGTCTTTGTTTCTAAGCTTATAATATAGTATTATCAGTGTTATATAAAAAGAAAAACAGGCACGTTACGAGCGATTTCA
Source organism: Prorops nasuta (assembly GCF_024137725.1). Lineage (NCBI taxonomy): Eukaryota > Metazoa > Arthropoda > Insecta > Hymenoptera > Bethylidae > Prorops > Prorops nasuta. Next base: position 3,054,599 of record NW_027116808.1, read on the forward strand.
ATGCCTGGACAGATTAAAAGAAAGGAGCAAAATGGAGACGCTGAATCGTCTGGTTGATCGAATGAGCAATATAAATATATATATATTGTATAATATTATTACGTGTGTGACCTGCAATGTACCTAAACAACTAATGCCTCGCAACTATGTAGGTAAAAGTGGATACTAAAAACGCTGGTATAGTTCAGTCTTAAATTCGTTCTATTGCAATGAGATACTGCATCGAATCTCTTCGTACCAACATGTACAGTCAACGCGAATGCAAAATATCCATGGTCCAAGTATCGAGGAGAAACATACAACAGACTTTTCTCACCATTTCTCATGGCATAGAGCAATATGTACTATATATATATATAAGGAATTTGGTTGTGACTTATACCTATTCGCAAAACTAACCAGTCACAAAGAGAAACGAAGGATCGAAAACTCTTTGTCTTCGGTTTGAAACCGTTCAATTTACGTCGACTCATCCTTTTAACACAAGTTAACCGAACACCTTGTATACATGAAATAGTTCAGGAGTATAATGTTTATATATACTGTATATTGATATATAATTCATTATTACTCTTCAGTAATTAGTAATAAATGTCGGTACGTTACAAATTCGTATATTTTAGCATCTTATCGTTAATGAAATAAATATGCTACAGCGATAACCAGGCTCGATCATTCGATTAACCAGACGTTCGATTAATAAGCCACACTGCGTCAGTGAGAGTTTTAGCTCGCAGGGTCGAAGAGCTCGAAGAACGTTTCATCGGAAGATTACTCAGAGCTTATAATAAACGTGATTAATTTCGATAAGTCGAAATGGATTTCGGGCCTGGATTAAGAGGATCCGAAGAAGTGCAGTTTGAGGCAGTTGAAGGAACGTCGCGGAGAACGGGCGCGACCAGTAGGAGAACCTCGCGAGGAGCTCCTTCTCTTATTTAATCACCCTTTATCCTCTTCCTCGCCCCCCTTCATTTTAAATCTTCCATGGCCCCATAGTTAGCCAAAGACTTTTTAATCCTGAGTGCAGTCAGTCTTGCCGCAGCGTTGTGGTACCAGCACTCCTTCATGACCTTGGACATAACTTGCAAGGCCTGGAAGAACGAGAATGAAGAAGAGTTATGTAAAAACACGACCACGAGTTATACAAATTAAAATGTACTTGAAGAAGAAGAATTTGGAACTTACTTCAATGGACTGCCAGCGATTTGGTATCGACGGCCTCTGCCTATCTGTGCAGACGACTTTTCTCATCTCCTCGATGGTTGGATCCGAAGGGACCAAATCATAAAATGGCAGCTGGTACTCGTCGTGAATTCCACCGACATTGCACCTCCTGGAGATCTCCCAGAGGATCAGACCGAGAGCGTAAACATCGGCTCTCTTGAAGGAATCAAAATGATTCATATTTATCGTCTCCTCGAGAACCTGCAAATTCAACAATCATATATATATATATATATATATATATGTAAGCTTATCTCTTTGCTCTAATCTCATTTCTAGGGACTGAAATAAATCCACGTTGAATACCTCGGGTGCCATGTATCTCTTGGTACCGACTCGATTGTTCAGCTGAATGTCGACGGTGTCAGTGATGACGTCATGCCTGACTGCAAGACCAAGGTCACCAATGGCACAGGTCCCGTTCGTCTTTACGAGGATGTTCTTGGACTTGAGGTCTCTGTGCGCGATCGCGGGTTTACCCTGAGTACCCACGATCTCCATGTGAAGATGAGCGAGACCGGTCGCTATCGACAAGGCCATCCTGATCATTCCGTTCGTATCCACCGTTGATCTGTTCAAATAGTCGAACAGCGAGCCCTTCTCGTGGTAGTCGGTGATCAGCCATAGCTGGGTCCACGTACCATTGTCTGCAGAAATAATTCCAGTTACTCTATATCCTTATAATAGCACACGATGTTCAGGAGAAATTCTTTGCATGTCCATTGAACGTGTGGATATTCTTGGAACGTTCTGAGAATGTTCCGAGGATATTTGTTTTATTAGATATACAGGGTGTATCAGCAATGATTTTTAATTTTAACCATATATTGTTGAGGATAAGCTAAGTGGAAAAGCCTTATACTATAATATCCGTAAACATCATTGCTGAGATAAAATAATTTGAAACCGATAAATCAGGGCTTTGATTCAATGGGAAAATTATTTACTCTCAGTTTCGTTGACTATTCCCTTTCAAAAAACAAAAGAAGTTCGTACTTCCCCATTGTTTCATATTTCCTTACACGCACACATAGCGCAATTAAGCCTATTATTAATATTAATTCCTAATGTCTTAAATTCTTGATTCTAATGCTGTGTGAAATTTATTTTCTCACTATTTTTAAGGAAATCCTCAAAAGCTCTATTAAGTTGAAAATTTTGGGTAATGATACGGTGTTATTTGTAGATTAATTTTGAAGCCGTTTCATTTTTGCGGTTATGCCCCCTATGATCTGCTTTATCTAATAAGGAGTCAAAAAATTAAGCAGCAACCGCCATTTTAAATCAAAAAAGGTTCCAGTCTTAAAATCATCCAGGCCGGAAGGGTTCATTACGTAGGTTACTCAGTAATCGCACTTGATTAGCGTAGTCCAAAGATCCAACCAATCAGATTCGATTACGCCACTTCTGGATGAGCACGCTGCTCACCTGTCACACACAGTCCAGTTTTCAAATTTCCACGTGAGAGTTGTCGGTGAATCGCGCGCGCCGGGCCTTTTTTCGTCATAATCACTGACAACCATTAATTATTCGTGATTAAAAATAATTAAATACTTCATTTTAATCACGCAAGTGCAGTTTCATTATTGTATTCATTTAATTTTACCCCACAGAGAAAACTCCTAAACCAGTGAACAAGTTTTTGTTACAAGAATGAACAAAATAAGTTAATATAACAAATAGATTCATTCTTTTAACGAATAGTTTAGTACGTAATGAACTATTCGTTATTATATGAATAATTTTATTTGTTATATTAACGAAATTTATTTATTGTCGTAACGAAAAATTGTTCATTGAATAAGGATATTTTTCTGTGTGGGTTTAATTAAATTAGTATAATAATGAAATGCATAGTGTTATTGAAATAAAAGTATTTACGACGAAATATTCGTCTAAGAATCGAATAAAAAAAATTCAAGAAAAACAGTGCGCTTCGCGAGTGTTGTGACAGCTAGTGCAGTGTTTTGGTGCATGCAGCGGCCAAGGGCAACAGCCTCAAGGACTCTCATAGCCTGTGAGTATTATTGTTTTTATTTCATAGCTATAATAAACCGAAACATTACTTGAATACAACTCAACTTAATAGCCTTTTCTTCTTTTCTTTGTTACAGTGGGCAGATCTCACTTTGAGATGAAAGTGCGCGTCGCGAAATGAAATTGATTTAAAAACCCGAGTCGCGTATAGTTTCGTTTAAAAATCCGCGTCGCGTTGTATTAATTTAAAATTAAATAATCGCGAGTGCCATCGTCGTCATCGTCATCATATCCTGCAGGCTGCAGATGGATCATCGTTGGATTTTCGCCGAATGAGTGAGTCCCACGGGTAAAACTGTGGATTTTCTTTTATTGACCTAAGAATGACCGAGAGAACCTACCGGTAGGTTCCACAATCGGTCCTTCTTCGGTTAAAACCATTTCTTCATTTATTCTTGTGTTTTCAGGTTTAGATTTCCGATATAGGTAGGCCCCCTAGCTTTGCGTTTTAGGTAGGCATTATAGCTTGCGGTGTTAGGTAGGCTTTCTTTTCAGGTTCTTCATTGCGTTAACAAATTTTGCGCGCGTGTGTTTTTTTTTTCAGGTTCTTCGTTGCGTTAATATATTTTGCGTGCGTGTGTATTTTTCTTTCAGGTTTAACTTTCCGATATAGGTAGGCTTTTTAGCTTTGCGTACTAGGTAGGCGTTATAGCTTTCGGTGATAGGCAGGTTTTCTTTTTCAGGTTCCTTTATTCCCACATTTTGTTACCCTTCCCCTCCCTTCCCGGGGGTAAGAGCAAACATGCTCAGGAACAGAGTTACGCGCAACGAGTTTTATTCGTTTTTGCTTTTTTCTTTTTAAATATAAAAGTTATTTGTATGTTAAAGAAAAATTAAAATTAGAATAAAGCAAAAACGAAGAAACATAGCCTCTGCTTTGTTCAAGACCATTGCAATACCCTTCGCGAGGTGCCCCTGATTTTGCAAAAAGCAATGGATCTAGAGGAGAGAAGGTACCTTGAAAAATTTACCTTCATCTAAACATATTAATATCTTTGTAATTCTTTCATAGGAATTTAAAAATTAAGAATAGGTTGATGCTGAAGAATTTCAATATGCTGATAATTAATAATTGGCGTAGTTGCGTACATATGTGTGTGTGTGTGTGTGTGTGTATGGCAGTACGGAACAGTATAGAAGTTCGAGCTTCTCTTTCGTTTGTCGAAAGGGAACTGTCAACAAAAGTGAAAGTAATTTTTCCATTGAATCAAAGCCCTGGTTTATCGGTTTCAAATTGAATTAGCTCAGCAATGATACTCTTAAGAATGTTATAGTATAGGACTTTTCTACTTAGTTTATCCTCAAGAATATGTGGTTAAAATTAAAAACATCATTGCTGATACACACCCTGTATATACAGTATACAAGCTTGTTCTCACAAGAAACACGTCCTGAAAACCATATACATTCACTCCACCTGTTTACAAGTTATACAAAACACTGATATGACCTTCAACTCACCTTTATTGTCAGCAGCTATAAAACCCAAGATATTGTCGTGCCTAAGCATGACAGTCTGATAGATCTCCGCTTCCCTGAACCAGGATCGTTCCTCCCTGGAACTGAAGATCTTCACTGCGACATTTTCGCCTCTCCAACGACCGCGCCAGACTTCGCCGAAGCGACCTTTACCTATGGTCTCCACGAGCTGAATCTGGCGCGCGATGCTTCGCTGCACCAGAAGCGGCAGACCTACTTGAGGGATCGAACATTTGGAAGAGGAGAATTTCAGTATGAGAGAGCAAGGTTTCAGGTAGACATGCTTAAATTTAGTTGGACCTACCCGAACCACTGCCACTAGTGGTCATTTCCAACATATCTCTGATGGTGGCGCCACCTAAGATCGGCCGGTCAGGTGCTTCGAGAGAGTCATCCGGGAAGTGCCTGGCTGGTCTCTTCTTCGTCATGTGGATGTGATAGATGATCATGACGACCACGCATATGGCGCAAATCGGCACTGCGATCGTCAACGCCACTTTCCACGTTACCCATGCTGCGTCGTCTCCGCTCGACGACACTGTACCAATAACTCGCTTTAGAAACGCTCCCCTCTGCTCTGCCAGGTTACCCCTACTCCCTCCCCACCTTCCATTCCTCGAAGAGGATCGTGCTAAGCCCGTGTTATGTTTACATACAGCAAGAACAAGCAGACTCGTACCAAGCAAGCGAGATTCTTGCAGCTCCGTGCGATCAACCACTAGCGTCCCCACATGCAACTCCTCATTATTCTCATCATCAAATCTCAGCGAAGAATCGAAATGTAAATATATAAAGGGGGAAAGGTTAAGCGTCGTTGGTTTTTTGTGTGCAAAGAAGCATGTTTTCTGGAGACAACAATTTTCTCTTAAGCTCTGTCATACATCGTTATACATAGACTTACCTGGTCCTTCGAAATCTCATCTGGCTAAACAAAATCCCTTTTTTTATCGAATACACGCAAATGCGGTTAATACAAACTCGGTATGAAGGAAAACCATCGAGATGTGAATGTTATTAGTGGCACATAAAATCAGTCGACAAATTTTGTGTTATTGCAGAAGAAATGACACCCTTCGATAATTTCAACCTTCCCAAGGTCACTCGTGCAGAAAACGAATACTGGAGAACGATGATCGAGCAGGATGCACGGGTGCATTTTTTGATAACGCGTTGATGATTTTCTGGATATTTTTTGCGAACGAGTCGGATGATTCGTAGATATATGTGGATGATGACCCACTTGGTGGATGCTCTGTGATGCGACCTTGCTGACGAGGATACTGAAGAAAAAACAGGTGACGTTCCTCCGTCGTAGATGGTTAGTGTAGTGCGCGTCCCCGTCGCTCTCGGGTCAAAGACACTTTGGACGAGCATCGACCTGACGTACTCGAGTTATATAATCATCGTTAATGGCGTTATTCGCGAGTAAATTATTCCTTTGACGATTTTCAAGCGGGATCCGTCGCGCGAGCGAAAACGTTTAACCAACGCGGAGCATTCGTTAAGGTCGAGCTGGTGTACGCGATATATATATATATGTATATATATATTGGAAAATCTCTACCTATCGATCATCGAAGTTCGCGCTGGTCTTATAAACTCCTAGATAACGTTACGTAATTAATGTCAAAGGAATTGAATTATTCGAATAAAAATCTCATGTCTTTACATAGCATAAAATATGATCGAACAACGCAGATCGTTGTTTCAAGGTCAACCTAAAATTCGTACCAACGAGCGACCGAAACTCGCGTCTCATTGGCTCATAAAATTACGTAACGTAAAAATAATTCCTCGAGAATTGAATCAATCGGATAAAAATGTTGTTTTTGTAACGCGACGCGAATGCCTGACGTCATCGAGAAAACAACAGAGGTTAGGGCCCCACCGAGTAAACAAAAACGCTCGACCAACGCGGATCGTTCGACGAAGCTTAACGGAAAATCCGTACGAACGCGAATACCGAAAAACTCGCTTCTCGTTAGCCCAGAAAATTACGTAACGCGATTACCGGCTCAAAAATTGGATTAATCGGATAAAGACTTTGTTTTTGTAACGTGAATTCGTCACGTTATCTGTAAAACTACAGCGGTTTTGAACTCGGCGAGTGATTTCGGCTTGTTTTTGTTTATCGTCGGCATCTGCAGTGTGTGTAGGGCTCGCAAATTATAGCGAGAAAGTGGTGTGTGCATTATTCGTAGATAAGATAATTCATTAGTCTCGCATAAACGTATGTGTATAGAGAAAGCCACGCGTTATTCGACACGAGAAAAACGACGATAAACACGCTATTCAGTGATGTTGATTTCGAGGAAAGCGCAACGACGAGCGTTTCAATAATAGCTCTCGATAAAGCAAAAATGGAAGGAAGAGGAGGAAGAAGGCTGTTTGGTCGCGATTTTGAATGAAAAAATGTCAACTGTGAAACGTGTAAACAAGAAAAACTATCGCGAAGATTATTTACCGATCGAGTTGAATTTTTCGTTGTTCGAGAATCACGCGAGGTTCCCGAACACGATACTCTATATATATGTATACTGTACACTACTATCGAATGTGGCCAATGACGTTGATCGAGGTGGGCTTGTGCAATGACGCTACTCGATTAGATACTCGATCGTCAATAAACAATCTTTCGTCTCGAAGTTTCCGTTCCGAGCCTTATTTTCACTAGTACGTATAACATCGTTGCTTTGGAATAACAACAAAAGAGTACGAGGAAGAACGGAGAGACGCTTGGTTCTACGTATTTGTCGTGCAGCTAAATATTATTCTTTTTCAGTGTATCATCGAGTGGAGCAGGTGCGCGATGGAGATAAAAGTACGACGCAAACAGCATTATCGAGCGTTTCTGTTTCATTGGCTGCTCTCTCCGGAGGAACGAAAATTCTCCTGTTGTCAGCTTGGCGAGTGAAGAGAGAATGAGTGGTAAACATTGAAAGGGGGGAGGGGGAGAAGATATGCGCGCCCATACAATTCACAAAAGCGCTGAAATTCGAAAAGCCTTTATGTCTGATTTGTCTGAACTCGGTATTGCCAACTTCCTCTTTCGGCCAGCGAAAATAATTAATGGACGATATATATATATATACAGATATAAGATATGCAAGAGAGGACGAGGAAGTTAGCAGAGATGAGCCAGCAGGATAAATTCTGTCGAGGCAATAGTACCTCCTCCGAAATTGGCGGCTCGTGAGAGCGGCCGATCCTCGCGAGCTGCAAAGGAAGGCCGTAGATCGCGATTGCAGAAGTCGGAGTCGTCGCAGCAGGCGATCACGTATTCGACGCCTCCTGGACCGCGCAGCGTGCTATTCGTGCTGCACCAAATCGGGAATTCGGGCACAGGGAAGACGCGCGTCTTATTGTAACACCTGAGAAACAATGAAGCCTCTGCAATCGACTCGTTTCACGTCTCGACATCCGAGGATCTACGCTCCGGACTCGGACACCAAATAACGTGCCAATAACATATATAGTATAGTATATACATACTTACACAATTTCATGGCAGTGTACAGAGTGGTTATTAAAATTATACGTTATATTCTACATGAAAGAAAAGAACGATATTGTCTCGGGACGATTTGGAGGCTAAAAGATCAACCTCGAGATCGTCCAAGGACAGGAATTACTAGGGTATAAATTAATTAGCAGCAACTGAAAATAAGAGTGTTTATAGTGGGTCTGGGTGTTAAAATGTGTCGTCTGTCAGTTAAGGTTATAAGAGAACGCAGGTTAATGATATTATATCTTTTAGTTTATTCCGTATTTACAGGTATTATATATATATGTATATATGTATAGTGATGAAAGGGCATGCGTAGAGAAGCCATACTTTTGTTTGTACAGCTTTATTAGGCTAAAATGAAGATCGGTGCGCGTTCTTGCATAAATATAGACAAGTTAGGACCACCGATAGTTTATATAGCGTACTATATATATGTTTCTATATATATATATATATATATATATAGTTTTGCGTAGGGAGAGTTTGGTCAGGCTGAAAGAAATGTAGAAATAAAGATATTTACAAAAGCCGTTCGTTCTACGTGGAGGTGGTAGACCAGAGTTTTACGAACGTGTGTAATTTCAGTATATGTATTTATGTATGTATGTGTATGTGTGTGTGTGTGTGATAGAGACAGAGGGAAGTAAGGCGCATAGAGGAGAAACAGCAACATGCTACTAACGGTTTCCAGTGTCACTCGATGAAACTTCCGGTCCATGAGGACTTTTGCAAATAACAGAAAAATTTGAAAGGGAGAGAGAGAGAGAGAGAGAGAGAGAGAGAGATAACAAAACGCACAATCCCGAAGCAGCTTAAAACCTGCGTACTAGGTTTGTCACAGTTCTTTTTGTTCTATTGCAATAATCTTGCGTTAAAATAGTGCAGAGTCATAATCGACTACGAAGAGGAAAGGAGTTACTCGAACTAATTACAATTACAACCGAATGAGAGAACGCTATATAGGATATATTACTGGAGATCATGACGTAATATTCCATTGTGAGCATTAAGACGTTTCGTGAGCGACGAGAATGAGCCGTATCGGCACATCGGTTTAAACGATACGAGCACGTACAAGCACTTTAGATGTCAGATTAAATTCTCTATGTACTCGAATTCTCCATGCTCCCCAGTAAATCCACCTCTAATTCTATCAAAATTAACGAACAACAATCTCTATTAGGAATAATTAAAAGAGGAAAGTGTGTGGGTGTATATATACTATAAAGGTGCTGGATTGGTTAATCATAGATAAGTTTTTTGCGAATATATATATATATATACTTGTATATAATACAACAGTTGCAACAGAAGGTTCTATCGTGCCACCAGCAGAGTTTTCATAGCTTCGCTAATATATGCGAGTGTGCGTGTGTATGTACGTGTGAGGAATATTGGACCGTACCTTCTTTGTTGCGGGGGTGCAGCTTGGGTTTCAGATCTCGATTGCAAAAATCCTCTTTGCAGCACTCGATGACAAAGGTCGTGTTCCGCGAGTCGCTCGTCATGCAGAAGATGAGCGGCTCGGGCTGTGTCGACGACAGCTGTTTATGCACGCACCTTCAAGCCGATTTTTCACCAATTTCAGATCAATTCACATTCAATCAGAAATTCAAGCCAAATTTCTCTAATTTTTAATGGCCTTTTTCATAATAATTTCTCGGAAGACATAGTTAGTATTCTACTGGTACTAATCTCTATTAGCATTTATTATACAAGGTCACGCTACAAAGCGCGAGGGCCCGTTTGGCCAAAAAAAAAACGTTAAACGGGCAAGGTAAACCTTGCACAGTGGGTGGAGGTTCAATCAAAATTTACAAGTGAAAAATAAAGATAAAGAAAGAGAGAGAGAGAGAGAGAGAGAAAGTAGGAAAAGATAGATAGACAGAAAAAGAGAAACTGATCGCAAAATCGAAAAACGTGCAAACACACGACTTGCAGTACCTGAAAATGGGGGTAGCCAGTTGCAGTTGAATCGATGTCCTGAAATATCCTTAAGAAATGCTCTCCTCGAGCTTCCTGCAAGGAGAAGAGCTTGATCCTTGCAGGATGCTTGGAGGATCCCTCTTGGCACAAAAAAGGGGATAGTAGCAACGTTCCGTTAATAAAACGTTAGTCCAAGAACTCTCTCACGATGATTGAATTAGATTAAAAAAAATCGTGAATACGCACAAGGAAAAAAGAAAAGAAAACTGGCAGCTTGTTAAGGCTGGCACAAAACTACTCGTGTAATTAATATAAAAGTGGAAAAAACGTGGAGAGGGAAAACACACGTTAATGTGGTAAAAGTCAGCATAAAAACTGTCTTCAATATTTCCAATCGGCTCTTACTCGATCGCGATTATTTCTCACTCGAGTCGTGCCATATCTTAATTAACTATATATATGTACATGTACTATATATAGCTCTCTGAAAATGAGTTTGGCAAGTTTTTTGCTGGCGTGGTTTTAATCGGACGTAGACCCCGAGTAGCCAAACAAGTGGTTAGGAACACCTTCGCAAATTAGAAAAGGCAAACGCAGGATAGGGAAAGACAAAAAAAAGAACACTTTTCGACCACCGCAAGGAATGCAGTTAATGGTCTCGTTATAGGAATTTGGTTATTACGCGCCGGTTTTAAGGACTCTTTCCTCACAGTGGAATTTGCAAAACTTTATTAGTATTATAAACCAAAAAAAATCACAGCATTTCTCGTGGGACAAAATCGTATTGTACCTGTCTGGTAGTTGGTGTCGGAAGACAAGAAAACTGGATATAAATTCGAGTTGCAGAAGTCTTTGTCGCAGCAGATCACCGTTCGGTTGCTGCCTTGCTGCTTTTTGTTGCAGAACAGTGGCTCTTCCGGTGGGAACCAGAACTTTCGATCGAGACACCTTGTACGTACAACATTATAAAGTTTAATTTGAAACTTGCGAAAAATCCGTTTAAAAATAAGTCGCTCCGAACGAGTTACGTAATTGCAAACGCGCGTTTGGAATTCTATACACGGAGTGTTTAAACATATATATATATCAAAACTGCAAGGGAATATTTTTCCCCCATATTGAAAAAAAGCGTCCATAGAAGAAGGACAGCGATGCAATTGGCAGATAAACATCGCAGCTTTCGCGTCGCGGCCAATAAAATAATCTCGGTCGTGCTATTTTCGATGCAATCTCCGGCCGAATTATCTGAATTATCCGTCTGGCGCATTAAACATTTTGGCCCCGTCCGCGCGTCTGCGACCTCAGACTGAGTCAGTTCGATTTCGAAAACAACAGCCCGGCTACTCTAACGATTCCCAATGAATCTTGACATCGTGACGTGAATTTTTCACGGTTACCCGACGCCACGGGTTTAAAACGGAAAAGCTAGCGAGAAGAGAGTCTCTGGGGGGGGGGGGGGGGGATGAGAAGAAGCTTCAGGCGTACCAAACGAAAGTTTCTTACGGGTACTTCGTACCGATGTGAAAAAATTGGCAACGATCGTACGAGAGAGAGAGGTCAGAAGCGAATAGATAACGGCGGTCGTCGAGTGCAGTAGCTCGGCCTTCGACCTTACGAACGACCAGACTCTCTTTATCGTCGATACTATAGGGTTTCGAGGTAGCCCCACTCGCCACTGAGCTGATTCCTCGAATACTGTACAACAACCAATCAACCTAGCTTCTGTCTTCTTTGCTACTATTTCTTACATCGCCAAAATCGAACAAACTGCATCCTTTTTGAATCCTCCACTATCTAACCGTGTAACGAATCAGAAAATCTCTTTGGACAGCACCCTGAAATAGTTATTAAATCACAGATACGGCCTCCTCTAGTTTTCCCCTTTTCTATATTATTTCGAGAATCGACGAGAACGAGAAACCTCGAATCTTTCTTACGACAAATTGAATTCGAATTATGGTCTGTGGCTACCCCCACCTTATTAGTGACCCGATTATATATATATATATATATATATATATATATTATAAGGATTATGAGTGAAATGCGTAGAATTTGGTAAGTCGAGCATGAATTCCGAGATGAAATATGCGAGGGACCTATCGGAGAAATAAGCGATGATGAAGATGGTTGGTATTGATACGTTTGTGGAAGTTTCAGGCTTGGCCTTGAAAATGTGAGATATAGAACGGTTGGTGCAGGGTTTCGCGAGGGCTCGACGTGTTGCGGGGAAGATTTTGCTTGTCTACCGCGAAGAAGGGTTTTCTGTCTTTCGTGAATAACGATGCTGATGGAAAGAGGACGGAAAAACTGTGTGGCTTTGGCCACTCGTGCACATTACCTCCATGCATACGTAATAACTTCGTTCTCCAAACTTGTACTGGCGAAACAGTAGCCATCCGTCTCGCACGTGTGATTGGTATCCGTGCAGATGTCGCAGTGACACTTCAGTAGACCTGAAAAAGAAAAAGGAAGAGTATAAGTATGTGGTTATTGGAATTAGAGTGTCCCATCGATTCAGTCGTTTGCGAGTGGCATAAGGCTTGGGTAACTAGCTCACGCATACCCATGGATGGATTCTCAAGTTTTTAGCAAACATTTGTTATCAGCGAGAGATAGCACGGGGTAACTCGAGGCCTCCTATTCATGAAAGATGTATGAGGAGAACCGATACCGCACAAATTGTCTTACTTTTCTCGTGGGAACGGCTATTGTGCTTGTCAGAAATACTCAAGAACTAGGACGACTATTTATCTACGTGACACTTTTATGTTTTTATTGGAATTTCTTTTAGCGTGCCTTTTTTTATTCTCATTAGTAGCATTGAGCAACCTCTCCATTTTTGCCTCGTTCTTTTATCGATCATCGACGACTAATTATATTGTGGTTCTTCGCTTTATCGAACATTGAATTCGACAGATGTACTGGAAAATTGCGAAGGCAAGGTTTTTATAGACTGAATTGGGTTGAAGTATTTAATGTAGGTTCATTATTGAAGTTTTTTCATCGCGAACGTCGAGGATGAATATTCCAAATGTTAAAAAACGGAGACGAGAATTTCTTTAATTCGTATCCGTAAAGATATGTAATTATGATGACTCTATGGAAACTTTAGTACGAATAAATCACACGAGTTATCTAGCTCGATATGAAATCTATTATAGTTGAGATAATAATTTTATTAATAAAATTTGTTTATTGATATGTATATATATATATATTTGGTATATTCCTTTTAGTTTATTAGGAATTTCAGACAAATTCGTTTTAATAGCACATTTTGCTAATATTCGACATTACTATTAGCTTTAATTAAAAGAGCTTACCAAATACATTGATTTCATTACTTTTTTAGGGAGAATATATTTTTCAGTTACTATTTGTTTTTAGATCTTTTAAAAAATGCTTTAATATTTTTTTGTTAATCTTTAGTAGGGTTATTCCGTTTATACATGAAGAGAATTAATAGGCTGTTATAAGAGCATTTTCTATTAATATTTAATGACTATATTTATTTTTCATATTCAAGAAATAATCAATAACATCTTAAATTATTCTTAGATACTTTCAATTTAAATAAATTATAATTCATTAGTCAACATTTACTATTTTCAATAAGATATTTACTTAGGACCAAACGATTTCTTGATTTGATTAATTTATACCTCTTTTTGATTAATATTTGCTAACGTGTTTCTTATATAGTATAATAGGATTTACTAGTCCTGTTTTTAGTATGATATATTTTAGTAAGATTAACATTTCTCTATGTAAAATATTATCCAATAGGATATAAAATTTATTACAGTTTGAATTCACCCAAAAATATTACAAAATTACGGAGATAAAATTTGTAATAGTCTGAATTTGGTTAAAATACAGCAAAATACAGGCTCATTACCGAAACTATTTTACCATGAACGTCAAGGAAGAGCGTCCTCAATAAAAACTACAAAAATCTCTGTAATTGACATCCGGAAATCAATATATTTATAAAAACACTATGGAGACTTCCGTACAAATAAACCACTCAAAGTGTCTAGCCCGATATGAAATCTATTATTCAATAATACACTGATGGAATTTTTCCTTTTCCCTGGTAGTGAGTATACTATCTTCATAATTACCACCACACATTACGATACATCTTTCGTTATCACGATATGATATAATAGAGCCTGCGATTAGATAAGTAAGTGCAGCATCCACTCGAGAGGATTGAATTCGCCTATTCCAACAGAAAATCGTTCAGGTATTATATGAGAAATTCGTCTCTACCGAGTAACAGTATCCACTCTTCAAAATATACATATTATATGACCAAGGTTTCTCCGTCTCTCCCCGCATTTATTTCTACGTAATTCGTCTTCTGAAAAACCTTGCACAAATAATTTTGCCTTTTCAGTATGGGATACTGTTGCAAAGATTGGTATATATATATATATATATATATTGGATAATTTTTGTAGAATTATTTAACATACGAAATTGTAATAATTCGAATTTTAGCCCCATTTGATTTGGTAGAACAAAAATAATTTCAGTAGAATATGTTTTAGTAAAACACGAATGTACTAGTTATATTTTTACAAGCAAAGCATGTTTTTTGTGAGAATACTGTTACAGAGCCATCGACAATTTCTCACCCCCACATTTTTTCCATCCAATAAAATTCGACTTGGACACAATCGAAGGTGAAGAAGAAGAGGAAGAATTCGAGCACGAAGAATAAGGGAGTATGGCGTCCAGAATATACGGTACGGGTGGAAGGAACGAGTTTAATTCAAGTCATTAGCGCACGCCCACATCGAATGGCCTGTGGCTGGTTGGAGATCCCACCTCTTATTACACAAGAAAGGTAGAGGAGCGACCAGGGGGGAGAGAGGCCTTGGGAGTCAAGGAAATACCTGGATGGGATTCTCACCGAATGCCGAGTCTCCATAAAATATTTTTTGCGTGTCCACGAATTGGCAATAAGCGATGGGCGAACACACCGATCGCACCGAGCCTCCGGATAGTCTCGTTATTCGAGCTTTAATTAACGTCACGTTATTCCGCTTCAATTGAGATATTAAAAGACCTGCTGCTACTTAATTAATACACCGCACTCTCGTCGCCTGCGGTTGCGCGACGACCTTAAGAAAACTTTGGTAGAGCAACGACGAAAAAAGAGCGAAAAAAAACAACGTCAGTTTGTTATGCCAACGTCAATTGTCGCGCGAGAACGCATGCAGCAGCAGCTTTTTTTCCTTCGTGATATCGTGCGTCAAAGGTGTGTGCTCACTCGTGCCTCTACTCGTGCATACATTGCTTTAATGAACGGTGAATTTCATTTCAGCTCGCCCGTTCTTCTACGCACAGCCTCTGTTTTGTTAGTTAAATTGAAAAAAAACACGAAAAAAAAGAGTCGGCGATAGGAGCGCGCGATGCTTTATGGAAAGCAGCGGTGCTGCTTCATCTTCGACCTCTTTAATAAGACGCAACTGGTAATTTGTCTCACCTGCCGGAAACGTTCGCGTAATTAAATTAGAAAACGAGCGTGTATGGATTTGGAAGGAACGGAAGAATGTTTGGCAGAGAAAAGTAAGGCGAAATCTCCATAACTACGAACTTTGTAAAATCGATCGGGCTCTCGTAGGACGATAATTAGCGTGGCACGGACAGCTGGAGGATTTGTATTATCAGGAGAACAGTACATATATATATATATATTATCTCCTTGTAAATAGTACGTTGATCCGACGGATTCTCATTGAAAGAGCAGAAGATTGTTTGGTACATTTGAGTGGTAGTGTGTACACTGTGGTAGAATTTAGAAGATAATAATAATAATTCTAGCAAGAAGAAGTCGATAATGAAGAAGAAACAGAAGTTTGGAAGAATAACGTTTGGCAAGGTGATCGTATGCTCTAAAAATAAGGGATATACGTAGAAAAATGGAAAGGGAGGGGAAGGAAGGGGAAGTGGGGTGAGAAAGAGTACTAAAAAGAGAATCGTAATCGTAATCGTACCGTCAACAAGGCATGACGCGTGGAATAGAGAGAGAAGCGCCAAAGCCAAAGCGAGAAGATTTACGATGCCTCTCGTCATTTTCGTTAGTTATTTAGGTAGTTCTCTGCTGGCAAATAAGCTCTTAGAAAAAGTGATTGGTGAATTGCAGGCGAATGGCGATGAGAATCGCAGGAAACCGGGAGGTGGCTGTCATCCCGCAGCAGCGGCCCACCCTCCGTCACCGACGACCTCGCATGAGTTTTCACTGCACGAAAACACGTTTTTCAGATACCGAGGTCCCCTTGATTTCCTCGAGAGATCAGCTTGGACGTTCCGTTATCTCGCAGAATCTCCGGAGTTCGCTCAACATCCTAGCGTGTCTCCGGTAATCCTGTGTATATATACTCAGTCTCGTGATTCTCCCACGAGCACTCACACACGCACACACTGTTAGAGCGAGAGCAACAGTAGTATCGCGAGTTTTGTAGGATCACGGCAAAATACTGCTAGACCGTCGTCGTCGCAGACTAGCCGCCATTTTCCCAACACAGCCGGCCTCTCGCGAACCGACAAAGAGCGCCAGTCAGCCAGCCAGGCAAACAGCCACAACACAGGTATACATATGTGTATGTATATTACTACACGCTCCTCTTGCCTAGCCTCGCCAATAACCTGGCTTTCTCTCTCATGTCAGACCCACTCAGACTTCACTTCCGTTTATCCAAGCAAGCACACCAAAAGTCTCGAGAAACCTTTTGCCAACACGTCTCCTCTATAGCCACGCTGACGGTATTGCTTGTGGCCACCACTCGCTCACTCAACTGTACCACTACACTGCCGTTACATTACTGAAGACTGAGAACGTCGAGAGTGTCGACGAGCCGAACTGCATGCAGCCGGCCAGTACTTTGTTGGTAATTCCTCGAGGCTCGGACAGGGAATCGAGTCGAACTCGAGTCGAGTGTGGCGAGTCGAACCTCGGGCGGCACCATTCTGTACTCACCAGGGACGAATTCAACAACCCAGAGACCTGGTCCTCTTCAATTTTATCAAAAGCGTTTGCTTACTTTTTTAATTTTTAATTTTTATCATGATATTGAATAAACTCTTACTATTTGATGTATAAGAGTTTTCATATTGATTTATAGGGGTGATGAGAGGTTTTTGAAGGAAAAAATTATCTGTTTTCGAGTGGAACAATTTTTAGTGGAGCCAAGGGGAATGTTCGGTCGAATACTTTCATGATATAAAAGTGCGCATGCGCGTTTGATGACTGGCTGTGCGTAAGGTACAGTATATTGCAGTGTTTGTATAAGACATGTCTGTGTTTCACTTTATAGTACTGTACGTATTACGATTCGGAGCAGAGGGGTCTGAAGCAAGAAGAATTATTTGTAAAATTGCAAAATTCGCCTTTATTACACCTTATTTACACTGAGCAAATTACTTTAAATCACACATATATTACACGTGATTACATTACTGCCACGATTTTTTGCCTCTTGGGCTGTAAATTTGCACAATTTACAATACTCGCTCGGCAAGCCAGTTTATCAGCACACATATCTTTTTTACCGTATAATTGGTCGTTTTAAACTTACTTATAAATCTGTCACGGGTAAAAAAATATCTACTCCGATATTTAAAAACAATACTGACGAGACAAAATTAGAGCCAAACTCTATTAAAAATGTTATTGCACGCATGTACCCATACTTCACACTTGACTAAAAATTGTCTTATAGATATCTTTCAGTCATCCAATTGATTAAAAGACGTCTAGAAAATGTCTTTAAGTCACTTGGTGCTGTATGGATATCCTCTCCGAGATGGAGAAAATTGCAGAAAAGTAATAATGAAATGGAGCATTGCGAAAGATTCAGGGGAATGTTAGACTGTTGTAATCTCTTGAAAAATTCTCGAGTTTATTATTGCATCCTTGATTGACTACCCCACGCTCGAGATATCGCCGTTTTCACCAGCCTCTTTCCGATTGTTTGAACGATAAATCCAGTTCTCTGTAAACTGTCGTGATCAAGGATTTTTCTACCGTCAAAAATATAAGCCGGCTTCATCATAGCCGAATAGATTCTTTTGTAATCGAGCACCTGAAAAAAAAACACAATCATCAACAACAGTCAAATTAACTAAAGAATTCACAAATCAATATAAAAATCAACGAGTACCACGAATTCATCCCATTCAGTGCACAGCACAATTGCATGAGTACCCTTGGTAGCACTGTAGGCGTCCTTGAAAATTCCAATTCTACTCCTCACAGCATGAGGATTGTTGGTTACACCCAGATGCGTCAGATCCTGGATGATCTGTGATTCCTCAACCTATAACAAAAAAAATATAAAACAATCGCCTTGCATTTCACAAGACACAAACAATAACCCCACTGACCTTGGGATCATAAATATGCAGCATTGCACCCTCATCGAGAAGAGTCTTGGCTACGTGAATGGCTGGTGACTCGCGCGTGTCACCCGTGTTTTTTTTAAAGGCAAATCCAAGCATCGCGATCCTCTTATCGGTGACTGTGTTAAAGAGGGACTCGATGACCTTGGCAGAGAATCTCGATTTCTGGTATTCGTTCATATCAATGACCTGCTGCCAGTAAGCTGCGACCTCTGGAAGGTTCAGACACTCGCAGATGTACACCAAATTCAGGATATCTTTCTGGAAGCAAGAGCCACCAAAACCAACGGACGCATGCAGAAATTTTGAACCGATTCGAGAATCGAGGCCAACGGCCCTGGCGACCTCCGACACGTCAGCACCAGTCGCTTCGCACACTGCGGACAACGAGTTAATACTGGATATTCTCTGGGCTAGGAACGCGTTAGCCGCCTGAAATCCAGTTTAAAATTAATAAAGTAATAAGTTAACATTATTTTTCTCCACTCTATATAAACATATTACAAATAAAGCTCTATATAATTACCAATTTCGATAACTCCGAACTCCAAGTGTTAGTCGTCAAGATATTCTCCCTTGGGATCCAGTGCTCGTAAACTTTGCACAGCTCCTCGATAGCAGCTTGACCTTCCGGTGAATCCTCGCCTCCGATTAATACTCGATCCGCATTGAGCAAATCTTCTATAGCCGTCCCTTCGGCTAAAAATTCCGGATTCGATAGAATCTATATATATATGTACAGTGAAAGTAGAGATGAGCGGTTGTTGACCGACAAAGCAGCAATAGTCAAATCTATATATATATATATATGAGATGTTTAGCTGCAAAACTAGCCATCCCCAATTTTTTCAAAAAATTATATTTACTGTGCCTTCTTGTGCAGAGTATCAATTTCTGTGTAAAAAATCATATTATTCCAAAATGTAAATACAGTCGGTTTCTATGAGGAAAAAAGTGGAGTGTGCTATCTATATACTATTACAAGTACAACATAAAATGTTCTCTATTGTAAAAAATTATTTTTTGGAGATAGCCAATTTGCGAGTATAAATCTTATTTATACATACGTATATATATATATATTAACTAATTGTCTCACCTGATACGAGACTCCAGGCTTATGATTGGCTCGCAGGATGTTCATAATACTCTCGGCTGCTCTAACGGGCACGGTGCTCTTCTCAACGACGATTTTATCCCCATCAGCGATTTCCGCGATCATTCTAGCAGCGCTCTCAACGTACTTCAAGTCCGCCGCTCTTCCCTTCCCGTTGCCAAAAGTCTTCGTCGGGGTGTTCACCGATATAAAGATCAGATCAGCTTCTTTAATAGCGGTTTCGATATCCGTCGAAAAAAAGAGATTCTTCCCACGACATTTTTCCACCACCTCGTCCAATCCCGGCTCGTAGATCGGCAGCTTCTCCGAGTTCCATTGCGATATTCTCTCTTTGCTCTTATCGACCACCGTAACTTGGATCTCTGGACATTTCAAAGCTATCACGCTGCAGGTTGGCCCACCCACGTAACCCGCACCGATACCGCAAATTTTTCTGATCGTCATTCTCCACTGGCTCTACCTAAAAATGCAGAAATTTATTACTCGATTCTCTCGTCGGTAATCAAATACCAATCACGCTATCGCTTACAACGAGTTTATTTCCTCTTCCGAATTCCTATCAAAGAACTATAGCGATAAATACGTATCTAAACCTGTCACGACTCGAACGCTGTATTACTTTGTAAAGAAACACGATAAAGAATAAACGAAAAACACCGGAAACTATTTATCGCGAAAGATTAAGGGGTGTTCTTTGATGAGATTTATTGGGGTAAATATATATACAATGAGAGAATATATTAGTGGAATTTATGAATGATAAATAAGTATTTTCGTGCACAGGACGGTTAGGGACGAGCAGGTTTACGATTTTACTAAGTTTACAGTTTTTTCTTCTAAGTAACAGAATGCATAGTGTACCTTTCTGAGAATCGAGGCTGTGTCCCGGGAGTCTTATGTAGCGAGACACAGTTATTCCTATGGGCTGCAAAGTACCGGATTGTTGGCCGGAGATAGTTCTGAGTCGATCTATCGCAACAATGGACAGCGCGATCGTGACAATAGAATTATTTCGTTCATGACAATAGCTGCTGAGGCAGTATTTGCTATCCCATGAACTGTTACTCGATCGTCAGGCACGAACGATCATCGACGAAGCGTCCCTCGTCACGAAATGGACACGAGTGGAGGAACCGTGGAGGCGCCTAGGTCGCAAGCCGTACCAGTGCTGCCAGTGTTCCTCTCTCTCCATTCTAATCCCCACCTGGCAGTTGCTAGAAAATTCCCCACTAAAAATTGTGGAGGAATATCTAATCAATGCGGCGTTGTCCTTCGGGTCGACTGAACTTTGTAAATTTTTCATTTATGGAAAAAGTTTTTCGTTTACTGTAAGCACATAACCTAAAAATACTGATAAATATTTTTAATCATTTTAGGAAGGATTGGAGAGTTTTTAAGGTTTGGTGTAGCGAATAGTTTTATGGCGAGAGGGTGCCGTGTTATGAAATGTTTCTTAGGAAAGGGTGTTGTGTTGTCTCCTTGGTAAAGCTTCATGTATCATATGTTGATAAAGAAGAAAATTGTTTTAGTAGCTGGAGGGACACGGTAACACAATGAGGATCTTCATTATCGCGGGCAAACGTAGATGGCAGCACTGACTCATTTAGTATGTTTTTAAATGTCTAACAAAACGCGCCTTTCTTAATATCGACAAACTTCATTGTATATAACGATTTGAGTATATTTCTTTAAATTGCTTCTTTCAACATTCTCAGGTATAATATTATAATATTAATAAAGATTTTTTCACAGAAACAAAAATTAATCGCGAAGAATCAAACATTTTCGTTTTATACGAATCTCTTGAAGAATGGTTTAAGAATCAATTTCAAGGTTGATGAAATTACCAAAAATTCTTAGGATTAGGATGTTTCTGGCAATTGTACAATGTCTGCCTGGCTAATTCGGCATTCTCAATTAGTCCCTCGCAGCTTTGTTTCATCGCGTTAACTGGTAAAAAAGAGAAAAAGTAAGAAAAACCTTCATGGAATTCAGGGAGCCCAAGAGGAAGAAGATAGGTGGCCTCCATCCATCGGGAAGCGCATCCCCAGTGACAAGTACCAAATTAGTCGGGCTATCAGTCAAAAAGCGCATTTTCGCAAGCGACAAGTGAAGAAAGGAATGAAAAAGGAGGATGGAGGCAAAGAGAGAGGAAAGAAAAAAATTGGAGAATGAATAAGAAGTTGCGAGAACTAAACGCAGAGGCCACTGTGGGTTA
Organism: Prorops nasuta; assembly: GCF_024137725.1. Classification (NCBI taxonomy): domain Eukaryota; kingdom Metazoa; phylum Arthropoda; class Insecta; order Hymenoptera; family Bethylidae; genus Prorops; species Prorops nasuta. The sequence goes on from NW_027116808.1 coordinate 3,076,523, forward strand.
GTGGAATGTGAGTAATATTGTTAAGAAGAATAAAATGATGAAGAATAGATTCGAGGTGAAATTTTTTGTACCGCATCGAAGGGATGTTTTCGTGTTGAAAAGTAAGCATGAGAATGGGGGGGAGGGGGGGGGGAGGTTAGGGAGACATGGATGCAGCGTGCGATGGTCCATGAAAGCTGAGTAGCTGGCTGGCTGCAGTTGGAGCATGCGAGGGTTACCCAGCCACGCCAGCTATGTTAATTAAACGCGTTTCTAGCCCCCGCATAGGAAATCCGAAAAAAACGAGTCTCTCCTAAGTAGTGGCGGTAGACGCGGAGAGGTTATGAGCGAAGGGAGGGGGTGGGAGTAAAAGAGGGTGCCGGCTAATAATACGTCCCGTACGACGAACGCACGCCACACGCCTGTTTTCTCTTTTTACACTTTTTTCGCTCCACCTCCTTCGAACCCTCTTCTCCTTCTTATTCCCTCTCTTCCTCCACCTCTACTCCCTCCCTCTTTCCCCGCCTCCATCGCTGCAACTCCCTGGTAGCGCAACGCGAGAGAGGTTATATTATCGGCGAGCAAAAAAACCAGAAGTTATCATTACGTAAATTCATTAAATTCGTATATTTCACTTCGATCGTTCGTTTTTTGAGGTTAGGTTCGTTCGAAGATCTCCTAGGGCTAGGGGAAAGCGCTCGGTGGGAATTTTCTCGTGTCGCGATTGGCCATTTTGGCGAAAAAATTAAAAGGTTAATGAACGGTTTTCGCCGTAATAATTACATATTTTGCCATAAAGGCAGTATCGTAATGCATCGACCGATGTGACAATAAATCATTATCGACGTAGCAATTAATTATTTCTCATGTACTGTAATTAACGCTGTATTGGCCGTTGCCGGCCACGCAGCACTGCAATCGCCATAGTTTAATGCCATAATGGCGCATGACAATCCCCGCGCGTCCACCTCGAGAAGAATTATCGACGGAATTTCGCCG